>NC_091839.1:82292725-82936975 GCF_037783145.1 Equus przewalskii
AACTTTAAAATGTATTTGAATATACCTCTGAAAAAACCAATTTTAACATTTTCCGATGTGCAATCTAGACTAGTAATAATACCAGCAACTCTGGTTTGGGAACCACAGAGCTCATCAGTCATTCAAGTAGGACACCTTTTGCACCCTTACTGACTCTGCCATAAGAATAACAACAGGAAACGTGGTCCTCATACGTCACTGTCAGGCAGTGGTGCACACCCAGGCTGCATTGTTCTGGGAGAATCTCAGTTTCCCCCACAAGAAAACTCAGGAATGTGGTTATTTCCTGTCTCCCTCTTCTCTGAGTCCTTGGACAGAACCCGTCTGTGTCCTTAGGTGGAAATACTTGCTTCACCGTGCGTTTGACAGAGCACAGAGTATGCCTGCACAGAGTGCCTCTTGGATCGCCTCTATGACCACAGTACAGTTCAAAAGAACTTTGTTCAGGATCCCACTAATTTTCTTTTTTTTTCCATTGTTGGAATTCCATTGTTGGAATTTTCCATCCATTGTTGGAGTGTCAAATGGGCATCTCTCTCATCTCTCAGATTGATGGCATCGTCTAGGACTTCCCACATAGACAAGATAAACGAAAGGCTTCCGTGCACAGGTATGTAACTGTGGAGACAGCAGCCCTGCAGAAGAGGCCTCCTGATCAGAAAGAATGTCTGTCCCACAGTCAACTCTCTGGCTCTGCGTCACCTTTGACATGACTTGCTGAATAGGAGTTTGTTTTCCAATTTCCATGGTTCAGCCGTAGGCCATGCAAAGTAAATACTAGTAAATGAGCAACAGTAGGTTCAAAGGGACATGAGACTGGAACCCCTCCTCCTGTGGAAGACGGTTTGGTAGCATTCACATGTGAATCAATCTGTTTGGGGTCTTTGAAGTGACTTTGATTAAGAGTTGTGGCCCAATAGTAGTGAAATGGGCGGGGCCATCAGAAGAACTGGCAGTTCCAATATGGACACTTGGCCTGTGCCCCACATCCAAGGAGCCCCATGTAATGACCCTACACACAGAACACTTCCAGCCTCAGAAAAATAAACCAGGAACTCACTACCAGTGGAGATTTGCATGGAAGCGGGCTTTATCTGAAGTAAAGAAAATACATCATGAGGCCTCATGTTCCTACAGACCACCTTTGAATTAAATTAATTTGTAGTGCATTAAAATCTTTTTCAGTGCTCTTTAATGAGCAGAAAGTAATAACTTCCCTTTAAAAGCCAAGCAATTTATATATTTCCAACAGATACAATTTATCTATGTTTATGAGTAAGTAAAAAAATAATAATTCATGCCCCAAATTTCAGGAATCACATAAAATCAAATACAATCCACTGAACTCTCCTTGATTGTATTAGAAATGCTAAAATTAATGAATGTTTAAATTTTGAAGGCTTACCAGAATTCAACAATCTTTTGGAATGAGAAGAAAAATAACAATTTATGAAAGACTAAAGATTTCTAACTACTTCACCTCAACAGAGGAATCTTGAAAATAATTTAAGATCCTGTTTCTCTTTGTCTTTCACTTCAAGTTACTATAAAATTTGCATGTCTCATTTGTGTTTTTCAATTCAAGTAAATATTTTCCTCACTTTAAAATACTCTTCACTGTCTACTGGTACACACTACAATTCTCAAACATAGACTAATTTTGGAAACAAAATGAAAAGTACATATTTGAGGCCAGCAGTGTGGCTGAGATGGTGGAAAGAACTGGGGCTCTGAGGTCAGAACTTAATAACTACCTTCGGAGCCTTAGTTTCATCGTGTGAAAAATGGAGACATAATACCTCTTGTTGAGTTTACGAAGATTAGTGGTAAAAAAAGTGAACCATAAACTACACATTTGTTAAAAAATGGTCATTTTTAGTATTGAATTTTGAGGCCTATTTTCTGATTTTCGTCACATCTGCCACCAGTCTCCTTTTAGGGTGATGCTGTTTTGTCTCAGGGCACCACCGTGTTTCATGCCCATATTTCCCCTTCTCATGGGATTTGAATCATAAATACACACATACACAATTGACTTTTAAATTAATTTCTCTTAAGACTGTTCATTTATACTATTAATAACTATGATTAACATATTCTAAAACAATAATTTAAAATGGACAGGAAAAGCAGAGCTACATAATTATTGGCTCCAAGTTTAGTGAGGTCAAACACCTTCCATTCCCACAGGAATATTCGAATTGTTACCCGGTTTGATTCAGAAGGAGCAAGAAGTCTCCAGCTAGTGTGGGAAAATCAGCCTGTTTTTCTGTGCCGCAGAGAGCTGGAGCTCAGCACACTCTCCAGTCCCCATGACAACTCTAAGGTGCCATTTCTGGCTGAGATTCTGGTCCTTTTCATCTATAACCAAAAAGGAGTAAATGTTGCTGTTCCTAGCAAATTTTATTTCCTAAAAAACTGAAAGATCTGTCCAATGGTAAGAAAATGGATTCACTGATTGTTTAGTAATCTTTAGAAAATCCTGTGGGCCCTGAGGAATAGTGCTGAATAGCCGTCTAGCTACTGGGCAAGTATCATCTGCTCACAGAGTGAGACACTCACCATCTGGACAGCAAAGCCTTGGTCCTCCTAAGCTTACCAAGGCGAGACCTAGCAGAGCTGGTGGCTAAGGCCTCTCTGTGCAAGCTGTGTGAATGAGACCTGGATCAAAGGGTTACCAGTTGCACGTTTACCTTGAATTTCTGGAGGATAAGAAAACTTAGGAAACTTGAGACTTTTCGTAGAATAATATGCCAAGTGGAGTCCTGATGGCACTCACGTGACACGAGTCCTCCTAGAATCACTTCTCCATGTTTCAGCTCCTCAGTTTGCCCTCATAGATTCCAACCAATGCATGCCATCGAGAATGTGAACTCAGATTGTGTCAAAGGCTGGTTGTCTAGGGCCCTAACAACTCCTCACAAATTAAGTCTTTCTTCTAAGGAATTAAAAATACCTACTGCAATTCGCAAGACACTCCTGCTAGTAGACTTTTGACCGTTATTGATGGGAATAATGCTCTTATTTCCCTCTGTTGTGTCTCCATACTCCCACATGTTAAAAAGAGTCTACTTTCTTCTTCTATCCCAACACCTGTTTTTAAAAAAGCAAAATATTCCAAGTTGCCATTAAAAGTTCAGAAGGAAAGGATGGGACAGTAAGGAGGAATCATCCTTCACACACTTTACTAATGAGATCAGAAATTTTGGGCAGCTCTGCTCTTGATTTGGGGAAAGATTCATGAAAGCAGAACATTTAGAGATAAAAGCTAGTGAAATAGGGATCAGAAGAAGAGACTCAAAGAAGAAATTAGTACTCAACAAGACAAGGAAGGAGGATAAAAAGAATTTTTGGAGTGTACAGCCTTCTGTCATTCCTAAAACCAAGTGAAAGGAGAAAGTTCCCACCCAAAGGAGCCAGGAGGAGAGTGCCTGGGCCGTGCGGCTGCCTCACAGCTGTGCCTGGTTGGGTCAGCTGTTTATCTGCTCCATTAGCTCAAAGAATATTTCTCTTAGAGTTTCACTTGACAATTAGTTATCATTGATAACTGGTAACCGTTTGTACTTAGTGGAAACCTAACTATCGTTTGCTGCTAAAGCAAGCATCCTTATAAAGTAATCCTCGATTCCAATGATCCTTGGTCATTCGGCTTTCTTAGATAATCTTTGGATTTGAAAATATGACTGTGACCTATATCCTCTAACAGCAGCACTAATTGCCCTGGATCTGCTCTTTGGTTCAGAGGTGGATCCATCTTAATTGGCATACCTCTTTATAGTTTACGAAATGATCTCAGGTGCATCATTTTTACAATGAGAGATAGATAATACACTGAAAGATAAGTAAACTCAGGCATGAAAGAAGTGGCAAAGGCAGGACTAAAGCCAGGCCTTCTGGCTCCAAAAATAACACTCCTCCCACCAACTAGTGTCCACACTAAATTCACTCCTGTGACACCCGCCTTCCATACATCTGCAGAGATGCCTGTCACTGTCATTGGTATCAAGTGGACAGAAGTGTATAACACTATCCAAATGTCTCACTAAAAGTTCTCGTAAAGACTACTTCAGGGGTCGAAATGGCCACCATCCTTCAATGCTGGAGTGGTGAGACACTGGTGATTGACACGAATCCAGCTCAGACCTCAGGCAGAGAGGGAGAAGACGAGCCAAGTCACAATCCCAATCAGTGCGGCCACTCCTGCTGCCAGAGGAGTGCAATGTGGGCTTTGACTGGCCTTTCAAAGCCCTGCGTGGCTCAAGCTCTCATGGCACTTGTTAAAGAAGAGCAGGGAGGTGCTGAGCTGACAGACTGGAACATTGGCCAACGCACTGCCACCGACGTGTAAATCACCTCTGACCAGGGTCCCAAACTTGGAAAAGGAAATGTCATCTCCAGACTTTGCCCATCATGTGTTTATGCAGAAGTGCCTCCAGGTGCCTCTCTCCATCTTTGCAGACAAGTGACATAATGCTGGTCAAGATAACATTTTTGGAGTTTATTCCCAAGACTGGCTATAGTTTTTAAAAACATTCCTTTTATCTGAAATTCAACCACATTTTTTTCCTTAAAATGCCACACGTTTCTATATCCAGAGGATAGGAAACAGGGAGCACATCTGGTCCATGCATCCAGACTGCTCTCCAGCCAGGCTGAAATCCCGGTCCGCTGGCTCTGCAGCTGCCGCCCTCAGGGCTGTCTCTCCCTAGATCCTTGTTCACCTTCCTGTGCCTCTCTCTTGGCCTCTTTCTCATGCGGGTGATTTGGCCAAGATATCAGAGCCTCCTGAAATGCCCATCCATGTGCTTAATGAATTGTCCATTCCTTCTTCTAGAAATCTCACCTATTGTTACCAGTGAGTGAGAGAAGTAAAGCTAACAGCCACGCTGGGTAAGAACTCAGCAGTTCTTGAACATATTGACAAAGATGAAGGCAAGATGTACGTCTACATTCATGGGCAAAAGTAGAAACTTCCAGTTATAAAGTAAATAAGTCCTGGGGACCTAATGTACAGTAGGGTGACTATAGCTAACAGTACTGTACTGTATCTTTGAAAGTTGCTAAGAGAGTAGATCTTAAAAGTTGTCACCACTAGAAAAACAATTCGTAACTCTGAAGGGTGATGGATGTAATTAGACTTATTGTGGTGAGTATTTTGCAATATATACAAATATCGAATTGTTATGTTGTATACCTGACACTAATATAATGTTATATGTCAATTATATCTCAATTTAAAAAAGACGTATGTCTAAAAGGAAGTATTTTGCCTTCTCTGTTTTCATTCCTATTAACACAGCCAATCAAGAGTTTTCTGTACCAGTGACTCTTGGACGTATCTATAAATGTTCTGGGTGCTTTTGATCCCGTAGGTCCTGGGTGGGGCTGGAGGTTCTGCATTTCTAAGACATCACCCGATGATGCTGACGTTGGTGCACAGACCACACTTTGGGTAGCAAGGGCCTGTATGTTACTTTATAGAGATTAACAGAGGAGGAAGTGGGAGGGGGTGTGTATGATAAAGGTAATGCAATCCAGATTCTTCTCATAATTTATAGATATCTGGTAAAAATAGAGCTTATACTACTGGAAATCGAATCATGTTTTAGGAATGTCTACCAGTTTAGAATCTATATAGTATCAAAATAAATTGTGTGACATAAATTTCCCAAATTCTGCTTACCTTAGTTTTCAAGACACAGCTAATTCTCAGTTCTCTTTGTGAACAAAATACTAGGCTCTTCTCTTAAAACTGATTGGTTACTTAACAGAATTCAGAATGGAGTTGTAAAAGAGTGGAGCTGGATTGAGGCCGAAGTCGTCAAGAGCCTGAGTATGGCTATGGGACTTTCCTCGCCCCCTTGAGGGATCTCCCCCAAGACCTTGTGCCCCAGAGAGGGGAAGGGCTTTTCCCTAACAACATCCAGTGTTAGAGAGTGTTATTTAGAATATCGAGCACATCTAAGGTGAGAATTTCCAAAGAGAGAATTCCCATTGCTATGCGAAAAGCAATGCTTTTAATTAAAGGAAATCATTATTTCAGATCATTTCTTAATATTATATTCAGTTGAGACATTTATAGAATGCTTTGGAATTCGGATTGTTCAACAAGCATTCAGATGCCAGGCCATTTAGCTAGGCACGTGGGGTGAACAAGACAGAGTCATCCTTGCCTTCACTGAGATGTCAGTCTGGGTTGGCTGCGTTTTTTCTATTAAATATGCCTTCTTACAACTTTGTAGCCCTCTCCTCAACAACTTCTTTATTTTTAATCTTGACCTCTGATCCAAACTTTTTAAAAATATGAGCAGTTGGAGCACTTATAAATGCTGTTATAGTTGGAAAGATCATGAATCTTGCACCTCTTTTTTTGGCGTATGTTTATCTAAATGTATATCTGTAAGTTTATGGGTTCTGCCCTAAGAGTCCCTCACTCCTCCTTCTAATTTTTGTGTGATATTGTATTGTATTACTTCTTTACAAGTCTGTCTCCTTACCTAGGCTGTCAATTTCTTGGTGGAACCACCACCATCCATTGAGTTGCCAAGCCAGAATCTGGGTCTGTCTGGGCTCGCTGAATCACGTTGATTGCATTTTGTGAATATCTCTCGAATCTTCCTTTTTTGGGTCCTCAAAATCTTACCCAGGTGATTATAATAGCCTCCTTGCTTGCCTCTGCTTTGGGGCTCCCCCTGGCCTCCCGTCTTATCCTTCCAGTCTGACATCTACAGTGCCCAAAGGGAGCTCTCTAGAATGTTAGTGGCTCAAGTGACTCCTGGCTTCAGACGGTTCTCATTGCTATCAGGGTAAACCCAGAGCAGTGTACAAGTCCCAAGGACAGATCCATGCGGCCAGTGCTGCATTCTGTCTACATCCTTTGGTTCACACCACATTTTAGTATATTAAAGGTTCTGAGAAGACCCGCAGTCAAACAGCCTTCTCTAGTCGAATGTCTCAGGCCCCTTTACCTGTGGTGTCTTCCCCCTCGTAGTTCCCATCAGCATTCTCTGGGACGTATGTTGGGGAATGCACCTGGTGATCTGAGTGCAGAGCTCTCATCCTGCGCTGGAACCCACTTGCGTTTCTGAGCAGCTCTGGTCCGACTCTCCTCTGAGCGGCTGCATTTAGCTTCTGTGCTTGATTAAACACAACTGGTTCAGTTTAAGGTTTCAGAGCTGGACTTCAGATTTTAGACTTTTAACATAATTGAGCACAATTGCATAATTATTATTTTTCTAGGAGCCAGGAAAGTAAAAAGAAACAGATGAAATTAATTTGAATAATTTATTTAACTCAACATATCCAAATTATCATTTCAACATGTAATCAATATTAAAGACTACTAATATGATGTTTTACTTTCTTCTTTTCTATGAAGTCATTGCAGTCCACTGTGCATTTACACATACAGCACATCTTAATTCAAACCAGCTCCATTTCAAGTGCTCAGTAGCCATGTACTTAGTGGTTAATCACTTTGGACAGAACAGAGAGAACGTTTCAGAAAGTTTTACTGGACAACACTGATCCAAACTGCTAATTCTTATCTGAGGGTGGGTTTGCTCCCCAGGGAACGTCTGGCAATACCTGCAGATGTTTCTGGTTGTCACCACCTGTGGGACCACTGTGGGGTAGAAGCCGGGATACTGCTCAGCACCCTGCCATACACAGAGCGCCCTCTGCCTCTGCCGCGAAAACTATCAGGTCCACAATGTCAATAGTGCTGTGATGAGAAAGGAACCCTGGTCTAGAAAGTCAGGGCACTAATGAAAAATTATAATCTGTTCTGCATATAGGCTCTCTCTTTCTCGTTCATCATTTAGCAAGTATTAACAGAGTTTCAGATGCCACAACTATTAACAGAGTTTCAGATGCCACTGGGTACTATGTTAGTATTTTAGAACTAAAGACATACCAAGCATCATCAGATATGGTCTCTGAGTGCAGTGCATGTTACACTGAGTAAGGGTGGAGGTCACTGGGTGCAGAGCATCTTACTCCATACAAGGGCAGAGGTCACTGAGTGCAGCACATGTTACACCATATAAGGGCAGCGGTCACTGGGTGCAGTGTGTGTTACACCATATAAGGGAGGACGTCACTGAGTGTAGTGCATGTTACACCGTATAAGGGCAGAGGTCGCTGGGTGCAGTGCGTCTTATGACGTGTAAGGGCAGAGGTCATGGGGTGCAGTGCACGTTACACCGTATAAGGGCAGAGGAAGGGGCAGTCATGTTACTTATATTTTTATCCGCTCAGGTTTAACCTAAGGTCCGACATACAAATGAGTGAAAGGGGAGATTAAAGAAGGAAAACAACAAAGGAAATCAGGGTGAAATTAGAGGCATTGGAAGAAAGAGATTTTTGAAAGAAAACAAAGATAAATAATTCACTAAGCTGAGAGACTAGGAAGGACATCAAAAGGAAAAGCAGAGCAAATGGACCCTGAGTAACAGGTAGAGAAAGAAGAGACGGGCCAGCGTGTCAGCTGCGCCATCCAGGTTCTGATGGCCCAGTGTCCGTCTGCCCAGGCTCCCCATCTCCATCCTCCATCCTCCGTTCTCTGTGGTCTTTCCTAAAGGACCCTCTACGGCGTCCTCCAACAGTGAGTTTCATTTTTTTTTTCCTTTGAGAGTAAAAAGAGCTTGTTTTCTGGAAGGACGTCAAGTCGCTGTATGCTCCAATTGGAGGGCTGGCCCATGGGAGATGCAGTGGGGTCAGTGTCTGGACAGCAATCTGTCATGAAGCAAAGCCTGTCATCGACAGCCCCAGAGATCAGACAAAGGCGCACGACCTTTATTTTCCAGAGAGAGCCTTTGAAACACCTTGGGGCCGCAGCTCTGCAGGGGCCTGGGCTTCCGTGTGGACCACCTGCCAGGAACTGTGCGCCGGGCTGACCTCTCCCAACCCGACGTGAATAACCTCTGAGAGGTAGCCCCATAAGGGCAGGGAACGCAAGCGGGTGAAGAAAGAGAAGAGATTTATAGCCCTAGCATATCTCTCTTTGGAAAATGAAATGGCACATTAGGGGGAAAAAGCCCACCTGAGGGGCTTTGCTGAAAGGCCCCATCCCCAGGCATGACCAGTTCAACGCGCTCTGCCCAGGGCACAAGCTTGGGTCAGTCCAGGCCAGTCTGCGGAGACAAGAAAGGATTGCTGTGTTCAGGAACAGACAAGCAGAGGCTCCCTCAAGACTTCTCTGATCTGTTTTCGCAAAGCCTTGTCCCAAAGGAATTTCTTCCCAGAAGTCAGTGTTTGCCCGGGAGCCGCGGAGGGATGGTCCCCACCACCGAGGAGGACTCATGCCTACGTCCAGAAACATGGTAGTTTCTACTCTAAAGTATATTGAGGTCTGGAGACAACTGCAGGCCATTTAAGGGCTCCTCAAAATAAAAAGACAGCTAGGTTTTGGGTCTTTTTTGGTCATTTTGATTTTTCCAACCTCTAGGAAATTGTTTAGAATCTTGAAAACCCTGATGATTCTCTTCACCACTGAAAAAGATCGGTTATTTCTAGCACTAAGATGCTGGCCACCTCCCCAATGTCCCTGCAAGGATGCAGAATTACGGAGGCTCCCAAGTCATCTCTGCATTTTGATGACTAGCAAGAAAGGGAGGGAATTTCACCCTCGGGACACAGCACATCCTTGGAGGACCACATCCCCTGGAGGGACAGGAGGAGCTGGGGGCAAACAGACAGACGAGGTGGAGTTTGAGAGTCCCACCGCGGACGAGTCAGAGGCCGTCCCAGGAAACGCCACACAATGAAAGCACAGACGAGGGAGATGTGCACAGCTTTTAACTTAGGTCAAAAAAACACGTAATTTGTTAAGGAAGAGGGCACGTACACGTGCCACTTCACGCTGGATTTTCTTGAAAAATAAAAAAAATAACAAAGTTAAACTTTCACTCAACCTGAAAATATTAGCTTTTGATGGGGGCAGGGCGGAACGAATGGGACAGCAGAGCCTTTTTTTTTTGGATTGCCTGTTTTCTGAGTCTTCTTGGAGAAAGAATGATAGAAGAGTGAGGCAGACAGGAAGCAGGATGGGGAAAAGATTTGGGAGAGCATTAAAGACACAGCATAAGCAGAAGGTCGGCCTCTGCCACCAGTTACCAGAGATGCGGCAGGCCACCATGAGAAATGCTGCTGTTCTGAGACAAATGTGAAATCTTTTAGTTGAAGGAAGAAAAATACAAAGGAGTCAGTAGCATACAGGATGTTATAGACCAGGCAGACCGAAGCAATATTTTATCATTTCTAACTCTGAAGTGGCAAATACTTTTCAGAAGTATAAATCACATGGGTTTCGGAAACAAGAGATTTTAATTACAGAAAATTTCCCTCTTTAAACCATAAAACAACATTTTGGAGGGAAAAACAAAGGACTTCCCTGCAAGCATGCTGAAATCCCAGATCTGGAAGCAGCGGGTCAGGACCGTTCACACTAACCCCGGCTCTGACAGCAAGCAGGGACACGAGATTCCACCAGAGACTCAGGAATGAGTTTCACACCTGGTTCTAGATACTCAATGTTTTTTAAATGCTTTTGACTGAAATTCTTTCTTTCTTTTATTAAATAAAAGTTACACCATCAAATTTCTAAGTTTTCCCCATCTGGTTTTTAATATTTTTGAATTCTTCCTCATCATTGATGTTGAGCATTTTGTCCTAATAAGAAAGTCCCATCTCCTCCGTGTATCTCCCCTCTGCTCTTCAGGCAACAATCCTGCGCTTCCTAAAATTCCTAAAATCGATTTTTAAATGATGATGAGGAGGATAATGGTGCTGAATGAGATGATAAAATGATGTTTAATGTCTTCTTTCCTGAGGTCAGTGGATGCTACTTTAAATCTGAAACAAACTCTAATTCTATGTTGTTAATTCCTTCTACTACAATCTTAAATATTTCATCTGGTCTTGGGACAGAAAGACTGGGCTCAAAAAACGTCAGTTCTATTGCAGTCCTGGGTTTTACACTGGGACATGGATGGAGGGGAAGTGGTTGATCCAGTAACAGTCCTATGCTCTTGCCCAAATGAAAGTCCGAGGCGAGCTCACTGCACTTCCACCCGTCTCCTCCTCTCTCAGGCACAGGCAGGAATGCGCTGACCCCAGCGTCCACACAAAGAGTGTGGGACAATAGCGAGGGTCGACTCCTTCTATACAGACCTGCCTTTGTGCTCCACGTGGGGCTTGATCCTGGAGGCCCGAGAGCGCAGTAGATGCCAGGGAGATGGATGTGGCGTGTTAGCCTCACCCAGGGCAGCAGCTGAACCACTTTCACACGGGCAGACAGGTACAGCCGAGCCTGGTAACAGATGAGAACCCCTGGGGGCCCTCGACTATGGAGAATGAACAGTCAAAGAAACCATATTGGACACAGATACAAAGGGAGTCCCTGCTTCTTTTCTCTCCTGCCTTGTCCCCTTTCTCCTTCCTTAGGAAGCATCGCCGAATGTGGAAAGCTGTCTTTCCCCTGGAAGCATTGCCTGCACCGGGACTCCAGATGCTATTCTATGCAAATGGTTCCACCCTTTCCTGCCGGGAGACGCTCTTTAACCCATCTGCGGATCCATTTTCTGTCTTTTCTGGGAGGGGAAGGCAAACAAGAGATGGAAACACTTTCCAGACCACCGTTTGCTCTGCTTCCCTCTGGTTGAGTGGAAATGTCACCCCGAGAAGTGCAGTGGGTGCCCACCTCAGGGTGTTGCTGCCACCAGCTGGTGGGTGGCAGAGGATAGGGGCCAGGCCCAGAAGGGATTCAGTGAATACCAGTGAAAAGCTTTAAAAATACTAGACATTTTCCTCATACTTGGAAGTAGAGGGTGAAGGTATTTGAAAAGACTTGGCACCAAAATTATGTAAGTACTTTCAATGGAATCCAATTAAATTTTCTATCTTGCTGTTGAAGATGACTTGCCCGTCCTTTCCCTATTTGATTTCAAGGTCTACACTATCATTTAAGGTCCTTTTTGTTGTTTGTTTTACATTACCTCTTTATGAGGTAAAACCAATTTAAGCATTCTAGTCATATGACTTTGAAATGTTTTTAAAAAGTACAAAGTGAAAACTCGACCCCATGGTTCCCAGGTGAAAAAGTGCAGGTGTGAGGATAGACCACAGCCCCGGGCGCCTGTCACAGAAGCCTTCCAGGGTCCTGGCAATACCTCTTCGTTTCAGCCCATATGGATAACAGATCCAATTTAGCTCAAAGCTCAGACAACGTTCAAACAAACTTGATATAAACCAGGATGTTTAAGAGGTGTTTTGAAAGTATTCTATGGCTGTTGCATATGTTTATCGTTGCATACCATTAAATATGAGTCTAACTAATATCCTGATGAAGTGAGACATGTTTGTATTGTATTTGAGAATTTAGTTTAGGATAATTATACAGAATCTTGACACTTCTGGTAGGGTTATTAGCCTGCCATTCTCTGCGATGTTACTTAAAAGAAGTAAATAATTCACCATGAAGAAATAAATGAATCCTGGGGCTGCCCCGTGGCCAAGTGGTTAAGTTGACGTGCTCTGCTTCAGTGGCCCAGGGTTTCACTGGTCTGGATCCTGGGTGTGGACATGCCACCACTCATCAGGCCATGCTGAGGTGGCGTCCCACATAGCACAGCCAGAGGGATCTACAAGTAGAATACACAGCTACATACCCGGGGGCGCTAGGGAGAAGAAGAAGGAGAAGAAAGATTGCCAATAGTTGTTAGCTCAGGTGCCAATCTTAAAAAAAAAAGAGAAATAAATGAATCCTTTACAGGGGGTCAGGCCTTCCTTCACCATATTTATCTTCAGGGACACGTGCACACACATGCACAAGAAAGCTTAGTTCTTAAAGACAATATTCTAAGGGGGAGGTTGTGACCTGTAAAACTCTCATGTGCTAAAGTTAAAACACAAATCATGCTTCCACTGCAGACCAGCCAAGATTCCCATCCATGGGTGTACATGATTCTGCTGTTAACATAGCAATGTAGTGGCTTTTGTGTGTGTGTGTGTTTTTTTTTTCCCTTAGAGAACACATAACTATAGTTAGAAACAGAACACTTAAAATAGTGGTAAAGAATCTAAATTTAGGATCAAATTACCTGATCACACTAATCTACACATTCACAATGTGGACACACGTGCACCCTCCCACAGTTATGGCAGACATGAACAATCAATCGGGACACTTTGCACCCTGCTGCAGCCTCAGGATCCTTCCCAGCCATCCTCCAAGGCGTCACCACTGTTTAATCCAGCTGACATGTAGGGGAGGACGGCCTTCCATCTGCCATCCTTGGACTAGACTCCTAAGCTATGTGTGCCTCAGTTTCTCTATTAGGGAAATGATCACAAAGTCCTCTGTGGATATAAGGTGGTAAATTTACGGACTAGATTATCAAGAGAGGATCTCTCTCTTTCTTTTAAAGTAAAAATAAGACAGGTAAAGTCAATATAGGAGAGTTTGGGTTAACGCCATCTAAAAATAAGAAGCTAAATTATGCATAATATCTGAAAACCCATCCACTTTTAGAATTATACTATCGTGGCTGCCTCACCTTAAGAAACTGTTACTCAAGGGCCAGCCCTGTGGCCAAATGGTTGGACTCACATCCTCTGCTTCATCAGCCCAGGGTTTGGCTGGTTTGGATCCTGGGCATGGACCTAGCACCACTCATCAGGCCATGCTGATGCAGAGCCCCACATAGCACAACTAGAAGGACCTACAACTGCAATATACAACTATGTACTGGGGGGCTTTGGGGAAAGGAAAAAAAGAAGACTGGCAACAGATGTTAGCTCAGGGCCAATCTTTAAAACAAACAAACAAACAAAAAAAGAAACTGTTACTCATAATATCATCAGTAACAGAAATGTGTAATAAATCAGAGAATTAATACAATAGAGTTTCATGGACAAAGAGGGCTTCTCCAAATACGTGTATTGCAGGAAGATACTATCGAGTCTCTTATTCAGTGCCAGTGTCTTTCCTAAACATATTCCTCTGTGAGTCAAAGTGCGGCTGGTCCATCTACAGCCTGGAATGCTCTTCCTTCCTCCTCCTTGCCTAGCTGGCCGCTTGTCTGATTTCATCTTGGCTGAAATGTCAATGCCCCAGAAAGGCCTTTCCTTACCACCCAATCCAGAATAAATTGCCAACACTCTGATTATTTTATCTCATAGAAATCTTTATTTCCTTCTATAACATTTATCACAATTAGAAAAAAAAAACTATCTGCCCATCCATCACTTATCTATTTATCTATCTATAAATTCATCTATCCACAAATATCTATCTGTATAAACTTATTTAGCAGTTGTCTTCTCCAAGAGGGTAAGTACCATATTTTTTTGTTCATCACCCAAGACCCAGACATATTCTAGAAGGCTTGATTGCACATTAGAATCGCCATGTAGGGGCGGCCCCGGGGCCGAGGGGTTAAGTTCGCGCGCTCCGCTGCTGCGGCCCAGGGTTTTGCTGGTTCAGATCCTGAGTACAGACATGTCACCGCTCATCAGGCCATGTTGAGATGGTATCCCACATGCCACAACTAGAAAGACCCACAACTGAAAATATGCAACTATATACTGGGGGGCTTTGGGGAGAAGAAGGAAAAAAAAAAAAGATTGGCAACAGATGTTAGCTCAGGTACCAATCTTTAAAAAAAAAAAAAAAAAAGAATCACCAATGTAGCTTTTTAAAAATCCCAATGCCCAAGCCTGAAAGAATTCAACCAGAGGAAGGGAAGCCCCTTCTGTGTGTTTTAAGGCTCTGTTCCAATGTTCAGCTAAGCCTGAGAAACCACTCTTATGAAGGGAGAAATATTAATGGAAATTGTCATGGCAAGCCTAAGATTTTCATGCTAAAATATCCTAAATAGATTTACCAGTACACTACGGAGCAGCACTGTAAGTGACGAAAACCATGGCAAATATTAGGATCTAACCCAGCACCATCACAAAGGGGGCTTGGGTGTGGAGACAGATACGTTGACTGTGCGCACGGTGTGTTTGCTTGTATGGACCACATTCTTGTACTGGCCTATGAATGGACTGAATTCAGAAACAAAACACTCCCCCTTACAATGAGCCTAGCTGTTTGCCAGTGACGAGTACAAAAGCTGGGGAAGGTTTTGTGCTCTTACACAACCGGAGCTGAGCTGGCGGGGTCATAGCTCTCAAAATTGTTGCTAGAGGCGATTAAAAACAAGAGGAAGATTTAAAGCTTGATGCCTCCTAGACAGTAATTGGAAGCGAGCGGGTGAGTCGATGCAAATGTGGCCACCTGCCCGCAAGACAGGTATTTAGAGAAAGGATTTACGCAAAGCATCTGATTGTCTTTGGCTGTGGATGACCATTCAGTCTCCAAAGCAAGGAACTAGGAGCTTGGGGTGGTCAGCCCAGAGCTTGGCCACGGCACTCTGTGTAGGCAGCCACCGTTGCAGGTGGGGAACACAGATTTGGGATCAGAAGAGACAAATTTGAGACATTGCTGGTCACTTCCCCTTTGGTAACCATGTGCAAATTACCTGTCCTCTGGGTCTCTGTCTCCTCGAGTTTATAACTCATAACACCCACCTGGAAGGACTGTGGTGCATCAGCTGTAAAGCACTGAGTAAACGCTAGCCATTGTCATTGGTCTGTGCCTTACAGCAGTGATCGCTCTGTACCTCTAACATTCCTTTTATCCAATTAAGGCAAGCCCACTGCCTTCCCTGCCATGTATGTAGAAATCGTACATAGATCACCAGATAATATCATTCTGCTGTTTTTGGTAAAAGCCCTAGAAACAATACATATTTTCAGTTTATTCAATAAAGATAACTGGAGATTGGATCAAAATCATAAACTAAGCACAAACTCCAGCCTCCCTTTCCTTCCTGAAACCCTAAAAATAACAGAATTTTTAAAAAATCTAACAAATCTGGGAAACAAGAAGTGGTATCTCAGGTGGATCAGAAATTCTGAAGATTCTCTAAAAATTGGAAAAATAGGAAATAAAATTAGATATAAGGAGAAAACCAACGATACATGTAGGCATATGAATTAGTCCACAATGTAAGAGCAGCCTTGAGAGCGCTTCGAGCTGGGACCCGCTAGGTCTGGGGAGCTGAGGGGGCCCCTGGATGGTGGGTTGGGCAACACAATGTAAGCCGCCAGGCACACCGGTCTGCTTTCCTGCCCTGCTTGTCTCAAGGAGGAGGCAGGAGACACACTTCCTCCAAGTGGGATCAATGACTGTGGATACATGTGCTGGAGGGATGAGGCAGGGCAGGGCTCCACATCAAGAAGATTGACTCCTGGGGCAGCCCAAATGGTAGCACATTCAAGCCCCCCTTACCCCAAGTCACCGGAGGCTGGTTGAAATAAATGATTCGGTGTTCATAGACACTACACTTGTGAGACTCCCAGATACAAAGATGAATATCCAGCCAAGACTCACCAAGTGCTTGAATGAAATCTACACCAGGTGAGACAAGTACTCAGCTCAGCAAAGAGTCAGACCAAACAAGATATTAGAATAAGCATGATCACAGGCCCCAAAGTTGATGTGAGAATATGTGGTACACTTAAAAAAATAAGCTGAGTGATTGGGAAGCTAAATATTTGCTTGTTGAAATGAACTTTGATAAAGTAGCTAAAGAGCAGAATGGAAGTAGCTGAAGAGTCAGTGAGTCAAAATTGAGATGAAGGATTCTTCCCAAATGCTCAGGAAAGGACAAAGAAATGGGTCATATGGAAGAAAGATCAAGAGACGAGCAGAAGGGATCTAGCAGTCTACCCAGTGTGCATTCTAAAGGATAGAACAGAAAAAATATAAAAGAAGCAATAGAACAGATTTTGTAGTTTGAGAAGAAATGAGGTATATGAAAAGGAGGCACTGAGTGGCAGCGGGGGAATTTAGAGACAGAGGCTATCACTTGTGTCTCTAACATATAGAATATACATAATTAAAAGTAAACACAGAGGAGAAAGCTCCATCATGGCAGAGGTGTGGGTTAGGCAAGGAGGGAGAGTATATCATCAGAATTTTCTGTCTTCATGGTTCCACTTTCTCTGCTAGGAAAGGAGGACTTCCGTATACAGTGAAGTCACCACTGGTATCATCTTACCCCGGAAAGGATCTCAGACGTCCTAAACCCAAGCATTTTCAACTCCTCTCCCAATAGAGAGGAAATATGATTTTTGACCCAGGGAGCTCAGTTTTGTAAAAGATGCTTCTTAAAAATTGTGGTTAATTGATTCATCCTTCCATTCTAGAACACAATATGGCAATGTGAATCAAGAACCTTATGGTTCATTCCTTTTAGCCCATTTACTCTGCTGTGAACAATCTAATATAAGGCTATAATTATAAATTTCAGACAATGTATGTGTACACCACTCACAAAAATTAACTCAAAATGGATTAAAGTCTTAAATGTAAGATCTGAAACCATAAAACTTCTAGAAGAAAACAGAGGAAAAAACCTCCTTGACATAGGTCTTGGGAATGATTTTTAGATATGACACCAAAAGCACAAGCAACTAGGGGCTGGCCCCATGGCCGAGTGGTTAAGTCTGTGCTCTCCGCTGCAGGTGGCCCAGTGTTTCGTTGGTTCGAATCCTGGGCACGGACATGGCACTGCTCATCAAACCACGCTGAGGCAGCATCCCACATGCTACAACTAGAAGGACCCACAACGAAGAATATACAACTATGTACTGGGGGACTTTGGGGAGAAAAAGGAAAAAATAAAATCTTAAAAAAAAAAAAAAAAAGCACAAGCAACTAAAGCAAAAATAAACAAATGGGACTACACCAAACGGAAAGGCTTCTGCACAGCAAAGGAGACCATCAACAAAATGAAAAGGAAACCTACAGAAAGGGAGGAAGTATTTGCAAACGTTATATCTGATAAAGGGTCTATATCTGAAATATACAAAGAATTCATACAACTCAATAGCAAAATTACAAATAATCTAATTTAAAAATGGACAAATGACTTGAATAGACGTTTTTCCAAAGAAGACATACAAAGGGCCAACAGGTACATGAAAAGATGCTCAACATCATAATCATGAGGGAAATGCAAACCTAAACCACAATGAGATTTCACCTCACACCTGTGAAAGTGACTATTCTCAAAAAGACAAGAGATAACAAGTGTTGGTGAGGATGTGGGAAAAAAGAGACCCTTGTGCACTGTTGGTGGGAAGGTAAATTGGTGCAGCCACTATGGAAAACAGTATGGAGGATCCTCAAAAAAATTAAATACAAAACTACCATATGATCCAGTAATCCCACGTATGGGTACTTATCCAAAGAAAATAAAATCAGTATCTTGAAGAAATATCTGCCCTCTCATATTCATTGCAACATTATTTACAATAGACAAGACATGGAAGCAGCCTAAGTGTCCACCAATGGATCAGAGGATAAAGAAGATGTGAGATATAGAGGGGTGAGGGAAATGGGGAGATGTTGGTCACAGGGGACAAACTTCCGTTTATAAGATGAATAAGTTCTGGAGATCTAATGTACAGCATGGTGGCTATAGTTAACAACACTGTATCATATATTCAAAATTTGCTAAGGGAGTAGTTCTTAAGCTTTCTCACCAAAAAAAGTTAAAAAAAAAGAAAAAAATTATGTGTACAAAAGGTATATATCATTGGTATTTTCCTGTAATAAAAAATGGGAAACATTTTTATGACTGAATAAATTACGGCATAGTCACATAGTGAATACTATGTAGTCAGTAAAGTGTTTCTGGGCAAGTTTAAGTGGCATAAAAAAAAATGCTTTTAAAAAATGTTAAATGACAGGAGTGATGTCAGCATCATGGCAAAGTAAGCTTTCACAGTAATCTCTCCCCTCCAATATACAATAAAAAGGTCATTCATACTCCAACAGAGGACATACAAACACAACACAGAAAACGTCTGAGAGACCCACACAGCCATGTGACGGAGGGCGGAGAGGCTGGAGCTGCCCTTGGAGG
Source organism: Equus przewalskii (assembly GCF_037783145.1). Lineage (NCBI taxonomy): Eukaryota > Metazoa > Chordata > Mammalia > Perissodactyla > Equidae > Equus > Equus przewalskii. The sequence continues at coordinate 82,311,709 of NC_091839.1, forward strand.
AGGTGGAACTGGGTAAGAGAGAGCTTCGCTTCCTCCCCAAAGAGTGTCATATGGGACTGCAGGAAGCCTTCAAGAGGGAAGGAGTGGGGGAGAAGACTCCCGTTCACAGGAACATTGACTCCTGAGGGCCCTTGCAGCCTAGAGGGAAGTCCCCTACTGGGGCAAAAGCTTTCACAGGGGGTGACCTCATCAAGCCAACAGGCCAAGAGACAAGATAGTGAGAGCAGAGTGACAAAACCAAGAGAGTACACAGGAGACAGCACCCCTCCACCCACCTGCCCAGTGCTGGCTCCACTGCCTGGTATCTTGGCTGGAGGCAGAGGGCTCAGAATACATGGCTCTCAAGCCCCACCCAGTGGTGATAGGTGTTAACTGTGACCAAATAACACCAGGCTGCTAAAAATCAGAGCCACTCCCTCTAGCAATATCAAACATTATATCAAACCTACAGACCAGAGAGAAAATGACAGAAATCAGTCCTGAGGACACAGAAATATGTAAACTAAATGACAATGAATTCAAAATAGCTATCATCAAAAGCTAAATGAGTTAAAAGAGAATGTGGAGAAAGAGTTCAATGAGTTCAGGAGCTACTTCACAAAAGAGATTGAAACTATAAAGAAGAATAAATCAGAAATATTAGAGATAAAAGACACAAGGGAAGAAATAAAACAAAATATGGATTCTCTGAATGCTTGAGTGGACATCATAGAGGAGTGAATCAGCATAATTGAAGATAGACATGTTGAAATGCTCCAGATGGAGGAGGAGAGAGAACTAAGACTAAAGAGAAATGAAGAAAGTCCCCAAGAAATAGCTGACTCAATTAGGAAATGCAACATAAGAACTACAGATATTCAAGACGGAGAAGAGAAGGAGAATGGAGTAGAAATCTTGTTCAAAGAAATAATAGCAGAGAACTTCCCAAAGCTAAGGAAGGAGATGGAAATCCATGTGGAAGAAGTTATGAGATCTCCTAGATTTGTCAATGTAGAAAGACCTACTGCAAGGCATATAGTAGTGAAACTGGCAAAAGTAACTGACAAAGAAAGAATACTAAGGGCAGCAAGGCAGAAGGAAATAACCTACAAAGGAACCCCTATCAGGCTTTCAGTGGATTTCTCTGCAGAAACTTTACAGACTAGGAGAGACTGGAATGACATATTCAAATCTTTGAAGGACAAAAACTTTCAGCCAAGAATACTCTATCCAGTGAAAATATCCTTCAGATGTGATGGAGAAATAAAAACTTTCCCAGACAAACATAAGCTAAGGGAGTTCGTAGCCACGAGACCCTCCCTACAAGAAGGTCCCCATACCTGAAAAAAAAAGGGAGAAAGGGGTTACAAAGCACAGAGTAAGGAGATAAATAGGGAGACAGAATCAGAGCAGGATATCAAATACTCAAGTATAGCAGTAAAGACAAGGGAAGGAAAACACCACAAACAGATAATCTTGTCATTTTAATCACAAACTTGTAACACAAGAGGGAATGAGATGTGAGAAAAACAACTTAGGAGGGGAAGAGGAAAGGGACTGAATTGGTTTAGTCTAAGGAAATGAAAGGCCATCAGAAAAGAGACTACCTTATCCGCAAGATCTTGAATACAAACCTCCTGGTAACCACTAAACAAAAAAGCAAAAAAGAGACACAAATAATAACTACGGAGAAAACAAAGAAACTCAACATAAAAAACCATATAACTCGACTGGTAGACCAAAATACACAGGACGAGAAACAAAGGAAATGCAGGAGAACCGGGAAACGAGTGATAAAATGGCAGCATTAAGCCCTCATACATTGATAATCACCTTAAATGTAAATGGATTGAATTCTCCAATAAAAAGACACAGAGTGGTGAGCTGGATTAAAGAACAAGACCCAACAATGTGCTGTCTCCAGGAAACACATCTCAGCTCCAATGACAAACACAGGCTCAGAGTGAAGGCATGGAAGATGAAACTCCAAGCTAATGGCAAACATAAGAAAGCATGTGTCACGATACTTATATCAGACAAAGTAGACTTCAAGATAAGACAGGTAAAGAGTGACAAAGAGGGGCAGGATATAATGATCAAAGGGACATTCTATCAAGAAGAAATAACACATAAATATCTATGCACCCAACACAGGAGCACCAAAGTTCATAAAGCAACTATTAACAAACCTAAAAGGAGAAACTAATAATAACACTAATAGTCGGGGATCTCAAGACTCTAATCACATCAGTGGATAGATCATCCAAACAGAAAATCAACAAGGAAACAATGGAATTAACTGAAAAGCTAGATCAGTTGGACTTAAACATACATAGAACACTCCATCCAAAAACAACAGAATACATATTCTTTTCAAGTGCACACGAAACATTCACAAGGATAGACCATATGCTGGGAAAAAAGGTAAGCCTCAATAAATTTAAGAAGATTGAAATAATAACAAGCATCTTTTCCAATCACAATGCTATAAAGCTAGAAATTGATTACAAGAAAAAAGCTGAGAAATGGACAAAGATGTGGAGACTAAACAACATGCTATTGAATGAGCAATGGATCATTGAAGAAATTAAAGGAGAAATAAAAAACTATCTGGAGACAAATGAAAATGAAAACATACCATACCAACTCGTATGGGATGCAGCAAAAGCCATATTAAGCGGGAAATTCATCGCAATACAGGCTCACCTTAACAAACAAGAAAAATCCCAAATACTCAATCTCAAATTACTCCTAACTGAAGTAGAAAAAGAAGAACAAACAAAGCCCAAAGTTAGCAGAAGGAGAGAAATAATAAAAATCAGAGCAGAACTAAATGCAATTGAAACAGAAAAGGCAGTAGAAAGAGTCAATGAAGCAAGGAGCTGGTTCTTTGAGAAGAAAAGTAAAATACACAAACCCCTAGCCAGATTTACAAAGAAAAAAAGAGAGAAAGCTCAGATAAATAAAACTAGAAATGAAGGAAGAGAAATAACAACAGATACCACAGAAATACAACAGATTATAAGAGAATACTATGAAAAACTATACGCCAACAAAATGGACAATCTGGAGGAAATGGATGAATTCTTAGACTCTTATAACCTCCCAAAGCGGAATCAAGAAGAAATGGAGCATCTGCATAGACCAATCACAAGTAAAGAGATTGAAACAGTAATCAAAAGCATCCCAAAGAATAAAAGCGCAGGACTAGACAGCTTCCCTGGGGAATTCTACCAAACTTTCAGAGAGGATTTAATACCTATCCTTCTCGAGCTATTCCAAAAAATTAGGGAAGATGAAACACTTCCTAACACATTCTATGAGGCAACATCACGCTGATACGAAAGCCTGACAAGGACAACACAAAAAGAAAACTGCAGGCCAATATCGCTGATGAACATAGATGCAAAAATACTCAACAAAATATTGGCAACCAGAATACAGTAATACATTAAAAGGATCATACATTATGATCAAGTGGGATTTATTCCAGGGACATAGGGATGGTTCAACATCCACAAATCAATCAATGTGATACACCACATTAACAAAATGAGGAATAAAAACCACATGATCATCTCAATAGATGCAGAGAAAGCATTTGAAAACATTCAACAGCCATTTATGATAAAAACTCTTAACAAAAGAGGGGATTGAAGGAAAACACTTCCAAAAAATAAAGGCCATATATGGCAAAACCACAGCCAACATCATACTCAATGGGGAAAAACTGAGCGCCATCCCTCTCAGAACAGGAACAAGACAAGGATGCCCACTATCACCACTCTTATTCAACACACTACTGGGGGTTTTGGCCAGAGCAATTAGGCAAGAGAAAGGAATAAAAGGAATCCAAATAGGGAGTGAAGAAGTGAAATTTCTCACTGTTTGCAGACGACATGATCTTACATATAGACAACCCTAAAGAATCCATCAGAAAACTATTAGAAATAATTAACAACTATAGTAAAGTTGCAGGGCACAAAATCAACTTACAAAAATCCTGATGCTTCCCTAGGATGTTCTTTGGGTCGGGTCCTCAGCAGACTTTCCCCTCTGGATGCCTCCTCACACCTTTCCCACAGCTCCCTCCGGGTATCCAACCCACGGCTCCCTCGCCCAACACACGTCACAATGGCCAACCCCAGACGGTGAAGCGGACGCCCGTGCTGTCCTCCAGGTCTTGCTGAGGCGCCACAGGAGGTTCAGTTTCCCCTCTTCTCTTTGAGGGAATTTACACGTACGGGCACTTCCACAACCCAGCCAGGGGCCAGCGTCTTCTACGGTGTTTGTAATTTTCTCGGGGCATAATTCCTTTACAGTGAGCCCCTCGTCAATTCTAACTATGAATTCAGTCCACACTAATCTTAGACCCAGCATTTCAACAAGAATGGCTAAAAAGATGATGAACGTGACACCTGTCCTTGTCTCACCCCAGTTGAGAATCCAGATCCAGCAGCTGCATAGAAGGTAATGAAATTCTGTTGTGTATAATAACCTTATCCTTGGTGTTATGTTATTTTTCTATGTGTATTTTCCCTTCAATTTGATTTACACATCCATCTATTTCTAACACGTTTGTAATTATTTATAAGATAGTTCAAATCTTTCTGGAAAGAAGGAAAGTATATGAACATTTATTGATTGATTGATACAAAGGTTTCATTCAAGTCACTGGACAGAAGCCACAGCTTCCTGGTACCTTTTGTGATCATCGGCGTCAGTCCAACAAATGGACTGCTGTCCACTTGTGGGAGAAAATAGATTTTAGTTTCAGAGAGAAATGGCTTTGAATGCTGTCTCCTCGACGTGCGAACCTGGAACACTTGTCCTCTTTAGGACTAGTTAATGGACATAATATAAAGCATTGGTAAAAGGATGCGTCCATGATTAAAGGCACATTTTGAAATACTAGTCTGTTGATTTCCTCGCTAATCCCGCCCTCCCCGGCTCCACCCTCTACAAGCACCGAAGCTCTTCTTCACTCCCTTCCCTTGGGATACTTTTGTGGCAAAACGGAAAGAGGAAGCAGAGCATCAACTCTCAGCTTCTGAGTTTCAGAATGAACTTTTGTAACTCACGGCAGAAGAAAACATATGAGGGAAACTGATTTAGAGACAGAAAACCCAAGGCCATAAAGGGCCAGCACATAAAACTTTTGCCATAAATGACAGGTTAGGAAAATGTGGATGATGCCATCGTGGGTCTTCCCATTCCGGAAGAGATCAAGATCATTAGGTTGGAGGAGAGAGAGAAGCAGCGTGGGAAAACACGGCTGAGCACAGGCAGACCAGGAACTCTGTTGTGGAGGGACCAGCACCACGGTGAGGGGAAGATGGACCTCCCTCTCTGAGGTCCGGAGAGTCCCGGGCGGTATGCCGAGCAGAGGTCCTCGACACGGCCACTGTGCCATGTACGGCAGGATGGCAGAGAGAGCCTGAGAGCAGCTCAAAGATCCCCATGCCCCTGGAGAGGAGTTCCAGTGGCTGACGGGGGCTGGGTGAGCTGCACAGGCCTTGTGCTACTTTGGGGCTCTTAGTGACTCCTAGGATATACAGACAACAGTAAACAGGAGCTGTGTGGGGTAGGGACTAAAAGAGTGAATGTGGAGCCAGTCCTGGTCCAAACCCAGCTCCCTTGTGCCAGCGGGAGACATGAGAACACGTTCCTTATTTCTCTGTGCTTGGGTTTCTCACATATGTAATGGAAAACACAATAACACCTACCTCCTATGTTGCTGAGAGGGTTAAATAATCTAAAACCTTAGAAGAGTACCTGGCCCAGAGTAAGTACCTTATGTGTTCACAATAATTATCAGCACTGCTTTATTATTACTGTTATTTTGTATTCTCTATTATCCAACCTCCCTTTCTTTCCTGCCTTCTTTACTTGATTAACTCGGATGCATCCTCCCAAACCGTAAATGTATTTGCTCTCAATTGGCAGCCCTCATCAGAGCCACGTGACCAGAAGACAGCAACTCTCTAAAGAAGGAGAGGCTGCTGTTTGGGGCAGGCTCAGTTGATAGCTGGGGCCAGGGGTGGGCATGTGACTCAAGCTGGGCCATTTGGAAGATTTCTTTAAACATAAAATGCCCATGGATTAGAAATATGGAGGCTTTTGGAGAGTTTGTGTGTGTGAGGAAGATTGTCCCTGAGCTAACATCTGTGCCCATCTTCCTCTCTTTTGTATGTGGGATGCCACCACAGCATGGCTTGATGAGCGGTGTGTAGGTCCATGCCTAGGATCTGAACCTGTGAACCCCAGGCTACCGAAGCAGAGTGTATAAACTTAGCCACCACACCACTGGGCCAGCCCTAGTTTTTGGAGATTTTATTAGCAAGAGCAGCTCTACCTGAGAATGGGTGATGGAGTACAAACCAGGTTGTTTTATGTTCAGGACTGAATGGGAGGGAAGTTTCTGGAACAGCGTGTATAGCTTCCGTATTCAAGACTTGTAGCTGTGAAGGGAAGGAGAGATCAGGTCCTTGCGGTGTGGAGGTGGAGGAATGGGAAGCTGACTTTAGATGGTGGTACCCCTGGCTGTTGAATTTACCCCTGGGCAGCGCAAGGAGTCAGAGTCTTTTATGAATATTTGAAAATTGCCAGGACTTGAGTGGTCCAACCAGATCACAGAACCTGTGAAAGAGAAAGAAGTTTGCATCAAAAGAAAGCAAGAGTGGTGTGGAAATAGCAGAGTCACATTGAAACGTTGGCTCCTGAGGGAGAGCTTCAGAGCGCCAGCCAACCAGCATGGCGGAAATGGAGGTGCAGTCAGTCTAAGCCAGCAGGCTGGTATTACGGGTGAGCATTGCGTCCCCGAAACTCGGATGTCAACGCCCAAACCCCAGCACCTCAGAATGTGACTATATTTGGAGATAGAGCCTTTGAAAAGGGGATTAGGTTAAAGTGAGTCATTAGGGTGGGCCCCGATCCGGTGTGACTAGAGTCCTTATAAGAAAAGGAGGTTAAGACGCTGACCTGGACAGAGGGACGAGAGACGACCATGTGAGGACACAGCGAGAAGGCAGCCACCTGCGAGCCCAGGAGACAGGCCTCAGAAGATGCCAAACCTGCCGACACCTTGCTCTTGGACTTTTAGCCTCCAGAATGCAGGGAAAATAAATTCCCGTTTTTAAACTGCCAGTCCGTGCTATTTTGTTACGGCAGCCCGAGCAGACTGACACACGGATTCCGTTAACCAGGATAGGGAGCTGGACTGAGGCAGCAGGAGCCGAGCACTGTGACAACCACACCACCGGGGAGGGTCCCACCCCAGAGCCACCCAGGCACAGAGCTAGTCCCAGGCCAGGCTTCTCCACGTGCTCCTGGAAAGGGGCATCTTACGGGAAGAGGCCCAGGAGGGACACGCTGCTCCGCAGTGGGTGCTGGTGGGGACAGCAGAAGGTTGGTCCCTGGGGGGCACTTCTGAGGATTTAGGGAAATGTCTTAATTCCAGGGAGACGCAGAATGGCCTAATCAGCAAGCCTCCGGAGGCTCAGAGGAAGACACTGGGTCCAGGGGGGGAAGACCAAGCTCGTGAGGAGAAAAGCCACCGAGTCAGGAGCCTGAGAGCACTTGCTGGAGCCGTGGCAGCTCCCGCAGTTCCCGCCCACCTGGAGTCCTGCTGACGCAGCACCATCACCTCCTGGTGGCTTTGTCTGAGCTGTGAACGGTGACCCCAAGTTCCCAGATGCCCTGAAGTCATGAGCACCCATGCCTACCTGAACCCAAAGGTGCCCAGCCAGGTCCAGCACCCTGACCCAGGCTGACTTCATCCCAGGGAGGGTGGGGAACACCTGCTTCAGGAAACTCCCACAGGGACCTGACCAGGACGACCTGCGTTGGCTGTCAACATCCCTTGGTGTCCCCCTTCTCGGCACTCCTAGAAACACATATGATATTAAGCAGAAGCTCCTTGGGTTTCTCCCCTTACGGTCACTCTCATGGAAGAGTGCAGAATGGAGCCAATTAATAGAGGAAATAGGGGCCGGCCCCGTAGCCCAGTGGGTAAGTTCCCGCCCTCTGCTTCAGAGGTCCAGGGGTCATGGCTTCAGATCCTGGGCACAGACCTACACACGGTTCATCAAGCCATGCTGTTGCGGCAGCCCACAGAGAAGAACTAGAACGACCTACAACTAGGATACACAACTGTGTGTGGGGACTTTGGGGAGAAAAAAAAAAAAGAGGAAGATTGGGAACAGATGTTAGTTCAGGGCCAATCTTCCTCACCAAAAAGCACACTTAAAAAAAAAAAAGAGGAAATATAATTACCAACTGTGACAAAGTCTTGTGAGTTCCCGTGTCCCTCAGGGCATCTGCATCCTTGTAAACCCACCACCACAGGACAGGAAAGAGAGGGACGGGAGAGATTTTCTGAAGCCAGGAAACCTGAGGCCTCTCTGTCATTCCCTGTTGATCTGAGACTGGTTCCTAGCAGGTGTCCTAAGTGTTTTCCTTCTGGCTTCACCAACTCAGTCTCACTCACTCTGCTTCCTGGTTGGGGAGCCTCTGATTTTCTTCCCACCGCCAACTCTTCCTGCTCTTAGTTTGATTAAACAGTTTTAAACTTTCTCCGTGAGGATAAAACATCTGAGTTTATGTACTGACAAATGTGTTTGCAATCTTTCAATTTTTTCTACTCTATCAACTCAATAAATGATCAAAAAGAGAGTCAGATTTGTCTCTGCTTTTTAAAAGACTGTGCCCCTTTCAGTTAGACCAAAGTTAAGCCACAATTCAACTTAAAAAATGTTTGGAGCAAAATGGAGCGATTCTCCCCGGTGCTTTGGTTCCTCGACATTGCTGCTCACTTTCCTTCATTTCACAGAGTTTCGCAAAGGGAATTGGGAAGAAATGCGGGCCAGAGCTCCTGCTTGTGGCCTCACTGCCTCCTTCATCTCCTGGACTTGCTGAGACAGAAGAAGAAGTCAGGGGAGGGTGGGGTGGAGAAAACAGAGAGGTGAGGCGAGGAGGCACAGAGACAGAGAGAGGGAGAAGCACAGAGACAGAGAGAAGATGAATGGAGAGGGACTGAATATATAAAGGAGAAACACGTGGGAACCCAAAGGGGCAGAAACCAGGCGTTGAGACTTATTTCATCTTATATTTACTTGCCAGGATGTAAGCACAGACAGTAGGTGCTTTTGTGTGGGGATGGTGGGGAGACACATGCTGTCTCCAGCCAAGACAGACAGGACCTTGGAGCACTAAGCAGCAGGCTAGACAAATTGTCTTAGCTGCCTTGAATGCTCTGAGCAAACTTGCCATTTTTATTTGTGGGCCTCTGAGCCGTGGCTCCCAATGGATGCATGAGGATCAAATGCATGACGTCTCCAATCATTAATGAGCCCTCTCTCTCATACGTGGCGAAGGTGGAGCTGGCTGTGGACAGAGTCTCAGCTTTAGACTGGACAAGAAAGACTTTGCCCCCACTCCTACTTTGATTCCAGGGGGCCATGCGGAGGACTGAAGATGGTGCCTGGGCCCAGTTCAGCCCACCCAGCAGCTGGGGCCCGGCCAGGATGTGGAAAAGGGTGAGGGGCCGTCCTGCCAGCTGGCCCTGGACTTCAAGCCACAGAGCCGATTCTCCTCCAGCCAGGCTCGGCTTCATCTGCAAAGGGAAGAGGAGCGGAGAGGAGCTCTTCTGTGTCCTCATGGAGTGCGCTTTCCTACAAGACAAGAACAAAGCCTACTGAATCTTGCCCAGAAAAATGTCCATCCCCTGCAAGGACCCACAGTGCCTTTCCTGGCACTGATCTGTGGCTCTACCACACTGCTCCAGGCCAGGGCCCCCCGTGAATCGGTCTCCTCCCTTCGGTCTGGTGCTGACCTCAGACCTGGACCAACGATCGGGGGCAGCAGAGAAATGAAAATCTGTTCTGAAAATGGCTGCTTTCCTCTGCTCTCCCCCACCCCTGCCCTCCTCCCAAAGGTTTGTTCTCCTGTTAGATGTCAAGCTGATGACTCTAAATCCCAGATGCGTCATGCTCGGTTAGTGAATAACAGACTGTCAGATAGAGCAATAAATCTTCTTGCTCGGTGACTGCTGTGCAGACCCATCACGTCATGGCCCTCACACACCCACTAATTCTGTGTGATGAGTGAGGCTGGCAGCAGCCCCGGTCCCCCAGGGACTGGTCTCAAGGTGCAAACATGTTGAGATGGGATGATTGCTGGGTCAGCCCTGTTTCCCTGGCCCCTCCGTTCATGGCTGGAAATCCAGAGGCCATCTGCCACGAGAGCTGACGACACTGGCCCCACGCTTCTTCGGAATCTCCCTCCTTCCTGAGGTTCCGACAATTTCTGCAGAGATTTGCATGGTCCTGGCAGACTGGAGGTTTGGATGGTTGTGTGAGGTTGTTTTTAGTGCTGGGATTCCTTCATTCTCCTTTCCTAGGTGATATGAGGTGGGGCTTTTGTATAAACACCTTCTCCAGGGACGCACCATCCGGAACATTAGGGTTTCTCTACTCTCACGTTAGGCTTGCTCGCTTAGCCGCTCCAGAGAGAAAGCAGTGAGCTGGCGTCCCTAAGGCCCAGAGAATAGAATAAGTCTAAATATGCCTAACCGGCAGCACAGGCACGCACAGAACTCTCATCCTCCCACCATTCTGGGTCATATGCATTTAGTGGCAAATATGGCAATAGGCGACTTTTGTTTCCCTTCCCTGGGGACTATCTCACCTAGAATAAGGAGAAACGTGGATTGAAGGCTGTAGTAAAATTGCGAAAACATCTTGGAGAAGGGCAATCACCAACTTCCAGAGACCCGTGACCTCTGGAGAAGACAAAGGAAGGCTGTAGGGAATGCCAGGAATGGGGCCTTAGCTACATTTCCAGTATTTTGTTTCTTCAAAGGAAAGATTTGGTGTGCAAATAAATGTATAAATCAGCTGCTTGAAATAAAAGAAATAATTTTCATACTAGTTTTTAGATTATTTTTGAAGATTTGGTTTATGGAAAGAAATAACACTCTATTTCTGCTAAAAGCTGTCATGTTCTGCTTAAGGGCGTTTGAGACATTCAAACTCTGGTTTTAGCCTCGTTTTGCCCCTTTGAGTCCCTGATACGGAACGGATCTAGGAGAAGCACCCATGCCTTCCTTGCACCCCGCGATGGACAGCTGCTTTCACAGCAGTAGGATGGGGGCATTTGGCTTTGCTTTCGCTCTTCTTCTTTACTCCCCTCTTCATTCTGGCATGTTCTCCTTGGGCTTTCCATTTTCAGGGAAGATAGATTGGGGTTTTGTTTTGACCCTGGCCATCACTCTCAGATGTGACCTCAGCTCTCACCAGCTGCTGGAGACCTTCCTTCTCCGTGTCCCTCCAGGTCAGTGCTCCCAGCTGCCACCTCCAGGCACAGGAGTCAGAGACTCCCCAGGATTCCCCTGTGTCCTCCCGCAGGTCTCTGCTAGACCAGGAGCCATCTGTGTCAGAGCAGTTCGTGACGGGGAGAGTTCCCGGAGAATGATTCCAAGGAGATCCGCCGTGGATATGAGAAGGGACGCAGATCAATTTACACGCTACTTGTAAGGAACATAAATTAGAAAAAAGATAATGGTTATATTTCCTCACAGATCAGACCTGTCTGACGTCCCCCTCCTGCTTTTAGGAGACAGTTGTGGGGAGGATAGATGTGACGTAGGAGGAAACCTGACCACTTGGATCAGAGAGACCATCAAAGGTTTGAGAAAAGGCCATTTCAAAGCCACTTAGTGCCAAGCAAACTAGAGCCCTGAGGCCAAAGAGGAGTCAGGAATACAGGATAAAAGTTTTACAGTGAATTATTGTTAGATATTATACTCAAGAAGGGAATTTTAAAAAGTTTAAGACAAAATTGTACCTCAGAATTTCTACACATTATTAATTTTATTCTAAATTGTGTGTCATCTTTTAGAATACATTAATTGGTCGTTAGTACATCTTTATACACAGACGCCTAAATAAAGATTCCTATTGACTGGAACAAACTGCCCAACTCTATGTCTGACGATTAATTGCTCAGTTAATGAATAATTCAGCTGCTCAGTCCATCAGGACATAATCAAGGTGCAGTGTCGGCTTGGTAGCAGCATGTACCAATCGTACATCAGCCTCATCAGCACTGTTGCTCTTACAAATTAAAACCAACAGAGAAGTCATCAGAAACCTTCAATGACCCTCTTTAGAACTAAGGTTGAGGAGGAAATGCTGACCACTGGGAGTCGCTAGGCCACCTGGACTGACGCTGTCATCCTCATCTACCACCTGATCTGGCCAGTCCTCGTGTCTGTTCTTGACGAAGAGATTGTTTGCTTCATTTTGGCATTGCCAGAAGAGACAGCAAATGCTTGGTCTATACACATATTTTTAAAATAAATTACGGAAGCTATTCTTAGCTTGACATTATCCCTCTTGGGCTCTGGCTTGACTTCCTCCTTGTGCAGCCCCAGCACCTGTGAAGTTTTGTGCACTCCCTCAGTCTGCGTTCTGCCGTCCCCGGGGCTCCCTCCGCAGGCGCTGGAAATTCTTGGCAACCCCTCTTTTTCATTCTGCTTTTTAAAGAGTTAATTGTTTTTGTGTCAGTATCTTCCTCCATCCTTGGAGTGCAGGACACACTGAGAATTCAGGGGGTGATGGAGGAGCCCAGATCCCAGTGAGCAAGAGCTGTGGTCATCATCTCAACAACTTTATCTATTTAAATAGCGAGACCCAGTCAACGGTATCAACCCCTCTGCTCTTCACGCAGGTGAAATTCCTTGTGTTTTTTTCTTCCCCATTCCACCACAAGCTCTTTGTTATGCCAGATGCCAAACTGTCCCTACATGGTGGCAGGTCAATTCCCACCCGTTAGTGACAGATGATTGCTAAGATCAATGGGTATTATTTAAAAAAAAAGAGGTTTAAGCTTTTGGGGTGGTATACAGATTTTTAGATTTAGACTTCAATCAGGTTTCAGCAAATTTGTAGATCCCAGAATCCTTGTCAGTCTGAAATTTCATGTAAAAACTTTATGGGCAAGTTTTAATATTAAATTAAGAAAAAATTTTAAGAACTTGGAAATCCACAAAGAACAATGTAGAGTTCTGTTGTGTACATTTTAAAAATATATTAAAATTAACATTACTTTATCTTCTTCATGCTTATTTCTTCAGAGTGTAGAAGTAACAGGAGGGCATCTCTGTATTTTCAATGTCATTCCCTTGGAAATTTGGGAACGACACAACGACCCACAGGTCACTCAGTTTCAAATCTGCTTCCACTTCAGCTTTGATGATTTGCCCCGACTCACACAATCTCTACTTTATGAACTCTTGTTTATTTCACATTGTGGCTTCTTCTTGTCTTTGGAGAAAATCAGAAGTAAAAGGAAGATGTGCTCTGAAGAAGCAGTAAGTCTAAATGGAGAAAGCCAAAATAATTATCTTTCCAAATTCTGATTGCAGCCATATTTATAAACTTCTCTCCCTCCAAGTCTATCACTAAATTTAAATACTGCAAAACTGGCTCATTTAAGTCACACTTTCCTTAGTTCCCCTGAACTTATACGACAACTGGAATAAGAGAAATCATTCAGGTGTTAATTGTGAAAGTAAATGATTGGAGGGGAAAAAAACTTCCATTAAGAAACGCATCCAATAAATCCCTATTTTTCAATGCCATCAAAAAATATGACATACATATTAATACATACATTAACACATACATATTAACACATATATTAACATGTGCATATGGTCATATGTATTCCATGCATTGACATGGAAGGTGACTGTAATATACTTTCTGCCTCTGACTGCTCTCCCGCCACACTCTCCACTGCCCGAGGTGCTTTAGTCACACTGGTCTTCTTCGGTCCCTTGAACACGCTGTGCCTGTTGCCACCTCAAGAGCTGCCTTTGCACCTGCTCTTCCCTCTGCTTGGGACACTCTTCCCTAAGATCATGGCGTGGTTGCCTTTTCCTCATCCTTCCGTCATTTGCAGAAATGATCTCCTTAGAGGGGCCTACCCTTACCACCTAGATAGCGTGACCATACTCCTTCAGCTCACACCCAGCAATGTCACTACCTTTCCACACCTTCTTCACAGCATTTCCCATTCTGAGATTGCTTTATATGTGTGTTTATTTATAAGCAGTATTGTCTGTCTCCTGCCTCTAAAATAGGTTATCAAGTTCAGGGCCTCGGTCATCTGTGTCCACCTCTCCATCCCCAGTGCTTGAAAAAACCATGTGGCAGGGAGTAGGCACTTGATAGACACTGGGGAATAAATTAACAAAGGAATTGATGACTTTGACCTTGGGAATAAATTAATAAAGGAATAGATGACTCTGACCTTGGGCAGGTTGCTCAAGCTTCCTCAGTTTCCTCATTGGTAAAACCAGGATAAAAAGCACCTACTTTGTGGTGAGGTTGTAAATATTAAGTAAGACAATGGCCGTGACATCTCCTACAGCGCCTCGCACACAGCAGCGGTTCAGCCAGTGTTCGATCCTTCCCCTCCTCTCCTGGCTTCTCAGCTGGGCCCCAGAGCTTCGCATGGAGTGGAAGCATCCTTCGCTCCCCACATCCCAGACTTACTCCTGTAGTAAATGTGAACCTCATTCCACAAGTTTCTGTAGGCAAGGACATGAGAGACTTTTTCTATTCCATTTAACTTTTATTACGAGCCTGCATTTCTGCTGGGTGGCATAGATTTGTCTCAATCAGTTGAGGGTTTATTTTATTTTTATGATCTACTAAACAGTCCATCTTTTTCTTGTTTATTTGTGGCTCCTGTATATTTATGGGTCAGTCTCCAAGCTCTCTTTTCAGTTCCATTGGTCCATTAGTCTGTTCTTGAGCCAATACCATGATGTTGTTTATTTCTGTGGCTTTATAGTATACTTTAATATTTGATAGGACAAGATCCACTTATTTGAGCTTCTTTATAAAAATTTATTTAACCATTTGTGAACCTTAAGTTTTTCTTATGTCTTAGAATGAGTTCATTACATCCCAGCTGAGGTTTTAAACTCCCCTTTTTTCTTGAGCTGTGTAAAAATTTCAAGGAACTTACAGAATGCTAAAACTAGTAGGGGCAATCAGTCCCTGGTGTTATCATCACCTACCAAGACACCCTTTTTTATCCACTGCAAAGGAAATGGGGAGGTTCCAGGGGCATTTGGGAAGGGGAACAGACAAGGCTTGCTAACAGCTTTGTATGAAGGAAGAAGGAAGAGAAAGAATAAAGGATGCTTCCTAGTTATTTAGCTTGAGCAAGTGGGTATGTGATATTGTCATTTGCTGTGATGGGAAGAAAGAAGAAAGAAAACAAGGAATTGAATTCTGGACATATTAAACTAGAAGTGCTTATGTGACAGTCAGGTGGAGCTGTCCAATAGGTGGTTGGAGCTACACAGCTAGAGTCTGGAGCTCACAGGAGAGATGTCCGTCGGAGAAGAACCACCGAAGGAAGCACGTACTTGAGAAAACAAACAACCAAGTCGACAGTGATGAGTGTAAGAGTTAGAGGGATCTTAAAAATAAATATTTGTGCGATTTTTTGAATCCTCCAAATCAAGAGATCCAATTAATGACCCGCTTTTGTTTGTCTTCTGCTGCTAGCTGCACAGCCTCTGACTCAGGTCTATCTGTGCTTCCCCCGAGGGTGACGAGGGCACCATGCAGCTGTGTGGCATGGCCCAGCTCCGTTCACCTGGTACGTTTCTCAGACTGAGCTGAAACCTCACATCAATGATTTACATTGTTGACATGTGTTCTGACACCAAAATCAAACAAAAGTATAGATTGTCATAATTTTTAAATGCCAGGATACTAAAATCTATTTTGCTAAGTTCATCTCAAAGTGATGTCAGGAAACAACCTTCATGCACATTCTTTGCAGGTCAAGGCAAGAAGAAAATGGAGGAATCTCCCACCCCCAGGGCCAGGATCCCTTCAAGAGTCAAACTCAGAGAAGCCCTTCAGAGGGTCCATAGAGGGAGGCAGAGATGGTTTCCACTCTCTGACTTCCGAAGGTCAGAGAAATGGGCTGGTTGAGCATTAGCTAAGGAACGTGGGTGTGTTATGGGTTGCCTAAGATTCTCTGGATTATAACCAACTGAGTGCTCAGTCTTTTGCTCTTTCCCAGGCCACATGCTCTCCAGCTCTTTCTAGAAGAAGGACTTTGCTGGACTTAGTCGGGACGGGAGAGTGACCATGGCTTGTGCCCTGCATCGTGTTCTTCTTGCAAGTGGAATCCTGGTGCCATGAGTACACGGGTAGGTATTTGTCTTCCGTTCTTCTCCCACTAGATCAACCTAGGGTGAGAATTCTAATAGATGGAAGACAGAATACATTGGTTTACAGTCGACTCAAACACAATCTGTTAGGATAAATAATGGCTAAAAGGTGGTGGGAAAGCCATCTGTCACTTTAAGGCAAACACACAGTTAGTTTTAAGAAAAGAAGGCCGGGAAGAATAAATTTATCCCAAGGCTCATAAGCCTGGAATGCGTTTGAAGAAAAGTGGAGGAGTTTTTCTCACCCAGAGGATGAATCATGTTGTGACGATTCCAGCCTTCTGTTTTGTTTAGTTTCTCTCACACAGGATCGTTTGGTTCAGAGGTTGGACCCTTGTGACTCTTCTGGTTCCACCAGGATATTTGAGCAAAGATCATTTCAGTGAGGCAGCATATGGCCAGGTACTGTGTCTGCCATTGTGTGCCTCTGCATAAGTGTGTTTGCTGTATGTGGCACACACATACACACAAACGCACACACATCTCTTTGGTTCAAAATCCAAACCCTCTCTGTAAATTAACTGAGCCTGGAGAGTTGGAAACGCAAGGCAGCAAAAGGCTGGAAGCTTGCAGCAACTGCTGAAAGCCTCATACGACATAAAACTGGATTATAATGTCATTCGCTAACTGACAGATCATTTAGTGTCTTGGAAGAGCCCGTTTCCTCACTGCCGAAGCTCTCACAGGGGAATTCCGTGTGAGCTCCTTATTGTCAGAGCTATTTTTCACCCAATTTGTTTCCAAATGATGTCTAACCTGAGGTCCTCCCGCTGAGAGAGGTTTAAGCCGTGATTAATGAGGACTGTTTGGCCAGGCCCACCTGGGAAATGGCCCATCTGCAAACTCAGGTAAGACAGGGAGGCCTACACGGCGGCCGGCAGCTGCCGGGCTGGAGGCTGGCTCTCCGCGCAGCAAGGTGTTCCACACTAGCAGCCTTGTGCTTCAGGAGGCACTGAAGGTAAGCGTCGCTCTGGCTGGTTTCTTTCCTAAGATGTTCATGGAGGAAGTATCCTCAGTCTTGGTACTAGAGGAGGAATGTCTTGTTCCTCAAAGTTGTTTATTCTCTTCAAAGCTCTCACATGCGTGTGTGGCAATACAACCTGATAGACGGGTACCCAGAGATGTGGTTTTGTCTCAAAGGACGGGATTACTGAGCCAGAGGAGTTATATTGGTAAGACGGTGGCCTGTTTGGACGTGGAGCATGAACGTATCTGATGATGCACCGAAAATGAACTGCTCTTTGCTATAGTCAAATGTATCTCGTATTTTTATGCACAAAATGTTTAGAAATGAGTCTTTTTCTCTGTGAAATAAATACTGGAATGCAGCTGTTGTTTACCACGTTAACGGGTAGTATCACTCCTCTAACGATTTGAATAAGTTAGAATCTTTGGAAAGCAAGATCTTTTCGCTAAAGGAATAGAATAATAAAAATATGCAGAATATAAAGCCACATTTGGTCTGAGACAAAATTATATAAGCACAATGAGATAGGAATTCCAGATTGCTTTAAAATCGCTAGCTGATAAAATGAGCGTGTGGGTGGAACATCGTCTTTCTTCATAACCAACCTCATCCCTTCTCTTGCTTAACACACACATTCTAGGCACTCTCTCTAGGCTGTCATTAAACATGACATCCCACAATTCTGTCTGTCAGGACTAAAATCTAACAGATCCAACTGTCTCCAAACAAAACAGCTTGTTTGCTGGGAACATTTATGACCCATAAAGAGTGAGGGTTTATCCTGGCAAAACATTCCTTCTTGTAAACAACCAACATTCTCTGAATCTCGCCAGCTGACTTTGCATCCGTCTATCTCTCACTTGGCATTTGGCTGCATCCAAAGCTTCTTTGATGGCATTCTGTACCCAACTGTTGTGCAAAAGACACTTTCCATTGAGTTGGTTCTACATTCAGACACCAAAACAGCCCCACACTTTCTTTAACTACTTCTGTTGCCAGCAACATGTTTACCATGATTTAGATGTCTATTATACGCATGAATGACTTGTCTACTTAATTTCATCAAAAAAATGAACCCTCCTAAGTGGCACAGATGCTGGTATGATGGTAATCAAATTAGTTTTTGGACAGGTTTATGGCCACTTGCTGTCAGTTAAGCTCTCTTTGGCTATCTTCACTCCTAATCCGGTTTTGATAGTGATTAATGGCTCCATTAATACACAGTTTGTGTTATGATAGACCGAACATTATGTCTCGTTGGCTGACCGTAGACGATGATACATTTGGTAAGATCTAGGCCCTCAGCATGTTAACTATACATCCAGCGTTGGAGTGTTACTTCTTTGGGCCCGGTGTGCATAGATTTAGGCCCAGCCACTCTCAATGGCTCTCTGTTCCTGCCAAAACTTTCTCTAAGTTAATATTCCCTTCCATGATCTTCTCTTTCTTTGTTACAGGATGCTGTCCCCATAAACAATTCTCCCTAACCCAGCATTCCATCCATCCATCCATACACTTTTCACTCCTAGCCCTACTTGTTTCCACCTCTAAATTCTTTAAATCTTTGCTGTATACAAACTTTTTAATATTTCTATTTAAAATTTTTCATTATTTTGGCTACTAGAATAATTCTCAAAAAAACCTCTACTTATACCTTCTGATAATCGTTGCCTTTCACTTTTTTCTTCCAGACAGCAGACATCATCCCATTTACAGCTTTCCCATTCTACTTTGTATATTTTTCTAAGAGTAAATTTTAAACTGAAGTCTCTTGTGAACAGCACGGGTTTATTTGCATTTGCTCAACTGGGCTGCAGAAAGGATGGGAACAAAATGGGAGTCTCGGAGCCTACACCGCGGTAAACACATTTGGATGGTTTACACAGCTTTTTTATGTTTAAACAAACATGGTTTTTCATAATGAAGTTGAGTTTCCTCCTGCCCATATTTGATTTTTATGTTCATCTGTGCTCTTGCCTAAACCCCGCCCACTGGCTGCTCTGCAAACACAGATTATGCAAATTTTTGTATTGAATTGAGTGAGCTGAGCAGATGCCCATTTCAGCATAAACAGTCTTCAGAAAAACGGCTTGAATAGACAAGTATCACTGTAAAAACTCCTAAGTGGACTTAAAGATGAATGTTTCTTTTCACACAGACAAAAATGTTAAGGGGGTCTCTTTCATTCTTATGAGGAAAATCTAAGGTCATTTTGTAATAGGGCTAAATGCTGAAATTCAATTCCTCGTTTAAGAGCAAGACTCCAGACCTACTGTGGTGGGTCTTTGAACCCACTAATTTATTGTAATCCCACCTTCACTTGAGGAAATATGATCCCAGCTGTCTAGAAAATCGCCTTTATCTAACACGGGCATCTCCTGGCTGTTTTTTTTCCTTTTTTTAGTTGTTACTACACAGACTCAGCAATACAAAAATGGTCTCATCTGTATTTAATGATTTATTTATCTACTTACTTATTTATTTAACCGCCTTATTGAGGTATGATTGACATACAGAAACCTGTACGTACTTAACGTACATGACTTGATGAGTTTGGAGACAGGTGTACACCCAACTGTGAAACCATCACCACAACCTGTGCCATAAACCTGCCCATCACTCCCAAGAGCCTCCTCCCACCCTCTTGTCTACTGTCGTTAGTTTTGTGTGTGATGAGAACACTGAACGTGAGATCTACCCCCTCAGCACGTTTTCGAGTGCACAGTACAGGACTGTTCGCTGTGGCCCCACTGCACAGCTCGTCTCCAGGAAGCGTTCATTGTGTGAAATGGGAGCTTTCTCCCCTTCACCTAATACCTCCCTGTCATCTGTACTCGTTGAATATAAATCCTTAAAAAGGTTTTGAAAGATAAAATTTCTCGTTTATTCTGTTTCAGACTAAAATTGATAACAATGGTCATGTGTCTTCATTTATATTCATTTGGTTAGAAACAGCACTGAAGTTTTTTCAAAAGTAAAAGAAAATAGACAAAGGGGAATAATTGGGCAAAAGGAAGCTTTGCAAAAAGCCTAGGAAACAAGAAACATGTAGGAGAGAAATATCCCCATATGGAACAGAGGTTAAAAACCGATTCCTAGGCTGGCCCCATGGTCTGGTAGTTCAGTTTTTGCAGTCTGCTTTGGTGGTCCAAGTTCTGTTCTCAGGCATGGACCTCCACCACTCATCTGCAGCCATACTGTGGCGATGACCCACACACAAAATAGAGGAAGATTGGCACAGGTGTTAGTTCAGGACCAACCTTCTTCAAGCAAAAAAAAGGGGAAGACTGGGGCCGGCCCAGTGGTGCAGCGGTTAAGTTCGCATGTTCCACTTCTCGGCGGCCCGGGGTTCGCCAGTTCGGATCTCAGGTGTGGACATGGCACTGTGTGGCAAACCATGCTGTGGTAGGCATCCCATATATAAAGTAGAGGAAGATGGGCACGGATGTTAGCTCAGGGCCAGTCTTCCTCAACAAAAGAGAGGAGGATTGGCAGATATTAGCTCAGGGCTAATCTTCCTTGGAAAAAAAAAAAAAAAAGGAAGATTGGCAACAGATGCTAGCTCTGGGCAAACCTTCCCCAGCAAAACAACCCAACAAAACCCCAATTCCTACACACAGCCACCAACTGCCTCTAAATTTTGAGGACGGCATCTGACTAAGGCCCTGTCGTTGCAGACCCCTATCTGAGTGGCAGTGCTGACTCAATACCATCAGCTTCAGAGTAGCAAGAGGGTTAAGACTGACTTGACACTTAGCCAGGCGCCTTGGAGAGAAGCAGACTCGGCATGTACTGCAGACTGTGTTGTACTATGTGCCAGCAATCACGGCCTCTTCCTTGTTTTTCCCATTTACTAAAGTCAGTAACAGATGCTTGAAAAACCCTGGGGATTGACACTTTTGGAAACTCCTCAATATAGACCCATTTGGATGCTGCTGGTGATGGACCTGCATCTCTGGTGTTTCATGCACAGTGAGGGACCACAGTAGATGCTCAGTGAACGTGTTGGGGGCAGTTCTCCAAAAGAACATTTTAGGAAACACAAGTGACACATGAGGCAGAGTGACTGGTGTGTGGGGGTATCCAGGAGCCCAACCACCGGCAGCTGTAAACGTCAGCAAGCCAAAGGTCCCTTAGGCTGTCAATATTGCAATGGAATGTGGCATCAGTCTTTGCTCACTGTCAATAGGGGCCACTGAGATCTTCATGGCTGCCTCACGGTGGTCAGTCTGACCCGGGTACAGCTTCTTGTGCCCTTTCTGTCTGGAACCAATCTCCAAAAGTCCTTCTCCAGGGTGAGCTGGCCTTGTCAAGAACTTAATTGTCTACCAAGTGACTCCTATTCTGGTTCCCTAAGGATCCCTATAAACGCACCTTCAGTCTCATGGTTCATTCAGTCGGTTGGTCATCGAGCTAACTGGTAACCAAGCTTCAGGCACTGCGTTAAGGGCTGGGCACTTCAAACGGAACGGAAATCAGTCCCTGTCCGACCAGAGTTCAGTGTTGGGGAAAACTCAGCAGGCAAGCACACAATCCCAGTAGGGTCCATGCTGTACTGGAGTCGTGTACCAGGTGCTGGGGAAGAAGGGATAAACCCAACTCTTTTGGGGGAACCCAGGTCCTTTCCACCAGCGATCCTTTTGAATAGAGAGTGAGTTTCTACGTGAGAAAGGCTGGGTGTTCCCATCCCTCATCACTCCTGCCCCCAAACACCCTTGAATATTGCAGCTCATTCAGATAACTAGTTGGAGATTCTGGGTACCGACCCGGAAGGACTGGATCCAGCATCACCGTGTGTTCTTTCCATGATGTGAAATGATCAGAACCAACTTCCTGCAGGCTGCCCTGGTCTGAATCTGTCTCTGTGGCCTGACTTTGAGGGTATAAGCTGATGAGGCTTCACAACCTGAGAGCAATGCAAGTTAATGGACAAGGAAGGGCTTGTCGTACTGACTCACTGTCCCGCTGAGGACCAGGTCACAGCTTAGGGGCAGGATTGTTTGTCGCTCATATGTCTCATTTACCCCACCAACCCCTTTACGATGCTCTAACAGGGACTATTGATTTGACCTAGAGTTTCTGGTTCTCCAAGGTTATAATAATCCTATTAAAAGAACTGAACAGCAGTTTGCTAAATGGTGTTTTAGTGGCCTGAAATTGATAATGCATTTTCCCTTTTTTTCTTTTCAATTGCACAGAAGGCAGAAGTAAATCAAGCCTAGTGAGAATAAACTGAAAAGTGAAGTGAAAAATGTCTTTGCATTTTAAAAGTCCATTTTCTTAAAGTGCTGCAGTTATGAGTGAGAGCTCTGATAGCCTCGCGAAGGCTCATTCTGGTGGAGTTAGCGGGTTGTGGATCTGAGGGCCATGAAGGAGATTGCTGCTTCCTTTCTGAACATAGATAATTTACGTGTATTAACTCAGCATCTTTCGTCAGACGGTACAGTCCTGAGGGTCAAGATGATACACTCCATTTTCCTCCCACCTCACTTCCCACACACGCACCAGGGACACGCTCATACAGATCCTTGTTTCTACTCTCTGAGCCCATCTAAAAATAGAATATTTCTTGTGAAGTCTTGTTAGTGTTTATTAATTTGTATTCCATTAGGGCGACAGAAGGGTGTTTTGCTGTGTTATTAATTATTTGCTGCTTGATCAATTGGTGACTAAATCTCAGCCTACTGACTCTATTATGTTGTTTCTGCGTTCGATTGCCCTCCTGGGAGAATGACTCTTACGTAGAGTAGTTGGGGATTTAGCCTGGATATCAAATTGAGTCTTCTTATTAAACTTTATAGTGCAGTGGGAGAAACTGTCAGGATCTCATAAAATGGACGTTTGATCAACTATTCTTAGGGAAGCTTCTCTCGTACCAAGAAAGAAGGAGAACACCTTGCCATCTTATGATACATTCACTGATTCCAAAAACTCTGTTGAGATAGCTACACTATGAAGTGCAGAGGATCTGCCACTGTTGGAGAGCCATCTGATGTCTCTCTTTAGCTTAGGCAACGGTAAGTAATGGCCTAGATCATTACAGGCACAGTGCATAATATTCTAGTATGGCTAGCTGTGTCTGTGACTGCTGTGCAAATATGATGAAATTGATCTAATAGTGACTTGAAAAGTAAACCAACTCAGCAAGACTTCCAGGAGTTCCTGGAAGATCAATCAGCAACCATTTAAAGATAGGCGTCTAGTCTACAGGAAGACAAACTGACACAGGAATCCTCTAGACCCCAGCAAAAACAAATAGCAACTAATTACCCCTCCAGCCCACGGGAAAGGCCCTGTGATGATAGAGCATGCATGACACCATCGTGACCTGAGATCAGAGGACAGTGATGAGGAAATTTCCCTTATCAAGGAGGAAGACATGGAGCATTCTTCAGAAGATGAAGCTTCTAAGAGCTCTTGTTAGCTCCTCAGAAGACTCAGAACTTCCGTTAAGCTCTTCATCCTTGTGGAGTTTCACTCACAGCTACAGCTGCCCCATGAGGAAATCTAAGTCAAGGTAACCAAAATAACTTAAACGTTTAACTTATTATACTCCGTATGGCTTATAGCAATGACCCCTCCTTGACTATGGAATAGTTCTGTCATGCTCCTAAGGACACCAGGATCAATAGCTTTCCTAGAAGAATAATAGAGAACTGGACATGGCCACCTCAAGATGGTCATATTCCTGTACCATGGTGGTAGCTCACCCCAGCTGAGAGTCTGCTCCTAAGCCACAAGAACATGGTGTAGGCACAAGATTTATTATTCAGGGACACCCAGGCCACCATAGAGAAATGACACTAATATCTTGACAATTGGGAAGGATATAGAGTAAACAGCAGCAAGAGCTTTTCAAGTAAAAGATTCATTGAGTCTAATTCACAGAGTGTCTAGAAAGTAGGGCATTTCTGCCACCTGGGACCCCATGTAGGCTGGGAGCTGTGGATTTGCTTTAGTGTTGGTGAGCCCTACAGCTTAATCCTTCATCCTCTGCCCTTCTCTCTACATCCTCTCACCATCTTCCAAACTGTCCTTTTCTTCCGTTATTCCTGTTATTAGCAGGCCCCTCCACATCCTTCTGTCTATCAAATCCATCCCTCCATTTAAGACCAAATCAAAATCTCTTCTATTCTGTAAGTCCAGCCTTCGTCTCTCTCACTTGACCTCTCATTTTTCAGAATTCCTATGGCATGTTTTTTTCTGTGCCTTCATTTGACATTTATCATACATTCCTTGACCATTTTTATGAGTTTATGCTTGTTCTCCCCAATGAGATGGTGAATTCTTTGAGGTCAAGACTAAATCTTCTTTGGTACCCTTCCTCCCCTGAGCAGTGATTATTGCCCACAGAAGTTCCACTCCTGGCAAAGTCCAAACTACATGTTGATTGCAACTGTGGCCACATGTGTATAGTTCAACTTCCAAAAGCATTTAATAACATTAGTAGGTTGGTCTCTGGCAGCTTTTAAGGAAATTTGGCTATGCAGAGAGACTGGCTCAGATCCTATACCTGTCCCTCAATGATGTGCCAGTTGTGTCAGAATTGATGTTCTATTTAATTCATTCTCTGTCACCAAACAATTACTTCTGGGCAGTGGATTAGGTTCTGTTTTATTAAATCTACCTTGCTAAGCCAAGCTCTAGGATGCAACAAGGGATCCAGAAGCTGGTGTTGAATTCCTCCAGGAAACGGTTCCAGTGTGAAACTTTGTGAATGCCACTCAGGTCCCTGAAATGGACTGATTCCTTGGCCCTATAAAGATGTAGTCAATAAGTGATGTTAGTGATTAGTAAGTTTTAGACTTACAGTTACAAGCTGCTGATTAACCTAAAGGAATCAGTTTGCAATCAAGGAAGCCTTTATTCAATAAATGTTTTGTCCTTGGAATACAAAACTAAAGCCTGTTACTTTGGCAGCACCCTACCAAACAATGCCAACATTAGCCGAGAAGAAAGAGACAAAATTCACAGTCAGGCTGTTCTGTTTGGTCAAATGTCACAGCAACAGTGGAGCAATCAACAACACACTGAACAAAGGACACATCAAACAATGGCAATGGCTTCCTTCCTTCATGGAGATCAGGCCTTCAACCCACCAAAATGTCATGCATGACTGAAATTTGCAATGTGAAGTTCCTAGAACATACTTGAGTGATGGCTGTTGCCATTTTCTGCTAACCTGAGCAATATCAGGAAACCCAAAGAAGTATTTTCTGGAGCACTTAAGTGAGAAGAGGCTGATAGGGAAAGCCACTTAACAGACACTGTCTGTCCAATGTTACTGCAAATGAAAAGATCTGTAAAATTTTGACGATTACAAGATCTGAGCTCCTCTTGCGGGCAAGCAGGCTTTAGCCAGATTTGAGTGTTAAGACACTGCTGACTCTGAGGTTGAACAGCAGAGTCAAGGGAAGTTGGAAGGATCTCAAGCTAAGGGTGAAGGACCCGACAGCCAGTTCAGAGCATCTTTCTGAAAGAGTCATACAGAGAGAAAGACCAGGAATGAGGCAATGGTACAACCACCAGAGACGCCAAGGAAACCAGGAGACACTAATGAGAGGGAAGTGGTGGGCTTGAGCAGTTCCCCGAGTCTCTAGAATGAAGACAGAGCACTTTTTATGGGGACCCAGTGACTCACTTATGGATGGGAAGGAAATTATTAACAATGCCAAGTCAATGCGGACAAAAGTATTGATTTTGCCTTCTTACATATTTCCAGTTCTCTGCTCACATCTGTTCCTTTTCTTCTTTGGAAAACTCAAAGTCAGAGACTCATGTGAACCCCAGTTCTTTCTGTCACCTTCTTAGGAGTAGCCACCACTTTATTTTCTTCTGAAGGTGCCAAGAAAAGTCACTCATCACTTAATCTTTGGAAAAAATACACTTTTCTTCAAATTTATCAACTTTATTTATTTTTTTAATATGTAACTATTGCTTCATTCACCCACTCTTTTCAAAGCGCTTATTAAGTATCTTCTAGTTCCTGCATTTGCAGGGTATTTTGCCACATCTGAAATGGCCCTTTGACCAATAATAGTTTAGGAGTCCATGTGTACATTATTTTGTAGGACATTTTGTTAGTCTTAATCCTGAAATTTCTTCCTTGTGCATTAAAATTATGTTGTATACCACGTGGAAAGTTATCCATTAACTTATTTTATTACAGCTTTTTTTTTCTATAGTTAAAATCTGTGCTCTTGATCATACAATTCAAGCAATTGTCATTATATACAAATAACTCTAAAATTTTAAGTAAAAAAACTCTGGTTCTTTCAGAACGTGACTTATCTGTTTTCATTATCTAATGCTTTATTCATTCTAATTTTTTGAAATTATTTTTTAGTTTTAAATTCCTCTTTTCATTCTTTCTTCAAGTTAGAAATAATATCTAATCTGTGCTCTGTCTATGATGATTTACTTCAAAAGTGTTATTAACATTAATTTGATGCATATCTATACAAGATTACATTTTAAAAAGTAACATTTAAAAAATGCACCTATTGTAAATTTGCTTTTAATTAAAATAGTAAACGCTTTGCTGACATTATGTTTATTGAGGTTTGGATTAAGGATTTACCTACCCATTTTTATTTATATTCATTCGTCAGAAAAACATCAATTTCTGTTTTAAACACTGCTCACTTAAAGCATCTCTTTCAAGCTACCTTGGCTTCATAACTTCCTGGGTAACTTGCCTTCTCTTGAAGAGGCCTAAAGCTTGGCAGTCTTTTCCAAATGACTTTCACAGAAGTCACTGGAATGTCTGTGGTCCTTGAGGAGCCCGTGGAAGTAACTGCTGGCTTTTCCGAGTCCTTTGCTTTCCGTGGAGTACTTTACTCAACATCTGATTCGTACTGGGAATTCGACTTCTTTCTAGGGTCAAAAAAAAGTCACTATGCACTATTGTGACATTCTGTGAGTACATGCACGTTCTGTCAAAGTTAATCTCCTAGCCATGGACATGACCCTCAGACCTCCGTCTCGGTTCCGGGAGCGGGAGCTGCCGAGGTGAATTCCTGAGCCAGTGAGGATGGCCGGGAGCAACCGCCACCGCTCAGCCCTCTCTCCAGCTGCACTAGCCTCAGACCCCTGACGCCAGGCTGCCGCGCTGCTGGGGCTGCCGCCTCAGAACAGGAGGGCAGCAACGAGGAGCACGGCAGGAGATGGAAAGTCTTCAAGATTTCTGGTGCTTCTTTGTTGAACTGTTGAGGACATCTAGAAAGGACATTTTCATTCATCTTTTGCAAGGTTTGATGTGTCCTCTGGTCTCAATACTTAGGTTGGAGGTTTTAAGTCTTGCCTTTTATAAAACATTGCCTTCTGACATATTTGTTTACCTTCTATAGGTCTATAATTTTACTTAAATAATTACGAGGCTGACGCTAAAATTAAAAAAAAAATTTCAGCATCCTCTAGCTGTTTTCTTATTTTTTAATATGTCTCAAAAAGTAAAGAAAGCTATTCTTCAAATGACTGACATAGATCTCACGTTCGTTACTATCCCTTTTTTTGGTCTTGAACGTATAAGTGAGCATTGTATAAGTCATAGGTAGCAGTTGAAATTATCCATTTATTATTTAGAAGGTTAATGCCGAGAGAAACTCATGTGTTCAGACTCGGGTCTTTACTGGCTCCTAGAGGTGTCGTCTCTTTGTCCGGAGATGGTGATTGTGAGGAACCAGGTTCTAAAGTGCATTTTGATACACCGTTAATGTCCAGGTCTGTTTATAACCATGGGAAACAAAACAGTGATTGAGTCCAGGGAAACCCTCTCAAGTTGTGTTTGACAACAAAAGCTTTAACTTCTGGCACCCCAAAGATTAGTTTTTGCCCTTCCATTGTTGGCCTCGTGGTTTCATCTGTAGTGTGTATGGCGATTGTCTGCAGCCTGGCAACAGCTCGAGGGAGTGGGGGCTGCATGTCGGCAGCCCCTTGTTAGCTGCAGCCCAAGCTTCAAAGGCTCTGAGAACAGCGAGCAGACAGGTTTCAGGCCGATAAAGCAGCCATGCAAACAAAAGGCGCTTCCCTCTCCCCGAGGTGTCTCCAGATCCGGGGGATTTTCAGCCCACTTTTTTCTTCCATTTGTGATAAAACTCCTGGCAATGAGAGAGACTCATTCTGCCCACAGTTGTGTGCCCCCTTGATTCAGCATCAGAGGGAGAGATGGGCATTTATGGCACCATAAATCAAGGGATAAACCATACATGAGCAGCTGGCACATGTGCTAATAACTATAATTATTAATCATGTCAATTTCACACCCTTCAAATTTATGCTATGTGCTTTCTGTAGGAAAGCCATCTCTGGCGCCTTGAGCTGTGTATGGTATGAAAATATGATGTGCTGATGGTCTGCGATAATTGTCTTATGACAGTATTGATCTGCCTACAATTGGTTTGTGGGGCATCCAAGCCCTGCAAAGTGGTTGTCCTTGTCTCCTGGTATATATCATTGTCACACGTCCCCCATTGTTGGTGAGTGGCGTGAATTACTTTCAGCATTTGGCCAAGTCTCTAGCTGCTAGGTCACCATTATTCTATCCTATGTCACTGCTAGGACATTCACTTTGATGTTGCCTTTGTACCTCTTCGAAGGCAAAATCCTTTAACTTCAGGATGGTAGCCTGCAGCAGGGTTTCAAAGAGAAAAAAACACTACAGGTTTGGGGCTGGCGGAGGCCAAAAATTATGGGAAAACGTGCTCCCCCAAAGAAAGGCGATTTTTTTACTTTCCCTTCCTAGCCTCTGTCAAGACTTGTCTGCAGCAGAGGTGGTGTGGCCAACAGCGACCAGGAGACGCCAATCAATTGCCAAGTCTTGTGCTCATTATATAGCGCCTTGCAGGACATCCCAAAGTTGCTGCCACACGCCAAATTATGACTCTCTGCTTGTGGCACAGATGGTCAAGCTAAGAAATCAGACTGGCCCTGAGCAAGCAGTTATCTGGGGCCACAGTGACCAGTTTACGCCAAGGGACTCACCCACTGTGAAACTGTGGTACATCTTAACAAGAAACCTCCAGGACCAACAGCAAAGCACCACCTTGCTGGCTGATCTGCATATTCATTTGACCTCGCAGCCGATCTTGGCCAAGAGGCCGACAGGGCGCAGCTTGCATGGGACTCTGCCCACTTGTTAGGGCCTCTGCAGGGCCCTCATTGGGCAGCGTCAAAACTGCTCCCGCTGTCTCTACAGCTGCTCTGTTCCAACGACCCCCGGAAGGTTCTGGGGATTGTTAGGAGAAATTTCTATTAATCAACTACAAACCGACTGTTACAATTTCACACTTTTTTCCCATCATTTCACACATTTAATGAATTTGGGTGTCTTTTAAATTCAAAACATTTACAATTGGGCCAAAGAAAAAAAAAAGAAAGAAAACCACAACCCCCCTACCCCGCAAAAAAACCCTGTTTAACACAATAGGGAGCAGCAAGACAGCACACGGCCCTTCAAGACGGAGGTCCCGAAACCAGCCGTGAACTGAGTGGCTGCCTTCTGCAGATGGCTCACTGACATCTGACATCGTCACCAGGCAGCAGCCCCCACAGCATTTCATTAAAGCGAGAAAACACGGGACTCGCCCCAAGTTTCAACTCCTTTGCCATTACTGGGATTGCGTTCGCGAGTCCTTTTCCCGGCCGGACTGGAGTCCAGAATTAAACCTCGCCTTCCTCAAAGCAGGCTCAGAAAGACACACAGTGGGCACCCTTATAGCTGTCTGAGACCCAGCTTTTAATAAAGGGGAGGGCTTCCGGCTCTCAGGGGAGGAGAGTCAGGCTCCTGCTCCTTCCCCCTCCGACGTCCTCAGGCCACCAGGCCACCGTCTGAAGTCGGCACATGGCTCACAAAGATTCAGAACCTTCAAAAACAAGAAACACCACTTGTAACAAGTTTGTTTCTGAATCTCTGAGCCCGGAGTGGCTCATCTCTCCGGGGTGACTCAGACTTCTTGTGCAGTGTGGGCCGAGAAGCCCTGACCGCCAGCCCGGCCTCCATGTCCTCAGAGGGCTTGTGCGTGTCTCTGCCGGACAGCGGCCCCGAGTGGCCTCCGGCCTCCCCCGCTGGCCAACGGGGACTGCGGGATCAACCCAGCGATGTCACTGCTTTCCTCCAGAGGGAGATAGACGGCCCAGGGCTGTGGGGGAGCTGGGGGCACAGAAAAACAGGGTGATACGAGAGGGTGGGAGCCTGTGGTGTTGACCTCTTCTAATTAAGAAGAGTCAAATGAGATCAGTGTTAAATTGGTGTGATGAAAGTAACAGTCCGCCGTCTGTGGAAATGTGGACCGTTTTTCCATAGAAGTTGTTAGGCTTCACTGCTGAGTATAAATTACTAAACACAGTCTTCCCCTTGAAAGTTCACTCATTTTATTACGTTCTCTCTGTTTTACAGCCTAGCTCCTTGTCAGGGCTGCATGTCACCTGTGTGGCCCCTGGCGCTTTTGCCTTCTTGGGCCCCTCCCACCAAAATAACAGCAACGTATTATTGCATAATCTTAAATACATCAACGTTTCTTTCTCTCTCAGGCTAAATGCAGCAGGTTTCTGTGGCCGCTATGGTGTGGTGGGCGCTGTGCCGGCCCCCTTCACCTGTGCCGAGCACTTCTCTGTGCAGTTTCCTTCTGTGTGTCAAGACTTCTCGCGTCTGCTTCTCACATTCTTACTACCATTTCCTCCTACACCATAGCACATGTTTATTGCTCACTGGCAAGGAGGCCGCTGTAGAGGAGGAAACAGTTGTCCTCGACCCTCTTAGGGGCCCTGGCTGGGTCTGAAAGTTAAACTGACCAAGACAGATTAGCAGGAGAAAAGCACATAAACGTACTTAATGTGACTTTCACAGGACACGGAGGAGCCTCCAAGAGGAAACGAAGACCGAGGAAACAGACCCCTGCACTTGACGCTCTGATTGATGGAGCGTGGACAGCCGTGGAGGAGCATCACGGGCGAGGGGTGTGAGGCTGGAGCCGTGGATGGGGCACTTGACAGGGGCTGTGTGTCCGGATTCTTCTTTGTCTTCCAGGATAAGGATGCTCCTCTCCTCCAGGCGTACAGAGGGTGCCTCCTGCTCAAGGCTCTGTGACCTGCTTCAGGGGAGACAGGCGGGGGAAGGTCAGAGTCTTCTCAGACTCCTTCAGCTTAAAATATTCACTATGCCAAGGGGCCACATTTTGGGGTAGCATGTCGTGAACCCCATCACCATCCAAGCAGCTATGTTCGCAGGCCCTGGATTTCGTCCTGCCTCTTGACCTGAGGACTGAGAGTTCATTTCCTGCGAGCATTTCACCGCACCTGGAGACATGTGGACAAAGTTGCAGACCAGTGTCCACACCCTCGTGCACATACACACCCACTTACATCCATCAATTTGTTCTGGAAAAAAAACCCAAAAACACCCAAGTTTCTCTTCTTTTAATTTCCACCAATTAAATTGCCACATCTAGGACTTGAGAAACGAACCCAGGAATTTGATTTCTGAGGAGAATTTTCCAGAGGAAATCAAGAAAGCATGACGTCTGGTTGTCTGAGTGGTTGGTGCTCCATGACGAAGACAAGCTGTGGGAGAGGAAGGCGGCAGGTCCCGGGTCCCCGGAGGCTGGACCAGACGTGTGCACTGTCACTCAGCAGAAGGCAGCCCGAGGGAGTGGAAGGGAAGAACCATTTCCCCACTAGAAATGAGACATCCAGATTCAACAGGGACTTTTTTCTTTTGCCTTTTTTTTCTTCCTTTTAAGGATGGACCTCTCTGACGAGAAATGCTGGAGAAAAGCACAGCTTCCTTCAGCTGCCCCCTTTCTGGGGGTTTCCCACACGAAACGATGCCCAGGCTGCTGCTCTGCACTTTGTTATTATGACAGGGAAAAAATGAATTTCTAATGTGCCCCCTCCGCCAGCTGCAAGGAGCCTGTGCATCTTCGGTCACCAGGCCCCCCAGGGTAATGAGCCTGAGCTCTGGTGGAGGGCCAGCACAGAGAGCACAGCATCTAGGTTAAAAAAATCTATCCTCGTTCCCTTTGAGATTGGCATGGAGAGGTTCTCAAGAGCAAAGGCAAACACATACTGAACAAACACATACTGAACGGGAGGGGACGCATATCGCCGTTGAGCACGTGACTGTCACACAGGTTAATTCATTAATTCTCACAAAATTTTCACATAGTGTTAGTCCTCTATTTAGACACTAAGAAACCGCAGGGCAGAGAGACCCGGTTTCCCGCCCGGGGCTGCACAGTTCATAAGTGGCCGAGCGCTGGCGTTTCCTGCTCTGACACGCTGTATGTTAATTGTGCTGCATTGTAATAAGCAGAAGTTGGTTGCTCTCTACCCTGTCATATGTAGGAAAGGCTCTGTCCATGCTCCTGACAGCATTTGGTGTTGTATTAACACCCACTGAGTGCTTGGGTGTGGGTAGGTTCATCTTTAAAATTTGCTTAGTCTTCTCCAGAATTTCTAACCCATGGAAGCAAGCAGCTACTCATCTCACAGAAGGCTGATACCCAGAGTGGGAGAAGTCTTAGGGCCTCGCAGCTCAGGAAACCCTAGGTCAAGCTGCACCATTTCTCGTTTGAGTGATTGCAACAGCTTCTCGGCTGGTGATTCTGTCTCACCGCAGTCCTCTTTTCAAACCCAAGTGAAATTTTTTAAACCTCAATCTGATTTTCTCATGCTACCTTTTTGTTTGCCAAATAATTCTGCCACAGTTTTTAGCATCTGTGGCAAATTGCTCTCTGCCTCTCAAGTCCATTCCTTCCTTCTTCCTGGATACACACGCCCACTCCAGTTCACCCAGCCCCCCCTGGACCTGGCTAGAGACCACATTTTCTAGCCTCCCTCATGACCATGTGGTCATGTGACTAAATTCTTACCAATGGAAGGAGCTGAAGCGATAGGTACACTGACTTAAAAGGAAAGTGCTGCCCTGGCCTCTCTCTTTCTCCATCCCATGAGCTGAGACATGGGTATGGCCGTGACCCAGACTCAGCTGTGCATGCAAGCTCACTGTCCCAGGGGATGGGGAGCAACACAAAGGAAGGGGTTCGATCTCTGAATGACCCCCTGAAGCAAAGCCACCCTTTTCCTTAGGGCTGCTCCTGGAATCAGAAATAATTCCTGTCTTCTTGAAGCCACTTCAGTTTGGGGCTTTTTTGTTATTGTTTTTGTATTTGCTTTTTTTGAGGAAGATTAGCCCTGAGCCAACATCCGCCACCAGTCCTCTTTTTTTGCTGAGGAAGATTGGCCCTTAGCTAACATCTGTGCCCATCGTCCTCTGGGGCTCTTTTTCCCAGCAATTTGGTACTTACCTTCACTGATGCGGCACCATCCTTCTTGATAGGATTCCTGCCTCCCTTTCAATCTCATCAGTGGCGACACTTCCATATGATCCCCACCCTCCAATTATAAGCTATAAATCTTCCAATTATGTGATAAGACCACACATACAAACACTTTCCAGCCTCCCCACGGTCCGTCCCCACTTTCTCGGCAACAATGTTTTGATGTCCCTTTGAGGAACTTAACGCTCGCCCAATCTGAGCTGTGGGATCACGAGGGGATTGGCCCACCCCGAGTCCCAGGGATGGTTCCTGATGGGCTGAAGCCGTATCTCCTCTCCATCAACGACAATAGTAAATTCGGAGATGGGTGTGTAATCCAATCAGGCCTAATGAGCACAAATGAAGCCCAAGACTTTTGCCACATTTCCCCCAGACAATGGCGAGTGCAGATAATGAGGTTTGGAACGCTTTCTCATTTTGCTTCCATGAGCAGACCCAGCCTGGAGAGGAAGGACTGCAGAGCTCACAGGGTCACGGAAAAAGGGAGCCAGAATCCCAATAACATTGTTTGACGCCTAGTCCAAACTATACCTGAAGACAGACCCAGCCAGCTTCTGATCCAGCCAGTGTGAGTCGAGCGGTGTGTGGCTTTCATCGCGAAGGACTCTGACGTGCTTGGGAAGAGATCTTCCCCTGGAACAGTTCGTTCTGAAGCATCTCCCCGTCTACAGAACTCCTAGTGATTTCTGCAGGCTCACGCTCTCTCCCCTCCTCTGTGAAACCTTTCCTGACTCTCCACCAGCCCTACATCCCTCAGCCACAGTTAGCTGCTTCTCTCAAAGCTCTTGAAGTGTTTCACATTAATTTTGTCATTTTGTCATATGTTGCAATGATTCAGTTCAGAGCGTATCTCCCCCAGAAGACCTTATGACTGTGAGGTCATGTCCTTTGACCTTAAGGTAGATGATCTATCGTTGCCATAAATTCTATTCTAGCAGAATGCTTGGAATATAAGCACTTGACACATTTGTTATTCTTTATTAATGCATGAAGAAGACCACAAAGTTTATTTCAATTTGTAGTGAGAAACCAATGACTTAAAATTAGATCTTTTCACAATTAGAATTTCTTGCTTTGTGAGGTAGTGAGCTGCCCATCCCTGGAGGGGATTAAGCAGACCCTGAGTGCTCTGCTCTCCGTCATAGAGTAAATTCAAGGCATGGGCATCTTTTCAATTCTGAGTGGTTTCTCATTTCAATCCACTTGATTCAATCCACTTGTATGGTGATTGGGGTAAAACCAAAGTGACCACAAAATCAGAAGCCCAGAGGACTGCACAAGAGTTTGGTTAATGCCATCACATGTTTAAAATGCTGCTCATCACTCAGATCTGCCATAAAAACAATGTTTCTTTCCACTCATGTACTCTCCTTATGTGGGAATATCTAGTTCTCTGCATGAACCTTGAAATTTTTACAAACAATTAATGCCTCTCATCCAGGGTCATGTAAGAACCGTGCATCCGGAAAATAGGGGCCGGACACAATGACCTCTGAGGTTTTATGCCTTCGGTCCTGATTTTGTGATTAAATCACCAAAAGATGTGGGGTGCTGTAAGAAGTTGATGCAATCAGTCTCAAAGCAGGCTGGGACTTTGGCAACCCCAAGGCCAGGGATCAGGTGGCCACCCATCTCCTGGACACGAGACTCACCAGAGGCCGGTCCTGGGGAGAGCAACTGGGCAAGTCAAGCAGTTGTTTAATTCAACTCAGTCCCTCCCAGGAGGTCTGACCACCCGGTCCAGCAAAGTAGACGAAAACTAGGAAGAAGACACATTCCCAAGCAGAGGTGCTCTGGCGGGTCTGCCAGGATGCGAGTCAGCTTCAGGAAGAAAGCAGGTTGCCGACCCAGGAAAGACGATGGGGGGAACGGACCTCAGCCAGGTGTGTGGGCTTCAGGGCGGGGCATTCAGACCTGCAGGGGCACTGAGCATAGAGTCTGCCCCACAGAGAAGGGTGTGAGGGCCAGACCAACCCAGGATGCGGAAGTGATGCAACTGGGGGACAGTGGGCAGTCGATTTCACGAGACTGAATTGCGGGTGGTGCTGAAGGACTCTCAGACCCAAGCAGACCCAGAATACTGGGTGCAGTGAGCATAATTTAATTCAGGCCCCCGTGGACTCTGGAGTGAAGGCTGCTCTATGAGTTTTGGTCTTTCAGAACCAACTTAAGAGATAGGGTGGGCCTGGCTCTTCGTGAGTCGGGTGGCGGTCAATAGAGATTCATGGAGCTGAGTTAAGACCAAGGAAGAAAAACTAAAAGTAGAGGCCAACGGGACCCACCCTGTCAGAGAAATGTAGAGTTTTCCTGAATATCAATCACTCGGGACGTTGGCAGGCAGCTGAGTGCCCCTCATGGGGCCTTGGTTCCCCTGACACTGGCAATGATTTTAAATTTTGTATCGTCTCCATCCCAGGACCAGGTTCCAACATGCCATGTCAGAAGTGTCCATATACTGAATTCAATAAACGTGCCACTGGCCTGCCTCTGCCTTCTCTTCGGGATTGGGGCAGCGGGACGTTTGCACCAACCTCTCTATGGAACAGGAGAGGCGTGGGAAGTCAGACTCCATTTAAGTTTTGCTAAAACACAATTCCAACATCGCAGTTCTTTTGCTCTCCTGTGATAATCTTTCACATGAGCTCTGTTTTCTCTCTGAGCCTGGAGTGTCATTTCCCCGTCAGGATGTAAATCCACGAGGGCAGGGTTTGTTCACCGATTGTTCCCAAAACAGAGACCCTGCTGTCGGCCCATGCACATGTTCAAGAGATGTTTGTTGAATGAATTTCAATGTTGACCATGGGAAGTGGGCGAGCCTTCTTTTTCCTTTCATTCTCTTGTATTTTCTTCTCTCCTAGACTTCTTGTTTGTTAAGGCCACTACTAAGGATATGAGATTGTTTATTCTGTGGTTTCTTCTTTTTTTTTCGTGAGGAAGATTTGCCCTGAGCTAAACTCTGTGCCAATCTCCCTCTATTTTTCATATGTGGGGTGCTGCCACAGCATGGCTGTTGAGTGGAGAAGGTCTGAGCCCAGGATCCAAACCTGCCAGCCCCAGGCCACCCAAGCAGAGCATGGGGAACTTAACCACTCGGCCCCAAGGATATGAGATTTTAAAGACCTATTCTGACTTCAAAATTACGTAGAGAATCTTTCATTAACTTAAAAAAAACGAAGACCATGCTATGGGCAAGATGTCAAGCAACCACTGTGGGAGCCATAAGTACAAAGAAGGCCAGGCCCCTGTTTGTAAGTGTTTACTCTCCAGTAAAGGAGACACAGACGTTCACAATTACTCTAGTGTGGGGTGTTATGAGATACGTGATTAGAAAGAAAGCTGTAATCTATACTGTGGTCCAGGGGTAGTTATAGGAGCGTGGACATGTGCGAGAGCTCACGGCACCATGTGCTTAAAATTGCAAACTTCAGGGGCCGGCTCCATGGCCGAGTGGTTAAGTTCACGCGCTCCGCTGCAGCGGCCTGGGGTTCGGATTCTGGGCACGGACATGGCACCGCTCGTCAGGCCATGTTGAGGCGGCGTCCCACATCCCACAACTAGAAGGACGTGCAACTAAGATATACAACTGTGTACAGGGTGGTGTTTGGGGAGATAAAGCAGAAAAAAAAATTGCAAACTTTATTTTATATTGGTGTGTAATTGATATCCCTCATTTTAACAAAGGAGGCATTCATTTTTTAGTGTCCAGAGAAAGAGAGAGTTTATGACAAAGAGGCAGGCTTAACTCATTAATACCTCATCTCATTAGGCAACTAGTTGCTGTGACTTAGTCTGGATTTGCTTGACGTGAAAGTGCCAACGCTAAAATAAACATGCGTGAAAAAAACGACGACGTGCGTTTGTGCGCCTCATGAGGTCCCACTATGTTGGCCTGAATGGCCCGATATTTGATTTTAGTGATGCCCCACCATAATTGCATGTCAGTGCAGAGCAAATCTCACCTTTGATTGGCCTGACTCTGACCAGTTCTCATGCAGGTAAGCAAATTCACCACTCTCCTTGGTAATTCTGAAGGTGGAAAGCTTCCTAGGACTTACTGGTCTTAGGAAAAAAGAGCCAGAATTTAATGCCTTCGTAGCCTAGAGCATAGCCCCTACTGGGGACTGATGGCCAGCTGTCAGGCCTGAGTGACTGACTGACCATTGGCTGGGTCCCCGCAGGTGGTGGTGACATTGATGGAGGATGATGGATGACTCTGACACAGGCCCGCCCCACCTACTTACCCATATGCATGACAGAAGGGCTCCCAGCCTAGAAGCCTGGCTGACAATGCCTCCAAGTGGGCATTCAGATGTGCAAAACAGTGCATTCAGACCCAGCAGTGACTTAGCCACAAATATGAGGCCTTTAATGAGTTGCTAATGTGAACATGATAGTCTTTTCTGACTTTTGAATTGTAGGAATAAAGACACATAAAGGGAAGCCATACAACTGGTAATGACTCTGCTGGAAAAAGAAAGTAGCTTTCAGGAAGTGTGAAAGGTGGGCCATCCCTGTCAGAGGTCGGTAGGAGCTTGTGGACACATCCCTCCTTTATTTTTCTTGACTTCCCCTCTCTTCCACCCCAACCCGCCCTGCTTTGTGCATATGTGTACCCCTCTCCCTTCCTTCTCCCCCCCCACAGCCGAATCCCCCTTCCTTGCTCCCTCCCTCCCTCAACCCTTCCACTGCTCCTCCAGACCCTTGCTCTTCTCTGTTCCCTCCTTATCCCTTAAATCCCTCTTACCATGTCCCTCTCTCAAACAAGAATTTTTCCTTCTTTGATTTCTTTTCCATATTTCATCAGTTTTTCAAGGACTTCAGAGCAAGCATGTCTTTAGAAATAAAAAATCAGGAAATTTGTAGAATAAAAAAAGCAAGGAAACCTAAGATAAGATTTTTCAAACTCAAGAGCCACCTTGGGGACTGAGTGGAGGGGCCTTGCCACTCAGTGCTGTGCTCTCTGCTGTCCCCTAGGAGGTGATGGGGGAGCCTGGGGGTGGATCAGCTGCTTGGATGACGTGAGTGGTGGGGAGCCACTGCTCGAATGCCTGTCTGCTCTGATGGCGCCCTGCACACAGCAGCAAGGCTCACTACCGAGAACTCATTGTCTGCAACGTTCTGGCTAAATTAGGGGAGAGTCTGAATTATAAGGCTCTTCTAAAGAAATGTGCTTACAGGCACACACAGCAACAGAACTAGAGTCTTCTCTAGTAGCAACTTCTAGGAGACTAGTTTTATTGACTAGAGGACAGCTTGTCACAACCCAGATCCAATCTGATGGTGACGCATCAATTGTACGGAAATGAGCGTGTCTGGTGAGGTGGTTTGGGAAGGATTTACTTTCACGAGTAACTGGGAAATGCTCCCTTCAGTTTTGCTTATACTATTAATGCATGTGGCAAACTTTTCTTTTAGAGGAAATAGGTTAAACCTTATCCTAGCACTATTGAATCCCAAACTCTGATTTTGTGAGGCCTGTATTAATAAGTCTTTATCATCCTTAAATAACCTTGGCTGCAAACACTTATGGACCAGAAATATTGGTGAAAATGTCTGTAACTTCTCTCTAGCTCTGAGTTACTGAGAAGTAAGTGGAGCCACATGTTACAAATCTTGTATGAGAACCAGCTCCGTGCCTTTGGATGTCCTCTTTGGGATCTACTTGACCGCCATATTGGATGGTTGCTCAGCACACACAGGCCTTGGGCAACACTTACAGAATAACTGACAGAGCACGGCCAGCTGGCTTTGTCCTCAGGGACGCCCAGGGACCTGGGTTTTGTCTGGTATTAGACATCCACACTTGCGCTGGACCACAGGGATTTAGGACCCAGCCCTCACCTCCAGCTCACTCTATCAAACCACTGGGAGTCTCTGAAAGAAACGCAGAATACTCAGGGCAGAAAGTCATTGCCTGATTAGGCCATCAGACAGAGAGGGAAGGGCCTGACAACTTGAGGGAGACTTCTGGGGCCCTGAAGGGCTAGTTTTGAAACCCTTTCCCATTGGCAGAAGATGAGGAGCGAGGACACAGAAAGGCCGTGGCATGAATGAGGAAGGACTCAGGCTTTTCTTGTTTCATAAGCCCCAAAAGCTGTAGAATGGACCCACAGAAGGCATTCTTTATTTCAGTGGCTATTGGCTGCTGAGGGTCTCCTTGGCTTGGCCCACTTGGACCCACAGCATATAGTGGCCATTGGTGCAATCTCAGCCTTTGGAGGATTGCCAATTGGAGATCAGCATAAAAGCACGCATTCAGAAGACTGCCAGTGGCAAGCCATGGGTTCAAACCTGAGCTCTACCACTTACTTGCTATGTGACCCCAGACAAGTTGTTTAACTGAAACTGGTAAACAGTTACCATTGATGATTAATTATCTAGATACTAAAGTTTTTTCCTTTTTGCAATTATTGATTACAGCTTTTAGCTGTTTGACCCACCCATTGTTAACTGTGCTGCTTAGGCAATATGCTGTCTGACTCCACTCGGCTCCTACAGATAGCATCTCCCTGGAGCCTGGGTCACCACGGTAGTGGGTGTGTGAGCTGTTCAGGAATTAGAACCCCTTGTCCATTCCAGGCTGGTTGAGAACATCAACTGGGCCTGAGCAGATGTCTGTAAGCAACCTTTTGACATCAAGAGGCTAAAAACTCCACCCTCAGATCATGCCCACACTGCCATTTTGTGAGCATGGGTCCTACGAAGAGGCGTGGAGTCTGACTACGTTTTTGCAGATGATCAATGACCTCACCTCTCCTCATCTCCAATCACCTCTCCACATTTCAGACCACCTCGCTCCCTACCCCATAAATACCTCTGAGTCCCTATTTTCTGGGAAGTGGATTTAGGACTCCTGCTCTCGCTTCCTCATGTGGCTGCCTTGTGATTAAACCCTCTCTCGCTGCAATCTCCTCTTCCTGGTGTTTGGCTCTCTGAGCGGCGGGCAAAAAGGAACCTAGGTCGGTAACGTAACTTCTCTGTGCCTCAGTTTCCTCATCTTTAAAATGGAGCTAAGATAGATAAAATGCTATGGCACCTGAGACTGATTCAGAAATTGGGGAGGCGGGTACAGTAAGAGTAAAACAGTAAACTGGCCCTGAGGGGGCATTTGTCAAGTTGGGTTGTAGATATACGGAAGCTTATAATACTCTTCTCACTCCTTAGCTTAGATTTCCATAATGAAAAGCTTGAAATTTTCTGTAACAAAATGTTTTTAAAAGTAGCAATAATTACACCTACCTCATAAGGCTGTTTCCAGGTTGAATGAGCCAGTCTATGCGAAGCCCTTCAGGCAATGTTTGCCCAGAGTGAACACCGGGCCAGGGTCAGGGGCTGGGATCATTAACGCTGCCGTCGTGCCATCTGACGTGGTCGTACACTGAACGCCCAGGGAGGTTTCAGCTGTAATGTGAACAATGTCACATGTATCAGCTCATCGCCACAATCCCATCCTTTTC
Source organism: Equus przewalskii (assembly GCF_037783145.1). Classification (NCBI taxonomy): domain Eukaryota; kingdom Metazoa; phylum Chordata; class Mammalia; order Perissodactyla; family Equidae; genus Equus; species Equus przewalskii. Next base: position 82,352,713 of record NC_091839.1, read on the forward strand.
CTCTCAATTTCAACTACCCAATACTCTACTTCAGCACCTGTTTTCTCTCTCCCAAATGTCCCCAACAGCCTCCAAACTGCTTCCCTGCCTCATGCCTTGCCCTCCACCCGCTCCAACGCAGCCCGATGCAGGCGGAGCTGCAGAAAGGGCACCTGAGGCAGGATCTCCAAGGGACCAGCGTGGCTGCAGCTTAGGGTGCTCGTAGGGACACACAGCCACCTAGGCGTCAAGGGGTCAGACCACGGGCTGCATGGGACAGGAAGCAAAGCCAATTTGGAGGTTAGAGTAAAGCTATGAATGAGAAGATGCGAAACTGAACCAGCAGTGGGAGGGAAAAGAAACTGACAGGAGAGGCTAAGACAGAGAGCTGATGCGAGGACAGCCCGTTGGAAACAGACTGAGTGAAGGACGGGGAGAGATGAGGCACAGGATGGCCTCACACAAGGAGGAGAATGTGGTGGCCTTTGGTCAAGTGGGACCACCGTGCAAGGTGCAGAACTGGGGAAGGCGTGGGGGCAAAGGGTGGGTTTGGCTTCATAGAGGAAGAAAAAGTTTTCCTTAACCCTTTCAGGGTCCCTGGGTCTGAAAATTAAACTGACAAAGACAGATAAACAGGAGAAAAGCCTCCAAATTTATTTAATGTAAGTTTTACGTGACCTGGGAGCAGGAAATGAAGACCCAGAGAAGGAGTTAGACCTGAGTGCTTCTATGCTGGGCTTGAGGAAGAGTGGGCAGTGTGGAGTGTGGGGACCTGAGGTTGGCCATCCCAAGATATGTCTCTTTGGCATCAGGATTATTTGAGGCTGATTACTTTTGATAAACTGGGACAGGGAAGGAGGAATGGAACTTGCCCTTTGTTAGGACACATTTACGTTTGTAAGGTAAATCTCTATCTGTAAAACGTGCCTCCCTCGCTGTACCAGGAAGAAGAAAGGAGATGACCTTCTCTCTAAAAACTCTTAATCAATACCAAAGGCAAAGACTTAAATCTGCATTTTATTGTGCTTCTCTGGTAACCTCCTGTAACTGACTTCCCTCCCCCTCACAACGTTGGTATTTCTTTAAGGATTAAGCATCTTTCCTTAGGCTAGGAACTGATTGCTGCGCTCACCTGTGACCACCCAGCTCCAGAGATAGACTTGCCTCCTGTTACGCCCACCCCACCGAGATAGCCGACCACTACCTGCTGTGTCCATCAAGCCCTGTGCTGACGGGGCAATCTTGTGACTATTGTGGGAGGGACATTTCAATCACATGTGAAACACCCTGTTTGGGGGTATATAACCACTATGTGCACCCCATTTCTTGGGTGCCCTTTCTTCCCTCGGGAAGAAAGGCCCCGGGCCATGGTTCCTCATAAAGCTTTGTTTAATTTTCTCTTGCTATTCTGTCTCATGTGAATTTAATTCGTTCTCCGGCCAGACGAACCCACATTTGGGGAGAGGAAATGTCCTCCTCCCCTACAGGAGCAACACCGTGGGATGGGGAGCATGAGGTCGGTGCAGGAAACCAGGACACTCAGCAAGGCCCCTGACTTCCGGCTCTTCTCGGTGTCACTCTGTTTTGGAGACAAGGACGTCCCTTTTGTCCTGGTGTGGGGAGGGTCCCCTTATAGGAAGGCCTTCTGACCTGCTTCAGGGGGAAGATTAGAGAGATCTTCCTGCTTCTGATGTTTCTAAAACCCCTTCAGTTCAAAATATTCACTATGCCAAGGTGCCACATTTGGGGGTAGCAGGTCCTGAATCTCAGCAGCTTTAAGCAGCTAGGTTTGTAGTACCTCAGAATATCCATGGAAAGTTGTCAGGAAGGCCAATAGAAATGAGAATCTGGCTCATCACAGGGGCCCCTATATATAAAAATATATAATCTTCAAGGGGCTGGCCCGGTGGTATAGCAGTTGAGTTCATGGGCTCTGCTTCAGGGGCCTGGGGTTCGCGGGTTGGATCCCAGGCACGGACCTATGCACCGCTCATCAAGCCATGCTGTGGGAGTCATCCCACATGTAAAATGGAGGAAGATGGGCACGCATATTAGCTCAGGGCCAATATTCCTAAAAAAAAAAAAAGTATATATATATTATACTATTATACATATATATAATCTTCCTAAAGTTGAGGGTAATTAGAATAAATAAAATGGAACAAAATAAAAGGTCTAATTGAGAAAGTTCTTCTTGGTATGTCAATGGTGAATACAATTCAATCAAGAAAGAAATGTAATTCTAGGAAATATGTTTGTGGATAATAAATTGAACTGTGTCTGTACGTGCATGATGGACACATCTAGGGTCTCTCCCCCACCCCTGTCTCTGTCTCTCTCTCTCTCTCTCACACACACACACACACAGAAACTGCTTCCCTGTTCATCAGCGGAGCAGAAGGAAGCCGTGGTACTGAGAAGGGTGGAGGGTCACACCCAGCCTCCCAGTTTGATTAATCAGCAGCAGCATCGTGTTCCTGGTTTCAGGGAGCTTTCCCATCACGCCGCCGTCTCTGGAGAGCTCCAGCCTACAAAGCGATAACATCTGGTGCCCATTATTTCCCCCGATCTGTTGTGATTAGTCCATATGATAAGCCTGGCCAATTGCTCTGGGCAAGGGATTGCTCCGTTCCCCCCACCAGGGTCCTGGAGCTGTCACTTCTGGTTTGTGGCCCCTGCTAATTTGCCACCACAATTTCCAATATCTGCCAGAATTCCACAAGGGAATCTCAATGCCTTGCAGGGGCAATAGGCTGTGCGGCTGTGGACAGAAGGCAAGCACTGGTAATAAAAAGGAGAGGTTTATCAATTAACTCAGGCAGCACTGTGTAGACAGCGGCTGACGATCCACCCCCACTTCCGTTGTGCCTGGCTAGTGAAACCAGCTTGGAAAACTTCAGATTTGCTGGTGACAGAAACAGTGAAGCATCCAAGTTAGAAGAGAAGAACGGATCAGAATAAATAACTAAATTTATTTTATTTATTCTCTTTGCTATTCAATAAAGTGAATTTTCTAGCTTTCCGAATGCTTTTCATTCTCCCCCCTTCACGCTCCCTCACAAGCAACGATGCGCCAGAATAATGCTTGGAGGCCATCCAGGTGGAGGAATGGCCTGTCACTTCAGATGGCGGAAGAAGATTCAGGTCCTGAGAGCGACAGCCGCGCTATTTGACAGACCCACTGCTATCAGAGCCGACTGCCGAATTACGTGTTCCCTGAAAAACTGCTACACAGGGTTTGCAAATTTATTAGGAGCAATTATGGACTGACTGCAAAAAGTGGAAAAAAAAGTGCAGACAACCAAATAATTGTGATTTTTACAGAATACTACTAATAATTGAATAATTTTTCTCTGAAATGAATGTTAATTTTACCATTAAGTTCATTCTGAAGGTGAAATTCAGAACATGTCACCCAACAGATGTGAAAGGATAGATGAAGTTAGCTCTTCCTATATGTTTTTTACTAATCATTTAAAAATCATTTGGTTCCAAAACATTATTAGAAACATAGACTTGTTTTGATACCTCTGAACGTAATATGGGCTAATAATTCAGAACTTGAAATTAAATAGTAAAATATAACCCTTGCCATCACTTCTTCAATGGAACCTATGACCCTGACTGATCACCTGCCAAGCAGTGTGACTACGTGTGGTCACAAATCGCTCAAGTCCATGTCACTTAAATTTGCATAAAGAAAGTAAAACTGTCTATTAATCGTGTGAGAAAAAGACAGTGTGAGGGTGCCTGGATTTCTGCTCTGCCATCTAGGTGTTTTGCTGTTGCACAAACATGGATTTAAGACCCAGAGTGGAAAAAGGTTACCTTGGAGCTAACACCAGACATGTTAGCAGCAACAAATTGCCAGATGCTTAACATGGCAGACAAAGGTTGGATTTATACAGCCAGAATTACTCCAGCAAACGTAAAGTAATGTAATATAAATGTAAAATTTATGCATATATAAATTTTTTTCATTAGCAGCAGTGCCCAGAAAGACAAATGGAAATGCTGATTTAAGGCAAAAATACAAACAATCCTCCTGTCTTCCTTTGCCTGAGTCCAGCTGGCCTTTTTCCTTTTTCTTCTTTTCTTAGCCCAGCTCTAGTCTCGCTCCTGCAGACAGAACACCCTCGATTGTGGATTGCTGGCCTGACCTGGGGATCGTGCATCCCTCTGGTCCCACTTCTAAGTGACCTCCTCTTCTCCCTTCTCCATCTCTGGCTCAAAGGTCCTCTGCCATCAGTAAGCAGGTCTACTTGGTGAGCCCAAGCAACCGTAGTGGCAAAGCTGTTACCTTCTGAAGTGTGAAACCTAATCATTTAGGCCCCAACTGGATTTGGAGAGGCCTGAATGCTATTGATCAGTCGTGTGCAAGCGACAGCCCCTCAGGAGTTAACTCTCCACTTCCATTTGAACGCTGGGGATTTGACCCAGAGGCGCCCTGTAGGAAGGTCACTGAAGGCAACGGGATGACACGTCTGTCGCTGATGCAGTGCCTCCCGAGGTAGATCTATGGGCACTGATCCTGGCTGGTCCAGGTCGAGGCTGATGCCCGGTAAGCACGCAATCCCGGGCCATTAACTAGGAAAATTCAGGCTCCAAAGTCTTCCTTCAACCAAGAACCTTTGCCACTGTTTTTGGATTACATAGGACTATGTCATTTCCTCCAAAGAGAAACTATCAGAAAAAAAAAGTTTTGCTGTTAACATGGGCAAATCAAAGTGTAAAACTGATCTACAGAACTATGCAAATGACATAAAAATATAACCAAAATTTTATTTTGATTTGACATTTTATTTTCTTTGTGTTTCTTTAAAATTGAAGACTACTGCTTCAATATTTCAGTTTTTCTATGCAGGAATAATTACATTTATGCCTTTTTATAATAATGCCCAACCATCACACAAGATTGATGATCCCTACACAGGGTTAAAATCCTAGGAATCAGAACATTTCCAAGCTTTCATACATACACCACAGATTCTGATCGTGGTCCCGTTGCCCAGAGCAGAAGACAATGCTAACTTCTTGGACATAGATGGATTCCTTATAGAATATGATCAGTTATTTTTTTTACTTTGCAGAATCTTTTCCCTTTTCTTTAATAAATTCCTATCACTCATTTTCTCCTTCACTTAAAAGGAAATAATTTAGTTAACTTAAACGTAGTGAAACATAAAGAAACTGCAGAAGCCGTTTTCACAGTGACCACAATAACATCACCCATTTTCCCAGCAAATGTGTTTTGCTCAATCCTCAATTGCTTCTTCTGATCCTTTGCTCAAGGAAGCAAAGGCCAGACTTCAGAGCAAAAAGGGAAGAATAAATTTGGTTCCTGTGCAGGCACACACAGTTTTGAGTGTGGGTGAGTAGCTTTGGTGTGATGCAAACACAGTCATTGTGCTGGTTTAAATATATTAAATAAATAGACTGCCAACATTTTTTAAAAATCATGTGTATTTGAGTATGTTCAAGTACTTATCCAACTTTGCTGAAATTGTACTTTGCTGACTGAGAGTGGAATTACTCTTGTTTTTGCATTTGCTGCATAATAATGTGGAGTTAAACCTCCCGGGGCAGACACCATCTTCCAGCCCCAGAACAATCCTGGGAGTTCCACTCGACTGGCCTACACAGGAGCCGAAGGTCAGACCCTCTCCATTGACACTAATGGACCATTTTATGCAAAACTGTTCATTTTCCAGAAGGGACCATGTCTGACTGGTGGAGTGATTCACAAAAATCACTTCATTAGATGGTTCCTCTTCATGCGTGGCCTTATTCCCTTCAGCGGGGTGGAAACTGTGAGCCATGCACGCGGACCCAAGGAGGGGGAGTCATCTCCACGACACGAATCCAGCCTCAAGTTCCAGTTCCTGCGTTCAGACAATGACATCCTGGGGCTGGCACACAAGCTAAGCAATGCTGGTGACTCCATTTGTCCCTGGAACGCCTACTTCTGTGCAACCAAGTGCCGCACATGGCACTGGGGAAGCCAGCCCCACAGGAGAGGCCTGTGAGGCCCGGTCCCCACAGCAGCCCCGGCTTTGTTCTCCCCCCGAACTCTGCACAGGCAGCAAATGATGCTGTTCTGTCCGACAGGCACGGCTGGTGGGGCCTGGAGTTTGTCTGCTTCTGGACGGGCCACGAGGGCTCCAACCCCGTAAGCCTGAGACACCAGCGTGAGCCTCACGTGCTCCCCATTCCTGAGAGCACTTGCTTCCAGAAGCTCTCATAGTCTCCAACACCATGGCAAGTCCATGGACACGAAAATATCAGGAGAGGAAGGCGTTTCATCTGGAGAAGGAGAAGGGACAGAGCCCACCGAAGTCTGGGAGGCAGCAGCCGGGGAGAGGAGCAGAGCGGACGAGCTCATTGAGCACTGTGCAAATGCTGGGCGATTCTGGTGCAACTCCCGCGACCCTTTCGAAGCTTCAAAGACCACATTTCTTCACCCTTGAGTCACTGTTCTCCCGAAGCTGCCTTGTTTCATCCACGTCAGGGCGACCAGCTGCAAAATGCTGCATGCTCTCATCTCTGACCCTGAAGTCTCTCTCACGTCAGTTTTGACTCCTGCATCGGGTTTGGTGACACCAGATTCATCTGATGTTCACAGTCTAAACCCTTCGATCTTTCAAAACACTGAAAGTGAGTTCTTTGCCTTTAAGAGCGCAGTGGCCAGCGGCCTGTGAAAGGTCGGTTTTGCTGTGATTTGCGCAGCCCAGGCTCTGAGCTCAGCTGCATGGGGCTAATTTCCATAAGCATCATGTGGTGTTACAGAAACCACATTTTGCCAAGCTGTCAACTATACAGCCTTCTCTTTGCTAAACAGACTCCCATTAAAACTGTCTGCACAATTTGTCAGTTAAATGAGGTACAAGAGGGACGTTCTATTTGCCCCTAATTAGCTGCGCAGACTACCTTTGTCTGTTTGATTAAGCATTCACATTATCAATTTTGTTTAATCTGATTCATTTCACACACCTCCCCTGGGACAAAGCCCATACGGTTAACTAATCTCTGATATCATCTCTCGTATCAGGCGGCTCTCATCTCCCCCAGAATACTTCCACCCACAGGCATCAGGATCATCAAGCTCCACGGAGGGGAGCTGGTCTGGGGAGGGGCGGAAACTCAGCTCAGGAAGTGGAGCTGAACGCTGACATGCTCACCGGAAAGCACAAAACAGATTCTTCCCCTGTGCCGTCTGTCCCCATCACCCACCCATTCATTTATTCACATTCACTAATTCAGTTACTCAGACAGTAAACATATTGTCTGCCTACTATGCACAGGAGGCTGTGCTGGGAGCCAGGAGGGACACAGATATGTGTGATAGGGTTTCTGCTCTCAGCTGCTTATCTTCTCAGCCCTGGAGAGGCTGTGAGACCATCAACCAGCATGGGAAGCACGCTGGTCCCTGAGGCCGGAATTGTGGCTCTCTGTCCCATGTCACCTACTCAGCTCGGCCGCCGAATGCTCTCCAGAGAAAGATTTCAGAGAAAGGCACAAAAGCAAGTGACAATGGCTCCCGAAACCACCTCCCCTCTCTCTCCCATTTGGAAAAATAGTTGGCAATGGGGCAGGAGGAGCTTTAGGAGTCAGAATTAACGGATCACTTGATCATAAATAGTTAGGAAATTTCATTGCATTTGAGAACTTCCTGGAAGTTCTGATTAGTGAAACCAAACTGGTTACATTCCACCTGACATCTTCAGCAGGTTGACACTAGTAGAGCCCCACTGAAAACTTTGAGAGAAAAGTGACTGGCTTAATTTCGAGGGCAGTACAAAACTATTCTGGGAACGGGAGCAGTCGCAGAACACGCAGGTACTCATGGCTCCTGAAACGCTCGTATTCCTGAAGAATTATATCCAAATCTTGTGCTGATTCAGGTTGCAATCTCAGAAACATGGTTCCCCTGAAGGTTTTTGGTCCTGGCAGGTGATAAGCACGTGGAAATGAATATAGAACCTCAGAGTTGGAAGCAGGAGGCCTTAGAATGATCCAGTGAAACCCTCTATTTTGACTGGGAATCTCCCGGACGACATTCCCAGATAAGGGAATTATTGAATTCCGCCTAAGTGGGTCCACACAAGCGTCCACCGTCCTGCAGAGCTGCCCTCCCCTGTCAGTCAGTCTAGACCAGTAGAAATGCAGTCACGATGCTCAGCTGAAACCCTCGCCGTGAGACTCCCTCCCTCTGACTCCGGGAGCGGGTCCACACAGGGAAGTCTGACCCCTTCTCAGTAAGCGAAGACGCCTGCATGCTCCCCCCCAAGCACAGAACCTTCCCTTCTTCTGCAGCCCCACTGCCCTCAACTCTCCCTCTCTCCAGCATATTCTTCGGTCAGCTACCCTTCCTCTTGAAGTGTGATCCCGGAGCTGAGAACTGCCTCCAAGAGGGTCTGACAGGTGCAGTTGGAATGGGACTCTGCCCGACTCCGGGCCATGTGTGGACTGATTCTATGATGTAATCTAAGACCATGTTGATCTTTCAACAACCTCGTGGCTCTGTGGACTCATATTGGCCAAAAACCCTTAGGGTTTCTTTACGTTTTGCTTTTATTCATTTCTCATCACTCTGGATTTGCCCTGTGACTCAATTTTATGTTAATCCCTGTTGCATATTATCATGTTAACATCAGTTCATCATTTTAGTTTCTGGGTTGAGCTCTGAGCCTGCCCTCTCAACTTTGTATGGTTTCCCAATTCGACAAGTGCAGCATCACTATTTCATCCAAGTTATTGATTAAAACGCTAAAAAGGACAAGAATATAAGGGAGTTACACAAAGTCCACTGAGGTTTCTAAAATAACAAAAATAACTATTACTACCTTGACTTGGGCAATTACGTATGCCAGACACTGCACTCGGTGCTTTAAATGGCTTCTCCCTCTTAGTGTTCAGAAAGCTGTTTGTGTCACCAGCACCAGATTATGGAGGAGAAAATCAAGACTAGGAGCCTAAGAAAATAACTCGCCCTAAAGAATGCAAGTAATTCCATGTAGCTAGAACCTGGACCATGACTGAGGGATGCTGAGCCCGGCTGGTCAAGCACCTCCCTGTGTTCACTGCTCAGATGCCCAAGAAAAAAGAATCAGCCCAAGGCAAACACAGTGACAGAAATGAGAAGGGGATATTGCACAAATCTTTGCCATTTGGACCCTGTTTGTGAGTTTACTGCACACACCCCCAGGTGAATATTTTAAATAGGCAATTGTTTGTCTTCTTGTAATAGAGTAGTAACAATTCTTCACATATTGTGGAAACTAGTCCATTATCAGATAGGCATTTTGTAAATATTTTCTCCCAGCATTTGGCTTGTCATTTCATTTTCTTAATGGCATCTTTAGAAGAATAAATAATTTTAAATTTTGATGTAGTCCAATTTATTGATGTTTTCTTTTACGATGCACAATTTTGTGTCCTAGGTAAGAAATAAAATAAATGGACAGATATACTGAGATCATAGATTGGAAGACGAAATATTATGAAGATGCCAATTCTGCCCAAAACGATCTATAGATTCAATGCAATCCACTTTGAAATTCCAGCTAGCTTTTTTTAGTAGAAATTGACAAGTTTATTCAAGAGCTGAAAGGTTTTATCGTATGTTTTCTTCTGTTGCTGTGACTCCTATGTTTAGGTCTATGGTCTTTTTGAGTGAATTCTTATACATGGTGTGAGGTGGAAGTTGAGCTTTATTTTTTTCACATATGAATAGCCAGTTGTTCCAGCACCATTTGTTGAAAAGGCTATCCTTTTGTCATTAAATCCTATTGTCACTCTGTTAAAAGTCAATTGATCATATATGTGCCTCTTTCTGGGCCTTCAACTCAGTTCCTTTGATCTATAAATCTATCCTTATGCTAATACCAAACTAATCTTAATAAGGATACAGTCCTTATTACTGTAGCTTTATAATATTCTTAAAGTCAGGTAGCATGAGGGCCTAGTGGCCTAGTGGTTAAGTTCAGTGCTCTCTGCTTACGTTTCATTCCTGGGCTCAGAAACACATCACTCATCAGTGGTCCTGCTGTGGCAGCTGCTCACATACAAGAAGAAGATTGGCAACGGATGTTAGCTCAGGGTGAATCTTCCTCAACAAAAGAATAAATAAATAAATGACATATTATGAGTCCTTATACTTTGTTCTTTTTCAAACCTGTCTTGGCTATTCTAGATCCTTTGCATTTCCATATAAATTTTAGAATGAGCTTGTCAACTTCTACAAAGAAAATTCTGCAAAGATCTTGATTAAGAGGACATTGAATCTATAGATTTGGGCAGAATTCACATCTTAACAACGAGTCTTCTAATCCGTATTTGATACATCTCTCTATTTCATTTAGTTGCTTTCAGCAATGTTTTATAATTATGTGATTTTAATTTACAGGTCTTGCACATATTTTATTAAATTTATTCATAAGTATTTCAGGATTTTTGAGGCTACTGTAAAAGACATTCTTTTCATTTCAATTTGAATTGTATTATATAAATTTTATATATTGACAGACACCCACCTAGAAAAATTGTCATTAAGCTGTGTGATTCAAAGCCCCCCAGTACCCATTTGTTCCATGATATGGTTCTCACTGGTATGCCATCTTTGGAAAGTCCTATTACTGAGGGCCAACAAACTGTCTAACAGAAGTCTTTGTTAATTTACATTTTAGTTGGGAGGAGCAACACATCAAGTGATTTTCTCAAGGCCGAATTAGTCTACAAATAGCAGAAATGGGCATTCAGTGGGAAGATTAAAGGCTACCCGTCGTACACAGCAAAGTATGAGGGAGGGACAAACCCATGTGAAAGACCGTGAGGAAGCATCTCGGGGCATCAGCACAGTAAGGCAGCATGGAGAGTTTGACGGAGAAATGAGCCATGGACGAGGAGGAAGTTGAGGAGAAAGGGAAGGAAAGGATAAGACACTTATATACAAAATAATTATAGAATATCTTATTGATTCTTATGCCTGGGATAGACTCAACTCATTATATTGTAAATTATTCCTTTGATGCCTGAATATCTGGAGACCTGAAAACACGGTTCTTGTATTTCATCACTTTTTAGCTGTTCATCTTCATGTGGAAAAACAGAGACATTTATAATAGGAAATTAAAGGTTTGAGTGGTTCTAATGTTCTAGGAATTAGTATTTTACACCAGACAATGAAGTAACATGTGTGATCTTAAATGAGGCTGAGTTGGGAAGTTTTCAGCATTGTATTCTGTCTCTTTCTCCCGCGTGCTTCCTGCTGACAGAAACCTGCAGTGCTGTCTTTCTGTCGAGCTTGCTTTCTTTGCCTCACAGTCTCGTGAGCACTCATCTTTTTTTTTTTTTTAAGTAAGTAGATATGTCACCTTTTCATGGCCTTTTGTCTATAAGCAGAGCAGCTGTTTGCATCAATAGAACTTTAAAGAAAGATTTAACATAGACAAATTAGGTCAGATAATTGGGAGTTGAATATAACCTTCTAGTCTGATATATATATTTTATTTCAGGGTAAATAAAAAATAATAGTATGACAAAGATAGCAGTTCATACTTTTAAGAATATGAACTCAGTATTCAGATTGATACCAGAGTGAGATGACCTAACTTCTGTCCCTTCATTGGTTAAGTTTCAGATGATCCGCCCGCACGTATCAGCATCCTGAAGCTTTGTGCTTAAAGAAATTAATTTTCCCAAATGAGGGAATGGGATAAAGTTAAGTCTAGAGTATACAGCACTCATTTTTCTTCATTCAGAAAAGCTCTCTTTAGTATTTCTTGAAGTACAGGTGTACAACTGGCCAATTTCCTCATCTTTTTTTTCTAGAAAATGTTTATTTCTCTTCTTTTGTGTGTGTGTGGTTTTGTTTTGGCTTAAAATAAGAAAGATTATTCCAGTCAGAAATTTGAGAGCCGGGTGGGCTTCTCAGGTCTCCCATGAGCAGCAATCAGGCCATCAGGCAAGGCTGCCTCATCAGACGGTTCGACTGGGCAGAGGATTCTCTTCCAGCTCACCTTACAGGACTGTCAGAAGGAGGCCTCAGTTTCTCCCAGGCTGTTGGCCAGAGGCTTCATTCTTTTCTCTGTGGGCTTCTTCATAGGAAGATTGGAGTGTACTCAGGACACAGCAGCTGGCACCCTCTGAACGAGTGATCCAGAATTGCTCCTTGCCTTCTTTCTTGAAAGATATTTTTGTTGGTATAAAATTCTCGGAGGGCAGTTTCTTCTTTCAGGACTTTACAGAAGTCTTTCCATTGTCTTCCGGCTTCTAGAGTTCCTGATGAAGAGCCTGTTATCAGTCTTATCTTGAATCTTTGGTTAATATCTTGATTCTCTGACTGTTCTCAAGATTTTCTCTTTGACTATGGTATGCCCGTGTGTGGTTTTCTTTGAATTCATTGGTTTTGGGGTTAAGCTTTTTTGAATCTGTGCATTCAATTCTTTCATCAATTTTGGAAACGGCTTAGCCATTTTTCTTCAACTACTGTTTTGGTTCCATTCTCTCTTTTCCTCTATTGGGACTCCAATCATACATGTTAGATATTTTTAACATCTCTTATGTTTCATATAGTCTATTTTGCTTGGTTTCTTAGTTCTGTTTCCCCTTTCCATGATTTAGTTGAATAATTTCTGTTAGCTGTCTTTTAGTTTCTATCCTCAGCTTTCTCTAGTCTCCTGTTAAACGCAAACAATGAGGTCTTAATGATAGATGTTGTATTTTATGTTTGGGAATATTCATTTGATTTTTAATATATTTTAATTTTTGGTTGAAATCCTCCAACTTTTATTTATTTTGTCCATATTTCACTCTATTTTGTTTAACATATTAATCCTAGATATTTTGTAGTCTTTCTTTGCTAACTCCAAAATCTTGATCATCTCTGTGTTTGCATCTATTAGTTATTTTATGTCTTCATTAGTGGTAAATTTTCCTGTTTCTTTGCATTCTTGCATTTTTAAAATTGTATCTCAGGCAATTTGGATGATGCATTGTAGAGACTCTGGATTATTTTAACTTACTCTAAGGAGCATTAGGTTTATTTTGTTCTGAAGGGTAGTTAAATTATCATTTATTACCTTGACCTGCCAGATCTCATCAGACTCTACTAGGATAAGTCTGTTTTAGTTTTGTTCCCTTTTCTAGGGTGTAGCCCTCACTCTTAGTACAGAGCGTTCATCTAGGTCTGTCTCTTCCAACTGAGCCGAGACTCTAACACCTCCGTACAACTCCGAAGCCTCTAGAATTTCTGCAGAGCACGCCAGCCTCCCAAAGCCACACTCTGCTTAGTCTCCCAGAATCTTGCTGTGGATATGTGCAGCTTGCAGGTCAGCCAAGGAGGACTTTTAATGCGTATTCTGAGACTCCCTATCAGCAGCTCCCTCCAGCTTACCCTAAATCCTTGCAGTCTTGGTGACCCTGAATTCTGCTCTCTGCTTCCACCATCCAGTGAGATGACACTCTGCTTGGACTCTGTACCCTGCGCCACCGTTCAGAAAGTGCTTGTGCGGAGAGAGCCAGGTGAGAGCTGGGCTCGCCTCAATTGTTTTCTTTTTCACAAATGGAGCTGTGAGTCTACTGGGGCCCAGTACCTGCAAACAGTCTGTGTGAGAGAATTTTGAAATAATTTGTATTAACTTTAAGAAAACTTGACTTGATAATGACAACTGACTATGATCAAGTAGTGACTATTACCAAAAGGCCAATGTATTTAACATTAAAATTCCTATAATGTACTATTCACAATAAAAGATTAGAGAAGAAAAATAGTATGATTATTTCCATAGATGCAGGGAAAACCATTTGGTAAAGCTCAACATCTATTCATAATCTTTAAAGAAAACAGCAAACGTTTTTCTAGATGGTGAAATGTTTGAAACGTTTAAAATCAGCAATAAGACAATAATGTCTGATATCACCATTTACATTCAACATTGAACCTAAGGTCATAGACAGCATAAAAAAATTAAAAAGGTATAAAGATTGGTAAGGAAAAGTTGGAATTGTCTTAATTCACAGAATTCTATACGAATAAAGCAATGTATTCCATAGACAAATTGTAAGATTTAACACGTTGGTTTAACACAGCAACTATAAGGTCAACATGCAAAAATCAATTGCACTTTTATGATCAGCAAAAAATAATTAGAAAATAAATTTTATAAATAGTAATACAGCATGGTATGAAATAGTATGAAATAGCATATGTAAAATGACTCTTTTAAATATTTTATGTACATTTTTTCATAGAGGTTTGGAAAAATATCTAAAAAAATGTTCATTGTGGTTTTCTTCAAAATCTTGCCTGATGTTTTGCTTTCTTTAAAGAGATTTCTGTAAAGCTTAATTTTCTGAGTAAATAGATGAACTTCATATTCAGAACATTAAGAATACTATACATAATCGTTTTTTAAAACCACACTTTCACTTCAACTATTTAGAGCTGAAGAGTAAAATGAAAACATTCACCCAGAGGTTAATTAACGCCAGCATCTGCTACATTGCCAAAGCTTCTGATTGGTGAAAAAACCTGTTGGAATAATTCCTTACTGTCATAAATTCAAACTATTGGTTCATTGATTTAATATTTAATTTTAAACTGCTTTTTGAACTTCTTAGAGCATTAGAGAATCATCTAGTTATCCAGTAAATGTTGGCTGAAAATCTCAATAACAAACAAAAATAGATCTTCATTCTTTCATTCCTTGGTTGAAGTGACTTAAAGAAAAGATGGGTTTCCTTACAGGGTTTAAGCTAGGAGATGTTGAAAAAATGTGTTGTGAGGTCACTTAAAGGCACCAAGTGGAGTTTTGTTTCCATATTCGCTTTCTTCTTGGTGTTTCCCTAACATCTACTTGGATGTTTTAGTTTTTAAGTATTCTAAGGTTTCTTATTTCCCAATAAACAAACTGACTGATTTACATTTAAGATGATCACTAATTCAAAACTCCGACCTCAGGAATCACTACACTGTTCTTCCTGGTGTTAAACTTCTGCGAGTAGACATAACTTAGAATGCCTATAAGCATCCAAGAACATCTGGCTTACATTTCTAATAAAAAATCTTAAGAAATTTTTTTTTGTGGATTCCCAGAGAAATTTAACTTCATATGAGTCTACTTTTCACCCACTTATAAAAGAATGAAATAATTACAGGTAGAAAATTAAACTTAAAAAAATGAAGTACAAAAATATTCTGTTTATTACAGAAAATATGAAAAGTTAGGCTAATGTAAATGAATCATTCTAAACTTCATAGCAATGGCTTAAACTAATCAGTCTCTCATTTGCATAAACAAGTTTTTTAGTAGCTCTGTATGCTCTGCTCTGGGAATCACTCTGACTCATTAGTTTCTTTTGTTAGATGCTATTAAGTATCAATACTTATGCGCTTTGGCATTGCCATCCATTTTTTATCAATTTAATTAGTATCCCTGTATGTAGTCATGTTAATTAAAAAGGATATCAAGTCTCAAAGACGGAAGTTTTATTCTCCTTCATAGCATTTTGCCAAAGAGTTACAAATAATTACGGATAAGTGCAAGAATATAAATGCATCCTGCAAAGAGAAGCCAATACCGGGAGACAGCTAGCTTCCCTCTCTCTGGGTGAGGACAGTAACCCTGCGGGGGAGGCTGTGCACGTTCCATGTTTGAACACACAAAATGAGGGAAACCTGGTTATCTGTTTATTTATTTTTTAATTTTAACCCAATACAAAGGACTAACCAAGCCATATAGTCCAGCCCTAATGTAGAGACACAGTCTTTAATCCCAAATAATCTGTGGTGCACTTTTTTCCAGGAAACCAACTAAACGGCTTCTGGATCTCCCCATTTGCTTTCTGGTGTGCATTCATCGTTTTGTTCACTCGTTCACTGATGGATTATCGATTGATTCATTCATTCATTCGATGAATAAATATATAATGAATATTTACTAGAGAGAACGTATTTTGGAATGCTTAAGAACATGCTCCTTTGAGCCAGACAGCTTGAATTTGTATTCCGTCTCTACCACTTGGTAGCTCTGTGCCTTGAATTCCTCATCTGTAAGATGAGGATAATAGGGAAACAGCAGTACCGTCGTCAGCGAGTTAATACATGTTAAGTGCTTAGCCTGCCATAGCCTATCATTGTCAGCTTGTCATATTGTGAGTATTTAATGAATATTGGCTATTGTCACATGTGCTGAATATTGTAGATTCAGGCAATACTTAGCACTCAGTGCAACGGTAATTTCAAACTGTAAAAACTTTTTCAAGCTGCCTTGTACATCATACACTGTATAAATATTTTACTGTCACTAATAATCATTCTCATGTTGTATTTCCCACTAAATTTCTCTGTATGCACCAATATGCATGGATTTCTTTTACATGATAGTTTTGCTTCATCATTCTTTTCCACGAGATTACGAATTTCTTTGAAATGGGAAGTCTGTTTGTTGTTGTTGTTCTTGAGTTAATGAAGTAAGTCCCTCAGTCCTCTCTCTGATTTAAAAGAGTAAATCAAAAACGATCTGCCAGGTCACGAGCTTAGGCTGCTGAAAGTCTAGATCTGCTGATCGAGTGGAGCTTCTCTACCACAATAAAGTACGAAGAGACTGGAGGGACGTGCCCCACCTCAGTTAGTCCAGCCACAGCAGGCTTGTGCTGCTGTACTCCGTGTAACGCATTAAATTCCAGGCAGTCGTGATCCAGGCTACAACAAAACACGCAAACGATGCGCTACGCTGTTAACTGGAAGGCTGGCAGACGGCTCTTTCAGTGGGGGAGCAATCCAACTGTAACCCAACAGACCACTCAGAAACATCACCCAAGAACTTGACTGTCAGCACATCCCCACCCTATTCCCTCTGGTTGATCACATTTAAATGTTTTAACTGATTTCTCTTTCTTTGTTCTCTCTTATTTCCTTCTACCGTGGAGTTCAAATACCTAGATCACATTTTAGTATATCTGGAATCAAGAAGGTTCCATTTTGAAAACATTTCCTCATTTAAGGATAAAATTGAGAAAATTTATGTCACTCAATTGGACACCCAGAGGCACTCTTTGAGTCACAGAACAAACCAAAAACAATTATTTGGGGACATTCTGAGCGGTCAAGTAAAACTAGACTCATCCATAATACTTTGTTCCACTCACGTCATACTTCTAAAATGGAGCCACGTTTGCCAAGAGCCATATGAGCTGGTGAGTTACACTTCAGAGGGAGCCCGTGTGGAACTTTCCAACCTTCTTATTAAAATATTGGTAGAGAAACCGTGAGTAACAACGAACATCATGCTGAAATACTCCTTACAATTTTTGTGGAGTTACTCCATGATTCTGTCACAAACATTCAGGAACCCAATTAAAAATAGTGTTAATTTTTGCTGACAAAAGAAATATACTTTTTGAAGAATAATTTAAGAATAGTAGAAACCATGGTGCTGAGACATGAGCAAACATCTAAGCTTTCCGTAAAGAGCTGTCAGTAGGACATGAGAGACCGAGTACTTTTCAGTTTTTCATCATACTCTGATGGGAAACATAGGTTGCACTGATCATTTATTTTGATTAATTCATACATGGAGATGTTTAGAAGATGATTGCAGAGTTATATAAGAGGGAATTCTCTCCAAAGATATGCCTTAAGAAGATTACTCTTGCAACTGGGAGGTGGATCCTCAAGGGAACCAATTCTGGAGACAAGGAAACCAAATAGAAGGCTTGAAGACTACTCAGGCAGGAACTGTGTGGATAGTAATTTAATGCAGGGGTTGGCAAAGTCTTCTGTGAAGGGCCAGATAGTAAATATGTTAGTCACTGCAGGTCATACGGTCTCTGTTGCAACTATTCGACTCTGCCATGGTAGAGTGAAAGCGCCATGGACAATATGAAATGAATGAGCACAGCTGTATTTCAATAAATCTGTATTTATGGACTCTAAAATCTGAATTTCACTTAATTTTCATGTGTCACAAAATATTATTCTAAAATAATATGGAATTATTTGGAATAATATGGAAAAAGCAGTTTTTTTCAACCACTTAAAATCATTCTTAGGTTTCAAGCCATATAAAAATAAACAGTTGGCCAGATTTGGCTCATGACTATAGTTCCTCCTGATCTAAGATAGTAGCAGTGGTATTATAGAAGAGAGGAAGGATTTAAGTGACATTTAGAAATAGAACTTGTGGAATTTAATGACTAATTTAATGTTGGAGGCTGAGGGAGAGGAAATGGCCTTGGATGAGAACCAGCATTCTGACTTGGCTGAATGGTGTGATTCAGTGAGGAAGAGACCCAGAAATAAGCTAGTTAGCAGGAGGGAGCTGGAAACTGCCGTTTAGACTTGCTAAGTCAATATGTCGGTGGGATACACAAGGGAAACATTTGAGACTCTTCACCACTTGAGTCTTGGCAGTGAAGCAAGAGAAGTGGAGTCTTAGGGAAAAGACCTTAAATTGTGCGTCATTTTATTAGAATGAGTCACAAGTATGTAGACTTAATCAAGATTTTTAAATCTCGCTCTAACTTCATTATCACAGATTGAACATAATCATTTGAGCTGCATAAAATGTTAATAACTGAATCATGGTATTTGAAGGCAAAACCGAACAACACTAAACAGCAAATAGCGCATTGGCTCATCAGGTAAAAAACAGAGGACAGAGAAGGGGAGGACAATAGTGATGTCCAAAGGTGGGAGACAGGACTGGCAGACTATGGTTGAATAATAAGACTAATGAGCCTTTGCTGAGTAACCAAGAGAACCAGGCAGAGATGGGTCAAGCACAAAAGCACCCAAGGCATCTCAGCTCAGATTTATCACATCCCTTACCTGACCTGCTGGTTCACAGGGCAAGGTACATCCATGGCTGGCTTCTCATTTGTTCCAAGGGAAAAGCAGAGCTGCTGCCAGTTAACTGAGTGCCCACAAGGTTAAGCCATCCTTGCATGCCTGGAAGAATTCAAGTCATTTATTTATGTAAAACAAATGAATACTTATATATAAATGAATATTAGTAATATATAATAAATGAATATATATAATCAGTAATTAAACATCTGTGATTAAATTGGAAAATAATATATATACACATATACCTCAGTAAATTCAGCTTGCTAATATTTCATTTAGGATTTTGCATCTAAATTTATAAGCAAGATAAACCTCTGATTTTTCTTTCCAAGAATGCTCTTGTCTGATTTGACATCAAGGTTTACCTCCCTCGTAGAATAACTCAAGGAACTTTAGCTTTCCTCTGTTCTGTGGAAAAGCTTCTAAACAATTGGAATTATAGCTTGCTTAAATATTTGGCACAATTCACCAGAAAAAGCATTCTGATTGGACTATTTCTGTGAGTATATTTAAACTATTGCTTGAAATTGTTGAATGATTATAAGGCTAGTTATTTATATTTTTGAGTAAGTTTTGGTAATTAATTTATATTTTTCTGCAAAGTCATCCATTTTATCTGAGTTTTCAAATTTGTCATAAATTTTTCCACACTATTCTCATGTTTTAAATTCATGGGCTGTTGGATTCTTGTTTACTGCTTCCTAATGTTAAGTATTTGTGCATTCTCTCTTTTTTCCTTGACAAATCTTCCCAGGGAATTGCCTAGCTAATTCATATTTTCAAAGAACCAGGGATTTTGTTGTTGTTGTTGTCCTTGATTTTCCCTTGAAGATGTGTTTTCTAAATGATTGCTTTGCTATTATTTTCTTCCTTCTTTGAGTTTGTTTTCTTTTCCTCCTAACTTCTTGATATTTCAGGCTCTCTTTTTCTCCAATTCAAGCATTGGAATCTATTAATTTTGCTCTAAACACTACTTTAGCAGCATTTTTAGATGCATGTTATTTTCATTATAATACAGTGGGTTTTTTTTTCAAATTTCAACTGTGGGTTTTCATGTGTGTGTATTCCATGAGATAGTTAAGAGAATATTTTAAATTTCCAAGTGTTAGGGGGATTTCTAATTAACTTTTAGTGACTATTTTCAATTTTGTTTGCACTGTTATCAGATGTTGTTAATTGGGCTACTCAGTAATTTGCTTTCTGCTTGTTCTATCAATTACTGAAAGAAGTGTTTAAAATCTCCTACCACGATTTTGAATTATCTTATTATTCTAACAGTTTTTAATCACAGTCTTGCATATAACACAGATTACCTGAGCATGCTTATCAGAGAGTACGGAGTCAGTATGCTGGCTCAGCATCTAGGGGTCGTTCTCAGTGTGTGCTCGGCTCCTTGAACCTCAGATGGTGTAGAGAGGCTGAAAGAACTTGAGCCAGAAAGGCCTTGGTGTCATTTAGATCAGTGGTTCAGAGGGCCTGAGAAAGATGTGGGGGCAGCTTTGTTTTATAAAACGAATGGTGGGGGCTTCCTCTTCTGGGGGTGATGGAGTAACTGGAGCCTAGAGCAACCAGAAAAGCCAAATAAAATATAAAAACTAACTTTCTTCAGGCAGCTGGAAACTGCTGAAGCCACCAGAAGCAAAAGAGCTGAGACTCCAGTGAGAGAAGACCTTAGGAGAGGGCAGCGGGACCTCCAGAGCTGCTCTTATCTTGGGGGCATTTGGTGACTCTGGGCAGAACCAGGAGGATGAGAATCAGGGACAAGGCTAATGGACGTCCACTGAGGGACAAAGAACGAACTGGGACTGCAGAGACCAAGGGCCGGCGTTAGTTTGTTGGTGCTGCTGTAACAACGTGCCACAGACTGGCGGGATGAAGAAACAGAATTTTACTGTCTCGCAGTTCTGGAGGCTGGAAGTCCAAGATCAAAGCACCAGCAGAGTTGGTTCCTTCTCAAGGCTGGGATGGAGAACCTGTTCCAGGCCTCTGTCCTAGCTCCTGGCGGTTTCCTGGCAATCTCGGGCACTCCTTGGTTTGTAGAAGCATCGCCCTGACCTCTGCCTTCATCGTCCCATGGTGTTCTCCCCATGTGCATGTCTGTCTCCAAATTTCCCCCTTTTATAAGGACACCAGTCATGTTGGGTCAGGGGCCCACCCTACTCCAATATGGCCTCATCTTAACTTAACAAATTATATCTGAAATGTCTCTATCTCCAAATAAGGTCACATTCTGAGGCCCCGGGGGTTAGGATTCCAACATTTGAATTTGGGGAGAACACAATTCAACCTATAACAAAGCCTCAAGTCTATGGCTGGTATCCTCTCCTCAGTACGTTTGCTGAACACTGAGTCTGTGTTACAAAGGTGCTAAAAATCTAAACAAAAGTCTTTTAAATTCAGAGAAAAGTCTTTCTGTGTCTCATAAGAGGAAGATTAGAACTGGATTCTCACCAGGATGGGGGGCCATGTGGAATACACGTCTGCTAATTGGAACTTAGGAAGGCTAGAGGTGAACCGAGTGTGGGCTGAGCCCTGCTAGAGCTGAGATCCACAGTTGACACAGCTATTTGCTAATTGAATATAAGTGACCAGCAACCGATCTCCTTATCTGCCTAATGGAAAAAAGGTGAGCCCTCTCTAGAGGAAAATAACATGACATGGAGTCTCTGCAATTATTTTATATTAAAAATTACTAGAATCCTCCCAAGATAAGATCATGTGACCAAAATCAGAGAGAAAATAAAACAAACCATAAAAATAGCCTACAAAAATTCAAGTATAAAATTTAGATGACAAAGCCTTAAAAGAACCATGATAAATTGTTCAAAAGATAGATGAAAAGAGAAAACAGACAAAAAGAACCCAAGAATCTCACCAGAGAATTGAAATTATAAAAACCAAGAAAATGGAAATTCCAGGACAGACAGAAATCTGAATTATGAGATGGGTTGCACAGTAGATGAGACACATCAGACATTAGTAAACTGGCAGATCAATAGAAAATAGTTACACTGAATGTGGAGAGGAGAAAGAATAAAAATACAAAAAGTGCACTAGACACATACAAGGCTCAGAAAATTTCCAACATGTGTAATTGGACTTCCAGAAAGAGAGGAGAGAGAATGTGATAGAAGCAATATTTGAACTGACAATGCCCTAGAACTTTCCTAAACTGACAAAAGATATCAATCCACACATCCAAGAGCTCTACAAACACCAAACGGGGGGAAACAAGCAAACAAACAAAAAACAACTGGAACTCATTCAAGTGAGACAATGAAAAACCGAAGACAAAGAGAAAATAGTAGCAGTAACCAAAGAAAGAAAGACACTGCAAGTGGCACCAAAATTAATAGTTAACATGTCATAGAAATGATGGAAGCCAGAAGGTAATGGAGAAACATACTTAAAATGCTGGGGAAAAAACAACTGCCAATCTAGAATTCTATAACCACCTAACATAAATCAAAATGAGATAAAGATAATTTTAGACAAGAAAAAAAGTGAGACAGTTAGTTGCCAGCAAACTGACACTTAAAAAAAAATAGTAAAGACTATTCTTCAATCTGAAGGAAAATGAGTACAGAGAGAAACTTAGAATAAAGAGTAGTGGAAAAAATAAATATGTGGGTAACTTAAAAGAATATTGAGTGATTACTGAATGCACACAAAAAAATGTCTTTTATGATGAAAACATATATCTAATTGAAACATATGACAACAATAATACAAAAGGCAGGAGGGGGTTAATATTGTTGAACTTTTCTAAGATTTTAGTATAAGCCAGGAAGCAGGCAAATGAATAATTTGTGGAAGTCTATAATAAGTCAAGTATACATTTTGTAAATATGTAGTAAAAGAAAGTACAAATAAAAAGTTAATAGAAGAATATGGAATAAGAAAATTATATTATTATAGTATAAATTACATAATTCCATTGTATATATGTATGTACATATAGATCTCAAAAGAAGGCAAGAAAGGAGATTAAAAAGAAGTGAAAGCAGATAGATAATATGGTAAATACGGTCATGTGCCACATGAGGACATTTTGGTCAATGACAGACCAGGTATACGACGGTGGTCCCATAAGAATTAGTGCTATACAGCCTAGGTGGGTAGTAGGTTCCATCATCTAGGCTGTGTAAGTACACTCCATCATGTTCGCACAATGATGAAATTATCTAACGACACATTTCTCAAAATGTATACACATCATTAAGTGACACAACTGTATAAACCCAAATTTATCAATTATTACATTAAATGGAAATGGAATAACTACTCCTGTTAAAAGACTATACTGACAAAAACAACTAGATGCTCCTTAAAAATGAAGCACTTTAAATGTAAAGACAAAAAAATTTGTGTGAAAATAAAAAAGGTAAACTAAGTAAGCAACAAAATGGACATTAAGGCAAGAAATATTATACAGGAAAAGAGGAGCATCTCATAGCAATAAAAGGATCAAAGTACCAGGAAGGCATCAGGAAGATACAATGAAGTACTTACAGGTGTACCACCCAATGATATAACCATAAAATTTATAAAGCTAAAAAGATAAATAGGTGAATCCATAATCATAATGGGAGGCTTAACACCCCTTTCCAATAGCTGAGAAAACTGCAGGAAAAAACTCTAGAGACTTTCACTTTCCACTCTCACTTGTAAGGGGCTTAGAAGTCATCACTCCATCTTCACAACAAGAAAAAAAGCTGAAAAACTGAAGATCAATAACTGTTTTTAGATCTATCAAAGAACTGAAGTCACAGGGCAACTGTCACCTGAAAAACTGGAAAGACAGCTGAACATCGAGAATTGTAGCTTCCCTGGAGCAGAAGCTCCTGGAGCCAGCAAGTGGTATGCACATTGAAAGGGGAACTGATGAAAGGGTGGAGGTTGAGTGTGGACAAGCTTAAGAGTTAAAACTCCTGATGACTCAGTCCTAGGGGGAACCCACACTTTCATGAGTTTTACCTCCAGGAGCCCCAATAGATTCTCACAGTAAAGAGTAGAGAAGATGTTTCCATATGCATCCCTCAGGGGAAGGAAAAATGCAACCATTTTGAAATACCCCCCCAAGGCCTGCCCTTAAGGGAAATGATCTTACCAGAGCATCATCTGACCTAGAGGGAAGGGCAATTAGCAACTCCGGCTAATGTGCGACCCTGGCCTGATTTAAAAACATGAACGTTTACTAATAAAATTATAGAAGGCTTCCCCTCCTCAATACTTTACACCCCATCAATAGGACTCAAATATAATAACAGTGTATTACAACTGAAAGCTATCAGACACAGTCTCTATTTAAGAAGGAGTTTCTAGGGAAACATCAGAAACAACGTAAGCTAGAAGACAGTGAGCAACATTTATGAAATACGGGGTGGGGGAAAACCCATCAGTCTTGGGCCCTAAAAATTAAAAAGAGGATAGAAAAAAGAAAAAAAATGAACAAAAAATAGATGGGACAAATAAAAAACAAATAACAAGGTGGTAGATACAAATCTAACCATATAAAAAATCATATCAAATATATGTGGCCTACACACAGCAATTAAAAGGCAGAGATTGCCGGATGAAATTTTTTTTAAAAAGCAACATCTGGTTATACACTGCCTACACACAACTCACTTTAAATAATAAGACATGAGTAGGTTGACAGTAAAAAGATGAAAAAATACATGGATATATACTAATCATAATTATAATAGTACCTACCTCATACTAACCAAGAGAAAGCTAGAGTAGTTATATTAATATCAGACAAAGCATATTTCAGAGCAAAGATTATTGCCAGGATTAAAGAGGGTCATTTCAAAATGACAAAGGGGCCAAGAAGACACGACAATTCTAAATGTCTACACTTCAAAATACAAGAAACAAAATTTTCTAGGACTACAAGAAGAAAAAGTCATATGCACCATTACAGTTTGAGATTTCAACATCCCTTGTTCAATTATCAAACAGAAAAGAGTAAACATATCTAAACTTGAACGATACTGTCGACCAACTTGATTGAACTGACATTTACAGACCTTTCCACTCACAAGAGCAGAATCCATGTGCACTCGGAAGTTCACCACAGATCATCTTCCGTGCCACAGAACACATGCATAGCTTCATGGAGTTATTTTCTAAGGACCAACTGACTAAAGAAGAAAGGCTTTCAGACCAGATTACAGAGGGATCTGCACCATTTACTGACCCACCCCCCCGGAAGTGGGCTGCCAGAACAGCTCAGCTTTCATCAGAATTGTTCTTTAAGGACAGTGGGGAGGAAAAGTGCCCTCAGTGGGAAGAATCAAACTGTTTTAGCTCAATGTCGCTGAAAAATGAGCAATAGTACTCCTTTTCTTAACCACTGGCTTATGATTTGGCCAATTGCTTGGAACTTGGAAAGAAAAGATTAGACAATTCATGACAACATGTGAGGAAGGGCTGTGGGAATGGACCTCTCAGAATCGGACAGGTGTGTAAGTGTGTTTGTGTGCCATTTGTGGTGTCAGATGGTGCACAAACCGCTCCCCTGTTAAAGAACGCTCTCAATAATAAGAGAGGACTCCTTCTGTGCACGTGGGCCAGTCTCTTCTCAGGCGTTCCAGAACGTGCTAAATGGGCTCATGGGCAAAATTGTCATAAGAGCGGGGATGGACCCCATGCACCTACTCAACACGAACAGTGTCACCAAGGCTGACCTGGATCAGAACACGCTGTGTACTCAGCTGGCCACCAGACGCCAACACTGAGTCCCACACACAGCACCACGCTCCAGGCGTGTTCGCCGTGATCGAGGACAGACTGGACACAATGAACACCTGGAGTCACGGAGGAATCAGTGGTTTTCCTTCCTGGAATAGACACACAGTGTGAATATCCATTTTCCTGCCTCAAGTAATACACACCCACAGGAGCCCAGGGAGGTGCAGCTGAGCAGCCTTCTCCAAGCTTGTGCTCCAGCCCCGGGCAGATCCACCGACTGCTGCCGCCAGTCTGCGATGAGAAGGCATGGGAACTGACAGCGACTGTTTAGAAACATTTATAGCAACTCAACAGAGTAACTTTACCGTTGAACTTTAAAATTTAAAAAAAAAATTGGAAGAAAAATCATGTCCTGGTTAGTTGAAGAAGGAAGTTATAGATACCAACCATCGCCTCTGATCTTTTGCAGAAATGAGCACTATGGTATCTAACATTTGTTTCTTGCTGTGTCGTGTATATATATTCATTAATATGGATGTATATTCATTACTTTTCCTTTACTTTTTACTCTATTTCTTCATATGTTATCATCCATGAAATGTGTGTATGTACCTGTTTGCACATGTTGACATCTCAGAAACTGGAATGCGTCTTACAACTAACAGTGAGTTATGGTTTAATGACAGTTTCTTTTATTTTCTTTTAAATGGAACAGCATTGATGATGCATCTTAGATATGATGAATGTCTTCTGTTTGTTCAAATTCAATAAATAGGGTGTGTTGGCTGTGCTTACTTATAATCTAGTACTAAAAATTACAGAAAATCAAGATGGGATTGTGACTGCAATAGAAAAGGAATAAATATCACCCAGGGGAGAAATATTCTAAGTTATGAGCAGTAAGACGCATGGAATTGCCAAAGCCGTGCTAAAGAACATAGATCCCGTTTCTCCAAATGTAGGGTCATCTTGATGATCCCCTGTTTGGAATTCATGCTATGGAGCTACAGGATGGAGATTGTTCCAAGCTGGCGACAAATGAGACGGGAATGGCAGAAAGTCAGCAAGACAATAAGCCTGGGGCTCGAGGAAGGAAGTTTAAAGCATTTATTTGTAGGATCTAAGATAAAGCAACGGACTAGAACGTTAGGAAGAAATGGAGTGGTCAGGTGCTTAGAATAATAAGCACCTAATAAGTGAGAGAAAAAAATATATAAAACAAAAGAATGAAGAGAAACCCAATGGCAAAATCTCGCTCTTCCACTCTCGTTTTGGAAGCGTCTCTCTCATGGCTCCTGAGGGAAATCTTTGACAGGAGTTTTCTCTTCCTTCTACACAACAAACTTTAAACTGAGTGAAGTCCCTAGGGACATACCCCTTGCAATAGCTGGCTTCAGCTAAGAGATTCCTAGAAATTCCCCTGAGAATTCACACTCCCATCTTTTGCCATGTTTGCACGACCTTGGCGCTGTCTAACGGTTGAAGGACAAAGTTGTTCAAGTTAACAGAATGCCTGCCTAGAATAAGGTCAGAACAAAGTACAAAGATCCATCCGTTAATTAGTTTCTGCTCCAAACTTTTATTCAACGAAAGTGTGGCCAATTAAAAACAAACAAAAAAAGACACACAGGCTTTGACACTCTCCATTGAGAGCCGAGTCTGTCTTGTTCCCTCACAGCTAAGTGGGTGGTGTCACTTCCGAGTGGATTGTATTGTGTCACTGCTTTAACCACCAGAAGACAGCGGAGGTGGCGGTTCTCAGCCGAGGCCTCAAGAGACTGAGAGACCCCATTCCTCTCCTTGGAACACCTGCTCGTGGGCCCTCTCGGCCATCCGAGTGTCCAGGTGAGAAGTTCTAGCACTTTCCTGGAGAAACCAGGTGGCGAGGTCCTGACACCTCTTGGAGAGGGGCCCAGCTGAGCAGCCTCCCAGACTTTTGGCCAAGACTCCAGGCATGAGAGTGAGGCTGCCTTTGACCAGCTCCAGCCTCCAGCCAAGTCCCACTGAAAGGCCCCGGCGATGCCGTGTGGAACAGGAGTGCCCCGCCACATTCTGCCCAAACGCCTGACACACAGAATCACAGGATAAATGAAACGGCTGTTATTTTACGCCACCAGATTTGGGGATGGCTTGTTACACAGTCGGAGATCATCCGAAAAAGTAGCGTGGCTGAAAAGCTGCGAGTGAAGACTTTTTATATAAATGTGCCATAAATTTCTCTTTAATTTACTTCATAATTTAGAGCTGCCTCCTGTTCTTTTTGGTGAGAACTTGAGCTTTAAGAATTGTTGTCCCTTAAGCCCTTCTGTCGAGGAACTAATGACCTGCAAACATAAGCTTAGGCTCATTTGGGAGTTCCAAGAAGCGGTAAAATGAACAATTTTTATCAAAAATAATATAAAGCACAAATATTCCTCTTCTCTCTTGTTCTCACTCCTGTTTTAGCCACTAAGCAAAGCATGTAAGCGAAGCATTTACATTGATCGCTATGCTTTATAGTTGCTCCGACACTATTTTTTGGCCCATTTTTAAAACAGGAGGGCACCGCTCCCTGTGGTGGCCGCGTTCCAAGCTCGCTCCCCCAATGCCTGCGGGCAGAGTGGGTGAAGCTATGTGCGGATCTGTGAAGCATTTGGGATCCTCCTGAGTAAAATGTGGTGCTGGAATTATAAGCCCATTATCATTAACAATTGGCAGGAGGAGCCTCTCGTTTCTCCTGGAGTGATGACAGGATGCTCCCTAATCACCACGCTGACCTCACCTGACAGGCGGGCACCCTCCGAAAAGGAGCCCACCCCTGCTCCCTGAGGCCCGAGCATCGCCTCGCCCGCCCGAGCCGTGGGACACAGCCTACGGCTGCCAGACAAAATGGTTACGGCAGTTGGCGGTCATTACCCAGAATACTGCTTCAGGGGGAATTAAATGCGAGAAACGTCACAGGAGGAAAAGAGAGACAGCTAGGGCAGCCTGGGTCATCGCTCCGCCAATCCGTGCACACACCCCAGACGTTCTGGAAGGACATCTGTGACCCACGTTTGAGGTGACACAGATATCTACACAATGCAAGCCAGAGTCTAGTTATTTAGTAGAACAATAATAACTATAATCACAAAGTGCCTGTTGTGTGCTACGCACTCTACACGCTCTTTCTCATTTGGTCATAATAGTTCTACAAATTGGCAAGTATTTTTCATTATATAGGTGGGCAAGCTGAGGCTGTGAGAGGTCTAGCAACTTGCCCGGGATGACACAGCTAAGAAATGGCACAAATAGGATTCAACCAGTTTCTGATACAAAAGTTGCTGCGCTTTCCACATCTGTACACTAGATTGACAATATAACCTTAGAAATTAAACTCATCTCCTTAAAATTCAAATAATAAACAATAACCAGAAATACAAGAGCATTGGAAGAAAAGTATTTTGTCATAGTGAGGATGCTAAAAGGAGATAATGGTCCAACCAATAAGGAGATAGTGATCCCATACAGAAATAAATACTGAAAAACACAAGAGCAATAATAATAAAAACATGCACTAGCAGACAGCTCACTTTTATCTAAATACTGCACAGAGAACTTATAAGTTCTTGCATCCTCTGCGATTACTCTACAAGATAGGTGCTATTGACAGCCCTGTCTTACAGACGAGGACACCGAGGCATTGAGAGGTTAAGTAATTTGACCGAGTTTACACAGCCGGTGGGTAGCGAAGCCAGGAGCCCAGCCCTGGAGTCTAGGCTCTGAATCTCCAATGCATTGGCCGGGGTCGGAATGCTGCTTCTGACACTTTCTAGTTTTGTGGCCCCAGAGGAGTAACTTAACTTCTCAGAGGTCTGCTTCCCTCATCTCTAAAGTAGGGATGGTGGCACCCAGCTCAACAGATGACTGGGAGGATGACACACTTGGTGCCTCACCAGCACCAGCTCGGTGCCTGGCTCATAACAGACTCTCGGCAAATATTAGTTCCTTCCAACTTCCTGGCTGGTTCTACTGCTGTTTCTCCCCTCCTGTCTCCTTGTTCTCATTCTTTCTTCTTCCCTCGTCCTCTCCGCTTTGGTTCAGTAGTGGCTGCCTCTTGTGCTTTGGGACTGTCTGCATCCACAAGGCATCAGGGTGGGCGCCTGCCTTCCAGTTGGGGTGGTGCCCAGAGCAGCCAGGACGGCTGCTAGGAGCCTGTACCCGACTCTGTCCTTGCTCCTCTTTCATCCGAAGTCAGCCACGAAAGGTCGTTTCAGCATGGAGTCTGATCGAAGTCTAGGGTGAGAAAATATCTGTTGCTCTAAAGATCAAAACTGGCCCAATGGAGAGTTCCAGCACGTCACTGCAGGAGTCGCTGGTACCAGAACTGAGGTTCCACCAACACTGTCAATTTGGTGACAACAACATTGTCACAAAGCCTGCTTTGGAGTTGTCCGCTTTAGGTAGAACCAGAGCTGAGGAAACGTCAGCTGGGCTGGCACGGTCCTTGTTTCTTTCATGTCCCCCTTGTCAACAGTTTGAAAGTGAGATGGCTAATTTTGTGCCTGACAAGAAAGGACAGATCATTTTCTCGGATGCTGTTATCAGCAGAGTCGGAGCTGGTACACTCTCTGAGGGAGTCCCCGAACCACAGGTTACTGGCAGGCAGACAAACACTCGCTGACAGCCATTTGTGACCAGCTATGAAACGCCATCTGCTGTGGTTGGGGAGGGACGGCTCCAGCAAGTGAGAGCCACCGTGGGCCCTGCCTCGAGTCAACTCGGGCAGCCTTTAGGTAGCTGTAAAGCAAAACCAATTTCTTGTTTCTGGATAGACGGTGTCATCCATATTCGTACATACATACATAATAGAATATTGATGTTTTTCCAGAAATGAAAAAATTTAATCTATCTTTATATTAAAATGCAAACGATGAACCACTGAATCTAGCAAAATCATATTGTGAAATAAATACTGGTCACAACTGAATAAAGTTCCTTTGGAGATTTGAGCCAACTTATGGGTGGACATCCTTGAAAAGACATCAATGGCTGGACTGATGTGAATTTGATATTTTAGTTTAGGAATTTAAAAAATCTTACTATTCCTGCATTTTTGGGGAGGAGAGGAGGCTGACAATTTCTGGAAGGAGTTCTACTTTACAATTCAAGGTTGATGTCAAGAAAAGTCCAGTTATTTATAATGAGTAATGGAAATATTCAGAGGAAAAAGATACTTTACTGAAAGGAAAGATGTCAGGGCTTTAAGACACTTAGGAAAAGGGAGTCTTTCTTGCTCATTAGCTTTAATAAGGCACACAGCCAAAGGCATATGCCAGCCTCTCCCTCTCTGGTTGGAAGTCTGGGTTTTAATTTTTAGGAGTCTTAATAGTCCTGTGTCTCATGATTAAGTAATGAGAGCTGGCATCAAAGCATCTCAAGTCTAGCTGATCCTGCATCTCTCCTTATGGGCCAGGAGAGATCGTAAAATAGAATGTTTTAAAGCCAAATATACCAGCGACAGATAGATGATAGATAGATACATAGATAGATGATAGATAGATGATAGATAGATAGACGATAGATAGATACATAGATAGATGATAGATAGATAGACGATAGATAGATACATAGATAGATGATAGATAGATAGACGATAGATAGATACATAGATAGATGATAGATAGACGATAGATAGATACATAGATAGATGATAGATAGATAGACAATAGATAGATACATAGACAGATGATAGATAGACGATGGATAGATACATAGATAGATGATAGGTAGATAGATAGATGACAGACGATAGATAGATGATAGGTAGATATATAGATAGATGATAGATGATAGATAGATACATAGATAGATGATAGGTAGGTATATAGATGATAAATTATAAATGATAGATACATAGATACATAGACAGATAGATCATAGATACATAGATAATAAGATAGATAGATGATGGATGATAGATTAGATTGATATATAGATACACAGATAGATAGATGCATAGATATATAGATAGATAGATAGGTACATACATACATACATACATACATAGAAAGATAGATAGATGATATCTAGAGATAGAGAGAGACACACACACAGCAGAAAAATGCCAACTCTTCCTGACTTTCTGCTTGAGCTCTGGGGCCTTGGCAGGGGTTACAAGGTTTGTTGGTGGGAAATACTATTTACAGATTTAAGTATCTGAGTTCTGTATTCTTGCTCCCAACTGAAAAGCCAATCCACTGCCTAATCCTTCTGGTTAAAACCTATCGGAACGTCCATGCTTCTGTCCGTTCAGTGTTCTTAAGATGGAAGAAACCGTGGATGTGAGTCCTTGCACTTTAATCTCTAGAACAGAAGAGGAGCTTCTGTTCCGGGCCTGGAATCCCGTAGCGTCAAGTGAAGAATCCAGATCATCCTGGGATCTGTGCCCTGCAGGGGAGGGAGGGGGTGGCAGCCCAGGCTTGTGAATCCCGTGACACCAAAGTGTGGGTGTGACCTGCTCGTGGGCACAGAACACAGCGGAGATGGATGACAAGGAAAAAGGATCTAAATGTGCTTTCACTTATGGCCGTGCAACACGAAAAACAAATCTAAACATTTGTCTGTAGAATCGGGGATGAGGCTGTCTGCTGTCTCGGGGGGCAGGAAAATGGTCGGTGCACCTGCCACCTAATTCAGTTCAGAACCTGACGCATTCACCAGGAGTGGGCTGGCATACTGCAGTCCATTCAGGCTGTCAGTGGAGTCAATAACTTATCCCCAACTGCTTTTGTTTCAGCCTCTGCAGTGCCTCTGATCGGCTGAGGTACTTATTCAAGTAAAATTTATTTTCAATTGCGGGCCATCCTGCCACGGGCACAAGCCCGGCTTTGACAGGACCTTTGCTCAAGGCTACACCATTGTTATGGTTTGTGTCCATTGTCTGGGGTCTTTGATCTGTCAAAGCTGTGTAACAAGCTGGTTAAAAACGGTTTCAGATAACAGGTGTGTCCTTTGAGGGCACAGGGACATTTCTCAGCTCCTTTAAAAGACTGGCTGGAGGACTGACTAAAATTTACAAGCTGGTTGGTGGTGATATATGTAAAGCACTTTTAAAACAAGAAACTGAGATTTAATGTCTTTACTTCCTTGGATTTCTGCAACAAGAAAGCTTTTTAAACAAGAGATTTAAGAGACACATTGTTGGTTTTTAATTAAATCAAGTGTTAAATTGTTTGTCTGTAGATTTGTACGGAATTAGGGCCAAAGTTCAGTGTGCACTAGAGGAGTGAGCGGTGGCTGCAATGCCCATGCAAACGCCCTGTGGTTGCTGATGGTCAACCAATCACCTGCTGAAGGTATGAACGTCTCCCAACTTCCAGAAGGGCAGCCTGACAGCAGAGGGTGATGGGCACGCCACAGACTTGAAACTTACTCCTTTACCAACTCTCGTCCCAGAAAAACCAAAATTGGATATCACAAAGGTTCTCTCCAGGGCCAGATTATTTCTTCCTACTAGTGTCAGATACAGCCTCACAGTTCCTGAGGGGAAACAACCAGGGCTGCCGCATTTCCAGTCTGTCGCAAACCGCCGTCCACCCTCCTATTCTGCGGCAGCAATTTTGTTTTGTTTAAAGCCTAATGGGGCTGAAAGGGCGGGCGGAACCAGGGAACACAGTCGGGTTCACACTCACCTGCGTGAACCTGCCTCAGGTGCCCCAAACCCTCTTCTGGAAGGAGCGGAAATGAGTGAGTCTGCGCTCTGCTCAGAAACCCCGGCAGCCTGCCTTCCACCACACACGCCGTTTTCCAGATATTTCTAAACTGAGTCACAAGGAGGTAGGTTGAAATTCAAGAACCCAACAGTATCTTTCTCGTCCAGCATCATCCCCTAGGAACAGAATCAGCAAGATTTATCTAAGATGACCGTGGGCATCCGATTTCCTCCTGAAGGGTTAAGTCTGAACGCAGCTGTTACACCTGAAAGATGTTTCTTTAAGGGTCTTTAAGAGGGGAGATTAGAGATACATAGGAAATTTTTATTTAAAAAATATCTTGTTAGGGGCCGGCCCTGTGGCCGAGTGGTTAAGTTCACACACTCCACTGCAGGTGGCCCAGGGTTTCGTAGGTTCGAATCCTGGGCACGGACATGGCACTGTTCATCAAGCCACGCTGAGCCACAACTAGAAGGACCCACGACTAAAATATACAACTATGTACTGGGGGGCTTTGGGGAGAAAAAGGAAAAACATAAAATCTTTTAAAAAAAAATCTTGTTAAACATGTTTCTTATTTCCTCAAACAGAACAAAATAAAGGAGGAGCACAGTTAACATGCTTACTGCATACAAAAGCCCTTCTCTGCGGAAGAAAGCCCCCGTTAGGTGAAACGTTCCACGTGTTGTAGAGACATCCTCGATAATGGGGAAGGAAGGGAAATCAATGGATCATTCTGCAAAGTGCTGGCAGTTACGGAGGGAGGAAAATTGATTTTGTCCTCACCCTGCACCGGACTCTGGAGTATTTCCCAGGTGGAGACGCTGTGGTTCACGTCTGAGTGGAAGCTGTTTAAATATGGGCGAGATGCTTGCTTCTCTAAGTCTCATCAATAAACCATTGCTCATTCATAAAATGGGGACAATTATTAAAACTACCTAAAGAGAGTGTTTTAGGATTAAATATGATGATTGTTAAAAAGTGCATTGGCTTTTGGTTAACATTAGCTCTTGTTGCTGAGTCACGTTATAAGATTACTAATATAAAAGATCAATGGTTATTCATTTCTGCATATAGAATGCCTTGCAAAAGCACAAAAAATAATCTGAAATAAACGAATTTGTGGCTATAACTACATATTCTCTATGAATTAAAAAAGCAAACAACAGAAATTAAACTCAAGAAAAAATTTTAAAAAGAACAAAAATGAAAAAAAGAAATAAACAACAAAATAATCAAAATGACAAGGCAAATGACAAACTAGAAAAGACATTTTTAAGAAAAGATTTACCACCTTCTACATAGAGATTTCACAGATTATTTAGTAAAATACTCACTTTCCAACAGATAATGCGGTAAAAAACATAACTCAATGATTCCCATGAAAGGAAATACTATTTTTTGATAATCATATCATCAGACTATAAACTTGGGAAGGCCCAGGGACTTGATCAACATTGTTTACTGCAGTGTCTCCAGAATCCTGGGAAGAATCTACCGCATGGCAGATGTCCCCCAAATCTTCAGTATTTAATGGGAAAATGTTCCCCTTTTTATAAAGAAATACAATTTCAAGCAAGTAGATAAGAAGACAGCCCTAGGCACTAAGAGAGCAGTAGACAACCACTTGTGTACCCGAGTTGATGTGTAGTAATGGACCCGGGGAGACTCAGTATACAAACACGGAGAAAAGGCAAGTTGTCATCTCACCAAAGGAAAAATAATCCTAATTTTTCTCCTTCCAACATCCATTTTAAGGAGAAACAAAAAGTTTTTCCGACTTAACATTCTCCTTGACCTTCTGCAAACCTGAAGGTGTAAAGCACTCTGTGGGGGCTGCTCTGCTATTTTCTTAAGAACTGGTTTTGGTGTGAAACGAATGAGTTGTCCATTAGGCGCTCAACACAATGTTTCGTTCCAATCCTGACGTCCCAACAGCAGGTCAGAATGGCTGCTCCCATGTGCTCACTTACAGGGAGTCTGGAAGTTTCTTCCTCACTGTCTAGCCCCTCCCCTCCCTTCTCCAACTCCACTCCACCCCATTGCCTAATGCATGCACCAAAATTACATGCACACACCTGCACCCACACACATACGTAGGTAAGCTTTTGTTTGGATCCAACAGGGCGTTCAGGGAGGAGGTAGAAGGGTCCAGGGAAATATTAAAGCGTTTGCAACTAGGACAGAGTCGGGCAACAGCCCGTGCTCTGGGGCAGGCCTGACCCTCTCCTCAGCTGCTCCTGGACACCATGGTCGGTGCAGCAAGACTGGGCCCACTTGGAGGCTAGATGATGTGGTGTCCTTGGGGGGATAGTGCCCTCTCCAGAACTCAGGTCCACCCAGCACCTGTGAATGAGATCTTGTTTGCAAATAGGGTCTTTGTAGATGCAATCAAGTGAAGACGGAGGTCATGCCAGAGGAGGGTGGGCCCCAAATCCAGTGACCAGTGTCTTTATAAGAAGGGGGAAATTGGACACAGACACACATGGAGGGGAGAAGGCCGTATGGAGACAGAAGCTGAGACTGGAGTGATGCTGCCAGAAGCTGGAGGAGGCAACGAGGGCTTCCTCCCCAGCACCGTCAGGGGAGACGCCCCTGCCAGCACCTTGGTTTCAGACCTCTTGCCTCCAGAACCGCGGGAGAATGGGTTTCTCTTGTTTTCAGCCGCCCAGCTTGTGGGCGTTTGTTATGGCAGCCCCAGGACACTAGCACAGGAGTTTCACGGGAGCAGAGGCATCGAGCAGACCCGCTGCTGATCTGGGTCTTAACCAAAAAGGCTCACACACGGCGGGGAGACCCGGGCTGGAGCGGAGTCCAGCTGCGGACGAGTCCCTGGCCTGGCGGCTCTCCGCACACAGCCCTCAGGGAGACCCAGCTGCCTGGCAGCAGCTGAAGGTGCGGACGAGGTCTGGGCGTCCTGGCCATCTCTCACGTGTTGCACGACTAACGACACCCGTCGTCTGGGACTGTACTTCTGACATTCGCTGCTCTCGTCAGAGAGAGTAGCTACCTATTTATCCTCCTCTCTGCCTCCACTCACACTCAGAGAATCACAGATAACTCAGGAAACTCTGTCCCAACACCCTCACTGCACAGAGAAGGAAACGGGCTCAGAAGGGGTAAGTGAGTGGACTCAGGCCACACAGCTCTGCTGGAGCAGAACTGGCACTGGAATTTTGTTCTCCTGACTCCCAACGTCATCCCTCAGCCAGCAAAGATTTGCCCGGTGTCTGCGGTTCAGGGCCCCGATCCCGGTGCGGACGGAGAAATGAAGAAGAATAAAGGGGCCGGCCCTGCTCTTGGATGTAGATTCCTGGTTATGCCATCTGCTGTCTCGGGCCCCTCCGTCCCCAGGATGAAGCTTTATGAGGGCTGAGGCTTCCTTCACTGATCCTCAGGCATCGTCAGGGGTCTCTGGAGGAACAGAATGTATGCGTGTATATTAACATAAAGAGAGAGACGGGCGTTTATTTTAAGGAATTGGCTCGTGTGACTTGGGGGCTGCTGAGTCTGATACCTGTGGGACCAGCCAGCAGCCTGGAAACACAGGCAGCATCTCGGTGCTTCCTCCTCTGAGAAACCTCAGGTTTTGCTCTTAAGGCTTCAGCTGACGGGATGGGATGGGGCTCACCCCCTGGGGGATCTCCTTTGCTTAAAGTCGACTGACTGTAAGCGTTAATCACATCTGCGAAATACCTTCACCGCAGCATCTAGAAGAGTGTTTCACCAACAACTGGACATGGCAGCCCCGCCACATTGACACATAAAATTAACCATCGCACATCTCCCCCGTTGACTCATGTACGCGGGTGCCCACTACCTGGATTTCTCTGGCCTCAGTTTGTCCCTCAGGTCACAGCTCCTGGGTCTGCCCTCGGTGGAGCCCTCTGTACCCCCAGCTAAGTGTAATGAACCCAGCCAAACGCACGCTGTCCTGCTGTTTGGGTTTCTTCACGCCGCTCATCTCTATCTTGTGAATTCACTTGTTGGTTGGCTGACTGCTCTCTGTCTCCTCCCTACAAGGAGAGCAGAGATGCTTCTCTGTCTTGTTCGTCACTTCATCCCCAGAGACAGTTTTCTACAGTGGTTAAGATCGTGGACACTGGAGATGGGCTGCCTGAGTTCGAATTCCAGCCTTGTCACTTAATAGCTGTGTGACTTTGGGAAAGTTACCCCATCTCTCTGAGCCTTGGCTTTCTCATCCTTCATACTGGAATAATAATAGTTTAACTCACAGGTTGTTGCAAGGATTAAATGTGTTAACAGATGTGAGGCCCGTGGAACAGTGTGCGGCTCGTGATGAGTTTGTTTATTAGTGAAGTAGGAACTTAGTTGACAGATGTTGAAAAGGACGACTGAGTGGACTGCGGCGCCTCCTGCTTCTCTCTGCAGCACCGTTGCTCTGCTCCCCTCTGGCTGCGCTCCCACGGAGGGATTCCACACTCCAGCGCCACTGAGACTCCTGTCCCATCCCCTCTCTCTCTGCGTCTGGACACTCTTCTGTCGCCTGTTGCCCCAGCTCTCCGCTTGACCAGGGTTCAGCCTGGCACACCCCCCACCAGGGCTAAGGGCCCTCGGGACTGCTATGGTGCCCTCGGTCATGCGGTTAGCATGCTGTTTGTCATTTGCTTGATAATATTCCCCATTGGGCTGCAAGCTTTCTGAGCACTGGCACCACCCTTCCTCATTACCTGCTGCACCCCCGGAGCCCAGTACAGCGCCCAGAGAGGGCAAGTTCATTGAATGAGGGAACGATGGGAGCAAAGAATTGACCGGACACCTGATGACCCTCTGCAAACAAGACCTTGTTATGGAGACGATGGGAACCACCAGGGAGGCATGGACTGGAGTAGTCTTACGTAGGGTACCCTCAACAGGACGTGGCCACCAAGAAGAAGGAGAGGGAGAAGCCAAAGAAACAGACCAGGAGGATATCAGGAACATGCAGCACAGCTTTCAGGAGCACCAGCTTTGGAGTCCGACAGCACGGGGTTCAAAACGCAGCTGTGCCGTTCCCTGGCTGCGCACCCCTCCCACGACGCTTAATCCCTGCTCTCCTCGCCTGTGGAAGGAGCCACTGTGCTACCCTGCCAGAGCACTGTAAGAATTCAGGGAAACAGCAGCGCATGCTCTCCCTTCAAAGGCAGCTACTATTAACGCAACACAGAGAAACGGAGCAGTCAGGTAACGAGGTGGCTCTTTCCTCTTAATTTTAGCTGATTCAGTTATAAAGTTGCTTTCTACCCCAAAAGTGCCTAGGTGCATATGTGATAAAAGCCTGTATTCCAATGGAGCTACATCTTTCTAAATAGAAGCAAATGCATCTAGATGTAAAAATCTGACTCTGACTTTGTGATTTTGTATCACATGCTCGTGAAATCTCACAGTGAGAAGGCAAACTAAAAATCATCTTATGCAACTGCCCACCCAACGCTCAGATCTCCTCTCTGACATTTCCCATTCATTGATCCTCAAAATGTCCTTTAAGAGCCTATCGTGTTCCAGACACTCTGTTGCGTGAACAGGACCATCATGGTCCTACCCTACGGGGTTCACGTTCCAGTGGGAGAGAGAGACCAGCAGGTGGTTCCAGGTGATGAGTGACGGGGAGGTACACTGGGCAGTGGGGGCACGTGGAGGGGTAACTACAACCAGCCCGGGCTGCCCAGGGAAGTGAGAGCAAGCTGAGAAGTGAAGATGGGATGGGAATAGGCTGGGCAAGGGGGAGCAGGGTGGGAACAAGGGTTCCAGACACTGGGGACAGCATGTGCCCAGACCTGGAAGCTGGGCAGAGCCTGCTGGAAAGGCTTCCATCAATATTTGAATCCCTCTGCAAAATGTTCTTTCAGGATGAGCAGGAAGTTCCTTCTTGAGAAAACGCTCTACTCCCTACTGTCCAAGACACTGGGTGGCAGGTCCATAACGATGTAGAATATGTAACACAATCAAATGTCGTGACGAGCAGCATCTCTGCATCTTTATAATTAGTCCCTGACCAATGAGGCACTAGACCGCTTCACATGGGGAACCAGAAAGCTCGAGAACTCCTACCCATGATTATTAGCTGGGAGGTGAGGAAACAGAGTGAAAAACTAAGAATGTTATACTCTAAGAGGCCTGCATAGACACATATCTGTTCTTCCACCACCTAAAGAAACAGATGATAAAAATCTTGTAATGTCTACACTGCAGTTTTTAAAAATCATTATTCTGGTTGGCTTAGAATGTATTCAGTTTGGAGACAAATATGGACATCCTGTAAAATATTTATTCTCCCTGAATTCACTTTACCTTATATTAAGACATAATGCTAAGCCATAGCAATAGCAATACGCTGGGAGTGTCACTGAAACAGGGTAATAGACCAATGGCACAGAATACAGAGCTCAGAAGCAGACCCAGAACAGACAGGAACTTGACATCGGGTAAAGCTGCCTCCACAAATCAATGGGGAAAGGACAGATGTGAGGAACAATGTTGGGAAAAGTGGGGTAGCATACAGAGAAAAAAGCACATAAAACACAAAAATAAGATGGGCTGGGAGAAGACAGTTGTTAACAAACACCTTTGTTGACAGACTCATTTTGGACTGTCTAATCGAGGGTGTTTGCACAGACAACAACCTTGGAAGACAGGGAGCCTATCTCCCTCCAGAGCAGAGGGCAGGTGTGTTTGCCGCCCAAGATAGTAAAGATAATGTCACACTTTGGGACAAAGGTCAGGCAGGTCTGCTGGAGGCCCGTTATCAAGGATCGGGGCTCTAAGCTCAAGATCCCTCAGATGTAGGGCAGTCGACTGGAGTGCAGCATCTTCCTCTGCACTGCTCTCACAGGAACCAACGGAGCAGGGGCACAGCGTGAACAGGGTGTTCAGGGTCTTCCTATACAGAGAAATAAAGTCCTTTGCTTCCGACCTGGGAGTCTTGTGTCTTCTGCCAGCACCCATGGAACTGTGATGATCCATCTTATTAGTTTGCTAGTAAGGTCAAGTCTAAGAATTTGTGTTTCTAACCAGTTCCCGGATGCTGCTGCTGCTGCTGCTGCCTGGGGACACCACTTTTCTAGGTCACACCAGCTGCGTGACCCTAGGAAAGTTACTTAACTTTCTATGCTTCTGTTTCCACATCTGCAAACATAAGAATAATAGTAGAACCACCTTCATAGCTTGTAATGAGAATTAAATAAGTTAATATGTGTTGAGTATTTAAAACCATGACTGGCACATACTAAGAACTTTGTGTTTGCTATAGCCATTAATATAAATATTTACCCTAAGTTAACACCAGCTGGTAAAACCTAGATATAGTGTGCACCACAGTACCTCTGTCTCCCGGAAAGGCACATCCTCATGAAAGCTAAAGCGCTTTCTAACACTTTTGTACAGCTCGTTCTATGTGTAGAACACACTTTCATGTAGCTCCTTTTTCTGTAACATAACACAGGCAGAGAGTGAAGATATGAAGAGGGTGTTGGGGCTTCTGAGAAACGCCAACAGGAGCAGGAGGAGGAGCAGGCAGATAGCATGCAAGACGGAGTGGGAAGGCTGGGGGAATGTAGACTCCAGGCCCTGCCTAAAGCAATGCTGTGCAGGTGGAAGTGGACAAGTAGAGTGCGTGACAAACTGGAATGCAGAACACAGCAGAGATGGAAACAGAGAGGAGGAAGAAGAAAGACAGCAAGAAGATGATAACTGAGAAGAAAGATGGAGGAATCGAGGAAGAAAGGAAAATTGAGGAGGAAGACAGAGGAGAAAGAAAATCACCCATAAATCGTTCCTCTCTTGGAAGTAAGCAAACTGGTCCTTTTTCTACGTAGTGTCTTGATGATCTAAAGCCCGTGGATGTGAGGGCCAAACTAAGAAGGGAAACTCTTGATACTATGTTACCAGCAGAGGTGTTTGGCCTTTTTAAAGAGCCCACCCTGTTTCTTGCCTTACCTGCCTCACTTAGGAAATCCGTTCCCTCTCTGCTCTGCAAACTCTCCCATCGCTCACTTCCGACCTCTTGTTTTCAAGCCTGAACTGTAGAAAAACATCGAATGTTTCATTGACCCTAATTCTAGTTTCAACAAACTCTAGAACATCCTTTTATATCATAAGGGTATATATTTTAGATAAGCAACCTTCTTATGCAATTTCAAACGAGGTTAGTTATAGAAAAAGGAAAGAGTCTACAGTGGTCAAGTAAGGACCTATAGGAAAAGCATCTCCCCTCGCTGTTCCCTTACGTGAGATTTAGGGTCCACATGGTCCGTTTTCCACGTTGATGTGTTACTTTCATAGAGCTGGGGAGGTCAGGATCTTAAGGACCTCGCTGAGTAGACATGCAAAGATGGCCTTTCATCTGGGTTTTATTGGAAGGAACAACACTATTTGGGCTCCAATGATCACACTGTCTGTCATGCTGTATCTGGATCCCACTTCTCATGTAACTGAGATGAATTCAGTAAAGAAAACAAGAACAGAATTTCAGCATTGATTGGGGGTCAAGCTGAGTTTAAATGCTGGGTTTCTTTTTGATTCACCAGATTTTTACACTTTCCCAATGAGAGAAAAGCATGTGTTTGCCACCGTTCTATATGAAACATGATTATGGACACAATTTAATGCCACTACTTATGTCCATGCCTTATGTTGACTAGCTCATACACCACCCGGGGTCCAGAACTGTGGAGTAAGGCAAAGGTCAGCTTCCACCCACACATGATCCTTCAGGGTCACTTCCTTAAGAAGTGATGGTGGATGTGGCTGATGGAGTGGCTTGCTCAGTTCAGACAAAGAGCTAATTTTCAAAACAGATCATATCCAAATCTTGGTCACTCTCGTGACCCATCTCTGTAGATGCCACATTTCATCTTTCTGTGATGTTTGTTTAAATTGGCCCACAAAGGCTAAATGTACACCAAATTGAAATCAATACTCTCTTAACTGGTATAGAACATGCTGATGTGTATTTTCCTCCTTAAAGAGGAATTTTAAAAATTGAATTTTTCTGCTTAACTGTCTCTGATGCCAAATTAACTAGATGATGTTTTAATTTTAGAAATTGCATCATGCACTTGTTTCCTTATAGATGTGACAAAAGTCACAGAAAATAATAACTCAAATCCATCTCTACATTTTGATTCTCTACTTCGTCCTTTTTTTACTATGACACTCAAATTTGTCATCTTAGTTTTAAATCATTAACAGAGAAACAACTGGAAAAGATGACCAAACCAAAAATGCATTAAATGACAAAACAAACTGTAATTAGTACAAAAAAAGATCAGACAAAAGAAGTCTAGTCAGCGTCCCAAACGAAAAGGAAGAAATTCAACACAGGAGGATAAGTGGACAGAAAAGTCAAGCAAGCTCCTTTTCACTTTTGTCCAGGAAGCCCGGCTTCAAGCTTCAAACATCACCGGAAGCCCAGGAGCTGCCTGGGTGCTCTGAGGATGCAGCCGGGACTCACAATGGTGTGCTGGGGCTTTGTGCTCTAGTGGATTATTTATCAGAGAGGTGTTTTGTCTGGGCTTTCAATGGCCAGCCCCAGCTGCACATTTGGGGACAGACCCCAGCTTCCCTCCGCAGAGGCTGCTCAGCAATCCTTGGGAAGCCTCCCTCCCCTGCGGGGGTGGAGTAATTAACAGACCATTAAGTCAATTCTACTTTATGGACGGGGATACCGGGCAGGTCATTCCTTTGAAAACTTTTGTTCTTGAAGGAAATTACAGGATTGTTTCATGTTCAGAACACAGCCTGGTGAACTCCGGCGAGGGGAGGCGGGTTTCTGTGGCTCAGGGACCAGGCAGACAAGGAGGATAATGAATCTAATCCCATTAAAAAAAGATTTCTCCCAACCATCCCCCCCTTGTATTTATTTTTTTAAAAACCCAGTTAAAAGAAAAACGATTTGCTCATTTAGTAATAACTAATGGGGGCATGAATTACGGGGGTGCCCCAGACTCGAGTTTATCTCAGCGTCAATAAATCTCTACACCACAGCGAGGAAACCAGGACGGCACCCTCGCTTCTTTTATTTCGAGGCTCATCAGAGGCACCTGCTCCCGGCCTTTCTGTCTAGGACGGGGACGGGGAGTGACTTTTCCAGCAACTGAAAAAGCCTCTGGAAAGACCGCAGCGCCAGTGTTTCCCGCGGCCCGGAGATTTCACCCCCGACTAGGGGACCTGTGCTTCCCCCCAGGCTCTGAGGACCCGGAGCGCAGACCCACATCTTGTGCATTTCGGTGTCTTGCTGTTTTGCCCCTCATTTCCCTCCGGTGTCCCTCACAGGGCCTGGCACCCCGGGAGCGCTCAGAAGGCGTTCATTGCTGAAGGGGAGCAAGATCAAGAGAAACTCCAAAGGAAATGATGTCAGGGCTCAGGCTGCCGGGGTGCACGTGTGGGCTCGGACGAGGCGAATTCCCCGCTCTTCTCGGGGTAGAAGGAAGGGGGAGCGGAAGGACCAGGAGGAGGAGAGCGTCTCCACCAGCGTGCTCGGGCCCACTCGCGTCCTCGCGGGGCCGGGATCCCGCCCGTGGCCCAAGCGCGTCCCGGCCCCGCGGCTCGGCAGCTTTCTTGAGTCTTCTGGAGTCTTCCAGGCTCAGGGAGATGAGGGGAGCTCGAGGGACCGCAGCTTGCCTGTAAATTGTGGCGCCCCCGAATGAGGGCACTGCTCCTGCACCCTCCGCGGAGTCGGTGGCAGACCGCGAGGGAAAGACGGGCCCTGGTCCAGGCAGGACCAGACGCAACCCCAAAACTTTCGAGGGAGCTACCCCCAGTTGCCTCCCAGGGCCTTCCGCACTGCCCCTCCCTGTCCTGCTGGGGCGGGAGTAACCGCCCCGGAGCCGGTCCCGGCGGAGCGCCCTCGCCCTCGGCCCGGCCCACCCCTGGCGCTGAATTCCCACCAGGCGCGGGGCCCAGGACGGCCGGCCCAGCTCTCGGCCCCAGGTCGTGTGGGTCTGTTCTGTTTTCTCTCCCTCCTGGTTTCCATAAAGACTTCGTTATTCCGAGGCTCTTCGCAAGTGTTGGCGCGGTCTGGGGTGGCCTGGCCCGGGGCGCCCCTCCCGGCGCATCTTTCTCTGTCTGCG
Organism: Equus przewalskii; assembly: GCF_037783145.1. Classification (NCBI taxonomy): domain Eukaryota; kingdom Metazoa; phylum Chordata; class Mammalia; order Perissodactyla; family Equidae; genus Equus; species Equus przewalskii. The sequence goes on from NC_091839.1 coordinate 82,396,983, forward strand.
GCCCTGGGCCCACGGGGACGGCGGGGGGTCGGGGTCCAGCACGGAGACTGACTTTCCCCCAGCCCGAGGATCCCGCTCGCGGCCGACCGGCCCCGCGGCCCCCGCAGCGACTCCGGGGGCTTCGCCTCCTCGCGGCCACGTCCGAGGGAAACGGGGCCCTAGACGCTCGGAAAGGCTGCGGAGCCGGGAGAGCGGGGCACTCCTCTTCCCGAAAGTTTGAGAGAGGCCGGCGAGAGGGGCAGGTGCGCCCCGCCCCGCAGGGCCCCTCCTTGGCCGCTTCCTTCCAGATGCTTCCAGCTCCTTGCACCGCAGCTCCTCCCTGGCTCGCCTCCCAAGCCTGAGGGGTCCGGGTCCCCGACGTCCCCTCGGCACAGCTGCCCCGTCCGGGCGCGGGGTCGTGGGGGCGGTGTCCTGGGAGTGGGGGTGAAGGGGCTCTTCCAGCCAGGGTCGCGGAAGGACCCGAGAGGGACGAGGCTGAGCTTACGCGGGGCGTCGTCGGGGATCGCGGAGGCTGCACACGTCTCCCCACCCCAGGCCTGTCCCCGGCCCCCGCGGGCGGCAGCGCGGCGGAGCGAGTGTCGCAGGCTGGGCTAGGGGTGCGTCCGTCTGGGCGCCGGGCTTGGAGCCCACCCTTAAGGGGGGCGGTGGGAGGGGAGGGAGGGCCTGCAGTCTCCGCAGGGGCCTGGAAGGTGCTGTCACATCTTGTGCGCTGAGCGAGGTGCCGAGGACCCACGGCTGCCTGAGGGACCCGCTTTGGCAGCGTCTTCTAAGGGCCTCAGCGGAGGCGACAAAACGTTTCCCGACCCAGCGGCTTGAAAGAAAGCCGAGGGGACACAGGCTCCTCCTGCAGGAGCTGGGAAACCCAGGGCCGAGGCCGCCCAGGCCGCCGCTGCCCGCCCCGTTCCGGGCTATAAACCCAGGGCCCCAGAACCCTGGAGGGCAGGCGGGCTGGGGGACCAGCTGGCGCGGGGGCGTCCCCTTTCCGAGTGTGACCTTCTCCCGCCCTTCAGGCCCGGTCACACGGACCGAGGGTTCGGGAAGTGCAGGCTCTTCAGGACATCTCCGCCACGACGCTTTCGGGGTCCTTTAAATGCAAAGCAACTTTATTCTGGAATGAAGGGCCCGTAGTCGCTTTTCTAGATTAAATTAAAAACTGTTTTAAACTTGAGAACTCTAGAGAAGGTGGCAAATTCACGATGAAAACACCACTGCCGAGAACCATTCGCACCTTCGTGGCCCTGTCATCTTGTCTCTTGTTTCAGTAATTTGATAATTTAATGGGAAATGCAAGGAAGAGTCGCGTGCAAGTCACATCCCCAGGCGACCGCCTGAGGTCGGCCAGGCCCTTTCCGGAGGCGAGGCGAGTGGGGGCGATTCCTGCAGACAAATCGGGACTCTGGAGGACCCGGCCCCCACACTGCCTCCCTCCTTGAGCTCCTGCCCTGCTCTTACAGGGATCAGGGATCGTTTGTCTGGGTCTCTAGGCCCAAAGAGCATCTGTGACCAGAGACGAGTTCAACCTCTCCCGGCAGCTCAGCACTGGAAGAACCCAGGATAGACTCCCCTAGGCTCAGGGTTCCTTTGAGCACAGTGCACGCCTGAGAGTTGACCTCACAGCTCTTTAAACTGGCGGCTGCAGTAACTCAAGGGTACCTGGCCCAGCAGCAGGACCTGCGAAGCTCCCCTGGGTAGGGAGTGTGGCGGGCTCCTGTCCAGCCCCGATTCAGGCTCCAGCTCTGGAGAAGGGCTGCCCACCGCTGAGCCGAGCCGCGGGCCAGGCCTCCAGCCTTTCCCCAGGTGCAGGCCTCCAGCAACCGACTCAAAAGAGGCCGGTGGCTTGAGGGGAGGTCGTTTCCTGATTGATGAAACTTCTCCCTCCCCTCCGCTGCCTAAATAATAAACTCACAGGAAAGGCTGGAGGGCTGCCTTGTGTTGGTTTCAAATAAATCCTCAACAGCTCTTTCCCCACCCAGAGAAATGAATCACCCTTGGGAAGCAGACGATTATTCCCCCATTTGTCTGCCTAAACCCAGTGGAAACAAGCGCCCTCCACTGTAGGCCCTTGCTTTGGTCTTTCTCCCTGGCAGTGGGGAGTCGGGGCGTCAGGGGGTAAGAGAAGTGCAGGAGAAGGAGTCCGGCAGAACCTGACCCACAGAGATGCCCTCAGAGAGGGGCAGCCCCTGGCAGGCGGTGGGGACCCAGGAGGAAGGGCACAGGCTTCCTGGATGTGCTGACCCGAGGGATGCTGGAGGGAGGCAGCTCTGTTGCCATGCGGTGGAAACCACCGGCCTCCCCTCTGAAGAGGACCTTAGGCCTCACCTACAGGGAGAGATGGCACACCTAATCCAGGTGCACTCTGGGCTGGTGCATCAACCAGGTCTCCCTTCCCCTTAGTAGGAAGCAGAGGCTGTGCTGTTGGGATTACCTTCACTCCAGCTTGATTTCTCGTCCTCTAAAAACAAGCAAACCTTCTTGCTGGATCACTTTCACTTATACAAACTGTTTGGAAGTGTTACCAGGCAGGGGAGGGAAGTGAAGAGAGGAGACATGGATTAAAACGACCCCTGTTTTAGCATCCCGTATGTAGAAGACACCCAGTGTGGTCGACATCTTCTGAGGGAGGGAGGGAGCACTCCTGCTATAAATTTGCGAGATGCTGTGAATTGGGCAATCTTTGGCCTCACCTGACGCTCACCTTACAAAGCAGAGTGGCCTTCCCTTTCTCTGAGGGGCTGCAGACAAGGGGGTAGGTGGGCCGGGTATTTGATTATTTTCTAGGACCACTCTTTGTTGACTTCAAAAACGCACACTAGATTTTAACTTGTTTTTTTAAAAAAACACACAGTCAATTAAAAGTGAAAGAAGTTAACTTACTGCTTCATTCTCATCTGCTGCTGACACAGCCAGCGAGGTCATCACTCTGCCTCTCATTTCCTGTCACTTTGGGTTTCCAGATTACTGTTTAAAAATCTCAATTGCTGAGTTTATGAGGGTCTGATTACTGCAGAGGAATAAGGAGCTCAGATATCACAAGACTGCCAATGTGGACAATGCCCCATTTGAAGGACATTTAGTTCTGATCGTTAACACCAATTTATCCCATCTCTTTACCTGTAAAAGACCAGAGAAAAATCTTCCTGTCTGCCCACCTGCCAAACCTCCCACCTGCTCCCAGACACACCTGGCTGGGTCTGTGTGGTCCCTACCCACTACCCCATCTTCAAAAATTTTAGGCAAAGGCAAAGCCAGCATTTAAAGGTTCTTTTTTATTTGAAATCTCATCCAGAAACACTGGTTGTTAATAAATATATCATAGTTATCAAGAATATATAAAAAATAAAGACAGGTATTGTCTTTGAGGCCCTAACAAAATACTTCAAGCAGATGTTCAGGAAAATAAAAATGGCGCCCTCCCCAAACTACAGTAAGTTTTCAAAGCTGATGATAGAGAGAGCCGACCCCGCATGCAGAGTAACTGAGCAAGGGATGGGGGCAAGCTAGCCGGGGGAGCCCAGGCTTTTGCAGTCGGGCCCAGGAACAGCTCAGGGTGGCTTGGAACGGAGTCTGAGGGGGTGGGCGCGGGGGAGAAGCGCCTGTGCGTGGGTTGGGGTCTTTGCACTCTGCTCCCTTTGTCACATCATACAACCAGAGACAGATAAATGGAGTACTTCAGAATTCACTAATAAATCCTTGTTACAAGGAAAATGGCATCACGGCCTGCACAACATGGTTAGACAAGATTCATGGAGAAGCGCACATGCATTCTTTTGACCTACACTGCGTCTTAGGGAAAACCCACAGAGGAGATGTCATGCCCTGGACCGGAGTTGAGGTTTAAAACTTGGGTCTTAATCTCTCTCTCTCCCCATTGTTTCCAGAAAAACAAGTGTGGAGAGGACAGTGACAATCATAACTGCATCCATCGCAACAAAATATTTACACTTATTTTGCACAAAAGGGATGGTTGTCTTTTCCAGGTGAGAACACAGAGCCGGAGAAAGCCAACTGCAAAGTCCCTTCGCAAGTTTTAGCTACACTGGTCCCGTCTTTATAGGACAAATGCAGTTTTGACAAGAGCGTGGGGCAGTGGGACACCGGCGCGGCCTGGGGAAAGAAGCACGCATGCAAACGCGACGTTCGGCTCGACTCCCCCTCCGCTACCACCTAGAAACTGCGGTGTGGTTCTGGTCCTTTCCCTCCGGGGGTCGAGTGGGTCTGAGATCTCTCAGACCGGGTGGGAGCCCGCGCAGCCCCACGCCTGCCCTCCCGCCGGCCGAGCGAGCGCCCGCCTCCCCCTGCCCTCCCGGCCCGGCCCCGCGGCCCCGCGCCGCTGTCCTGCATCCTCGGCAGCCGGGCCGGCCCGCTGCTCACTTGAGCAAGTCCTTGGACTCGGCCGACAGCCGGGACATGTTGGCGGTGGAGAGAGCCGACAGGTGCGGCGGCGGCGGCATCTGGCAGATGGTGCAGGGGCAAGGCAGCCCGGCCCAGTGCTGGAAGCCGCTGCCCAGCTGCAGCGCGGGCGGCGTGGACGGCGCCTTGAGCAGCGAGTGGGGCGGCCGAATGGTGCCGATGGCCGGCAGCGAGGCGGCGGACAGCGGGGACGAGGCGTTGCCGGACGCGAGCGCGCCGCCCAGGATGGGGTGCACCGGGTGCACGGCGTTGGCGGCGTGCGCCGGGTGGCCGGCCGAGTGGCCCACGGTCCCGCAGTGGAAAGCCGAGTGGTGGCCCCCGTAGATCTCTCCAACCAGCCTCTTCATCTCCTCCAGGGAGCTGGTGAGCATGAGGATGTAGTTTCTGGCCAGCAGCAGAGTGGCGATCTTGGAGAGCTTGCGCACCGAGGGCCCGTGCGCGTAGGGCATGACCTCGCGCAGCCCGTCCATGGCGAGGTTCAGGTCGTGCATCCGCTTGCGCTCGCGTCCGTTGATCTTCAGCCGCAGCTGCTGCAGGTCCTGCTCCGACAGCTGCTTCTTGATTTTGTACTTGGTGCTGTCGCCCGCGGCCTTGGCGCCGGCCCGCGAGAGGCTGTCCCCGGGCATCTTCGGCACCATGTCGCCCTGCGTGGACGAGACCGAGTTGAGACGGCTCTCCTGGTGGTGGTGGTGGCGGTGGTGGTGGTCCCTCAGATACATCTCGTCCATGTCCGGAGATGAAGCTCTGCTGGAGACAGAGCTCGAATCAGAATTCATTTTATTACAGGGGATGAGGCCCTACGTGGGGAGGCTTTAGGCGGGAAATGAAAGAAAATCTTGAATGAAAAAAATCTGCACAGCTCGGCAACCCACTTCTCCGCGGCAGACGTGAGGAGAAAGGCTGGGCGCTGCCTCTCCCCGCCCGGTTCCCGCCCCGCTCCCGCTCAGGTCGGCCTGCAGCCCGGACAGCTCGTCCGCCTGTGCCCGAACTAACCTCGCGCTGAGAAAGAGGGCCTTTTATAGAGCGGCGGCGGAGAAAAGAGACAAAAGGAGCCCTCCTATCTATCCTGGGCTGGTTAGGATGACGTGCCATCATTCAGGGCGGTGCGCTTTGCTGTCCCATTTAGCAAGGATTCCTATTCATATGCATTGTGGGGCCGCCCTGGGACACCTCTGCTCAGAACCGCTAGGAGCCCCCAGGCACAAAACCCTCTGATTGACACACTCACCGCTCCAGCTCGCGCCCTCCTGATTTTTTTTTCAAACTTTCCTCCACCCACCCCCCTTCCCAATTTCCCTAACCAAATCACACCGAAGGAACCGGAGGAAGGGAAGGTCGGGCGGAGATTCCTCCGGGTTTGGAGAGGGGAATCGAACCCTTCGCTCTCCTCCCTTTCAGGGCTCCTCCCAAGCTTGGGGAAACGTGGGGAGAGCCGTCGGTGGGAAGCGTCTCCAGGACAGAGAGGCGGGCGCAGCGCGGGGTCAGCGCGCGGGCGGGAGGGGAGGCGAGCTCCGAGTGGACGCGCGCTGTGGAAGTTTTGTCCGTTAAGTCTCTTTTCCTAAACACGGACATTGGGCTCATTCTGTTTATTGGGCCCTCCTGGTGGTTTCAACGAGATGTCCGTGCCTGGACCAGGGGTGTGCCCTGACACTTGTGGGAACGGGTCTCTTGCTTTCTATGTCTTCTCTTTCGTTTAAAAAATAACATTACTGAAAGAATTTCAGTTTTCCTCAATTCTCTAACTTCTGAGACCTGGAACTGAGGGGAAAAAACGAACCCTGGTGTTACAAGGAGAGCAGCTTGAGAAGGGGAGGGGAGGAAAAGGAGCCGAGAGGGCGGGAGGGAGTTGGGCACCGAGAGGTTCCCGAGACCTCGGGACAGACTGTTCCTGCTCGGGCCTCCCCGCAGCCCCGGGCCCTGGCGCTGGCGAGCTGGCGGGCAGTGCCGGCCTGCAGCCCCACAGGGCGGCCTCTGGGCGCTGCGCGCGCGCCTGGGGAGCATCTGCAGCTCAGTGCCACGGGGTCGGAGAAAGCGGGAGCTCAGGGTCGAATAATAAACTACGGTTGTGTGCGCCCGTGTGTATGTCGGCAGCGAAAGGGTCTGGAAGCCCCTTGAGCGTGCGCGCGTGGGCACTGCGCTGCGGCGCACAGTGGATTCTGGCGATAGAGACCAGGCCAGGCGTTGGTAGCCCTCGGCTCCAGCGCGGAGGTGGCGCCGGTCTCTCGCACCCCTTGCGGAGTTTTTGTCAATCGGGACAGGCTACTCGGCGCGAGGGGCGGGCAGGCAGACGTGCCCGGAGGCAGAGAGCCCCGGGCGGCGTCTTCGAGAACCTGGGCGCCGCCTGTTCCGGGCTCGGAGGGACCCGAGACAGACTTTAGGCTGCAGCTGAGCGTCTGGGCGGCAAGTGCGAAACCGAGGCGATCCCGGAACCCGGGCAGACAGGGCCGCGGACCGCGCGGCGCAGTCGCTGCAGGTGCCGAGGACTCGTGGGGCAGAGGCGGCCCCACTGACACCAATCGAACGGGCAACACGAGAGCGACGCGTGCCGGGTCCGGAGCCCGCGCTCTGCGAGGCTGCGCCGCGTGGACAGACGGTCCCGCCGCGAGAGCACTCGCAGGGGAGGCGCGACGCCGGACCGACGCTTTTTCTAGGCCGAAGTCTGCTTCTCTGTAAAGAAGAGAAAATGGCCAACAGCCCCTCGTCAAAGCCAGGACCTGGTGCCCTTGAAGACAGGACACAGCCTCTTCTCCTCCTATCGCCTCCACCTCCGTAGAAGGAAAGTTTCTTAAAAGGCAGAATCGAAGAGATTCGATTGGATGTGGAAAGATTGATGTCCAAACAGCCAATATCCAGCAAAAGGAATGTTTCTTAATTCACCAGACTCGCCCATTTGAGCTCAGACAGTGACATCCCTGAGCTGCTTATGGGAAAAAAGGGTTTCAGATCATCTGCATATATTCGGATTCCATCCCAGGTGATGGGCAGAAGCTGGGGGAGAGGTGGGGTCCAGACCAGGCCCTCAGCGGCTTCCCTGATGATCAAGGGGGGGGTCCCCCGGGAGCCCCAACTGCAGGAGAAGCGCCTTCCGCCCCTTTCTTTGGTCTGGAGCACAGGCCCGCCCCGCCGAACTCCTACACAGCCTTCCGGACCCTCGACATCGACGTTTGTCTTTCCCATGCCCCTACTGAGTTTTGATGATCTACGTTTTGATTTTTGATTTCAGGAAGTAGCAAAGTGTAGTTAGAGCGGAAGGGTTGCAAATGAAGGAGTAGAAAAACGCTGCTGAAAGGCATTTTAGTTTTTCTTTTTAATCCTAATTTTCTCAGTGGACAAAATGAAATAAGGTGTAAAATCCCCCAGATTAATCAAGAAGGTTGCAGGGAATAAAGGAGGAGCAGCAGTTCTCTCAATACGAGCTGACCACTTCACTTGCGGGGCTGGAAAGACAGCGGCGGGGGCTCTGGGAGTCGAACCAGAAGGCGCCTCGTCGGCATCGCCTTTCCACGGGAGGGGGCCGCAGACCCGCGGTGACCAGCTCCGACGGGGCAGCGCCGGGCGGGAAGGGGCGCCGGGGCTCTGCCTGCGCCGCCAGGCCCCCTCCACCCGCGAAGCGCTTTTCGCTCCTGGCGCGGCGGCGCTGGAGGAAGCGGGTCCTCGGTGTCCGGGCCGGGCCCGGCGCGCGCTCTCCTCCCCGGTCACCCTCTGCAGTCCAGAAGGGACGCTGGGTGTGAGTGGGGCGGTCCTAGGGGCCCAGGCCCGGCCGGCAAGCACTGTCTTGAGGCCTTCCAGGAGCCCCAGACCCTCCGAGGAGGCTTGCTCCCTACCCCTGTCACTGAGAGGAAGTAACAGCGACAAGAGGGCGAGAGAGCTCAGGAGCCACAGCGTTGCTCGCCGTAAAATGGGTCGACCCTCGCCAGGACCCCAGGCGGAGACGCACCCCAGGCAGCTCGCCTCGCGGAGTAGCTTTCACTGAGGGGGGGCGGTCACCGCAGCCCCCGCTCCGCCTCGGGTCAGCCCTGAGCCCAAGGAGCAGACACAGGGCTGCTGGGCGCGCGCGGTCGGCTGCCTGTCAGAGGGCCGCCTCTGCCACCGCCCACCCGGGCGCGTCGGGGAGGGGGAGGAAGGGCGCCCGAAGGGGCCTGGCCAGAGAGGCCGTGACCTTGGCCCCGACCGGGGTTGCATGCGGGGGCTCGGACAGGCCGGGAGCGGGCGGCCTGACCATCCCCCACTCGCACAGCGGGCAGGGCGGCGGGGGTCGCTCTGCGGCAACAGGTGCGCCGCGGGGCCGGCCGGCTGCCTCCCGCCGCGTGGACTGCGCTCCGGCCGAGCCTCCGGGTCCCCCGCGTGCGCGCGACTCAGGGAAGCAGCGGGGCCGGGCCAGGGAGCCGCGCGCCCGGGCGCACCGCCTCTGCAGCCCCGGCCGACCAGCCCCGGGCCGCGCGCTCCGGACCCCTGCCGGCCCTTCCCGACCCCCACCCCCGCCGCCAGGGGCCGTCTCCTACCCCCTGCCCGTCTCTGCGCAGCTCCAGCGCCGAGGTCTTTTCCAGAAGCTGCGGCGCCGCCCGAGGCCTCGCGATTTGGGCTCAGGAGCGACCCCTCCTCCCCTCGAGAGTCCGGCGGCAAATGTCGTGCTGGCTGGACCGCGGCGGCCACTGTGAGGAGCCGATCAATCAGCGACGTCCAGGGCTCCGGTCTCCCCAAACTTGACCGGCAGAAACTTTGGCCGAGACCGCGCGGCGGGAGGCTGCCCTGCGGGCCTCACCTGCCAGCCCCATCCCGCTTCCAAAACGAGAAGGACAAAAGGGAACCCCGCGCTCTCTGAGCGTCGCAACCGGAGGGACAGCCTGAAAAGTAGCTGGTCCCGGAGCAACTTCTCAAACAGAAGTTTCTGTCTTTATCCGAGCAAAACAATAGCGGCGGGGCCGGAGCATCGAGGCTGTGAGGTGCATCCGAGAAGCCATTACACGAAAAGAAGACAAGTTTTAAAAAATTAAATGTCAACATAAATCGCAGCCGAGCAGGAGCTCTCTCCTCTCAGCAGCGCACCCCGGGTGATGGGGGGAGGGTGGTGAGGGTACCGAACTCCGAGCCGAAATCGGAGCTCTGACCATTTAATAGGCTCTAGTGGGGCCGCGAGGACGGATCTGGGCCGACTGACTACGGTGTTTCCGTTTCTGGGTTTCCCCATATTTTACGTAATATCTTGAACACTCGCTGATCTGTCCGGTATTTCTCATCTTTTTAAAATCTGGTTTTCATACAGGAAAAATAGCAGAGGTTGAAGGACAGCAGAATTTTATGAGGCTTTTCACGGTGTTGAGTGTGAGATTGGAGGGTGCGAGGAAGGGCCCAGAACAGCGCACAATGACGAGGCTCTAATTATGTGACCACGTAGAGGAACCAGCCCGCTGGCAGAAGTAGAAGTTCCATCGTAAAGATATGTAAGCGGGAAGCCTGGCCATCACTTCCAGACTCCTTATAACCATTTGAAGACCGAGGAGACAGCAGCTTCCGGGCTTCGTTTATGGGATTTTGCTCAATCAGTGGGCATATTTCAGTACCCTTTCTTATTATGTTTTTTAACTTTCTGGGAACATCTGCTCAATTGCCAAAACCTGTACTGAGTTTTTCTCCTAAAGAAGTCTATAATTGAAAACATTTTTCCTCGAGATTGGAATGTTTAGGTTAATTTAAATATCACTGATGATCAATCATGCAAACTGATGAGTTTTATTAAAATTTGCATACTTATACACACATTCTTGGCATGTGCCCTGACATTTTGGATTTGTGGTTCCATTACTACCAATACTTTAAGAATCGCTAAGTAGATGATTTCTTATTGGTATTTTATTGTTGTTAATTTACTTCTTTTCTGATATTATAATTAAAACCACTGTATGCAATTTCATATCTTAATATAAAATAGGACAGAATACTAAATTCTGCTTTTTGTTTTTGGAAGTTATCGTATCATCTCCTTGGTATATTCTATTAGTAAAATTAGATACATATTGCTGTGCTCTTTGCTAAAGTGCTTAAAGAATTTAGTTTCATTTTAGAGATAAATATTTACTTTAGAGATAAATGTCTTATGCGGCATATGTATTGTTTTCACTTTATATTCGGCAATATTCTGATTTATCACAAAGTATATAAATAAATAGATACCAGGAAGAGATCAGAATGTAAGAACCTACACATAGCGCAACGGAGGATGAAAGAGACATTAACATCCATGTCACCAGTTTGTTACACTACTTTTTAATTACAGGTATCTATTCACATACGTTCTGAAACTTACATATATATCTGCATAAAGTTAAATACATTAAATATGTATTTGAAGCCTTTGATTCCTAAATAAAAAGGAATAAGTTATTTTTCAGATGCTAATAAAGACAAAGGAGAACATATTACATGCCTGTTCATAAGTAGAATTGGATTCGAAGAGTTAAATTGACTCCTACCAAATACAGATTTACACACACTATTTTGAGAAAATGATGATTAAGGTGTCTGTTACTGAATCTTGAAAAGCCAAAATGGCAGTTTTCAAAAAATCGACATTTCCATGGCTGATTGATTTTATACAGAATCTGTGGTAGGACCACGTAGACTCTGCTTTATCATTTCTAAAAACAAATGAAAATGTAATATATGCTCCTTTCTCATGAGCCATTGTATTTTCCTATTTATGGTATGCTTTATTTTGCTTGCCTAATTCCAACAATCTGAATGTAAAGTGTATAAAACCAAACTGTCACCGTTTACAATATTGGCTGAATTTTCGTCTTCATCTTCACATCATAATATAATATATAATAAATTGAAGAATTATCCAGACAATTCAAGCCTCAAGTCCTGTTTTTCTTTGATTTTTGAGGATGCAGGGGGAGAGGGTGGAAGAGGGAAAGCAGGCTGGAAACAAATTATCACTCACAATTTCTAGAAATTCCTCATTCTATATTTTACTTCCAGACCAGTCCGAGTCTGCTGCTTAACAACTGAAATGATATTCTCAACAGCGCTATCAAGAACTGGCAGTAAGAAAGTCTTATACCTTTGGAATATGTTAATTTTTACAACATAAAATGATAATGGGAATTAATATCTTTTCATAACATGACATTGTGACATTATTTAAGATATTGATGAAAGAAACTGGATAATCTTCCAAACCCTCAATTTTTCCTAGTGATTTTGACTATCTATCCTATAACCCTTGATAATAAGAAATAGCAGAATATTGGACTATTTATGTGCACAGAAATGAGTATTTTAATTAGATACATTAGAGCTTTGTTTTTTGTTCTTCTCATTACGGCAAGTATAATAAATATGAGTAGACTTTTAGAAAAATAACCTCTGCAATGAGGAGAAAAAGAAAAAGAAGGAGGGCGTAGAACACACTTTGAACACGGCCTTAGCTCACAGAAGGTAAGCTTAATCCTACTCTACAGAGTTCTTTGTAAGAAAGCACTCCCAAAATACATGTTTACTTCATATACTTGTGGAAACTTTAGCACTGATTCTAGCATTTTAGTCCAGAGCCATTTGTGGCTGTTTTCCAAAGTTGGAAGTCTGGCGGGTCTGCTCACCTCCCTTCAATGCCCCGGGACCCTGTGGCACTCACGTGCCCTATTCGCCCACCCTGCAGGATGTGAAACCAGGCAATCTGCCTGGATAAAGCCGTGGGAATGGCAGTGCTGGGTGATCCTTCAGGGAACGTACTTCTGGGTGCAGAGATGGCTCAGCATCTGCTGCTGAGGACACCGGGAGACTGAGGAGCCATCCGACAGAAACTCTGCTGAGAAATAGAATTTTTAGACGTTAATACGGTAGCTCCCCAACAAGGTGTTAATTTTTTCTGTTGCCAAAAAGAAAAACAAAAAGCTTTCAACGTTATATTGAGGGAGAACTCCAGTGTCCCAGTAATTGCTCATAATGCCATGGTGATTTACTTAAATAAGACTACAAGACTAGAAATCCATAGTTAGAAAAAGGCAATTGTTAGCATGGATTTATAAGCTTGTTTCAAAATTCTTTCCAGAGCTAAAATTCTTTTTCTCTGGGAAAAGCCTTTTATGTGATTTATTTGTATAAAAAGAAATGCAATTATGTGTCTAATTTTCAAGTACACTTGCTAAAATTGCCCTATCTCTTCATCTTTATCAAAGTTTTACCTCCTGTGAAAGTAAAGCAGGGGATAAGAGCTCCTTTGCTCCCGTTAGATTTATTAATTGAAGCAATTACATTAAATGGAAAATAATGCCTTTGGGGAAAGTAATGCCAAGAAGAGACACCCAATAGAAAAATATTCCCGAAAATGTGTGTGTCAGGAAAGATGTGGGCCAAGAGTCTTTAACTAATTCAACTTAAGAGTCTTAAGTAGTTGTAGAAACTAAAAACTAAAGAGCATATGCAGCCTGGAGTGAACATCTTTTTAAAGACAGGACTAGAATCGCAGGACACAGCTCCTCTCAGTGTTTCTGGTGTCCTTCAGGTCCCTGTTTGAGAAAACCATCAACAAGAAAGGGAAAGAAAATAAACACCAGCAAAGAATACAACAAACACACAGAGAATACTGTGTAGGTTTTTTAATAAGTTATCTTCTGGCAAAACTTGCAGATACCAAGGGCTCATAGGGAAGACAAGCTTTGGAGAGACGTAAACTACTTTTTTTGATGACTCACATTGTGAACATAGAGAAGCACCTTCCCATTGGTGGGCGCGCCCTCCTGGGGTGTGGAGACCAGAGGCAAGTGTTACCCAAGAAAGACTGCACCACCCACCAGATTTCCTGGATAGGACTTGCTGCTTACCAGCTGTGTCTGCTTACACTTTTCTCCCCATTTCTGAACCTTCATTTCATCATCTGCACAACGACAATAATAGTACTCATGACATATGTCATTGTGAGGATTAAACAATAGCATTTTGCAAACCTTTTTAAATCATGCAGTATTATGCTTTTGAAATAAAATATTTTCTGACCCTGTCTGACTCTGCCAAAAATATTCATTCAACTTTATTCTTTTATAGTTTGCCTTGTAAAATGTCATCCTGCTATTTAAAAAATTTCTTACATCTACCCTCACTATTAAGGCAGAAATCAACCTTTCCTATTGTCCCTACCCCCTAGCAAGTTGAGAATTAGTCATGTAAAGTACGCCAAAGTACCTCTCAGATGTCATAGGAGGTACCTGGAAAGTGTTGGGACTTTTAGAAATGAAATTGAGTGTAGAATCCACTAGTCTTAGAAGGCAGAATAACAAGTTCTCAGTCCCTCTAAGTAACATGGTGGGCAAGTAGCTGATTGTTTATTAGAAATGAAGATTCTCGGAGGAAACATGATTTAAATTTTGCTATGCTTTTCTCTTAGGGAAAGCCCTGGAAACCATCAGGCTTACTTAAATTCTGAGTCCCAAACAAAATTTTGCCAGTGCAGTCTTCCGATTGCGCCCCAGTCAGTACCCGTCCTCACCCTGGGGATTCTTCACCCTGTCAGACCAGGACTGACCGCACATGGGGAGGAGGTGGTGACACTTGCACTTTGGGATTTGGAAGTCCTGCCAAACTTTGTCCTAAAAGACCTTCCAGTGGCTGACATCGACTCAGTCCTATTCTGGGCTGGCTGTAGATTCCCACCTCTGATACCCTGGAAAAAACCACAGACCATCGTTTTCATTCACTCATTCACTCAGCATTTCTTCAGTGCCCCGTATGCATCAGTAACTAGAGGTTCTGGGGGAACAAAGGCAAGTAAACCGTGGCCCCTCACTTCCGGTGTTATAATCTAGGTGCGAGATGCCAGTGACATTTAGGCTCCTGCTATTAACACTGGTCATTATAACAGATTAAGTACTTGTCCTGGAGTCACAGAGAACAGACCCTGAGCATATGAGGTGTGTCTTCTGCTCTTATCCTGGTTTCTCTCTCTACAGAACGTTTCTTTGGAAAACAACCCCAGGAGCAGGAGAGGGGCGTGGGGAGAGCGAGGGAGCGGAGGACAGTGGGAAGTGCTTTATCAGGGTGATCACTGCTCTGGGCACTGGGACTGACTTCTCTGGGTCCTTCTCGAGTGTCTAGAATGCAACCTTGATGTGTTCACCCAAGGGACCAAGTGGAGAAGCATTTAGCCATTGTTTCCGGTCCCCCTGCGCCGGGGTGAGGGCTGCTCATGGGCCAATAAATACCTCCAGCTCTGGACCACACATGGGGAGTGACAACAGAGTCCCCACAGGTGTCATGTGACAGAGAAGCCTAGGCAGAGAGCAAGAGGTATGCCCTGCAGCCGAGGCCAGCATGGGCTAGAGGAAAAAGGGGGCCAAAGATATGGGGATCGGACCACAAGAAAAGCCTGCTATTTTCCCCAGTGGAGAAAGGTGAGAGAGAACACAGCCAAGTAAGTGACGGCTCTAGGAAGGCTGTGGCATCTCTGAGGTAGGCTGTGGATTTCTAGCCCAGTTTATTACTGGAAGAACGCAGTCTAGGCTGGAATGGTGGCTCTGCTTCCCCGTGTCCTCAATGACCTGGTGACTCCCAGTTTATCTTTCCAGCACCCCAAGTATGTGACCCTTATGCTCTTGACTCAAAAGGGTATTTATCACATCTGGATTCTGGGAAGCATGATGGAGAAAAAGATAAGGAAGAAGGAGGCAAACCTCACAGGTGTGTCTGTGAGAATGCAGTGCTGGCACAGAAACCATTTTCACTATTTTAAGCAGTAGAGGATTTAGTATAGAAAATTGCCTGCTGCAAATATCTTTGGAAGGACCAAAAGAGTGGATCCTAGGCTGGGTCTCCAGGAATGACTCTGAGAACAACACAAAAATAACCTGCCAGGAGCTACTACCTCTGACACTGATGTTGCAACTAGAATCCTAAACTCAGGAATTCAGAGAATAAATCGACCCAGGAATCAGGAAGCTGGAGTCAAGAAGAAACTGTCGTAATCGATTCTGATAATCAGAAGCAGGAGAATGGACACTGGACATTGATAAAGAAAAAGTATGACACTTCCAGGACATGGCTGGCTAAGAGAGAATTTTTTAAAAGGTGCAGGAAAATGAATTCTGCTTCACTTCTACTTTTCAAGTGTTGCATGAGTGCATCTAACTAAAGACTCTAATCTGCATCCACTTGTAAGGTAATTGGTGAAATAAAAACTCAACGTTTTATTCTCTCTAATTATAAAGAGAATACAATAGAAGTTGAAAAGGCCAATCCATCACGCCCACCACAGGCCAGCACTTGGGTTACTCAGCACCCGTGTGCAGCCTTCCACCCATAGCTGAACTGACCAGCAACTACTGCAATGAAAACGTACTCATGTCCAACATAATGCAATTACCACTCATACAAATAAGTGAACAAAAAAATAATAAATATAATGTACTCCTCCTCTCTCCTACAGGGGAAACCTAACATCCTGCCTCCTAGTGACCCTGTGGACAGCAGAGCAGTCCATTACCCAGTATTTTTGCTCAATCCCCTCACCTCTGGCTCTCTGTCAGACAACGCTCTGCTGCTGTTCACAGGGTTTTTATGGTCAATTTTTTTCAGAAGTGGGTGGCCAGGTCATCCTTCCTAGACTGTCTCACTGTGGCAGCTCCTCTGAAACCTGTCCACCATGAGTGCTCTGGTATTTGAAATACTGGTGGCAGGGCTTTCAGCATCACAGCAACAGGCAGCTGCCACAGCATGACGCCGGACAGGCGGGTGGTGTGGTTCCCTGACTGGGAAGCGAACCCCAGGCCGTTGCTGTGAGAGCGCAGGATCTAACCATTAGACAACCAGGGCTGGCCTCTTCCAGTTTAGTTAATTCTGTTTTGATATCAGGCAATCCATAAGTTAAATTATTCATTTAAATACCCCTGAGACAACTTACCTGAAGTAGTAGGGGGAAGGCAGAAGAGTCAGCCTCTACTGCTGACCTTGGAAGTGGTGCTAGGCATCCAGAAGATCTGATTTGTAGAACATCTTCTCTTTCCCCAGCTTTTAGCAAGAACATCCTCTTGATAATGAGCATAAAAATAACTTTAGCCAATGTAATGGCATATTTTTTTCTCCCAGCGGTTGAATGATGTGAAGAACCCACAAGGACCTGGTGGTGGTCCCAACTTCCCCTTCACTGGAGAGAATGTTGTGTCATCTTGTGGAAGGATTTCTTCCTTGGTAACTAGCACTGTTAAACGAGCAGAGCCCAAAGTAACAAGCACAGTGTGACAGAGACTGCTAACACTTACCAAGTCTGCTCTGCCCTGACGGGCTCCAAGACGTCCATACTCTTAGAAGGAGCCACGTGACCAAGCTTGCACTGATGGAAAGTGAGTGGAAGCTGTAAGTGTCCTGTCCAGGTCTGGGAGTGAGGGCAGGTCCCTTCCACATTTCTTCCTTCCTCTACTCTCTGACCACAGTTGAACCATGCCGATGATGAAAATGCCCCAGGTGTGTGCAAGCTGTAACTTAGAAAAAATATAGCCCCCAAAATTGGAGTGTAGAGCAGAATTCCCTAAAGATCTGGACCGTTCATATTGGAATCATTACAGGAACGAGAAATGAACCTTTCAGTTCTAAAAGTCACTTTATTGCTGCTCTCTTAGTTAGAGCAATCTTGCCTTAGTCTGCCTTGCTTACACACAACAGACACGTTGCAAGCACGTTACTAAGCACAGCAGTGAGCGGGCCAGGTGGACTGAATTACGTCAGAGAGCTGAGCCTGAAGCAGTAGTGCAAGTGTGGACTGCCACCTTCTCCAGGTGAAAGCGAACTGTGTTCTCTGCTTAGCTGGATAGAAAAAAAGGCATTCACAAGATTCGCAAGATTGACAACCACTATCAGAGTCAGGGAGAGGCCACACGGGCAGGTAGTACGAGATATAACACGTGGAGACAGCTCTCCTTCTGGGGAGACGGGTGAGGTCTTTCTCGTCCCCAGCGTGGAGTGGTCTGCAGGTGACCGGGTCTGAGGCTTGGCGAGAGTGAGCACCAGGCCTTACACTGTGGGACTTACCCTTTCGGGCCATTGGTCTACACGATGCATCACCAACACAGCTCAGCAGAAGGTGCCAGGCTGAGGCGTTTGGGGAACACGGCTTCTTTTGTCTCCTCCCATTCTTCATGGTGACGTGCCCGGATTGGCGGTGATGAAATTCAGCCTTACAGGGAAAGGCCCAAGTTGACGTTTACTGGGTCTCGTACCTCCGACCACTGCACCCTGAAACTCCAGGACCTTTACTGATGTGTGTGCATCAGCTGTACCTAATATCTGGGTTTGCATCCAGTTTCTCACTGCACTACCAGTATCATCTCGTTACAACGTCCCCAGGTTATTTCATAAGGGCTCGAGATCATTCATTCATTCGAAAATACTTATTATGCAACTACAAAGTGCCAGGTACTGTTCTAGGCACAGGGAATGCAAAAGCGAAAAACATAACCCCATATCCCTTCCCTCAATTGCCTTAAAGTATAAGGGGAACACGTAAGTGAGTAAAACCTGCACTATGTCAGATGGTGACAATTTCCACGGAAAAAATATCAACTGGGGAGGAAGCAGGAAGGACTGATGGAGAATGGGGAGGAGACCAGTGGTCAATATAGCGAACGATGTTGTGAGAGAAGGTCTCTGAGAACTTGATACTTGAGTAAAACCTGGAGGGGACAAAAGGCCAAGTAATTTAGATTTAGGAGGAAAGTGTTCCTGGCAGAGGGATCAACATATGAAGGAGGCTCCGAGGCAGGAGCAAGCCTGCAAGTTGGAGAAATAACAAGGAGGCAGATGTGGCAGAAGAGAGCCAGTGAAGGAAAGATAGCAAACAACGATGTCAGAGGGAAAGCTCTGGGGTTGGGGGAACAGCCGCGGATGCAGAAGGCGGAGAGCTGGCAGGAAATTCTAAGTTCTACTCCTAGTGAGAAGCTGGGCTTCCACCCTAAGGACGGAAGCCAGGAGAGGGTTGTGAGCAGAGGAGTGACTTGAACCTGCTCATATTTTGGAAGGCTCACTGTGTTCTACTGAGAATGGATGACAAGGAATGACGGTGGCTTGGACCACCTGTGCGGTGCAGGTGTTGAGAGGTGTCAGATTCTGGATCTAATTTGAAGCGTGAGGCAACGGGATGTGCTGAGAGATTGGATATGGAAAGCGAGGAAAAGAGAGAGGTTAAAAATGAACTCAAAGTTTTTGGCTTGATCTTGCAGAAAATATAGATGCAATCCACCGTGTCAGGAAAAATTGTGAAGGACTTTGAAGTGGGAAAAAAAGAAAAGACTCAAAGGTAAATGAGTGTCTTGTCTAACTCATTCATTCAGGACATCTCTGCCTTCCATTGTCTTTAAGATGTTTTGCAGTTTGTAAGTTGTAGAAAACGGGTAGTGATGTTAGTTATTCTTGCCATCAAAAGCACATTGAACACAGCAGAAAAGGATTTAACAGATAAAAGAAATAATTATTAATTAGGAATATATTATTACTAATAAAATATTTACAGATAAATTAATATATTAGAAGTTTCTAGTCTGAAATGTCACCATGATTATAAAACACATAAATTAAACAAAATTTAAAACTAAAAAAGAAAAACACGCACACTGGTTGTGTTTAGCAGAATGTAATTGACTATTTTCTGTAGATAGACCCATTTGGAGTGTATTTGTAAATTCATTGCAGAATTTCTTATTCCCCACATACGTCTTTGCTCTGAGTGCGTCTTTGAACTGGCTGTAATATCTTGCTGATTTCCGTCATAAATTGCGTTAAATAAAATCTTTGACTTGAGTTCGTTTTATATCTGTATGGGAGTCATGGCTTGTATCATTTTTAAACAATTATTTTTTAACAATTGAGATGGGAAGGACCGAGGAGGGAGATATTTTGGACGTGAAGTGTGAAACGCCCATCCAAATGCGCATGTTAAGTGGGCAGCTGCATAAACATGTCTGCCGTTCACGTTCATGTTCAGACATGAAATTAGATAAGATTATCACGGGACCCAAGGCAAATAAAGATGAGAACATTCCAAGGACTGAGCTCTGGTGCAGTGCCTGGAAAAAGGGAAGAAAAGGAGGAAGCAACAAAGGAGACTGAGCAGCAGCAGCTGCTAATGTAGGCAGCGAGCCCAGGCAGTGGCCTCCTGGATGCCACGTGAACGTGGGTTTTTAGGAGGCGGTCATCAGCGGTGTCAGGTTCTCTTGACGGTTCTGATGAGATGAAGAATGAGATTCAACCATGTGGATTTATCAACCTGGACCAGAGCAGCTTTGATGGCATAGTGGGGGAGTACTCAGAATGGAGTAAGCTTGAGAAAAAATGGGAAGGGAGTAAATGGAGACCATAGCATAAAAACTCTGTCGAATAGTTCTGCTGAAAAGAGAAGCAGAAAAATGATGCAGTTACTGGAGCAGTATTTCTCTTTTTTTAAGATGGGAGAAATTACAACGTGTTTGTATATTTATGGGAATAATCTCGTAGTGGGAGGAAACTGATGCTGGAGGGGAGGAGGGATCCATGCCCTCAAAGAGGTAAGAAGGGATGGACTCTACACACCAGTGGAGGGCAGGCCTTAAGTAGGAACAAGGAAATAATAACAAGAAAGAAGACAGAATATGTGGACCCAGATGCGGGAAGGTAGGCGGAAGTGGGGGTAGACGCTTCTGGAAGATTTCCTTTTAATCCTATTTCCTCAGTCAAATGAGAAGCAAGGTCACAGACCAAACTGAGAATTGAGGAACGAGATGTTGGGAATGTGAAGAGACAGAAGCTATGAACTAGTCTTTAGGAGAACAGGAGAGTAAGCGGACCACGGGAATGCGGAACGGGTGCCAGCAGGTGCACTGCGAGTCCATCCCAGGTTCCACACTGTGGGCCTGGCTCAGTTCTCCACGCAGCAAGGGAGGGATTGAGATACGGGGGTGCTGGGTCTACCACACAGATTCTACCTGCCTGTCCAAGGCTTTCCTCATCCCCTCCCGTATGAACAGACGTCTGATTTTGTATATTCGATACTGTGCTCACACTGAGGGGACAGCTCAAGGCTGGTCTCGATCGTAGAGATCTACTTCCATTTTGTCAGACACTTTTCTACTTGAGATAGAGGGGGGCATATGGCCAGTTCTGACCAATGAGAATAAGAGGAAGCCTGCTAGAAGCTTCCGGGAAAGTTCTTTCCCTCTCTGATAGAAGGAAGCCCCTTTTACTTTTACTTTCTGCTTCCAGAGAGTAAAATACTTAGAACCGGGGCTGCCATTTTGTGACCATGAGGTCACATGAGAATGAAAAGCCAACTGACTGGCTGAGCAGAAGGAGGAAGAGAGCGAGCGTTGACTGAGCCACTAGACTAGCCCTGGGTCAAATTCTCAACCACCGTTTTCTAAAGTCTAATAAAAGTCTTCTACTGTTAAAGCCACTTACTTACTTGGGTATTCTGTTATTTGCAGGCATATGCATTTTAATTGATATTCCTAGATTCCAAGATGATAACCAACATTTTAAATTTTATGTTATAATACACACAGTATGTGGCTATGTAAAGGGAAGACTCAGTTCCTCTTGCTCCCAAAATAAGGTTTGTAAATTTAAAAATATTACTGAGATTCCACTTTTGGGTAGATATCAAAAAAAATTGAAAGCAGAATCTTGAATAGATATTTGTACAACCATGTTCATAGCGTTATTCATAATGGCCAAAAAGTGAAAGCAACGCAAGTGCCGTCAATGAATCACTGGATAAGCAAAATGTGGTCTATATTTAAATGGAATATTATTCAGCCTTAAAAAAGGAAGGAAATTTTGACACATGCAGCAACATGGGTGAACTTTGAGGACGTTATGCTGAGTGAAATAAACCAGTCACAAAAGGATGAATACTGTATGATTCCACTTAAATGAGGTTGCTAGAGTCTTCAGACTCATAGAGACAGAAAGTAAAATGGTGGTGGCCAGGAGCTGTGGGGGAAGGAGAAATGGGGAGTTATTATTCAATGGGTATAGAGCTTCAGTATTGTAAGATGAAGAAGTTGTAGACTCTGGTTGCACAATAATGTGAATATACTTACCACTGCTGAGCTGCACACTTAAAAATGGCAAACTTTATCACAATGAAAAACGAAAATAAAAGCCATTACTGAGAAACAAGGTAAGGATAGCTCACAAATAAAACCATAAAGCTTCTTGAGGAAGATAGCATCTGTGAAAATCAAACACAGGGAGCGTTTGCAGGGATATTTTTTATTACGACAAGTTTTCAACAGAAATTTTTTTTTAAAGTTGTTTAATTGTGTGAGTAATTGGACTTCAAGAAGAAAGAAAGGTATGAACAAGACAATCAGATGGTCTATTGGCCTGCAAGTTGTGACACTGACATCAAGAGAAGATTTTTACAAATGTATCATATTTGTAGGACATACAAATTAATTTTTAGAACACAGAATTTTTGGGGGAAAATCTGAGGAGAAAATAGAGTGGTGAAGTTTCTATCCATTAGGGACTCATGGGTGGTGTGCTCTACAGCATGTCTTCCAATATGCTGGTTCTCACTTTCTAACCAGAGGGGATTAATATTTGTTGACCACCTACTATGTGCTGGGCTCTGAACATGCAGCATTTCTAATCCTGGAAACAACCTCCTAAGCTATATATTATTGTCCCTATTTTAGCGATGAAGGAACTGAGGCTCAGGAAGGTTATGGAGCACGTCCTAGGTCACACAGTGAGTACGTGGGGGGCCAGGATTCAAGTCAGTGTCGTCTGGCTCCAGAACCTGTGCTTTGTCTACAGCACCATTCTCAATGACTGCTGTCAAAGTACTTTGTCTACAGCACCATTCTCAACAACTGCTGTCAAAGTACTTTGTCTACAGTACCATTCTCAATGACTGCTGTCAAAGTCTGACTGCAGGGGCAAGGAGTCTGAACTGACATCCCCTCCCAGTGGTGAAGAATGAGCCTCTCTTCCCCCTGCAGGAGTGGTCTCCACAGAGATATTCTAATATAGGAGACCTAAGTAAGATCCAAAGTTCCAGAACATAACACCCAAAATGTCCTGGGCACATTGAAAATGACTCGTCATACCAAGAACCAGGATCACCTCAACCTGGATGAGAAAAGAATCAACAGACACCAACACGGGGACGACCCTGGTGTTGGACCATCTGATAGGACTGCAAAGCAGCTGTCACAAAGATGCTTCAGCAAGCAGTTACGGACACACTTGAAGCAAATGGAAAAATACAAGAACTCAGCAATGAAATAGGGGAAGTAAAGAAGAACCAAATGGAAATTTTATAACTGAAATTTTATAAATGAAAATTTTATAACTGGTATTGAAGACAATAACCAAAATAAAAATCTCACTAGATGGGCTCAGTAGAAGACGGGAATGACAGAGGGAAGAAGCAGTGAATCTGAAGGTAAAACCATTGAATTTGCCCACTCTGAACAAGAGAGGGAAAATAAACTGGAAAAAAACCCGTGATCATAGAGGGAGAGATGTAACTTGACACCACAAAGCTTTTTGGTATCGGAGATCACGTCTTCCAGAGGTGGCGTCTCATTGTAAAACATCTCCGAAAATTCCTGCTCCAGAGCTGTTGCAACAAAAGGAACTGTTAGAATTTCTTTAAAGGCAACTTTTTTGTCTTGTGAAGATATAACTATTCTTATGATAGAGTTAACATAAGTGGCTTTCTTTCAAAATGATTATGAAGAGAAGCAGAAGTCGTAAGCTCAAAGCTACTTTAAAGAATTATGTAAAAGCGGTTTGTAGATTGCACAGGACTAGGAACGAAGCTGTTAACATCTTAGTCCAACCTCTTTATTTTATACATGAGGAATTTGAGGGCAAGAGAAAATAAGTGTCTTATTTAGGGTTAACATCTAATTAGTGACAGATTTGGGACAGCACCTCAGGTCCAATAACAACTAGTGTAAATCATTTTCCACCAATAAAAATAATGTAGAAAGAAATTTTTCTATAGGAAAAGGGATATGATTTTTAGCATTACCTTTTCATTGAAAGTAATATTCCAGAATTTATGAGAAGTTAATTTTTTAAAAATCCACAGCATTGGGAAAGATGTCAAAATACTAGCAAAATACATGGAAATAGAACTTTGTGATCAAGGTTCCCTATTGCCAGGTAAAATACAAAATATGACACAATCCAGAGCCAAATTTTCTTACGTGTTAGCTAGTGGGAGTCAGGGAATCAGAGGGCATATGATACAACCTAAAAAAGGGGCCCTTTTTCCAAGGATATTTGCTGCTTCCTAAAGAAACAGGCCTTTCTAGGAAGAAGAGAGGGAGGGGAAATGGCGGGCTGCTCCGTGGCCTGAGAACAGAAGGACTGAGAAGAAAAGCAGTTGTGTTGCTGGGTGGGGAGGGCGCCCACTCGTCTCCACACCAAGTGTGAGAAACAGTCTCACTGTTTCACGACGGGTTTTCCAATTTCAAGTGTGATTCTAGTTCCTTTCCTTTCCTTTCCGTTGCCCATCAACCCCTTCACCCCAGCGACCAATACTGAACACAAACCAAACCTTCACTGTCAGTCACGGGGAAGCTGCTCTCGCAGTTACACCCCTGCAAAGGGAGCTGTGAGTGCTTTGCCAGGGCCTCTGCAGGAGCGCCCGTCTCTAAGACAGCGAGTCACCGCTGGGAAAGTCACTTGCTGTCCACACACGCTGTGTGGTGTGCCGCCTGGACACTGGCAGCCCCCCGGTGCAGGAGTTTGAGATTTGGGGGCCCGGGAGCACTGCTATTTGGTTCCCCAGATTAGAGGCCATGGATGCTGGGCTGGATTAAACAGGGGAGGAATCTGTTGATCCCCTCGGCTTTAAACACCAGTCGAAAGCCCTGTTCCTCTCTGGAAGGCGCCAAAATGCAAAGCGAGCTCCTGGCTCCTTTTCTCTCTCTTGGTGGCATTTGAAAGTGTAAAGCTTTGAATACCAATTGCTTGAACTGGACATATGTGAGCCTCCCCTAATCCTGCTAATCCTGTCCCCAAGTGCTCCTTTGTGTGCGGAGGCAGCACACATAGATCTAAGTGAAAGGGGCCGTAATCCTGGAAATGTGGAAAAGTGTCCCAGTGTGAGGGACTCGAGAGGGGGAGCTCCCTGGCAGAGGGAACTGCTGAAGACGCTATTGTGTCAGTTCTAGGAAAAGAGAAGACATGAAGGAGCCCGAGCACCTTCTCTGTGCCCCTGGGAGGAGAGCACACCCACGCAGCAGGAGTCCTCCCTTGCAAACAGCCTTTGCACACTTGAGCAAACTCACAGCTGAGACAGTTTCCAAAGGCTGAGAAATCCGCAGCGGCTGCTTTCAGAGGCTTGAACCCAGCAGGCCAGGCTGCGAGGAGTGCGGACTTCATTATGCCCCAGAATCTACTTTAAAACAGCCGGCGTGTTTACAGATTTCTGAGCTGGTGCTCCTGCTGCAAACAGAGCAGGAAGGGGCAGAGATTTCTGTTGGAAAACCAAGAAATGAAATAAACCTACAGACACCACCCCGTCAAGACCTTTCACATGGAAGCAGGAGACAGACAGTGCATTCCTAAATGACTGTGCTTTGCTGAGACGACTTGTGTGTCTCCTCTGACCGTCCTGCCTGCGGCTGGCTGTCCGAGGACGGCAGCTTTTGAAGCTTCTGAAAGGACCGTGGCTGCATTCCCATCCTCACGAGGAACGGCCCAATCCATCCACCCACGAATAACAACTTCTGCAAACAGACTATTTCAAAGTTGGTGGAATATTTATTTACTCATTTTTGATCAAGTTTTACGGGGAGGGTGCTGATTAACAATAAAAGTGTGGCATTTGTCAAAAAAACGGAAATGTTCCGTTTTCAAACCCGTGAAAGAGATGATGTAGATATTGCTATTTCCACTTGATGGAAAAGATATCATAATTATATTAAATACAGTTCATTTATCTGAATGGATGCATTTTTTTTTACTCCGATGAGCCTGAAATATTTGAAAATAACCATGAACAGAATACCACATCCAGGTGGTCACTACAATTTGAAGTTGTATCAGGATCCACAATTCAAACATTTTCATTTCTTCTACTTGGTGATATTCATTTTTGTTGCTGTTGTTCATTTATTATTTTAAAAAGTTATTAATTACTATTAAAAACGAAGTGAAAAATTTTAGGCAGACAATATTTTCAAAACCCAGCACCTGGTAGGGAACTGGTCTTACTCTACTTCACATTGAAAGAGAAAGCTGTGCTGGAAGTCACTGAAATAGAGGACGTAACGTAATACAAGCTAAATATACATAAATGAGCAACCACAGATGTCCAACTTCTTCCACGCCTGAGAGAGAAGAGGGGAGATAGTTTTGAATAAGAAAATTAGCCTTCATGATACTGTAAAGGAAACAAAAACAAAACAACAAACCAAACCTCCCCCCAGGGGGCCGGCCCCGTGGCCGAGTGGTTAAGCTCGAGCTCCACTGCTGTGGCCCAGGGTTTCACTGGTTCAGATCCTGGGTGCGGACATGGCACCACTCATCAGGCCGTGTTGAGGTGGCATCCCACATAGCACAACTAGAAGGACCTACAACTAGAATATACAACTATGTACTGGGGGACTTTGGGGAAAAGAAGGAAAAAAAAAGGTTGGCAACAGATGTTAGCTCAGGACCAATCTTAAAACAAACAAACAAACAAACACCTCCCCCCAAAAGAGACCAATCTTAAAGGTGTTAATGATTTTAACAGAGCACGTCACCTCATAGAAGCATCCTAACAGGTCCATGGGGTGGTTCGGCAATTGCCCCACTTTGCAGATGAGGGAAGTCGGGCAGGGAGGGGCAGCGTAACCTGCCCCAGGCCCGTGGCTCCGGAGCCGCCCTGTGACATGCCCAGACCGGCTGGCCCCAGGCCTCTCCCAAGCTGCCCTGCTTCCACACACCTGTGCTAAATATTCTGACATGTGATTTCAAACCTACAACAATCAAAGAAGCTGTAAGGCTTTAAGGGCATTAGCTGCAAGATAAAGAAAAGCAGAATCGAGACAATGAGACAACGGGCTGCATCTCCTGGTAACAGATTCCAGTATAAATGTGGATCTCAGCGAGCTACATAAACACCTGCGTGCTTGGCGGAACTGACCTCAGAGGGCTCCGAATGCAGGCGATGGCCTTCAGGCCCCATTAACTCTTCCTGTCCTGGAGGCCTAAGAACTAGTTCCAAATGCGTGGTTTAGAAGACGTCTACAAAGTGCAGGAGAAATGGAGGCCGGTATTTAGACCAGCCTTGTGCCCTGGGAGAGCTGTTGCCCCAGTTTCTGCCTCAGTGTCCTTATCTCCAACATCATCTCAAAGGTCCAGCCCATCTCTAAAATATTTGTGATTCTATAACTTCAGAAAACAGTGACAATAAACCCAGTAGTACAAAAATAAGGGACTTACGGGGTTAGTCGACTGCAGGTTAACCGTGACTTGGTCTCAGGATTCAGCTACCTGAGTCCAACACCCGTCGTCTCGCATCCTCTCTGCCGGGTTCTCCGATAAGCCACTGCTGTTGTAGGCAGCTTCGCACGTGGGTGCCTCACACCTCACACGTCTCGGATGTTGCACCAGGGCTTCCGTGATGCCAGCATTGGCCGAACACGTGCACAGACTCAGAAAGACGAGGCCCTGACAGTCTGCGATCAGCGACACCTAGTGACCCCAGATCAGCAAGGGAGGGGACAGTAGATCCATGTGCTCTTCTTCCCTGGAAGATGATTCTGGGGTGCATCCCGTCCAGCTTTCCGAGGGTCCTGGACGGATAGAGCCCCAGCTTCCCACAGAGGTGACCAACTGGACCACGAGCCCTGTGCTGGCTCTTCTCCCTCCTGTGCCATTCTTCTCATCCCCCAGTCCCAAATATACTATGTGCCCACGAGCTTTTACCTGTGTGCCATCTCTGATCTCAGGCTCTGCCTTCTGGAACTGTCCTGGCTAAGGTATCCCCCAAAACAAGTGCAATGAGACTCTATCAATAGATGTATGGTGTTCAGAACTAGGGAGGGGACAGCGCCTTCCTCCACAGACTGGCCAGTCCCCACGTATCACTCTGTGTTGCCACTACATCTGGGGAAGGCGTTGATAGGCAGGACAGCCCAGGAGGAAGCAGCCAGGATACGGAAGGAACTGAAAGCTGTCAGAGAACCCGGCAGCTTGAGTCTGGTGAATGGTGTTTGTCAGAGAGTGCAGTGTATACCGTTAACTATTTGAAGAATTTTTGTATAGTCAATGACAGAGAGTCAATTTTAAAAGAAGTTTTTAGCAATTGGAAACTGAAATGAAAAGGGGAAATTGCTTTGCCATGTAGCCTGTTTCCCAGAAGAACAGAACTGAACACCGCTTGGCAGGGAGGGCGCAAAGCGAGCTCCAAGGAGGCGAGGAGGCTGAGCGAGCTCAGCATGAAGCACACAGTAGCTCATATTCGAGATCTGACTTTGCAGACGTAAATCTATCCTGGGTCCTAATATCCTTGCACAGAACTTACATGAAATTGGTAATGTTGCAGGAAATTTTGACCATGAAACAAAAAGAGCAAAAATGAATTAAGTTCTGAATGAGCTAAATTCACACTTGCAACAAATACCAGAAGTGGCAAGAATGGTCAAACACAACGTCTTAAGAGAATTAATGAAGAAGTTGTTATTCACCAACTACCAGACTGGGGCTGAGACTCAGCCGACCGCAGCAGTGGGATTCTGAACAGAGTTCTCGAGTGTGAGGGGGTGCTCCGAGAATGAAAGTGCAGGAAGGAACTTTCTACTCTTTTTTTTTTTTGAGGAAGATTAGTCCTGAGCTAACATCTGCTGCCAATCCTCCTCTTTTTGCTGAGGAAGACCGGCCCTGAGCTCACATCCGTGCCCATCTTCCTCCACTTATATGTGGGACGCCTGCCACAGCATGGCTTGACAAGCGGTGCCATGTCCACACCCAGGATCCGAACCGGCGAACCCTGGGCTGTCAAAGCAGAATCTGTGAAATTAACCACTGTGCCACCAGGCCGGCCCCAGGAAGGAACTTTCTGGAATCCACCTGGCCAACTTTTTCTCGCACTTGCAGGATTGTGTGGCGAGCAGATGAGGACAAGGACTTGGTGTTACTGCTCGACCTATGACTTAATTGGTGACAGCTTTTTACTAAGCTGGAATTCATTCTGCCTTCATGTTAAAAGAAAGGTGATTAATGCTACTTTAAAAGTATTTCTAATGTAAGTCACTCTTCAATTAGGCTCAGGGCAACCTTGGAAAAACGTACAAGCAGGAAAATGATATTGATTTTGTTATCATCACCTTAATTGTCGATTCTGATGTGTTAAAACCAAAGCAGTCTTGCAGCTGCAATGTCTAAGGAATTCCAAGATCAAACAAGATCTTGCTAATTATGAAGTTAATGAGAGCAAGTTCACAAGCAGAGTTATGTTCATAATTACATGTTTCAAAGCATCTTGAAGGAAAGTAAGATGCCAATTTGTGGCTCTAATATTATAGACTTGGCCTTTCTTGCTCCAGAATACATCAGGGAAGCACATTTTGTGTGTTGCACACTATTACTAAAGTAAAATTTAGGCAACTTGATCTTTTATAAATTAAAAGGCTTATTACCAATTTCCTAAGGCAGAAAACTCAGCTCACGGTCACCCATGGACAGTGGAAGTAGAAATATAGTTTTAAAGGAAGAAAAACGTGATATCCAGTGAAGGAAGTGGCATTGACAGCCGTGGACATTTGTTGCCCTCGTCCGTGCTCCTGCTTGTGGACAGGAGGAGGGGCTCACAGGGGAGAGGAAGCCCCCGACTTCTCTCTCCCTTTACTGCATTTCCTTCTGTCACCCCTGTAAGGACGGGAGAAAACTCACCCTCATCCAGGAAGCTTAGCTGTGGCTTTTTTTCCCCCAAAAGCAAAAACTCAGAAACAATGTGGAATGGTTTAAGCCCCTTGTTGGCTCTATTTGGGTATTTCTGAGAAATGCTAACGGACAATCCACTTTGGCTCTTTAGACAAACACAGTCTGCTGGTGTCGTTTGGGCATTATTCCCACCTGCTAATGATT
The DNA here is from genome assembly GCF_037783145.1 of Equus przewalskii. Taxonomy (NCBI): domain Eukaryota; kingdom Metazoa; phylum Chordata; class Mammalia; order Perissodactyla; family Equidae; genus Equus; species Equus przewalskii. Next base: position 82,426,452 of record NC_091839.1, read on the forward strand.
GACTCTCTCTGGGTTTTACACGTCTGAGCCCAACCCTCCAAGTCATGGGGGACGGGGCTGGAAAGCAAGTAACTAGCTCACCGTAAGGGAAACTTGCATGTTTATCAGCTGGAGCAGCTGCTTAGGCACCACCTCCTCCACAAGGACTAAACAGAACAGCGTAAACTCCATCAGCACCATGTCGTGATGTGCGAGCACTTACCAGGCGTTCAGTGTGTAGAGTGCCGTCTTAAATACGCTGCCCTCGAGGAAAACAGACATGGTCCTCGACCTTCCGAGGTTTATAACCTAAAGGCTGGGGCACAAGATAGCACATTAATGACTAAACACAAATGCGCAGTGCTCCCTCCTGTTCCAGTGCTCAACAGGCAGACAGGCAGAGCACTTTGAAGTGCCTGGAGCGCCTGAGGACAGTTTCTACCTCTGATTTTCTTTTTAAAGGAAAAACACAACAAGCAAGCACATTCAGCCCTCCGCCTGTTTTTGTGGGCTTTATCAGTTGCATCGGGTTAATTCTGGGGAACATCGGCTCCCAGATCACGGTTTTATCTGCGTGAACCCAGAAGTCAGTGGTATGAAAGTTGGTGTAAAGGTGAAGTCATTTCATCATCATTTTAAGGGCTGCATTGTCCTGACCTCTCCACTTCCTCAGAGCAACACCCTCCGCCCCTCCCTCCTCCTGTGCTCTCATTTTCCTGTCTGAGAAGGAACCCTCGGGGGAATGTGGAGCTTGTAGACATCATACCTCAATGGTACTTTTTTTAAAGATTTTATTTTTTCCTTTTTCTCCCCAAAGGCCCCCGGTACATAGTTGTTTTTTTTTTTAAAGATTTCATTTTTTTCCTTTTTCTCCCCAAAGCCCCCCGGTACATAGTTGTGTATTCTTTGTTGTGGGTCCTTCTAGTTGTGGCATGTGGGACGCTGCCTTAGCATGGCTTGATGAGCAGTGCCATGTCCATGCCCAGGATTCAAACCAATGAAACACTGGGCCGCCTGCAGCAGAGCGCGCGAACTTAACCACTCAGCCACGGGGCCAGCCCCTACATAGTTGTATATATTCTGTAGTTGTGGGTCCTTCTAGTTGTGGCATGTGGGATGCTGCCTCAGTGTGGCCTGATGAGTGGTGCTATGTCCACGCCCAGGATCCGAACCAGCGAAACCCTGGGCTGCTGCAGCGGAGCATGCGAACTTAACCACTCGGGCAGGGGGCGGGCCCCGTCAGGAAACTTTTTTGAAGAAATTATAGCTCTGGAAGGGTCGGCTGCTCCTAGTGCCTCCCACAGCGGGATGGGGTGGAGGACTCAGTGTTCTCAGAAGCAGAGGGACCAGAAGGGGGTTAATCCCCTCCACAGACATTATATCCTCCCTGACCCCGAATGCCTAGGAATCAAGGGTAGAAAGTTCCTTTTGAAAATTTCCTTTCCTTCTCTATTAGTGCCTTAGAAGTAGGCTAACCTCAGCTTTGCGAGGAGGGATTCCTGTCCAGCCGACGGGAGGATGCTCAATGTTCTAGGAGGTTCCAGCTCTTTCCAGCCAATACGGGACTGTCGGTATGTGTGGGTTTACAGGACCTGAAGTCTGGGATGCATAATCTTTCCTCCTCTTTTTTTTTTTAAAGACTTTGGCTTAAGTAAGTTTGATATTTGGTCTAAATATTATTAAATATATTAATTAAAGTATTCCATAAATAAATGATAGTCTGATAGGTAACTTGTAGGATAGTTTCTATGGTATGTTAGAATATTAGAATGTAGGGTATGTTAGAATATTACATAGCATAGAATATTAGAATGTAGGGTATGTTAGAATATTACATAGCTGAATCCTTTTTCACTTTGTCACAGATAATGCTTTGACTGGGACAGTGGGAGTGAAACTCACAGTGTTTTGAGTTTAATAAACCTCGTTACCAACAGAGTGACTGTCATCAATTATTCCACAGCAGACCAGTAAATTCCGGCAGCCACCCATTTTCCAAAACTTGACCACAACACTTTCAGATGAAAAAAAGGTGCTTTATCCCCAACATCATATGCTTCTCACCGTATCAGTACAATTTTCCTATGGAGTTCGGGCATCCGTAAAGTATAAACTCTGTAGTAATTCAGTTATTGTTTGCAAGTCATAAACAGGGTGTTGACAGCAACATTTGTGGCACTGGATTTGTGAAGTGTTAGAGAATTAGGAGATGTTGCTATTGCTCAAACTCTGGTATAAATTTATGTAATTTCAATGTCTTCATGTGCCATCCTAGTCATTTGAATGTGCTGTTAAACCAGGGAATCAATTTTGATGGACATCAATCCGGTTTCGGATGAGGAAACCGTAGCTCACAATTAGGTTATTTGGTGCAGAGAGAGAAATGCACCATCCTGTCACAGATGAAATCAGACTCAACTATTCCAGACTCAGACAGAGAACCGGCCCCTAAATCCTGACCTTACAAACCCCTGCCAAAACCTGGTGTTAAAAATATTCAGCAAATCGCAAACGGTGCTAGGTTCTTCCAGAATATTCTTCAGAGCTTTTCTTTAACTAAGGAAAAGATGCAACAACATTTTGCATTTGCATAACACTCCCTATGTCCTTTATGAGTATTATTAATCTCACTTTACAGGTGAAACAGCAGAGATTCAGAGAAAGGCGTTCACTGAAGCTTCACAGCTGACCCACAGCATCAGCACCGAGGACACGCAGCATCGGCACCGAGGACACGCAGCATCGGCACCACACGCAGTTGTGTTTAAGGCGAGGTCGCTGGTTTTCTTTAGGTTGCAGTTTCAAGTAGAGGCATTTGGTGGTGGGGTAAAGTCATGTAAGACAATTAAGGAAAAGACAATAGGATTTAGGGATTCCCAGCTGCCACTTCGAATAGGGATTTCTGGAAGCGTCTCGGGCTGTGGAATATCCAATGGCACCCAAGAGAGCAGACTCAGTGAAGTTATGGAGGAGACGAGAGCATGGGGAGCCCTTAAGCTCCACAGCAGAATCAAATAGACGCATTGACTCATTCTATAATTTTCTGATTACGGGTTCACTTCAAAATAAAGATATTTAGACTGGGGGAAATACGTTCAGTATTGAAGGGACCCTCGTACGAGACACCACAGCTCCCCAGTACCATTGATACCCCAGCAGCTAATGCTTATTGAGATTCTCTCCATCCGGTCAAAAAGAGTCAAAAAGGCAGCACTTAATGGTCATGGCTGCTGGATTGTAAATTGTCACGTGTTCTGGAAATAAGACTTTTGTTTTCAAGACGAGCTCCCTCAGTATTTTCCAAGTGAAAACGTGGCCGTTTGACTAGCCTGGTGCAGAGCAGAGTTACAGGACTTAGCTCTGGAAAAGTACCGAACTCTCCAAGACCGTGATTCAGAAACGTTCAGGAGAAAATTGTGAATGTTCTGCAATAATCCACATTGGAACTTGTTTGGAAGGAGCGTGGTGCGCACGCGCTGAGATGACAGCCCTCAGGGAGTGGAGGCGAGCCCTGACGCAGGTGCAGCCCAGGGAGGACGCTCACGGAGACAGCTCCTTTCCAGTGCCGCCTGCCGTCCAGTCTGTCCAGGGCACTTCACGGGGCGCCAACATGGTCTTGTCATCTAATCTCTGGGGTTACAGTCAGTGCGGGAACTCCTGGTCTGGCCAGAGAAAATTCAGAAGCACTAGTCACGCGGGGCCGAGGAGCAGGCGGGCCAGCTGGGGACGCTGCCAACCTGCCCTAGGTCATTGATGTCACAGTGGGAACACGCAGCAGACTAGTACCAACCCCAGCCACTGGGCCGTGCGAGGCATCTGCCCACATCAGTCTGAAAACCGGTCCTGCTCGGCTTTTTAAATCACATGGATGTGGGAGTGTTTTTCTTTCTCTTTTTTCGTTCTGGCTCTTTCCTAGACGCTTTTTCAGCTCTGTCCCCATCCAGCTTTGACATTTGTGTGTGTTCGGTTCACCCCCTCCCAATAAGCTTCAGTAATGTGAAAGAAAGGCAAGGTCAGTGGCTGCTGTGTGTGGGTTTTCCCTCCCCCTCCCCTTTTTGTCATTCCTTTTCCCCCCGAGGAGGCGGAAGAGGGAGAAGAGAAAAAAAAAAGATTAAGATGTAAGCTGACCAGATAAGCCTGTGACTGGTTTTATTTCCAGCTCTGAATGAGGCCCAGGATCTAAAGGCAGCCCTGCTTTTCGGGGGCCCGAGCGAGGTTGGTGGGAGCCCTGGCGTGATTGTGCGCCCCTCCAAGAAGGGGCGTTTCATTAATTACACATTAACTGTGTGCACTGGCTGGAAGTGGCAGATCACAATGCAGATGTTCCTGCAGCCCAGCAGAGTGAGAGCCGCTCTTGATCCTGTCAAAAGAACATTTTGAATCAAAGGGGCTTCCTGGGAGCCAAAGAAAGAGTTTCGTGGTCCAGCGCTATGGCGTGGCCTTTTAATCATTAAACCCTTTTATAGTGGTAAAATGAACATCCATTGTCACGGCCACACCAAGGAGGCCATCCGACCTGGCACGAAGGGCGGGCTTGGCTGTGGGGGAGGGGACTGGAAGCAGGGCGGGCAGGCTGTGGAAGTCGCCAGGTGACAACAGAGCACCTCGCAGGGCAGACAACCGGGGCCGTTTGTTCAAACTGCCGTCCACGCGGCACCGTCTCACGGGTGGGACGGCGGGCACAACGCACACCAGCATTTTACAGGTGGCAGGCTCCCTTCTCTTGTTTCCACACAGCGTTCTGCTGGCTCAGTTTAATTTTTACTGGTCTTTGAGGGCAGGTTACTTAGGAAAGTTGCTTGGAAATGGCATTTCACCCTCAGTGCCTTTTCCACCGCTAGGGTAGGGCCCTGAGCACTGCCAGGAGGACAGAATTGTGCTTCCCTCTCCCGCAGGTGGGGGAGATCGATGGAAGACACTGCCTCTAACTCTGCACTTGGAAAGGAACCTGCGTTTTGGTGGACCTCATAATTATAGGCTCTCAACCTTGTGTTTCCCCTGAACATTTCCCCTGATTTCAAAATTCCACTCTTCTTCTTCTTCTTTTTTTTGGTGAGGAAGATTGGCCTGGAGCTAACATCTATTGCCAATCTTCCTCTTTGTTTTTTTCTCCCCTAAGCCCCAGCACATAGTTGTGTATCCTAGTTGTAGGTCATTCTAGTTCTTCTATGTGGGATGCCACCACAGCATGGCTTGATGAGCGGTGTGTAGGTCGATGTCTGGGATCTGAACCAGCAAACCCTAGGCCGCCAAAGTGGAGCACACGAACTTAACCACTAGGCCGTGGGGCTGGCCTCTCCACTCCTTTTCTTCTATAGTTTTCTGGTAAGAGAAACGTTTCTTTTCTTTTCCGTCTTCCTCAACTAAAACTCTGTACCCATTAAACATCAACTTTTCACTAACACTGATCCCCCGTTGGCAAACACCAGTCTACTTTCTGTCCTGTGAAGCTGACTACTCTGGACATTTCACGTAAGTGGAATCATACAACATTTGTCCCTTTGTCATCGGCTTATTTTACTTAGCATAATATCCTTATTAAGGTTCATTCGTGTTGTAGCATGTGCAGAATTTCCCTTCTTTTTAAGACCCGAAAGCATCCTGTTGGATGGATAGACCACATTTTGTTTGTCCATTCACCCACTGGTGCACGCTCGGGCGGCCTCTACCTTGTGGCTATTGTGAATAATGGTGCACTGAACGTGGGTGTATGAAGATCTGTTTAAGTCCCTGCTTTCAGTGCTTTAGGCGACTTATCCAGAAGAGAATTGCTGGATCACATTATAATTCTTGTTTAATTTTTTGAGGAATCACAATACTGTTTTCCATGGTGGCCACACCATTTTACATTCCCACCGGTAATGCACAAGGGTTCCAATTTCTCCACGTCCTTGCCAACACTGGTTATTTTCTGTTTTGTTTGTTTGCTTGTTTCTTTTTTGATGATAAACATCGTAATGGCTGTGAGGTGGTATCTCATTGTGGTTTTGACCTGCATTTGCCTAACGATTAGTGATGTTGAGCATCTTTTCATGTACTTATTGGCCATTTGTATATCTTCCTTGGAGAAATGTCTATTCAAGTCCTACTCTCATATCTGAATAAGGTAGCTGTTTTTTGTTGTTGTTGAGTTGTAGGAGTTTTTTTTAACATTCTAGATATGAACCCCTTAGCGGATATATGATTTGCAAATACTTTCTCCCATTCCATGGATTACATTTTCACTCAGTTGATAGTGTCTTTTGATGTACCGAAATTTTTAATTTTGACAAAGTCCAACCTATCTATTTTTTCTGTTTCTCCTCCTTTTTTTTTTTTTTTTTTGTGGGGAAGATTGGCCCTGAGCTAACATCTGTGCCAATCTTCCTCTACTTTGTATGTGGGATGCTGCCACAGCATGGCTGGATAAGCACTATGTAGGTCTATGCCTGGGATCCAAACCTGTGAACCCTTGGCCACCAAAGCGGAATGAATGAACCTAACCACTACACCAGCAGGCTGGCCACATCTGTTTTTTTCTTTTGTAGCATGTGCTGTTGGTGTCATATCTTGAAGGTAAGAATTCATCGCCAAATCCAATGTCATGAAGGCTTTCCCCTATGTTTTCTTCTCAACTTTTATAGTTTTAGTTCTTACGTTTAGGTCTGTGATTCATTTTGAGTTGATTTTTGTTTATGGTGTAAGGTAAGGGTCCAACTTCATTCTTTTGCATGTGGATATCCCGTTTTCCCAACATCATTTGTTGAAAAGTCTGTCCTTTCTCTGCTGAATAATCTTAGCACCTTTGTTGAAAATTACTTGATCACATAAGTGAGAGTTTATTTCTGGGTTCTCTGTTCTAGTCCGTCTTGGTGTCATCCATGACTTCTTTCCTTCATTCATGTCTTAAATGTAATCTACTGTCAAAGCCTGTAAGTTGTTACTTCAAAGAACGCCAGGATCTCACCCCATCTCATCAGCTCTCCAGTGACCCCCTCCTCCAAGCCACCATCCCCTACCTGAGGGCTGTGCAGACTGTAGCCAGGGCCATGGGAGGGGACACATCTGACAAGCCCGTTTGTTTACAGATTGTTGCTGGCTGCTTTCTCGCCACGATGGCAGAGTTGTGTAGTTGCCGCAGAGACCACAGGGTCTGCAAAGCCAAAAATATCTACTACCCGGCTTTTCAGAGAAAAGGTTTGCTGACCGCTGACCTGGGTCATTGCAATGTCCTCATCAATTTGTCTTCTTGCTTCCACCCCTGCTCCTTATAGTCTCTTCACAGAGCAGCTGAACCCTCTGCTCAACCCGGTGACTTCCCTTCTTTCCCAGAGGAGACAGCAAGGTCTTTGTCAGGCCCCACCCATCTCCACCAGCACCCTCCTCCACGAGCACTGGGCTGCCGACCTCTCCCACCTCCTCCCCTGACATTCTCCTTCTTGCAGACTCTGCTCCTGACAACATTCTTGGAAACTTGTCCACCAGGCTCCCTCTTCACTCGCTGCTTCCTCTGCCCAGGAGCGCTCTTCGCCCCAGACACCTGCAGGGCCCTATCCCAGTCCTGCAGGGAGAACTTCCCTGGCCGCCTTCATAAAGGACCCCTCCCTCCGTCTTCTCCAGCCCTCTTCCCTGCTTCACTTTTCCACACCCTTCTCACTAACTTGCTCATTTTCTGTTTATCTCTTGGTTTATTCTCCATACCTTGCTACTGGAAGTAAGACGTGAATATGTGGATGCATGGGTGCTGTCTCCACGTTTTTCTTTACTTGCCGGTTCTTAATGTTGACAGCTCAGTCCTGATCTTCTGCTTGAATTCCTCTCACCTTCTCTGATCGGCAGGCCTGGGTTTCCCTTCTCCACTGTTTTGTTCGATTTTCTTGTCTGGGATGAGCACAGGGTCTCTTCCAGGCTTTAGCTCATTCTCCCTTACCATATGGCTCTGGCCTTCACTCTGAGGCGGAGGGAAGGAGCAAGAGAGAGAGAGAGGGCTGTTCACTTTCCTGGTTTCATCTCCTTCTCCCCAACTACCATTTCTTCTCACCAGACCCAAGAGGGGATACAGAAAAGGCAGTTTTGGGGGTGGCCAGTTTATAGGATCTATAGGATAGGGACATTTCTCCAACATCTATTCCTCTATTTTTCTCTTTTCGACTAAATTTCTACTTACTGCCCCAAACAGTGAATAATATCAACCATCTGCTCTCCTACCACAAAAGCACCGAAACGGCAGTGTAGTTCTTTTCCTTTTTCTTTCTCTGAGCGCATGTCAGGGCATCCTGGTAGAGGGTGTGCACACGTACTAGTGATTTCTAAACCTTCTCCTGTAGCAGGCCAGTTCCTCTTCCCTCTCTTTCTCCAGCTGCGGATTATTCGTAAGATTTTCCTAGATTTAAAAGAAATCGGTGCTCCTCACCCTAACCTCCCATGCAGAGTGAAGCTGGCTGCCGCGTGAGTCTGGCGCCCCCGGCGCGGCCGGGCTTTGGGGACTTCTGCTCCACCGTCTCGTGCTTCGCCAGGACATTCTTTGGTTTGATTTTGATGGTATATTTTTCGATGGATTTTATCTATTTTTTTGTTCGTATCATTAAGTTTTGTGAGAGGGGACTATTCCAGATCTGGTTCACTCTGCTTTCCTGAACCCAATTCAGGGGATCTTTTTAAACCAAATATTTGTAGTATGTTTATTTCATCTTTGCTTTTACGTGTTATTGCTGTATGTTTGTGCACAAATCTACGTCACTGTGAGCTCTGAAGGACAAGAACTCTTGTCTCACGCATCTTCATGCTCCTGTGTTGTCCAGCACGTTGCTTTGGACGTGGTGTGAATTAGAAGATGTTTGTTGAATAAATGTATGGTTCAGACATTTGTGCCTTCGGTTTACTTAAAAAACACACCTGTAATAGGATCCTAATATTTTATGGCTGAGAGATATTATAACTTACCATGTATTTTGTTCTATAGGAAAAAACAACATTATCCATTGTATTTTGTATTTTCCTGATAGGCTTGAAAGCAACTCTGAAATGTACGAGAAAGTAAAGACAGGCTGAGCACCATTTCCAGTAAAACATTCTTCAGCTCTTCTGCTGGATGAAAATAAATTATCAGCTATGTTTCTACCATTTTAATTTCCCCAAATCTAAATAATATTCCCAGAACTGTGGGAAAGGAGCACTCCACTTACCTATTTATGTGAGAGATAGAGAAGATACTAAGGATATTTATGGAGAGGAGGATGCTCAGTTGTTACATGAGTTTGTATCGGCTGCAAGACGAGTAAAACTTTGTGTGTCTAATGATATTTGGCAACAGTTGTGAGGTTGGCATATAAAATGTGAGATATATGGCCACGCAGCACTCATTTTTATATGTGGAAATTAATTGAGCAATTTTGAAAGAAAATCCTTGCCCTAATTGGGCCACCGCAGTGTCCTTTGTCGTGCCGAAAGCTCAGGAGGATCAGCGTATTTTGTAGATTTTCAAATCCTGAGAGAGAGCGAGAGTGGAGCTGGGATTGGACTGGGCCCCAGGGAGAGACACGGACGGCGAGCGGAGGGAACGTGGGAAGCATGACCGGAGCAGCCAGACGCCAAGGCCAGCGGGCGGGGGCAGCAGGGCGGCAGGAGGAACGGCACTACGTCAGGACAAAAGTGGAGTGACGTGCTCCACACACCAGGAGCCACCCCCGCGGGAGAGGGCCTTAGTCCAGGTCGTAAAGGGGCGCCGCACGGAGCACTCAGGTCACCAGCAGACCCTCCTGAAATCAGAACATTTCCAGCTAACGCTGTGCAATGAGCACTCAAAGCCCAAGTCCTCACGCAGGCCTGGGGCAGTCCGACGCTCTCTGACCCCTCGCTCTGCTCCTGCTCTGGGCCTCCATGATGCTCTCGCATGGTGGGCAGCTCCTATCCCTGGGCTCTGCTCCAAGCCCCACATGGCAGCTTTTCAGTGAAGCCCACCCTGCACGCTGCCCAGCACACCCCTGAGCCGTCCCAGCTGGACCTACATGTTCTTTTTTCTGCAGCACTTTTCAATATAACATTGAATGTAAGTTCAAATATAGTGATTATGATGTTTCTGGTCTGTTTTTCCCACTGGAATATCGGCTCCTTGGTGGCAGAACTCTTTCCTTGGCACATGGACATATCCCCAGCTCCCAGAACAGGGCTGGGTACTCAGGACACACAATAAATGTTTGTTGAGTGAATGGGTAAATAAATGAATGAATGAGAAAAACAGACATCAGATTTCATAGGAGCTAAGATGCCATTCTGAGTTGAGACTGGTCTCAAAGGCGCTCTTGAGAGCAGAAGTCAAGCCAAACGCTGTCAACGTTTCTCGGTCTTCCATTGAATTTCTGCTCTGTGACCCAGTTGATTACTCACTCCCTCCATCCGAAACTCTACTTTTTTGACTCTTACAACAGCTTCTCTGGGCTCTTCTCGTGCTGCTCGAATTCCATCTCTTTCTCTTTGAGCTCTGCTCACCCCATGTTAGCATCTCCCGAGGGTACACCCCCAGTGGTGGTGCTTTATTCCTCCCGGGACACATTCTCCTTCAACGATTACAGCTACAGCCTCAAGCCTTCAACTACTGCAAAGAGGTGCCATGAAATGCCAACTTTTCTTTCTACTCCAGATCCCTCTCCTGAATTTTGAACCCACATATCCAGTTGCCTAACCGACATCTCTAATTGGATATTCTTTGGGAACTTCAAGTTCACCATGTCCAAAATTTAACACTTTATCTTCGCCCATGTTCCTCTCCTGTTTTTCTCTCGTGGTTATGCCACCATCTGCATCCTTCAAGGAGGCAGTCCAGGAGGAGGGTCAGAGCGGGGTGGAAAGTGTGGAGATTCACAGAGGTCAGGACAACATGAGAAATGAGAACGGGAGAGAAATTCTGACCAACTGCATTTCCCAGGATTGTTAGCCATTTGGGGTTCAAGGCTTTCAACTTTTCCTAAGTGGAAGGAAATTGGAAATGGATATAAGAGACATTCTGCAAGGACTAAATGTGTTGCCTGCTCTGTGACGTCTCCAGGGACCGGTGCAGCTCGGGTTGGCTGCAGCAGACCATCCCACCACACTGGTGGCTACTCTCAGCCAAGAATCACTCGCCTCAGGTGAGCCTGTGATGTGGCCTGGCAATGCTTTCACTCTCCCGCTTTCCTCGACCACTGCTACTTTCTCTACTGTCCTCACATCTCCAGTGCTTTCTTCCCACCCTCGTCCCAGCTTACTCCACGGAGACAGAATGAAGCGTTCGGAAAAGAAGTCCCCAACCCTCCCACCATCACATCTCCCCGTGAGTGTATGCTCCTGTCGTCCCTCTTGTTACTGGGGGTAAAGTCTCTCGCTCCCCTTAAGACCAGCCCCCTGCAGGGGCATGGGACCCCACTTCCTCTACCTTCTGAGGGTGGTTCTGTCTCCTCCCCCTGAGTCGTTCTAAGAGCATGCAAACACTTTATTTCTCTTTTCTTTATTTTTCTCTTCCTTTTATTTATTTTTTATTAAGGTAACATTGGTTTATAGCATTATATAAAGTTCAGGTGTACATTATTATATTTTGATTTCTGTGTAGATGACATCATGTTCACCACCCAAAGACTAACTACAATCCATCACCACACACATGTGCCCTATTACCCCTTTCTCCTTCCTGCCTTCCCCTCTGGGAACCACCAATCTAATCTCTGTATGTATGTGTTTGTCTGGTGTTGTTTTTATCTTCCACTTATGAGTGAGATCATACAGTATTTGACTTTCTCTGTCTTCATTTAGCATAATACCCTCAAGGTCCATCCATGTTGAGATAACAAGTGTTGGAGAGGATGTGGAGAAATGTGAACTTTCATACGCTGCTGGTGGGAATATAAATGGTGCAGCCACTATGGAAAACAGTATGAATACAGTATCGAAAAATTAAGAATAGAATCGCCATATGATCCAGCTATTCCACTTCTCAGTATTTATCCAAACAATACAAAAACACTAATTTGAAAAGATCTGTGCACCCCTATGTTCATCACAGCATTATTCACAACAGCCAAGACTCAGAAACAACCCAAGTGACAATCGAGGCATGAATGGATAAAGAAGATGTGGTGTATGTACACAATGGAATACTACTCAGCCATAAAAAATGAAATCTTGCTATTTCCCCTTTCTTAAAAAAAATTTCTCTTTTGACTCACACTCCCTCTTTCAGTTATTGTCTGTTTTTTTCTTCATTTCTTTCATAGCAAAAATCCTTGAAAGAGTGACCTATGGTTACTGTGTTTACTTCCAATCCTCCCACATCAATATCTTGAATACACTCCAGTCCAGTTTTCGTCCTTAGAACTTCACCAGAACTTCTGTTATCAATGTCACTGATGCTGCTTACATCACTGAACCCAATCGTCCCCTCAGTCTTACCTTGTCTGACCACATAAGCAACCTCTGATGGAGCCCATCCCCCTCCTCCACTGAAGCAAGTTCTGCCCTTGGCGTACAGGACACCACATTCACCTGGCTTTCTCCCGCCTCACTGGTGGCTCCTTCTCAGATCACTTTCCTAGCTCCTGTTTACCCTCCCTCCCTCTAAAACTTGGAGCCCCCTGGACTCATTCCTTAGACTCTTCGTCCACTCCATCCATTGGGCTCACTCCCTCAGGGACTTCAGCTCCTCCCTCAGGGACCTCAGCTCCTCCCTCGGGGACCTCAGCTCCTCCCACGGCCTCCTAACTGCAGAGATGTCCCTCCAGCTGCCTGGTGACCTCTCCTCTGGCCGTGCAGTAGACGTTGCCAGTTCAATATGCCCCAAGTGCAGTTTTTGAATTCGACCTCAAACCTGCTCCTTTCTCAGTGTTCCTCTTCCCAATCAGGGGAATTTCTCAAATAATAGAAACCATATTCCTCTAGTTACTCAGCTTCAAAACCTGGAGTCGTTATTGACTTGTCTCTTCATTCAGGCCCCACATCTGACTCAGTAAATCATGTAAGCCCCACTTCCGAACAACCAGAATGTGACCATCTTGTGCCACCACTCTGTCACCACCCAGACGTAAGCCACCATCTCCTCCTGGACTATTTAATGCCAACATACCAGTTATAGTGATTCTGTTAAAATATAGGCAATGAGCTTTCTCCATCCAAAACTCATACCACGATATATGTGTTTTTCTTTGGGTAGATAATATTTTAATAAAGAGATTTAAAAAATCCTTTAGTGGCATCCCACTGATTCGGTTGATTAGTGAATTGATTCAGAATTAGAATAATTTCTCTGCAATCGGATCTCTCTCTACTCCAGCACATCTCCTCTCTGGACCCGCCTTCTACCTCACCTGCCCTCACTGGTTCAGCCCTGGACCCAGGGCCTTCCTGCACCAGGCGCATGTTGGCCTTGGGGCTTTGGACTCACTGTCCTCGCTGCCTGGTGATGCTTTTCTCCCAGCTGTCTCATGGTTGGTGGCCCTGATACTTCTCCTGCTTGTTGTCATGATATAGTCTTCAGGGACCTCAGTCTTTCACAGTCCACATAATATCATACTGGCCCATTATATTGATGACATTTTGCAGACAGGACCTGCAGAGAGGGAAGTGGCTAATGCCATGGATGTCTTGGTCAATGTTGCAGGACCAGTCTCACAAAGATTCAGGGATCCGGTACATGATGTGATATTTAGTGGTCCAGGGGTCTTGAACATGCTAGGACAATTCCTCTAAAATAAAGGATTAGCTGTTGGACCTCATATCTCCTACAATAAGAAAGAGGCATTGTACTTACTTGATGTATGCCTTTAAATTTGAGAGGCGGCAAATGCCATCTTGGGAATAGCGTTAGCTCATGTTAAATTTCCTCATATTAAAGTTGCTTCTTGCAAAAAAAAAAGGATCTGACAATACTTAATGGTGGAGAGGATGTAAGATATAAATTTCTTACGTACTACTGACGAGAGTATAAATCAATAGGCAATTTGGAAACCTGTCTGTAATTATTTTGTAAAGTTGAAATTCCCATATCCTTTGAGTTGGCATTTTCTCTCTTTGTAAGGTGTCATGTATACCTAGAAAAATGAAAATGTTTTCAGCACTATTCGTAATAGCAAAGCAAATAGCTTATATAAATTAATTTTAGCATATTTATCCAAAGTAATATTATATGAGTCAAATGAATGAATTACAGCCTTGCAGCACTGTGGATAAATCTTAGCAAGATAATGTTGAATGAAAAGTAGGTTTCCAGAGGTGACATACCGTGTTATAAAGTTAAAAACGTTAAACAATATACTTTTAAGGAACACATACAAATGTGATAAGATTATTAAAATCATCCAACAAGATTCAGGATACTGATTGACGTGGCTGGAGGAGGCAGGAGGATAGGATGGAGAAGAGCTACGTTGGTACATAGAAGCGTTGGGCAAACTTCTAGTTTGAATGTTGGGTGGCAGGTTCATAGCATTTATTATATTATTAAGCCCAAACCACAAATATATGAATAAAAGAGAGCCTTGCATGGGCCCATGATGAGACTGTGTCGTGAACCAGGTACTGCGATTGCTCCTGTTCTACATGAAATAAAGTCACTTCTTTGGATTAAGCTATTGTGTCTATAGAAACTCCCATTAAAAACTAAATACCTCGCCTGAGGACTTAGTAACCCGAAGACAGAAGTTTATGTAAGTTGACATATTCTGGCACAGAGAAGGATATTGAAAGATGGGGACACCAGACAAGTGAAATTGGATGAGGAAGAGGAGAAAGGTTCAGAGCTTGGGAAGAATCTGAAAAAAGGTGAAGGGGTGAACTTTCCTGTGGAGGCACGAGAGCAGGGGCTGCTGAGGGGCAGTGAAGAGATTTAGAAAGCTTGCAAGGTGGGGCCAGCTGGTGGTGAAGCAAGACGACCTCTCTGTTATAAATGTTGTCTAAACTTAGCCTTGCTCCAACGCATTCAGTTTTCAGTCAATCATTTATTTACTGAATATAGCAGTTTACAATCTAAACAAAGCACCGTTATAAGATTCCAAGGTTTCATCTGAATTATTTTGAGCAAGTACTAGGCCTCTAAATTTGACTTACAACATTTAGGAAAGAAGATAGATGAAAGTAATATATTCCACGGACAAAATATTACCCAAATTTGTTGACAATAATTTTTCTCTTTTTTGCCTTTGAAAGACGAGGGAAAATATTTATGCTTTTGCTTCCTGAAATTATTTAATTATTTAATTTAAATAGTTAGTCCTAAAGAAACATTTAAAAAATTCTGTTGGGACAAATTTTCTTTTCAGTTCATGTCTCCACAAAATTAATATTCTATCCTTGATGCCCCTGCCTTTCTTGTGAGCACTTTGATCCTTTCTTTTCATGTATTATTCAAAGTTGGGAAATAGATTACTCTCCAATAAGTGGATTTTGGAGAATAAAATCTCCATAAAACATAAGAAAATCAAGATTTTATTTCCCCCATTCTAAGTAAAAGGTTTGAAGAACTATGCATAACTTTAAAAGAACAAAAACCAAACATACCAAATAAAACAAACAAAAACACTCCATCAAAACAAGGTTGAAATAATCTTAGACCATATTCGCTTTAAAGACGTAAAAATGTGCTCGTAGGTTAAGAAAGAGTCCACGCTGGGGTCGTGTGTGTGACAGTCGAGATGTCGTGGAGCCTGGGGAATCTGGGTTCTCTCAGCAGTAAGACTGTGCGTGAAGTACAACGTTCCTCTGAGACCTGTAGGAGGGCGAACAAAGGACGAAATCCCTTCGCTTGGTGCACTTTATTCTCTCGTCACAGTTAAAGCAATATTTATCTTCTTCCTCCCCGCTCCTTACAGGCCTGCAGTAAATCAAAAAAGTAAACTCTCAGGTTCATTGTGTGAGGGGCTTACTTCCAGGCCTCTCCAGTTGCCACAGTAACTAATTAGAAATTTGCATCTCTAAGAGAATTATTTAATGCTGATGTGTAAGCCCTTTCATTCTGTGAAGCTGGGCCTTTTGCTAGGAAGCTCCTGGTAGATGCTGGGCCTCGAGGTCATACTGTACAAGCTATGAACGTAGGTGGCCCTGGTTTTCCCTTTTTATCTGAGTGATTCATACCCAGTGAAGAAAACGCCTTGCCAGGTCTTTGTTGAGTGGTGGGCATCTGAAAGGCGGCACTTGATTCATTTGGGCGCCATTTGTTTTAACCTGTAACTTCTTCCTCATTGCTGGTTAGCTAACCCTTGTGTAATTGAGTCATGCGTGTTAAAGTAGAGTTGAGTGATGCCAACCAACTCACCCACAGGAATCCCTCAGACTTGCCACGAAGCCTAAGAAGATAATGAATGTTGCTGAAATGCAAACTGGTTTGCAAACTTGGATAATGTGTAATAGAAATATGAGATGAACGTTTTCCCTGAAGCACTGCTTGTTTTCTGAGGTTTAAACCTGACATTCCCCCCATGTAGAAAGAAGAGAGATGAAAGAGAAGGGGCTGGTGACTCCGGGTGACTGGTCCTGAATCCAACAAGGGGCTACCACATTCCTGGCTGCCCTCCGTGCTGCTGGCACATGTGGGAGACAAGATTGGGGCCGTAAAGGAGGAGAAATGGGTCCAGTACCTCCGAGTCCCCAATCAACCACTCCCACCAAAGTGGGGGAGCCCCTGAGTTTCCTGCAGCCCAAGGATGAAACAAACACAAGTCCCAAGATGATGGCCAAGACTTCAATCAAGAGTGGAGTCAGGCCATGCGTGTCCAACTCAGCATCATTGGCAACAGGTAAGAGGTGGAAGCAGCCTGAGTGTCCATCAACACATGAATGGACAAACAGACGTGATCTGGACATATGGTGGAATCTCGCTCAACCTTAACAAGGAAGGACATTCCGATGCGTGCTGCACATGGATGGCCGTTGAGGACATTATGCTCGGTGAAATAAGCCAGCCACAAAAGGACGGACACCGCAGGATTCCACTCGCACGCAGCACCTGGATGTTATGGAATGAACGCTCGTGTCCCCCCAAAATTCATATGTTGAAACCTGATCCTCAGTGTGATGGCATTTGGAGGTGATGAGGTCATGAGGGTGGAGCCCCCATGAATGGGAGTGGTGAGCTTTTTTGCCCCTTCCACCATGCAAGGACACAGCAAGAGGACGGCCGTCTGTGAACCAGGCTCTCACCAGACACTGGATCTGAACCTTGATCTTGGACTTCCCAGTCTCCAGAATTGTGAGAAACAAATTTCCATTGTTTACAAGCCACCCAATCTATGGTATTCTGTTACAGCAGCCCAAATGGACTAAGATGTAGTGTAGCCAAACTCACTGAAACAGAAAGTAGAAGGGAGGTTGCCAGGCTGGGCGGGGAGGGGGACTGGGAAACTGTGTAATAGGTACAGAGTTTTGGTTTGCAAGATGGAAAGTTCTAGAGATCTGTTGCTCAGCATTAACACTACTGACCCGTACACTGAAAAATGGTTAAGGTGGTAAATTTTATGTTACGCATTTATCACAATTTTTTAAAAAAGTAAACTCAGTGGAAAGGTAGGTAGAGCTCTCCTTTGAAGGGATGAAAGAAAGCGTTCACTCTTAGGCTCTCTGAAGAGAAACAGACCAGGCTTGCTCACTGCTGAAGAAGGCAGAGCAGTGCCAGAGAGCCCGGCTCTCCCGCTGATGGGCGGAGGGGCCACCACGCAGGCGGAGCCCCAGCCGAGTCCTGCCATCCCTGCTGCGGCCACCGTTCCTGTCCATCTGGGGACATGGACCTGTTAAATACAGACTTGCACATTTTCTGAAGGCAGGAAGAATTAATCCTCTAGTTAGTAATTGTTTCTTAAAAAGTTTTGATCAAATAAAACATTTGTGTCTTTATTTTCTTTTAAACTGTGAACAAAAAATACTACCATTTGAGTGATTTTCTGTATCTCTGTTTCTCAGGTGCACGAGAGCCAATTTTCTGTTAAGGAAGTTTAATAATGGGTAGATGTTGAAAGTAAAATAATCTTACCTCCATCGTGCTGTGTATATAAGACATTGTCTGATGGATTTAAAGATTATTAAGTCCTTAGTTCCAGGGGATTTCCTTGAAGTCTGGAGCTATGGATATCTTCCTAAATTAGTGACTTTGAGTTGTCTTCTTAGCCGTGGGCACTAGCACAGTGACATTACGCTTTAACACTCAATGAGCCTATTTTATCCAACAAGAGCTTGGTTTTCAACTGAATTCTTGCCATGAGTCTATATTTCAAATCAATTTCTCTATAACACCAGTAACTTTACCATTTAATTTTTGTAGTCATTTCTAGTCCACACAAAAGTTTGATCAATAATTAACCTATTAGGCATATTAGAACATTTTCTAGAAGCATGCAATGATTCCATGAAAAACACAAAGAGATATATCATATACGTCTATATAATATATACTTTATTTAAAAAAATATTGAAATAATTGTAAAGGCAGCTTTTAAGATTAGCCCTCCCTGCTATGCTGGGTGGAAATGACTTAATTTCACAGCTGACCATAAGGTTCAATGAGTGCACCCAACGTGGGCTAAGAAACGGAAAGCTGTTCCCTCAGGGATGGGTTGGTTTCTCCAGTCTCCAGGTCGTCCCATGCGCACTGCTTGTGGAGAGCTCCTCGGCGGGAGAAGGAAGCCATCCATGAGACTGGCGATTAGGAGTGATAGATAAAACCGGGAGGTCACAACCAGAAACGCAAGTTACAAAATACATCGCTACAAATACAGTCAACAGAAGTGCACTAACATGTTTCCTGGGATGTCATCACTCACTCGGTCAGTCCCCGTGTCACCTGTTGGAACCCTCGCTTGGTGCTCCTGATGCCCCACTCAGATACGGTTCCTCTACTGAGCATGGGGATCATTCTCTTCTTACCGCGCTTTTTCTTGTAGAGCATTTGCCACCTTCTGTTTTATATTCCTGTTCTTACTGCTTTACTCCTGATCGTATCACCTAGAGGACCTGACATGCACCTTGCAGACAGAAAATGCTTGGCACTCGTTGACTGGATGGTTATGTGTGAATCCGACACATTTGACTGAGGGTTTGCTGAGCTCGTGAACCGTGCTCAGTAACCATTTGCTGGCCGAGACTGAAAACTTGACATATCTGTAATTATTTTTACTGACAATTACTTAAAGATTTTGTTTCCAGAAAATAAGGACATCCAAAAACTGTTCAGGAATTTCGTATTCACGAAGGTTGGCCAAACCATCTGGAATTCAAAGCAATAAGTGTTTAGGAAGCGAATTTGATGAAAGAGGAAAGTTCCAGCTTGGGATGACGGCTTGGGCCGAGTCTCCCACACGGCAAACTGTGACATGACAGAACACAGCTAAGCTGGGCCTGCATTTGTGACAACTGAAGAATGTGCGTCTTCTGTATTGTTACAGCAAATTTCTGGTCAAAAGGAACTAGTGTCTGCTTTGTCAGAGATGATGGGAAAACAGACATTCTTATACATTACTGGTGGGAGGGTAAATGGTACACACTTTGAGTCAAGTAATTTGGTTTTATCTATCGAAATTACAAGCACACATACCTTTCAACTCAGCACTTTGGTTTCTAAGAATGCATCCCACAGCTATAGCCACACGTGTGCAGAATGACATATGCACGAAGCTACTCATTGCTTTGTTGTTTCTAATAGCAAAAGTTGAAAATAATCTAAAAGTTTATCAATAAGGGAGTAGTTAAATAAATTATGTTACACACGTATACTGGAATATCATGCAGCTGTTAAAAATAATTAAATATTGATGTTACTAAATATTGGTATGGGTGATTGCCAAGGTTTATTGCTAAGTAAACAAACAAACAAAACCACCAAGTACAGAATAGTATGCTACCATTTGTGTAAACAGAAAGACAGGAAAGATACCTGTGAATTTGCTTAAATATGCATAAAATAGTTCTAAAAGCAAACACAAGAAACTGAGTGCGTTGGTTGCCTCTGGAAAGGCGAACTGGGCGACTGGTAAATAGAAGAAGAGGGGAGATATTTACTCCATCAGCTTAAAAAATAATTTATTGAGGTGAAATTCACAGAACATAGAATTATCCATTTTAAAGTGCACAATTCAGCAGAATTTAGCCTCTATTGAGCTCTGAAACATTTCCATGACTCCAACGGAAGACCCCTTCCTTCCCCATTAACCAGCTCCTTCTCGTCACCCCTCCCCCACCCCTGGCAGCCACCAATCTTCTCTGTGTCTGGAGATTTATCTATTCTGGATATTTCATCTCAATGAATTATACACTAGGTGCCTTTTTGTGTGTGGCTTCTTTCACTTAGCATAACATTTTTGAGGTTACTTTTTTTTTTTGTATTTTTGAAATGTAAGTTTTGTTGAGGTGTTACGTATTCCAAAACTAGAAGATTAAAAATAAAACTGTTTTCTTGATGAATATCAGGGGAACTAAAGTAAAGATCTCCAATCTGTACCACAAATGGATATTCTGAACAAGACTTATAAAGAAAGAGAAAAATACCCTTTCCTGTGCAGCATCCCATAATCCTTTTCCAATCTGAGCCCTTTCTAATCATCATAACAGCACACTCTTTGGGGAGCGTTATTTGGAGAAGTCAGTTTTGCCTTGAGTGACCTTGTCGTTAACCTGCAGCCATTTGTCTAGTGCAACGCACCCCTGTTACTTCATTGTGAACCTCGGCACTTTGTGACACTCTGTCCATAAAGCAAAGGCCCCGTCTCCCAACGTGAGTTCTTGCTTCCATCCCCTTGTACACAACATAGCAGACGTGTTACATAGACCCATCTGCTGACTCACAGGGGACTCAGACAAGGGGATTCTGCTGTAGGTGAGGAGACCCGGAAGACCAGGAGAACAATGCTGAAAAATCATGCTGAACAGCTTTCACTCCAAGCCCTGTCGTTTAAATGGGGATTCCAGAATAATTCCTCAGTTCCAATGTGGACTTTTTTAAGACCTAGAAGGTTGGAGTGGGAGCACACTTCAGAAGTCGTCCGGGCTGACCTCGTAATTACTCACACAGGAATGTGTGCCGACAGTGACAGTTAATCGGTGCACAGACGCTTCTGTGCTTTCTGAGACAGCGAGCTCACAACCCAGAAGTCATTGCACCAGCCTGATGTCACTGCAGCCTGGATTAACCAACACACGCCGGGCTTTGGAGATTTCCTGGTCACAGCCCGGGAAGTTCCATGTCCTCGGAAGCCCCTCAGTGCAGGGCAAATGGGGGTGGCTGGTCACCCTATTCTAGTCAAGAGCACCCATGGCCAGGGAGGTACTGCAATGGAGCTGGGCTGTGAAAGATGGACTGGATCCAAAGTCAGGGAGGGGCCAGAAAGGAAGGGCTTTAAGCTCTGCATCCCTTAACCCACACAACATGACCCCTAGCTGTGTGTAATTTCTGACGCAGTCATGTGTATTTCCATCCTGGTTTTGGATCTCTAGCTTGGAACTGTGATTGTTAGGCAGCAGCGAGCCACTGACATTTGTTAGCAGGGTTGTAATAAGATTAAAGGTGTCTTCTGGGCATATTTATCTTGGGATAATGTTTATGATTATTATGAGAACACCTGGAGTCGAGAAAACCAGTGAGAAGGCTGTTGCATGGGTCAGGCCTGATGCGAGTGGAGCTGTGGGGATAAAGACGGAGAAGAGATTTGGGGAGAAAAGCAAGTAGAAAATGGACGCCATTGGGCTGAGGAGGAGGAAAGGAGGGAGGAAGGGCACCAGCTCAGGCAGTGGTTCTCGAACCCAGATTCGGTTTAGAAGCCCAGGGAGGACTTTTTGAAGACACTGATGCCTGGACCCTGGGCCACCCTCATCCTTGCCCTCAGGTCATGACTCCATCAGCAGTGGGGGCCCAGATAGGGGTATTTTTAAAAAGCCCACCAGGTGGTTCTGCTGTGCAGCGAGGGTTGAAAACTGTTGGTTTAAAGTTTTCAGCTGCTTTATTGGGCTTTTACAGGATGTTTTTCTTCCTGAAGGATCAACTACACATTTTGTTGTGGAGACCCTGGTCCTACAGGAATGCCCACGGTTTCAGAGAAGGTGAGGGGATCGAGCTCGTTCTAGAAGAGCAGAGGATTGAAAGTCGAGGCTATTTGTAATGTCTGGGACTGAGTCTGAGACCCTGCCGCCCTCCTCCAAAGCAATCTAGGGCTGCAACACAAAACGAGCAAATCATTTCACACGCGTTGGCTCATCGAGGGTCTCCTCTTAACCGCCCCATAAAGTAGGATCTTATTCCCATTTTACAAGTGACGGGACTGAGGTGTGAGGAGGGTGTGAGTGAGGACGAGAGCCCGGTCCGATCCCGGTCACTCTCCCTCCAACCATGCCTGTCCGCTCTCCCGTCCCCTGGGGCAGGTCACAATGGAGTCACAGGTCCTCCTCTCCACCTTTCCAAACATCCGGACAAGTCAGACGAGCCCCTCCTCCACCAGGAGACGTTTGACAGATTTCTCATATTCCGACTTCTACAAAGAAGCCTCAGACTACACAGCAGAAAACACGAGTGAACTTCCCTTTAGATAGGTGAAAAAGACTTTTTCTAGATGGTTGGTCTAGCTCATATGAGATTGGTAATGCCAGAGGGATAATAAATATTTCGGATTCTAAAAGAATTTTATAACAGAAATCTTAATTCTGATATGTACAGAATAGTTTGGGAGCAGTGTTGGAATTTCTCCCTTGTAACAGACAATGTTCTACCACGTTAAACATGCACACTCTATTTTTTGCAATCATAGCGAAGTTATTATTTTAGAGTTGCACTTCCTTGCTGCAACGAAGCTCTGTGTCTGAAGGAATTTCAAAACACTGGACAGATACAAGGTGAGCTATTAAATAAGAGACGTGAACTTAATTAGAAAATTACATTCCACTGCTAGGTATTTCACGACTTCAGAATCCAGAAAGTCCCCGGGCTTGGATGTCTCCGTGTTGTCCTCAGTGAAAACACAGAGGACATTTCCAAATGAGATTTCTGCTTTCCGAGATTTCAGTATTCCACTCTACTTTGAACGTTTTCTGTTGTGCCACAAAGTTCTTGAAAACCAGATTCCAGGGCCTTAGATTTGCTAATTAGTGTTATGGCTGCTGGGGGCGTGAAGCTCTAAAACCTGTGTGTTCCCTCTGCAGCCAGGCCAGGTAATCGGCTGCGAGTTTCTGCCAAAGGTGAAGAATTCCCGTGTGGTTTTTCCAGCTTTACTCTCCCTTCATCCGTGACGACTTCTTTTTTGAAAACTTCAAGAGCATTAATTAACCCGTGGTGGCATCGCGGTATTAACACAAGAAGGATGCAAAAAAATAACCAACCACAGCAATAAGACAAAAGCCAGCTCTAGTGCCACCCACTTGGTGTACAGAAGAAATTATACCGCTCCTCCTTATAAATAAGGGGTTTGTGGTGTGTCCTTCCTTTCCTGTAGGAGAGGGGCTGCTTATTGATGCTGCATCTGTTTTGTCAGAGCGGCGGCTAATGGAGAAAGTTAATTGTGTTGGTTGTAAGGCCACCTGTCACACACATGCCTCATTTCCATACTAATGGTCCAGCAGTGGCAGGCAGGGCGCTCTCCGCAGTCACAGCCACTGCCTCTTCAGAAACGTGGGCCAAATGTGCCAATGCAGCAACTGTGGGCAAGGACCGAATGCCTCTGTATTGTCACCCAGGGCTTGTGTTAACCCCCGACTGGCAGCTCCAGACTGGGTTTGCCGTCAAACTAGGGATGTGGTAAATGCTGCTCTGGGGTAAGGCCCGAGTCCACGGCGAACCTGCCGGGAGAGGCAGCTGGTGGGCTTCAGCATTTGAGAGAATAATCCTCTGTGTAGCCTACCCACCCCACAGGAGGGGAGAGAGAGGGAGCTCAAATTCTGAATACTCGACTTCTCCTTTAAGAGCAGCCTCCGTGTTATTTCACGGTAGCATTTAGTATTCTCTTCTATGAGCATTTTCAGTGCCTGCCTTTGCTTTTTGAATTAGTCCGTATCCTTGGGAAAACCTGCAGATGCTGCCCTCATCAAGGCAAAGCTCGGAGCTCTGAGCAATCGGGTTTCCGGTTCTGCCGCCTAAATTCCGGGAAGCAGCCTTGACTGGCGGCTGGACTGCCCTCTGGACAGTACTTCACCCAGCGAGACCTTTCACAAATCGTCCGGATCGCAGGCAGAGCTGAGGAGTCCGTGCCTCCGAGAAGAGGTTGATGAATATTTTAGTGGGACTATTAGATGCAGTTGGAGAGAGCTGCAGGCCCCTCAACGAGGCAAAGCTAATAAAACTGAGAGCCATTCCTCGCCAGTCCCCATCCTGAGGATGGAGGAAAAGACCAGGTCCAGTTTCTCTGGGATCCTTTTGTGCACGGCTTTCTGCGACCCCGCACAGCCCTCATAAAGGGATCTGGGGCTAGATGCCAAATGCTGCAGCACCGATGGCTGTAGAGAGATGGGGAACATGCGGGCCAGGCAGCTTACGTTTTTTAACGGCCAGTTTTAGTTGAATCGATGGTTATTTCAGGCTGCATTATCTGTATTCTTGTATCGACACAAATTTGACGACGGATGTCATAGTCATTCGGAGGAGGTTCAAAGTCAGGCAGGTAATGGTTCTGGCCACATACTACTGGGATGTCCCAAACTGTGACATTCTTTCTGGGATGTGTCCAGTCAGAACTGCTCAGCCAGACGAGGGTGTGCTGGCATCTGGGGTGCCCTGGAGGAAGCCCAGGAAGCCAGCCCCTGGAGGAGGTTTTATGTGTATCTCAGTTCCAAAGGGCAAAGGATACATCGAGAAACCCCAAAGGAGAATTTCCTGGCTGACCTCTGTTAGGTCTGAGTTTGCCAGTGCACCACAGAGTTTTCTTAGAACAATAAAGCAGGAGGTTTTGGTCACAATGGGGACCCAGCACAGATTGCGTAGAAAACCTGAGTGAGGAAGCCGACATAAATTTAGAGTCTGCAACCTCAGCCAGGCCATTGATGCTGCACAGAAGTCTTTCTTCATGTCCCCACCGTAACTGTTTCGAGATTTTATCACTTTCCTCCAGCTCCCCACTCAAGATGAAGAAGATAGCTTCACCTTGAATTTTACAGCAGGAACTGGCTACCAAAAACCCTGTCTCCCCCAACTTTTGGCCCCAAGCTACACCAGCAAGCTTGTCTACATCCACAGTGACGTTTACCTCAGTCCTCCCATCTTAGGAAAAACGGTGACTTCCTTTCTTCTTTTCTCGTTCTTCTCTGTCTGCTCCTCCTCCTCTTCTCTCTTTCCTCCTCTTCTCTCTCCTCTCCTCTTCTCTCTCCTCTCCTCTTCTCTCTCCTCTCCTCTTCTCTCTCTCCACACTCACATCCACACACACACGAGCCACACGAGTGTGTACCTCATGACAGGTCAGTCTGAACACACCTGGGAAACATCAGCTTGGCAAACCACAGTCTCTCAGAAATTGACAAGTGAGGCATGTGAGTGCGTTGCAATCATAGCTGCCCGACAGGTGCCACATCTGGTCTTACGGGAACATAGGAGAGGGATGTCTAATCGGACTGAGGGTCAGGGAAGACGTCCTGGAGAAGATGAGATTTAGGTTAGACCCTGAAGGACTTGAGGCGGATTAAAAAAGGAGAGATGACAAATTTAAGCAGATGAAAATCATGTATGAAGAGTCTGGCCTGCCCCAGGACCTGAGGATACTTGGGTTTGGTGATAGAGAGGAAAGCCTGGTGGGAAAGTTGAGGCTGGAGTGAGGTCACCAGGGGCCAGTCGTGAAGGGCCATATGGAATAAACCATGGACTCGAATTTCACCTTATAAGTTGTGTAGAGCCACTGAAGAGTTTTAAGTAGGGCAATGACGTGGTAGCTTTGTGTAGGGGGAGGAGGGGCAAGGTTGTGGCCAGAGGATGAGTCATTGCAGTGTCCAGACAGGAAGTTTTGGAAAGACTGGCCATGGGAAAAGAGGAGGAGGGCTGATCTACAGTGGTGGGCTCATCAAACCCTGGGGATCAGGTGCTGGAAGGTCAAGTAGGAAGAGGATAAGGTGACTGTCAGGTCACTGACTTGGGCAATTGGGTGAATGGTGTCAATATTTTGAGACCACAGGAGGCAGAACAATTACTGAGGGAAAGATGCTCAGTTCCCTTCAGTCCATATTGAGCTCGAAGGACATGTAAGTGAATCTGTTCAGCAAATTGACTGTTACCTGAGCAGAGTGGCCTGGCCTGGGAACTCTCTGGAATGGTGGTGACGGAAGCCACTGTGGATGGGGTGCAAGTGTGTGGCCTGAGGTGCACGGAAGGCCAAGGACGGCTCTGGTGAACCCTGACGGTGAAGGAGTAAGGGGGGAATGAAGAGATCCCAAAGGAGGATGGGAAGGAGCAGCAAGAGAGACCCAGGAGAATCGGAAAGAGGAGTCTTCTAGAAGCGAAGGGAGAAGAGAGCTTTAAGAGGCAGAGAGCAGCCAACAGTGTCAAATGTTACAGAGAGTTTGAGTGAAATAAAAACTGGAAGGCGACCCTGCATTTGTCAACATGTAAGCCAATGGTGTCTTCTGCCAGTGCCATGGGGAAATGGGTGGTTTGTGGAGGCTGAGGGGAGGTGAGGACAGGGAGCCACGAGCCTGATTCCAGAGTCCAGCACCATGCCTGGCTCCCAGCTGGTGCTCAACAACGCTCCTTGAATCAGCGACTGAACCGATCCCTCTCTAGGCCCACCATCCTCTGCTGGTTCTTACTGGTCTGCCCTGGAGCGCCTCCTCTGCCCACCGTCTTCTCCAGCTCCACTGTCGCCTCCCCAAGATTTGTGTTCTATTGCTTCTCTTATAAGGTTTATGGTCTCATCAACCTATTTCTTGTTTCTATTTCTTCTTTTTTATCCTTACTACTATTGATATTGAACCTGAAGTGAGTTCGCTCACCCGTTGCGCAGCAAGCCAATCTCTGACACCGGGTGTGGTGGAAGAAAGTAGGACTTTATTTTTGCACAGCACTGAGCAAGGAGAGAGGGCAGCTAACGCTGAAATCCCAAACTCCCCGAAAAGCTAAAAGGAAGGGTTTTTATTTGGAGTTGTAGGTAGGGGAGGGGGAGCATATGGCCTTGCTGGTCGGAGCTTTCCCACCAGCCTACCTGTGGCCTTGAGACTACTTGCAGAGAGGTGGGAGCCCATGACCTTGCTGGTCAGCAGCTTTCCCACCAGCCTGTATCTCTTTGTGGGGAGGAGATAATGAATCCAGGTGCTTGTCCTTGGCGGTGTCTGTCTCCATGGAGGACAGTGGATTTGGGGGCCAGGAAGCCAGGGAGTAAGCAGGGAAAGAGTGCTTTGATTTTAATCCCATATATGCTGGGTTTAGTGTAGGGAAACTGGTATCAGGGTCAGTATCACTATTGCCAAATTAATCACCACCACTTTCCTGCCAAACTCTCTGACTGTGCCAAAATTTTGTTTATTAAAAAACTCCCAGTGTTAGATTTTTCTTCTTTTAATTTTTTCTTTATTTTAAAGATTGGCACCTGAGCTAACATCTGTTGCCAATCTTCTTTTTTCTTCTTCTTCTCCCCAAAGCCCCCCAGTACATAGTTGTATATTCTAGTTCTAGGCCTCTCTGGTTGTGCTATGTGGGACGCCGCCTCAGCATGGCCTGATGAGCGGTGCCATGTCCATGCCCAGGATGCAAACAGGTGAAACCCTGGGCCACCGAAGCAGAGTGCGCAAACTTATCTACTTCGCCACAGGGCCAGCCCCCATAGATTTTTTAACAGAAGATAGGAGAAGTGATGACCAGAAATTGTGGACAAGTCCAGCGTTAAAACTTCTAGCCTGGTGTGTAGGTCAGGAGACACACACCCAGGGCTCTAAGCAGGGAACACTCCTGGGGTGACAGACTGCTGGGCTCCCTAACGGGCCTCTGCTGTTGAGGGATGGCAGGCTAGCCCTTGGGAAATCTTCAAGGTTCCCACTGCCCAGGGCATTGAACCCATCCTCCTGAGTTTCGCATTCAGTGTCTTCAAAAACTAGCCCAACCTACATAACCAAAGAGATCTCCCCCTATTTTTTTTATAGCCCGAAACCAACGCTGCCATCAAATGAGACCATCCCCATAGTGTGCTCACTGCTTTCCAAGCAATTTGCTGTGACTTTTTCAATCTCCTAGAACATCTTTCTTCTCCGTTAAAAACCTTACCCACCCTCTAAGGCACGGCTCAAACGTCTTTTTTTTGCAAGGCCTTCCTTGACTCCCTGGAACAATCAGACCTGTCCTGCCTTCCTTGGGGCTTATTGAAAATTGAAGGGGGCAACTCTGCTGGGAGGAGCCTTGTCCACGGGGAGCTGCCGCGTTGGCCAGAAATGTGTCTTCTCAGTTGGTGACCTGTGGCTGCTTTACAACGCATGTTTATTTAAACTGCCCTGAGGCAGCTTCACACACTTGAGGAAAACTAAAAAAGAGTTCAGCAGCCTCCGCTTCAGAGAGGACTTGCTTGGGCTGCTGTGACAAAATACCGTAGACAGGGAGGCTTACACTGGGCAGAAAGTCATGGCTCACAGTTCTGGAGGCCGGAGGTCGGAGGTCAGGGTGCCAGCAGGTCAGGGAGGGCCTCTTCCAGGTCCCGGGCCGCTCGTTGTGTCCTCACGGGGTGGAGGCCAGAGAGCTCTCTGGATGCTCCTCTGTAAGGGCACGACTCCCCTTCAGGAGGGTGGAGCCCTCATGCCCTAATGATCTCCCAGAGGCCCCACCTCCTAATGCCATTGCCTTGGGCGTTAGGTTTTCAACATGGCGCTTTGGGGACACAAACTCTCAGACCCTGGCTGGTGCGACCACACTCAGTCCCCATACGAGGAAGACAGAGGCTCCAAGAGTGAGTCAACCTCGCGAGTGACCAGCGACTCCCATTAGGTCCCTGATGGTCTCCGCTGCTCCCGGCTGCCCCCTCCCCCATCTCCCACGGTCTACACCTGAGGGATGGGAGACAAGAGCAAGCTCCGCATCCTGGCTCATCTCACCTCCCCGAGCTGGAGAGCTGCTGTGTTACCCAGGAGAAAGCTGAGCCTGGAAATCCGCCTTTGTGGCTCCTTCCCCAGGAGGCAGTCACACCCAGACCCACCCTGGGCAGGAGGCTGGTTGTGGGGGAGGCTGAGGGCCCCCAGAGGCCCACGCTAGAAACAACCGTGGACTTACTCTCCCTCCCGCAGTGGAAAAGGATTTTCCAACCTGGCTGTGTGCAGCCTGCCCCCGGGGAGTTGAGGGGATCGACTGATTTACAGAAAAGCAGCTGCACAGAACATTTGCAATAAAACGTCAAAACCACATTTTATTTCTCTTCCAAGAGAAGACAAGGTGCTCACCGAAACTGGGTACTAGAGTAAGAAGAATGGCGTAATGTTTGTTCCCTGAGTAAACTCATTCTTTTCCTGCTTCTGCAGGTGTGCTCACCAGGCTCCCCGACCCAGAACGCCCCTCCCTCCACTGTCCCCTCTGGTGTCCAGCGTGGGGCAGGGTCGAGGGACGTCCCAGCTCTGACCCTCGGCGGGGGCGTGGAGCGATGTCTGACCCAGGAATTCTTTCTGCTGCAGTTTCCGTGCTCTGGGCAAACAAAACCAGGTGTCCCAGCTCCTCACGGGCAGAAAGTCAGGTCTGAGAAGCTGGACGGAAAGCAGGTGAACGAGCGGACGCTCAAAGGCCAGGCAGCCAAGTGGGGCTCCTGGGGCCAGCGGCTCGGGGTCTGTTTCTCCAAGGCTGAACGTCATCTCTCTGTCCCTCAAAGACCTTTGTGCCAAACCGAGCACCCCCCCCACCCCGATGTACACTCTGTCCCTCTCAGCCACACGCGTCTCCTCATTAATCGTGCAGAAGCCATTGCATCTTAATTGTGAAAGTGCATAGACGCTGTGACCCTAATAGTATTTTCTCACTGATGGTCGAATTAAAAAAAGTTCTAAAGGGCATTTCATGTGTGATTTCATACGTCTTCAAAAGTCAAGACTGCAAACAGGACGGCCGATTTGGCTGCTACGGGCACAGGCGCTGGGATGGGTTGATCTGCCCTGAGGCTTCCCGTCCACCTGCTCAGACGGGTCGAGTGTCCAGCCTCCTCTCAGGCAGCGACTCCGCAGGGCTGTGGGAGGGCCGGATGAGAGGGCAGACGCACGTACTTCAACACAGCTCCAGGCTCCACAAGTTCTGGGCTCGCGATAACCTACCTAGGTCTCAAGGCTCCGTCTCTGAAGACGTAGAGTCTGAAAGCACAGAATTAACACTTTCCCAGCTCCTGTTTAGGACCTCTCTTTTAAGAGTGCATCGACCCCGATCCCGTGTGAGGAGCAAATCCAGGATCGTCAGGGTCATCGTCACGTGCTCTTTCTGAGTGAGATTTTCTTCATTATCTTCAGGTAATTAGATTTTCGGTTTGAAATCTACATAATTGATTTCCACAATTGATTTCCTTTTGTTGGTAAAATTTTCTTCTATTAACTGATGCTCCATTTGAAACTCCTGGATGTGCCATGAGTGGAATGAGTGTGTGAGACCTGTGTGCTCTTCTCCTTTGGCGGTCCGACCCCCGGCCCCGATTGGAGCTTATTCCTCCTGCATCAGCATCAGCTCACCAGATCCACCATCTGTTACAGAGTAAATTCGCCCAGTGCTCGCTATGTGCTGGCTCTGGGTAAGGTGCCGAAGAAAACCGTGGAACGGTTGCCAGACTTAACATGTCAAATTGTTCTATGGGACATAGTTATATTTAAGAGGAACTTATTTATTTGAAATTTAAAGGGATCTGGGCGTCTGCTTTGTGTGGGTAACTCTAAGTTGTGGTCTTAGTCTCCACACGGTCTTTCACCGAGCGGGGGATGCAGTCAAGAACCCTCAGGCGGATGGGCGCCGTGTGCGAGGGCTGTAGGAGGGCACCCCAGGCAGAGTGGCGCTGAGACTGAGGCGTGGAGGCGCGCGCGCAGGAGTCGGCTGAGCCTGCGCTCTGCCCGGGAAAGGGCTCCGGACGGGGGCTCAGCCTGTGGGAAGGGTCTGAGGCAGAAAGCAGCCGTGGGAGTTTGTCGACTGCTGCGTAGTCTAACAATTCCCGTGGAGCAGACGCGGGGTGAGGAGGGCTCCAGGGAGACCCCACCGTGGCTCCGGCCCGACCACTCAGGTGCACCCGACTCTCCCAGCCGTCTCCTCCTTTCGCTGCAGTCTTTGCGGGTAAAAACGGCCTTAAATGAGAAAGTAAACGCTTAGTAATCCTGAAGGAGTGAGCTTAGTGGAGGCCCCAGTCTTTTCCGGGGAGGTGGTTAGACTGTGGAGTTATGACGAGAAAAACGTGGCACTGCTGAAGCTTCCCTTGAAGGATCTCTCCGATGACCCACCACGACCGGCACTGGCAGCCCGCAGAGGGAAACGGGGGAGGAGGGCACCTTCCCCCTCCTGCTGGTCCCGGGGAGCCAGCTTGGCGGGACGGCCAGGGACCAGCAGCTCTCACTCCTGCCCCTTTTGTAGCTAATTGTGTGCTGGTGACTTCGTGCTGAGGGATTTGTGTAAGCTGAGTGAGAATTCGTCGACAGTGGATGAAGATTATTGTGGTCACCCACGGACACAGAATGGACCCAAAATTTGGCTCAGATCAAGACTGAGGATGCAGCAGACCCACCCAGAGGTGCGGACAGGCTTATGACTCACGTAAGAGGCGGTCTGGGCAGAGCAGGGCAGCCCCAGCAGGTCTGAACAGCTCAGGAGGGCGGAGCAGGGCCGCCCGCTTGGCCTTCCTGGTGCTGAGAGGCAGGGCTGGGCGAGGGCTCCTGGCAAGGCAGGCGCTGTGTGACTTGAACTTCCTGGGACCATGGAGGGTGCACCGCGGCTTTCTGATTGGCTCGTTTCCTTAAAAGGCAAGAGACGAAGAGGGCAGGTGAGGGCTTCGAAGTCGTCTGCGTACGTCAGAAGTGACGTCCGACTCTATTACCAAGCCATTTGCCTGCTCTGACTGCTGGCAGTTTCAAGGATCCTGTACGTTAACGCGCAGCTTTGCACCGACTTCTCCAACAGGTGAATAGGCAGAATCTGACAGGAAAGAGGGCGTGCATGCAAGAAGGCAACTGGAGGAGTCTGATCAAGGGGCAACTGGCAGAGGCCTGGGTGAGGCGGCGAGAAGATGGGGCTGCAGCATTGGACAGCCAGTGACGTCTGCGGCCCCATTTAATTCCAGCTCCTGGTGGGGGAGGTGGGAGTGGTGACGAGAACCCAGAGGGAGAGAGCGGAGGAGAGCGAGGGAAGGCCAGCTTGAAGAGGGCTGCCCATCAGGAGCTGCAGCCTCAGTCCAGAAGGTCGGCCACCTCCAGAGACTTCCTCGAGTTGCTGGGCTCTCCTTCCCTCTGGCCTCCTGCTGGCGCCCCTGTTGGCCAAGCCACCCTGGAGCCAGGGGCAGGTGTGCTCACTGACCCAGCCGGAGCTGCCTGGCCCCCCTCACAGATGTCGGCACGGGGCCTCCCTGGCTTTCCCTCTGGCAACAGGACAGAGGCCTGAGTTCACCCGGACAACTGGTCAGAGAAGCTGTCTCCTGCTCCCCACACTTCTGGGAAGGTCGACAGGTCTTTGAGTATAACACACCAAACCAACCGTGTCTGTCGCACGAAGTTCTGGTGTTTTGAACAAGCGATTTTCGTTGCATGTATAGCAGCAATTTTGAACATGTAAAGGAACGTTTTATGCTCTCAGTCTCTCTCCTTCTTTTGAATTGATGTTAGAGGTTCAGAGAAAACAAGAGCCAGGACGTGACACGCAAGTCCCTGTGGTGACATGGGTGATGCACACAGCAGCTCAGAAAACGTAACTCATCAGACGAGGGGCAGAGTCAACAGCAGAAGGCCTCCTGTGGGAAGCGTGATGGCGGGACGGGCGGTTCCGGGACTGTCTTACCATCACTATGGGGCTTGCGGCGTCTGTACCAGAATTTGATTCCTTTGTCAAGGCTCCCCTCCGTCTGCCGCACCCTGAGCTGACTAGCTCCCCAGCTGGACAGTGGGTCCCCACAGCACTGAGCGCGAGGTGAGCTGTGCCATGAGGCGGTGGTTGGCGTTGCCTGCCTCTGTTCCTATGGAGTCAAAATCTAACGCCGGCACAAATCAGAAACAACATAGCAGCTTTTCTGAAATTTATTATCCATTCTAAAATGCATTTGCATTTTTAAATACTTATTGTTGGCCTTAGTCTTCATGCAATTTTGTTCATATCTCTAGAAATAGAGCAATGTGACTTTTTGTTCCTTTTATGACTCCAATCTGATGCCCAAAGGGATGAAGTCAAAATCGTTAAGCAAATGGCGGAAAGCAATCAACGTTCCCAAATAAAAGGTCACACGATAAGGAAAGATGAAAGTGAAATACAGAAAAAGCACTTATCGCTTTGGCTCAAAAATCTTCAAACCGTCATCAATCTACAAGCAAAACATTGGAAGGAGAAGCCTGGCTGTGCTTGGCCTCATTCAGTAATGATGACGCTTCCACTGAGCGATGGACATGATTTTTTGGACACATAGCCAGTTTTGAAAACTCCTTTGTTAAAAAAAAATCGAGTAGGAAAGGCCACGGGTGAGGACAAGCTCGTCTCTTGTTGACCAGCAGAGATTCCTCGGACGACAGGGGCCTGGCCTCTGTCCCAGCCCACGTCCCTGAGACGGGACTCAGCGGTTTCCTGAGTCCACGATCGGGGCGTGTTCTGAGCACAGAAATAAACGTGTCTCGAGCTGTGGCCCCGAGCCAGGAACCTTCCAGCATCTTCAGGACACGGCCCTCCGTGGCTCCCACGCTCCATCTTCAAGACGGTGGCCACTGGCGTGTTTGCTAGGGTCTCCTCAAGTCTGGCTGGCAGCTCAGCTCTGTCCATGAAGCCGCTCAGCGCACGGCTGTCTCTGGTGCTGACGCACGTCGGCTCAGAGCGACACACACCTCGCAGTGCCGCTTCAGAGGCGGCCGTCACCGACCGTGTGGACACACAGTGTCTGCTTCGGTTACACACGTATGGGGCCCCTTGCACGCCCTTCTGTCAGATGCTGCACCGCATGGAAACACCACAGCACACCGCCAGCCCTAACTTCCCAGGACAGCGCACAGAGCTCACACGCGCTGATGGTGCAGCGCCCTCTGACCCCACGGCTGGGGTCACCATGAGACCAACCGCAGCCTGTGCGTGAGTTCCCCCAATGACTTGTGCAATTTTTGTCGGCAGGGATAATTTGATGGAAAAACTAGACATCTGGGTTCCCAAGCTACAATTTTCAGAAAGTGTCCTCTCCTTTCTACCTTTTGAAAACAAAATTTTCCCTGATTAAGAAATATGGTCGTTGTTTTAGAAGCTTGGAAACATAAATTGTGAACACATTTTAATGTTTTTCATTCTATTCACCATTTTTATTCTTTGTTTTAAAAAGAAAGTTAGGATCCTTAATATCAAGTTAATTAAAAAATGAACAGCTCGGCTTCCTCCGCCCCATTCCACACACGCACACACACACGCACGCACACATGCACGCACACACACATGCATGCACACGCACACACACACACACTGCACCCGAGCAGGGGCTACACAGAGCACGGTTTAGGGCAGGTGTGTGAAGCTGGCGTCTGATGAGGGCTCTTCTCTGTTTCGATGACTGTTGGCTTATTCAGAAGTGAGGCCCATGACACATTAGCTCCCAACAAGCGAAGCCTACCACTTTAAGCAGGCAGATTCCTTCGGCACAATTGGGAAGCTTAGATAAAGGAGCCACCGCTCGGGGCTTATGGACTGTGGGAGTCCCCAGCAACACTGGCTGTGGCCTCCCGAGTTTGCAGAATCCTCTTCTCTCTTTTCTTCTCACCCTGATCCTACAGAAACTGCAGCCCAACTGGAGGAACTTGTCACAAAGCTTAGACAAGATTTATGCAGAAAAGCAAGGAAAATTGCAGTCATCTGACATTCTGAAAAGCATTCTGATATTTAGGGGAAAAGACCCAAAAGTTACCCTACGGAATCAGGGGAAAGCAGGGTGCAGAGGCTCTAAGAGCCCGTGAGCTGTGATTACAGCTTCATAACGCCTCCTGCAGGTGGACGGGATGACGAGGGGTGAAGGAGGCGTGCACAGGTCACAGCCGACACACGGGACACGGCGTAAACCCAGTGTGACTGTTCTGTCTCCTTTATACGGTTCTGTAAGGCGTTTTAAGTCCAGGTAGCGTGTGACAAAGGTTAATTAGTGTTTGGTCAATATGTATACTCTTCTGTGAATCGCTGTGATTTTGTTGGAGACATTGGCAGTCCGTCTGGACGTAATTTTAACCTCGCCTCAGTGATTCATCCCTGAACCCGCAGATGACCTAAGAGGCCTCCACTCTCGCCTGCTGGGCGTCTCGGGACCTGCGGGAAGCGTGGCTGACGGTAGGGCGCTGGAGACAACGGCCCGTTCCAGCTCAGCCCTGTGCGCACGCTCGCTGCCACCCCTTCCACGCCCAGGGCCCCACAGCGGGCAAGGTTGGCTGAGCACTGCCTTTCCCGAACGTAAGGACACTGAGGAGTTGTTCTCAGTGGTTCTTAGCATTCAGTCTGTGCCACCTCGCGTTCGACATCAAGGATGTAGAGAGGGAGCACATGGTCGGGAACTCACGTTCTAAGACACAACACAAAACACCCCTGCAGCGCGGCGTGATCTTTACTGTGAGAGGCGTGTGTGAACTGACTCCGTAAATCAGTTCTGTGAACAAATGCTACGGGATGCCGGTTGGCGCCTCGCATTGCTCTAGGACCTGCAGAAGGAACGAGGCCCCTCACACATGGAAGACGTGAGGAAAGCAAAAGATTGAAGGCTGGCTAGGAGCACTTAGCATGGGGGCAGCAGCTCTCTGGAGCTTACTCATCTGGCTTGTCGGAAACTTTGCGTGCATTGTTGGTACCTCCCCACCTCCCCGCCCCAGCACCTGACGACCACCATCCACTCTGACTCTACGAATCTGACTGCTTTAGCTACCTCATATAAGTGGGAGCACGTTGCATTCCTCTCTCTGTGAATGACTTATTTCACTTGGCATAACGTCCTCCAGCTTCATCCATGTTGTCGCATATTGCAAAATTTCCTTCTTTTTAAAGGCTGTGTAGTATTCGATGGTGTGTATATTCCGCATTTTCTCTATCCCTCCATCTGTCAATGGACATTTAAGTTGTTTCCACATCTTGGCTGTTGTAAATAGTGCTGCAATGAATGTAAGAGTGTTAATATCTCTTTGAGATCCCGATTTCTATTCTTTTGGATAAATACCCAGAAGTAGAATTACTAGATTATATGGTAGTTCTATTTTTAATTTTTTGAGGAACCTCCATACTGTTTTACATAGTGCAGAAAAAGCACTTGACACAATTCAGCACCTTTTCATGATAAAAACTCAACAAACTAATCATAGAAGGAAATTGCCTCAGCCAGCCCACAGCTAACATCGTACTTAAAGATGAAAACCTGAAAGCTTTTCCTCTAAGAAGAGGAACAGAGTGAGGGTGCTCACTCTCACCACTTCTGTTCGACATGGTACTGGAAGTTCCAGCCAGAGCAGCTGGGCAAGAGAATGAAATAAAAGGTATGTACATTGGAAAAAAAGAAGTAAAATTGCCCTTGTTTGCAGACAACATGATTTTATATATGAAAACCCTAAAGACACCATAAAAAACTGTTAGAACTAATAGACAAACTTGCAGAATACAACCAACATACAAAAAGCAGTTGCATATATATACACTAATAATAAAAAAGAAACTGGGAAAACAATAGCACTAAAAAAAATAAAATACTTGGGATTAAACTTAACTAAGGAGGTGGGTACTTAATTTTGATTTACAGCATCAGGAAGTCTGGCTGGAAAAGGTAACATGCAAGCTACTATTTGAAGGATGAATAGGACGTAGGTCCAGGGATAAGATGTAGAGAGAGCATGTGCAAAGGTCCTGGGGCACGGGTAGTGGAGGAACTGAGAGAAGTCTAGTGAGTGGAGCTCAGAGCAAGGTTAGCAAACTTTTTCTAGGGACCAGGTAGTTAATACTTTGGATTTACAGACCAGAAGCAACGTCTTAAAATCTTCAAGCAGCTATTCTTGCTGAAAGGCCAGTCATCTTGTTCTTGCATTTATTCGTTTGTTTTTATATTTTACATTTAAAAACATAGGAACCATTCTTAGCTTGGAAGCCACACAAAAGCTGCCAAAGGGCTGGATTTGGCCTGCAGGCCCCTTGCACAGAGTGAAAGGACTCCTAAGAGTCTGGGCTCAGGGAAGATGTGAGAGGACGGTGACGCCTCTTACAAACAGCCTTACGAACGAGGCTGAAGAGCTGGACTATCTTGAGGGCAACGGGGCCACGGAAGGGACTTGCACAAGGGAGGCGGCGTTTTACAAGGGGACTGTGGAGGGAGGAGCTCTCGGGCAACGCCGGGTGTGGGACCTGCCCTGGGCGGGTCACGAGATCAGCTGGAGACCACTGCAGGGGGCCAGGCTGGATGCAGGCCTGATTTAGGGAAATAGCAGTTAGTTCAGGGAACAGAGAGTGGATTTGAAATGAAGCATAATTTTAAGACTTGGCGACTGGTCAGGTGTGTAGACTAAAGAAGGAGAAATGAATTATTTCTGGTTCGAGTAAGTGATATTGGTGCTCACTGAGCCAGGAGACTCAGCAGGAGAAATCTTGAAGCTTGTAGGGAAAACTCCCACTTTCCAGGGTACTGAGTTTAGGGCCCTATGCGGCATCCAAGAGGAGGTGCTCTGTAGTGACGATGATAATAGCTAAGGCGGCAGAAGTAGTTACTGAGGGCTTATCAAGCCCCAAGCACTATTGTGAGTACTACTTGACTTTTAACTCACTTATTCCTCACAACAAACCCAGAGGGAGGTACCATTATTGTCCCCCTTTTACAGAGGAGGAAACTGAGGCAGAGAAGGTAAGTAACTTGCCCACGTTGGAAACGTTTGCTGGGAGCTGTCAGCATGCAGCTTAAGGCTGTGGGAGCCAACGAGGGCGCTCAGGGGCAGTGTAGGGAGTCAGAGAGACGAGACGTCCTAGGGCCCAATCCTGAGGGACGTCAACACTCCGTGTCGGGAAGAGAAAGCAGAAGCCCAGAGAGCCGGGGACCGCAGAGCTGGAGAGTCAGGAGGCAGCGCGGCCGGCGCCAGGAGAGGAGGCGGCGGCGAGAGGGAGGGTCCAGCAGGGACACCTGCGGCTGGTGGGTGAGCCGGGAAGAGATGGGAGCGCCTCCTGTGGCGCCAGGAACTTGCCGGTTATTAATGGCCCCGGCCAAGGAAGTCCCCGTCGAGGTGACGGGATTGGAGCGCTGCAGAATGTTAGGAAAGAAGTTAGGATGGGAGGAGCGTTTGATGAGCAGAAAGATGGGCCGAGGACCAGAGGTCCAAGGAGGTGGAGATCAGGGAATGGGTCAGGAGGCTGGGCCAGTGTGGACTTTCCGAATTATTAACTCAGAGATGGAGAAGCCCTGGGAGACCATAAGGACCTGCTGCGTCCACGGAGTGTGAGTGGGGAGCTCATGAAGGGAGGGTGAGTCCCTAGCTTAGGAGAAAAAGATGCTGAGAGGTTAGGGTTCTGGGTGCGTCTTCCTCATAAGCAGAGCGGGGCAAAAGAAAGTTTGAGCCAGGTGCTAAAGTCTTTAATGAAAAGGGGAGGGATTGTAGATGTTAGCAAAAGGGAGAGGTAGAGAGAGGGGTCTGGGCAGCGCCTTCGATCAAGGATTTTCACCTCAAGATGGAAGCTTTGGGCACCCGATGGGCCGTGCAGAATAGGGAATGGACGACCTCCCATCATCCTTGCAGTGCGTGAAGTGGGGAGACGCGGGCAGCCTCGCTGAGGGGGGAGCGGGGGCAGCAGTCCCTGCATGGAGCCGGCTCTTTCGAGGGGAGTGGGCAGCGCGAGCGCTCAGTGACGGCCTCGAGGACACATCTGCAACCGTCCCCCACAGAGCAAGAGTTCCCCGGGCGGATGGGCGATCAGGGGAGAAATGAGCAGAGAAGAAGTAGATTCAGGAGAAAGGAAGGGGATCCAAGGAGGAGGCTGACGTCTGAGGGCGTAGACCTCTGGTAGTGACCAAGGAAAACAGAGACGCATGTACAGCTTGAAAGTTTGGCCGAGGAGAGAATTTCAAAGCAATGAATCCTGGCGGTCTCCTGATGAAAGTCTTGGAGTCAGAAGTGGAGGGTCCCCTGTGCCTCTTGGGAGCAGCCTTGGCCCTGCAGATCACATCAGAGGGGCTCCTCGTGCCGTGGCTGGGTAGCAGTGGGGACTGAGGCTTTGGCTCAGGGATGGAGAGCTGTCGTTGCGTTGCTGGGGGTCCCACAGGGCTACTTAGCGACGCATGCCCAGGGTGCCAGGGGGTGCATCTGATTCGACGGAGGAGTCAACAATGAAGTGTGTGCACCCTCAAATGCATTCTTTCTCCTGACAGTAAATGGTTACGACTTAGTGGGGGCTGAGAAGCAGGACACGGGAACTGGAAGTTACTGGAGAAAGTGTGACCACCCAGCCCTTCAGCATCTCACCTGCAGCTTGTCTCCACCTCCAGGTACCAGGGGGCACTTCACAACGGTCAGCTGTCCTGCCTCTGTCCAGCCATGGGGCTTTGTGGTCCTGTTGCTGATGGTCGGGCGGTCCTCATGTGGGGCTGATGAGCCCCCGGAACCTGTGGCCAGAGACCCCTTAGGAGGCGTCTTCGGAAAGACCCTCCTTCCCAGACTCCTTGGTCTCCAGGTACGACCTGGGCGGGTCCTCGAGCTGGACGCAGAGTGTGGCTGCTTTTCGGTGCATCTCTCAAGCTCTCATCTGTATCCTTTTGGGGGCCCCCTTGAAGGCACGCGAACATCTGCATTCTCCACACTGTGGAGCCAACACAATGCTTTAAAGCCTCTCAGAAAACCTACAGGACAGTTAATATGATTTAAGCCTATATTTAAATTTTATGAGACTCATTTTCAAGGCTAATAACCCAGTTTACTGTGCACAATATCAAATGCAAATTTTATTACTGACTTGGTAAAAACCAAGACGATCATCATTAGCATATCTCCGTGCATCACCCATTTTAGCCAAAAGGTGCACCAGGAGGAACAGTGGGGGTTTTTATATGTGTTGTAAATTACAGTTACTATCTCATTAGATAAACACATTTAAAATCAGGTTATCATTCACTCTTATATCAGAAAGTTGTTTGTTCAATTGCAGCTAGTCTCATATTCCAACATATGGTGCATGAAATTCTTAGACTAATAAAATTTCAAGGTACAGGGAGCTGGTGTCTTGGAAAAAACTGTTTCTGCTCCACGAATGGCTCGATATAATCTGTAATTGCTTTGAAACAATTATGCAGCAGGCTGTTTTGTACTTAATAGTATTTACATCCTCGGTTTTATTAGCAACAAAATGTGAGTGGAACTTGTGAAAGAGAAATTAATTTTTCCACTAAAAGATGTAAACTTTTAAATGAAGGCTCCAGCAGATTGTGGAAACTGAAAATGTGGGGATCGGCTGCTTCCCGATTTCTTCTCTTTCTTTTTATTGTGATGTTTCCTGTTAACGTACCAGAACATTTGTACAATTATCAGAAACAAAACAAAGCAAGCTTTACGATGTCTAGGCTTCCAACTTCTCCGCATTTAAAGATGCGCCACGTTCTAGAGCTCATAACGTGCAGTGCGTATTGTCCAAACGGATTGGCAGTTGAAGGCGGACTTTGGACTCTTTTTCTGAAGAAGAAATCACAGGTAATATATAAATGTAGAAATTCTCCATGTGAACGCAACACTCACCTCAAAACAAGCAGAAGACCGAGATTCTTTGAGTCGCAAGAGTTCTCTTTGTGGATGATGCTCAACACAACTCCTTGTTGTTGAATCATTTCCATGAAGTTCGTGCTCGTCTCGGGACCGTCTAGGCGATGCCGCGTGCTAGGAAGAGCTTTCCACTTCAGCTCACTCACCTGGAAGAGGAGGATGCTCGTACCAAACTCGCTGAGTGTTTGTGAGATTCAGTTAGCCGCGATTGAAAGCCGAGAGCTGCCTGAGCACAGAGCCCTGCACAGGCGTGAGCCATCACAGACGATTCCCGATTCCCGGCCAGTTTCTCGAAGTCTGTCCAGGCCGATCAGGGAAGCGCTGGACCGCGGTGTTTCCATCTCACAAGGTCTTTCCGGGGAGAGCTCTCCCTTTGTCACGTGATCCATTTCTGGAATGCTCTCTGACTCTTCCATCTAGATAGCAGATTTGGTTCAGCGATATATTTTTTCTTGTATATAATGCATGTTCATTGTAGGAAAGAAGAAGAAAAAGCCATTCATAATTCCACACCCTAATGTTAGCTCATTTTGAAATATTTGATGTATTTTCTTTCTTGATTTATATATAACATAATATATATGTTCAGGGGCCAGCCCTGTGGCCGAGTGGTTAAGTTTGTGTGCTCCGCTTCGGCGGCCCAGGGTTTCGCCGGTTCGAATCCTGGGCATGGACATGGCACCGATCATCAGGCCACGCTGAGGCAGTGTCCCACATGCCACAACTAGAAGAACCCACAACTAAAATATACAACTATGTGCAGGGGGATTTGAGGAGAAAAAGCAGAAAAAAAAAGAAAAGAAGATTGGCAACAGTTGTTAGCTCAGGTGCCAGTCTTAAAAAAAAAAATAATATATATGCTCATATTTACATAATTAAAATCATTCTACTTAGTGATATAGCTTGACTTTTTCACTTAACATTATATAATGAGCATTCTGATATGCTATCTGAAATTATTTGAAAAAATGAATTTTAATAAGTGTGTCCAATGAACAAAGTACAAAAACTTGTCTCAAAATTTTTATATTAAATTGGAATTAATATAATTACAATTAATGAGAATTTTTTAATATTTAATTTTTGTCATGAAAATGTTCAAATCAGAGAATATCTTCCAGGGTGCCTACTCTGACAATACAATTATTTTGCATTTGTCAAAAAACTAGGTCACGTTTGGGCGGTCCTCCCTCCGTTCCCTTTCCCTGGCCCTGAGGACCCTCCTGGAGAGAATGCACCTCCTTTGTGCCTCCTGATCCGAGACAGGACACCCCCCTCCCCGGAAGGTGTCTTTCCCATGGGTGTGGCCTTCCGAGGGTCTGCCCTGGAGGCAGCGGATGAGGAGAGACGCTGACAGAGCATTAAAATTAGCAAATCCGTGCTGGCGGCCCGCCCGTGGATGACGGTGTTCCTGCCAAACCCCTGGAGCATCCTGTCATGCTTTGTAAATGTGAAGACTCCAGGCTCTGGGTGTTCATTTTACCCCCATTACAGAGAACCTGCTTCACCGAGACTGAATTTTTCAATGTGAAATAACGTTGAAGCTAATACTAGGAAATGTGGACAAATGTATTCCACTGCCTAAGAATATGCAGTTAAAGAATGAAAATGTTTAATGGTTTATCTGCATTTTAATGAAAAAACAGAGAATTATGCAAAGATGTACACCAACTCTTTCTTAATTACGAAGAGATCAATTTCACTTTTCTAACCATAATGTCAGTTACTACTTAAAGCAGCTACATGGCAAGTGAAATCGCTGTTACTGGGCACCAAAGATCCCAAAGTCAAGTGAAGGCTCCTTGCTGGCCGTCTGTTCCTGTCCGAGGTATATACTGTCCCACTGTCCAGGTTCCCACGCGACTCACAGGACACGAGCCAGGAGATGCAGAGAAATCTGCCTTTCCCTCCCTCCACGGGTCTTGGTTTGAGATCTCAGTGTCCCCTGCTTTTAGTCAGTTCTGTCTTTACTTTTTTTCCTCTTTGTATGATTCTTTTCATCTACCTTTTTATAGTCTCTATGCTTCTTGTTCTCCTTCCTTTTTAAGACATTTCTTTGATCCTCTTAATTCCTATAGATTTATAATTTTTATCTCTACACAACTGGTACTTAATTTTTATCTTTAATCTCGTTTACTTTAAATTTTTACATTTTCATTGCATTTTGGCCTTACAGCTTAATCTCTCATCTTTTCTACTTTTAACTCTTTATCTCATTAGCTCTTTATATTTGCTTTTAAATCTCACCAAATTTATCCTAATTTTTAAGCCCAACCTTTATCTTGGAGAGCTTTTAACAAAAAAACCTTATTCTTTACCATTTTGATTTGATTTTTGGTTTTGTTTGTTTTTTGTGAGGAAGATTGGCCCTGAGCTAACATCTATGCCAGTCTTCCTCTATTTTATGTGGGATGCTGCCACAGTGTGGCTTGATGAGCCGTGCTATGTCCGTGCCCAGGATCCAAACCCATGACCGCCAGCCGCCAAAGTGGAGTGCGTGAACCCAACCACAATGCCATGGGGCCGGCCCCTGTGATTTGCTTTTATGTGACAGGACAGGAGTGTGGTACAGGGATTTTGGAAATGGAGCACGTCCACTGGCCAAATAGAGGAGGCTGTGATTTCCTCCCTCAGGCTGCGCCTCAACCAGCCACTTAGCCAGCTCAGGTTATCTGGGGACCGGGAGACGCCGGCT
The DNA here is from genome assembly GCF_037783145.1 of Equus przewalskii. NCBI lineage: Eukaryota > Metazoa > Chordata > Mammalia > Perissodactyla > Equidae > Equus > Equus przewalskii. The sequence goes on from NC_091839.1 coordinate 82,469,905, forward strand.
AAATATGAGCAGGGCTGTTGTGGTCTCTGCAGAAAGAGCACGTTTGGTTTATCGGAGTGCTATTGCTTCCTCGAAGCGGGGCTTGCCAAACTGTGGCCTCTGGGCCAAATGCAGCCGACCGTCTGTTTCTGTAGGGAAAGTCTGACCGGAACACAGCCACGCCCACGGTTCACCTCTTGTCTATACCTGCTTTCTTGCTATAACAACAGAGTTGAGTAGTTGGGCTAGAGATTAAAATATTAACTATCTGGCCATTTATAGAAAAAAAAATGCCAAGCCCTTTATTAAACCATCCATTCATCCCCTGAGTGTTGTCCACGCTCAGCTTCAGAGACAGGCAATTCACAGATGTGGTCCCTCCAGTGGGATGCAGAAAACTAGCCACGCGTGGGTAATACAGGGCACTGTGTGGAAAGGACTGTCGGCCTTTGGGGTCAGAAAAGGCATTGTTGGGGGAGACATCCAGGTTGATTCCTGCAGGTAACTGGAGTTAGTGGGCGACATGTTGGGGGGTTAGGGAGAATGGGGTGAGATGGGTCCTTGCAGGCATGTGGGCTGGGACCAGACAAAAGGACGGTTCATGGTTGAAGGGGGTGAGCTCCCTTTTGCTGCAGCACAGTGTGGGAAGAAAGGGGGTAAGCTGGAGATGTGCTTGGGGCTGAGGGCTGAGGGCCTTGGAGGTGGGCAAGGAATTGGGATTTTATTCCGAGGAAAATGGCAGCCATTGAAGGTGTTTAAACAGAGGGGTGACATGGTGGGGTTCTCACTTCAGATAGCCTGGGAGCTGGAAGAGGACATGTGATGTGTATTGAGGATGATGTGATGGAAGGACGTGAAGAGAAGGGGCCTTTGTTCATAAAGTTGCCTTGACAAGTGCTTCGCAGGAGTGGGCACTCCAGGGACCTGGCTGTCCGCTGCCATGCTCCAGAGGAGAGCATTTTGTTTTAATGATTTGGTGAGGAAGACTGGCCCTGAGCTAACATCTGTTGCCATCTTCCTCTTTTTCTTCCCTCTCCCCAAAACCTCAGTACATAGCTGTGTATCCTAGTTGTAGGTCATTCTAATTCTTCCATGCAGGACGCTGCCACAGCACGGCTTGACGAGCGGTGTGTAGGTCTGCGCCCAGAATCCGAACTGGCGAACCCCAGGCCACTGAAGCTGAGTACACAAACTTAGCCACTCGGCCACAGGGCCGGCCCCAGAGAAGAGATTTTTTAAGCACCATTGTGCATAAGGCAATAGGAAAGACTTGTTTGCTGCTGGGGCGTGGGGGTGGGGGTGGGGCAGGGGAACAGGGAGGGAGAAGAGAGGAGACGGGATGGAAGCTGAGGACCAGATGCGGCCAGACCTGGGTGGAGGAAGCCTGGGAGACCCAGAAGTGGGCTGTCCAAGGACAGCTCAGGACGGGGGAGCCTTCTCGGTGTTGAACTTCCAGGTGAAGTTGTTGGCAGGTCTATATGGTAAACCCCTCCCCTCTGCCCCTCTCCCCAGGCTGCAGTAAACTCTTCTGTGCCCTTAAATTCTGTGTGAAGGGTCACTTCACAAAGAAGGGGCCAAACTTTACCACTGGCTTCACACAGAGCGGTGTGAGGAAGTAGGAGCCCAGGAGGCAGAGGACGCCATGAGAAGCTAGGCCTCCAGAGCACACGATTGTTGTGGGCTGGAGAAGTAGATCTGGGGACCATTAGCACGGAGGGAGGGGTGGGTGGATGGATAGGTAGATAGATAGACAGTAATTATATGCATGGCAGTGAATGAGATGCCTTCTGTGGAGCATGCAAAGTAAGAGAAAAGACTAAAATCCCAAGGAAATGATATTTAAGAGGACGGCAGAGAGAGCTTGCAAATGAGAACAAGAAGTAGCAATCAAAGAAACTGGAGGAAAACCAAGAGATTAGGATTTTGGAAGTCAAAGGAAGAGACCCTCTGTCGGGCCCTTCTGCTTGGGAAGGCCACCGCAGAGAGCTCTGTCCCGTGAAGCACCCGCTTTCGTGACTCCTTTCCCGCCTCTCAGGAGAGGTGGAAGCTCTGTTACCCTCCCGATGGGAGAGCTGAATCCAAACACCCTCCCCATGTCCGGGTTCTTCTCTCTCCACTGAGGGTCTCCGTCAGCCGTCTCACCCGGCTCACTGGTCGCTCAACCCCTCCCAGGGAAACAGAGGACAGGAAAGCCTGCAGACACCCTATTTCCAGAATCAGGTTAAAGACACCCTATTGGGGGCCCAACAAAATTTATTTTAGCACCTTAAGCCTCGTCACTTGACTGGACCCGTACTGTGAGTGAGGCAGAGTCACAAATGGAGCCACAGGTTGTGATAGAAAGTTACACACATCTGATAGAGTGCACTGTGCGGAATTTTCCAGCTTTGCAAATCAAGGCAGGTTTCCCCTTAATTTCAGGAGCCCAGGCCATTTATTCATCGGGAACCCTCACAGTGTATAATCGAGCACTGTTTTCTTATTGGCAAGTGGAATAATAAGGTAAATTAAGGACACCCACGACCACCACTCCTGCCACCTATTGTCGTCACCAAAACCATCCGGGAGTCACTTGAGATGGAGAGCTCCACTTTCTTTCATTTATGTGTTTGTTTTATTATTCTTCACACATAGTCCCATAGTTTGCACCTGGAGTAAGCTTCTCCCATTCTTTTTTTAAAAGACTCCTTTGAAAAACAAAAAAAACAGTTACTCTGATATATTCCTGGTGATGATATAAATTCTGAAAAGAAATTTAGCAAAAAGAAAAGAAAGTCTTTAAAATCCTCATGCTCTTCCACCTAGTAACTCACTTCTGAAGTTCCTTGGGCTCTGTCCTAAGGAAATAACTAGAAAAACAGTGACAGATTTATGTACAAAAATAAACAAAATATGATTTACAAGTCATGATACTTGGAAACAACCTAACTTTTCAAGGGCGAGGGATGACAGAATAAATTATGGCCCGTGTCTATGATGGGTTATTTGGCACCCATTAAAAACGCTTTCAAAAATAATCACCACAGAGGGAAAGGCATATAACACACTGTGTGGAAAAGAAAGCAAACAAAAACACATAAAGTACCATATTTCATAGACTCTAAAACTGCACTGAAGTAAGAAAAGGCAGGAGAGGGCCTCAGAAAGGTGAATTTTGAGGCTTGGTCTCTTACGAGAATAATGGTGAGCTGCTGATCCTTTCTTTTTACTTTGAGCGCTACCCCGTCACAGTCCGTCGTCAACGTCTCTAGCAGAGCCTTCTTTAGTCTGCCAGTTAGAGCTTCCCTGAAGCATTCCAGGGACTCAAGAATTTGATGTCACTGCTTCATCCTCACGGCATTCTGTAACAGCACCGGTAACTACGCCTTCATTCCACAGAGGTGGTGCCCCATGCTCCAGGAGAGGCCGGGGCCAAAACCATGGCTAAAACCATGAGTAAGACCGACTGGTCTCTTCCTTGACCTTTCCAATCTGGCGGAAAAGACTGGAAAGGAAGTCTCTGCTTTCTAATGGCTGATGATTTCAACGAGAAGATAGTTAAATAAAAACCAGCTAAATTACAATGCGATTACAGTGTGATTAAGAAACAATAAAAGTGCCATAAACAGTAAGTGTCACCGGAGATCAAAGAAGGGGAAGATTATGTGGAGTAAAGCCATCTGAGGTGGGGTCGTCAACGTAGCGGCATTCAGGTGAACCGTGCAGGATGCATGGATACTCCTATTCAGAGAGCAGAACGGAGAAGACGTTGCAGTTTGAGGCAAAAACAAAAAAGCAGAAACTTTATACCCAGGCACCCCTGAACTCTGGTCCTTTAGGCCCAGCTTCACCCCTAATTCTCTGTGTACCTGTGACACCTGTGGAATGTTACCTAATAATTGGTTGTCCTGTTCAAAAGCAGCATGAATTCCTAACTTTCCCACAGAGTGGAATTTCAAGACTCTAGGACGCAGGTCGAATGGCCTTCCAGATTTGCAGACTTTCTTCCTCCCTGCTCTTGACTGGACCTCCCTGGGAAGCCCTGCGGTGAGGTGGCAGCGTGCATTATGATGGAGCTGACAGTTGCTGAGAGCCTCCGTTCTCACCAGGATGCACCAGCAGGTGTTGACGGCTCACAGCGCCATGCTGCAGGAGACAGATCAGGGGAAGCGAGCTATCACCACTGCACGGGGGAGCTGGGTCCCACACTTGGTCTGGCGAAGTGTAGACCCCCAGTTCTCAGGGGTTTCTGTGCACGGCTGGACCAGGGGCAAGGACTCTACTCATCCTCCATCTCTCCTTTCTGCCTGATGAATTCTTTTTCCATTTTAAATCATTTCTACTTATAAATAATACATTTTTATACTTGTAAAGTTAACTTCAACTTTTAATATACCTACAGTAAAGTACGTGACCCTATGTGAACTGATCAATTAGTTTTTACAAACTGAATGCAGATGTAGCACAGAGAACCAGCATTCAGGCAAAGAAACAGAAACTACCAGTGTCCCAGATGCCGTCCTGGGCATCCTTCCACAGACGCACCTACCCAGGCAGGACCGTGGTTCTGACTTCTGAGAGCATAAACGAGGGATGTCTGCTCTTGTACATAATATCGTTTCGAGTCACTCAACATGTAATCTTGTGCTCTACAAAATCTATAAAGTGCCTTTTAAGCACTGCTTTAGCTGCATCCTGAAAATTTTAAGATGTTATATTTTCATAAGGCTTTCTTTCAAAAATGTTTGAAATTTCCCTTGTGATTTCTTCCTTAACCCAAGAGCAATTTATAAGTGTGCTAAGTTTTCAAATGTAGGATTTTTGCAATTATCTTTTGATTACTCCCTTCTAGATTAATTCCATTGTACTCAGAAAACATACTTGGTATGATTTCAACTTTTTAAAATTTATTGAGACTTGTTTTATGGGCTAGAATATGGTCTATTTTGGTGAATGTTCTATGCACACTTGAAAAGAATGTATATCCTGCAGTGGTTGGAAGCAGTGTTCTAAAGATGCTGGTTAAGGAGGATTGGTTGATAGTGGTTCAGATCTTCTGTATCCTAACTGATTCTGTTTTGTCTATTTGTTCAAGCAATTACTGAAAGAGAAGTGTTTACGTGTGCGCCGTAAGTGTGGATTTGTCTAGTTCTCCTTTTAGTTTATTTGGTTTTTGCTTCACGTATTTTAAAGCTCTTTGTTTTAAATACATACACATACAGGATAACATGTTTTGGATATTACGTTCTTGATGAGCTAGCCTTTCATCCTCGTGAAATATCCTTCCTTATCTCTGCTAATATTCCTCCGTGGAAGTCTACTTTGATATTAAAATAGCCACTCCAGCTTTTTAACAATTAGTGTTTGCATGGTACATCATTTTCCATCCTTTCATTTTGAATCTATCTTTGTCTTTATATTTAAGTTGTATCTCTTTCAATCAGCATAAAATTGCACTTTGCTTCCTTTTTTTAATTTTAAGGAAAAAGGGATTTAATAACGGGAACTAGGTGCTTATAAAACCATTGAAGGGGAGCATGAGTCAGAAGCCACCATCAGGTTTAGGACTATACTGCAACATCACCATCCAGAGGTCAGGATGCTGGTCACACCACGGCCACAGCTACCTCTCAGCAGCCCAAGCCGGAGACGAGGCAATGGCATCTGCACCTGCCATGGTCCTGTAGCTGCCGCATAGTTCAGACCTTCTTCCAGCTGTAACTACCAGAAACCCACAGCACGGTGGCGCCTGACTCAGTTCCAGCCTCTGAGCCCTGCCGCTGCAGCTGCCCCGCAGACCTCTCTCTAGCGCAGAGCCAGCTGCAAGGGAGTCTGGGCGGCGCAGCTGTTCCTTTCCGGCCTCTTCTGTACAGGGAGGCGCCTAGAAGGAACTGGAAACAGAATCTGCGCTCCCTTCAGGGACTCAGTATGTTACTTTCTTTGCCTGGAACGTGCATCTGCTGGCCCCAGTCCCTACTCTACCCCAGAGCTGGCAGTGGTTTTCAAACTGCAGATTATAACTATATAAAGGCTCATAAAATCAATTCAGTAGGTATTTACCAGCAAGGGGAAAATGTACAGAATACAGTGAAATAGAATAAAATAGAAAAATTAAGCATTGCCTCATGGAATGCCCATTTTGTTTTGTGTGAGCGTGTGTGAGCGCGTGTGAGCGCGTGTGCGTGTGCGTTGTGTCGGCTTGCACACTCAGCTGGATTTCTCAGTGCAGGGCATGGTCAACAGGCTGGAAAGACCTTCCTGTGGACGTGACCCCTCCCCTGTGTGCGGCAGGGAGCTCCGTGGTCCCCTCTGCAGCTCTGCCCGAACCGTGTGTGGGTTACCCGTCCTCATCAGCCTCCAGCTCCTGAGGTCTGTGCTGGGCTGGTCTTGCTTTCTGTCACTTTGGCATGAGGTCTATCACATAGTTACTTTTTTTAAATAGACTTTATTTTTTGAGGAGTTTTGGATGCACAGCAAAACTGAGCAGAAAACACAGAGTTTTCCATAAACACCCAGCCCCCTGCATGCACAGCCTCGCCCGCCATCAGCATCTCCCCAGATGGTACATTTGTTGCCAGTGATGAGCTTACACTGATGCCTCGTCATCATCACCAGAGTCCATAGTCTACGTTGGGCCTCACTCTCGGTGCTGCACGTTCTGTGGGCTTGTACGCAAGTATGATAACATCTGCGCACCATTGTAGCACCATACAGAGTAGTTTCCTTTCCCTAAAATTCCTCCGTGCTGGGTCTTGCTTTTTCAACAGTCTGAACAGACAAAATAGAGAGAGTTTATCAGGTAGGGGAGCAGCATGGTTAGGGACCCTGAGGTTGGAGGGAGCTGACAAAGGGGCTTGGAAGGCAGAGAGCCCCGGAGCCAGGAGGAAGGACAGCTGGAAGGGTTGCACAGCATGCCGGAGGCCAGCACGAGAATTTCAGCACTTTTCCCTGAGAGCAACGAAGAGTCAAGGGGAGATTTTAACCTGCAAAGCATGTGGCTGGAGATGCCTGGCGTTTCTGGTATCTCAGCGGATGCCCAGCCTGTGGAGGGGGTTTCTCCTTGGGCTGTTTGGAAACCAGCCCCTTCCTGCACTGAGAGCTTTGGAAATGCAAGAGACCAGCAGCTGTTCCCTGCAGGCCTCAGAGGCACAGCTTTCGTCCAACCAAAGACCAGAGGACGCTCACGCAGATGCAGTCGCTCCCTCCCTGCGCGTCGCCCTCCTCTCCCGCACCCTGCCCTGCAAAGCTCACCTGCTCCCCAGCTCCAAGCCTGCCCCTGCTTCTCTGCCCGTGAGCGTGTGGCCCTCTGGGGCAGGCTGGGAAGGCCTCCAGGCGAAGCTGGGTGAGTGTAGAACTCACCCACAAGCGTTCTTTCTTTCAAGGATGACCCCCCTGCATTGTCTGTGAATCAATGTCCAAAAGCAGTTTCTTCATCTATTTTTTCAGCTTTTATAGCTGTTTACTGCAGGAGCAGAAGCCCATGCTCACCCTTCTGTCATGGAGGGAACCAGAGGCCCTAAGGTCTTCTTCCTGAGCATTTGTTCCTTCCTTCTGGGGGGCGTGTTCTATGAGAGAGAGACCCACACTCCCACCTCTTGTGTGGCTGGTGAAGAAATGAGGGGTGCCCCTTCCGTAAAACGGCTACCATGGGTTTCTTGGGAGAATGAGGCAGAGAACGAGCTGTTTAGGCTGGCCCTGCTCGGGGCCTTGGGGCAGCTAGAGACCACTCAGCTCCCACTCTGTCCTTCTGAATCAAAATCTCCAGGGGTGGAATCTGAAAATCTTCATTTTAACAACTCCTCCTGTAATTATACGTCTTGAAAACTGAAGCGCCACTGCCTGATGGAGAAGGGCTTCCTCCTGTCTTTCCTCCACTTTCAGCAGTCAGATTGGAAAGACCCAGAGGGCCAGCGAGATGATGTGGGTGGGAGTCAGGGGTGTAGATGGGGAGAGTGGGGCGAGGGGACGGCAAGCTTGGGGGCATTGGTGAGAAGACTCTGGGAAACTCCCATCAGCCTCTGGTGCTGATCCAGCCCAGCCTGCCAGGTGGGAGAACAGATGAGAAGAGCGGGGATGCACGCTGGAGTCTCAGTGGTACCTACGATGAGGTCACGGCAACGTCAGCATCGCTGGGAATTCCAGCACCCATGATCATGTCTTTCACCTTCACCCCATATTCCTAACAAACGATAAATACCACAAATGGCTGAGCTCTCTGCATGACACGGAGGAGTTTCACAAGACCTTAGATCTGTAAGACTTTTAGCATGCAAAATTTTAGAAGATATCTTGTGTTTGTTGATTTGCTTAACCTAGCAGCAAGCACGACTGTCTCTGATACCAAGGAATGGCTGACTGTTCACATGACACGTGCCTGTGCACCTCCTCCATGTCAAGGAGAGTGCCCAGTGCACAATTATCATTCAACGATATTTGTTGAGCAAACAGCTAAATAAAAATGACATTAAACCATTTTCTTTAAGTCGGGCTGCTCATGTTGCTTTGTCTGGGCATCAGAATCTTGACTCCCCAGGTAGCTTGACTCCCTTGTGAGGTGGAGTCCAGCTAGTGTAGATCCACCTGTAACGGCATGTGCAGACACATCTGCCATGGAATTCTAGTAGAATCATGATATCTGGACATATATGAGCACCAATGGGCATGCATGTTAGATAGGTGTACTTGGAGGAGCAATGTTAGGAGGTCTCTCAGACAAAGAGATTGCTCTTGGAAATGACGAAAGTTCATTCCATATGCTCCTTAAAAATTTATAACAAGAAAGACCAGTAGTACAATGTTTGAGAAATTAAAGCACTTGTATTTTATCAACGCAAAATATGTTTAAAGAGTTGGAATTGGAGGATTAGCTGCTTGAGCAGCCAACACCGGAGCTGGTTAGTGGGTAAGTGTTAACTGTCATCAGTGAAGAGGTGATGGTCAGGCTTCTGTGCAAAAGGTCATCTGCTGTGTAACTAAGAGATCTTTGATAGAAAGACATTCTACTGCTTTTCATATCACTAAGGAAGACCAAAAAAAAAAAGCCTGCCAATTAAATTGCAGAGAAATGCTTTCTTGTTACCTGGGGTTTTCCACGCAACAAGATGTCTTTGCCAACAGGAATGTCAGTGATGCAACGTTTCTTTAAAAAGTGCCCCTCTGGGATTCTCGTCTAAGTCCCCAACAGCACTGATGCTGATTTTAACAAACAAAATTTGTCAGAAGTAATCAATAGAGAGTTCTCCAGCAAAATCAGGTGGACGTTAACAACAGCTCAACTCATCAGCATTAACAACGCAGTGAAGTGACAATGACATCAACAGGTCCAGCCAAACTCAAGCAATGCAGCCGCTTCACCAACGCCACAGCAAACGGGAGACACACCTGACGATAACAGATCCTGACATTGGTGACGTCAGAATCTATTTTTTAAACATGAACCTTAGAAGCAAAAAATTAAAAAGATATATTTCAAAAAAAGACTTTGCCACCCTGTAATATGCCCGACAAAATGTTTGTGCTGAACTTCTCATTAACAGGGAAATGATTCTTGTGTGAGCAACGTGGAGACTCGATTTCTCTGTCAGTCTAACCTGCGCGTTGGTGACCTCCGTTTCGCTGCCGCCGTCAGTGCCTGCGAGCTGAGGGAAGGCACAGACAATGGTCTGTGTGTGTGCTCTTCTGTGTGAAAGAGGAGCTGCTCCTTAGTCAGAGTCTGAGCTGGAGCACATTGTGACACGTTCTCCTCATCAGCTGTGGGTACAAGTGACACTACTTTCTTCCGTTTTCAATCAGCAACTCAAGCAGGAAGATCTCTTCTTGCGACCCTCCCCTCCTTGAATTATCCTAGCACCGGGAGTAAACTATTTAATTCAAGTCCGCCTGCTTCTGCGCGGAAATGAAATACCTTAAAAGCTGGTGCTGGTTCCCACTGGTTCCCCAGAACACGTCCTTCCACTGAGGTGATGCTTAGGCCCTGAGCTCTGGAGGGCTGCGGTTCCACCCAGTGTTGGGGCTTTCCGGTCCTGCTCCTTCAGGCCACACCCACTGGGAAGCAAACCCCTGTGAGGGAGTGGCTCTAGTCTCGGCCTCCAGCCCCAGCTGCACATGGGGCCCCACACACTTGGCCCTGGTGTTGGGCGGGGTTTGAATCCTGACTTCCATCATGTCAGCTCCTCCCTGGGGACTTTGCGGGTCTTTCTGACCCATGGACCTCAGCTGGGACCATCCCAACCTCTCAGTTTGGTTCTAATCATGTTGATTCTGAAAAGGGAAGTCACCAATATCTCGATTCCTTCCCCACCACGAAGACACCTGATGCTTTCACAAATGCTTCTCCGTTCCACCTCCACCAGCCGCGTTACCTCAAGCGACAGCCTGAGAGGCAGCCCGTCAACCACGAAGACTTCCGTTTCATTGCTTCCTCAGGAAATTGGTACCTCCTCATCCTAGAATGTGTAATTTAGAGGCTTCTAGCAAGCGATCCTTCAGAAGTCTGCCAGGGTGACTTGCTGCACTCACCTTCTTGACCAAGAATTCCTGGCAAGGTTTCCTGCTAAAAATGTTAAGTTCTCCTTCACCAGGCACACACACACTCACACAGTCTCGCTTATATATAGACTGCTCTGTCTCTCCCCATTTGGCATACACATCGGATGACATGACACTTCTTGGTTAACCCTAAACCTCATCAAGCATCCTGCCCGGACCATGGCAGCTTGGAGGCGTTTCTCTTTTTTTTTTCCCCACTTCATGTTTCATGTAACTTACACTGAGTAATTATCACGGGTATGTTACTAGTTAGTCCAAAATCGAAGCCAAACTTTTTAAGTAAACAACTCTCAAAATTAAGAATCAAATGAACCATACAATACATATATCCAATTAGTTCTGAAGGGTAGATTTTCCCCCCCTATTTTAATAGTAATGAGACAATTAAATGCTGTAAAAATTCATCTTGATACATCCATACAATTGAATATTATTTGGCAACAAAATGAAATGAGCTATCAAGTCATGGAAGGACATGGCAGAATCTGAAATGCATATTATTAAGTGAAAGAAGCCAATTTGAAAAGGCTGCATACTGTGTGATTCCAGCTATAGGGCACTCTGGAAAAGGCAAATGTATGGAGACAGTACAAAGATCAGCGGTTCCAGGGGCTGGAGATAGAAGATGGAACGAACAGGTGGAACACAGGGAACATTCAGGGCCGTGAAACTATTCTATATGATCCTGCAATACTTGAAAACGGTCTCTGAAAATACTCTAAAAAATGCTCTAAAAGTAAAGTCTGTTAATTAAAATTTTTAAAAATCAGTTGAATTAAAAAAATTAATGTTTGGACTTCTCAAGAAAAATCTACTTCTGAAATACTAGAATTCATATGGAGAAAAAAGAAATATTCAATTAAACATGATTATTTGATTCCCTAAAACACCAGCCAAGTTACCAAGAAAGATAGAACATTAATCCTAAGAACGAACTTCCAGGATCAGCTCTGTTCTGTTGCCACCACGCCTACATTTTAATCACTCCACCTTGTTCTGAATAAACACGAGGCTTGACAGTGAATGGCAAAAGCTCCATGGCTGAAGGGATCCTGGGTTCTAACAGAAACAACTAGTGGCTTGAAAGAGATGCTGTTCCTTCACAATGAGGCAGAAGCCGGTTCAATGAGGTGAAAGCAGAGACAGTCCTGCAGGAATTAGCCTGTGCTGTTGGTTTTTATGGACGCTATTGTCCAACGAGAGTTAATAATTAAACACATTTGGTGGTACTGTCTTTTGGCTGTTAACCCATTCGTCACAAATTGTATTCTAAAAATAGAAAAGCATTTCACTCTCAAGATTCCGGGTGATGCTGCTTTGGAATTTGTTTCTAACTCCTTCCGAATTAAATATTTTACGTTTTGACAGATTTAAAAAAATTTTACATTATTTTGTATAAATATAAATCTGTGAATTCATGGTATTCAAAATGCTTGATACTAAATAAAAGAAACCAACAGCAAAAGTAAACTCAGAAAACACTACGAGGTTATTTTGCCTTCACTGTGAGTGAAATTTGAACATCACTGATGAAATCCAGATTGGAATTTTCTGCCTTTTCCTGTCGTGACAGAGTGAGCTGTGAATTCAGCCTGGGGCCTGCTCCTTTAACATGGAAGTGGCTGCAACCAGTGACACAAATTATGAGAAAAAATTTGTCAAATGAGACTTCATTTTAAAACGCAGATCCTATTTGAAGAGCTTCACAAAGGAACACTGCCTCTGACAAGGGGAGAAAAATCTATGCTTCAAAGCTAATCGTGGTATTAAAGTATGTACGAGAGAAAGGAAAATGGCATATCGCTGTTAAAACTAGTTTTGTAATGCAGACCCACTTTTTCATGGAAACAGTAACAACAGCCTCCTGGGTATGGGGGGCAGGGGCGGGTGTGTGGAATGAGCAAGAGAGATTCTTCCAGATGAGTGAACAAATGAATGAAGGCTTTAAAAAAAAAACCCCAAACCAAAAATTGTTTAAGGTGACTAATTAAGACCCCCTCTTAGAAAAGCTGTTGCTAGGTAAACAAAACTGTTTAAAACATGTTCATCATTAGTGTCCCCTGACAGAAGGATGCGGCGGCAGACTTGGTGACAGAAGGGAAAAGAAGAGCGACATATGGCCCCCAGTTCTGTCCCCTGCTGACAAGCTGCCTCGCTGCAAGCCCCTTTGCTCTGTATTCCGTGCACACAGCAGATTGCTACGCCCCAACTTTCCCATCTGTACCCCAGACTCGCGTCCCAACAACGTGACCGCGGGCAGTTTTCAGCCACGCACGGTGGGGGGTGGGGGTGAGCAAGGGCTTAGGGGGACCTGGGGGGATGGGCAGGAGATTAGCGCCCAATCATCACAATGTATCCATAATGCATTGTCTCCACAGTGGCTACATGGTATATATCCAGTGGGGATTAGCCCATCCATCACAGCCCTTTATTGGCCCTCTTTTTGTTGTTGTATAAAGTCCAAACTCTGTCGTAAAATTCTAAACTGCTTAATTGCTGTGCTGTAAAAATTTGCATATCAGAGATATGTCATTCCATCATTAAGTGGCACTAGGTATTTGTTCCGAGGTCCTGACAATCATGCCAGTGCACCCCTGAAGAAAGGTCATTTATGGGTATTATGCAAAATTTGCTGCTGAATTCAAACCAGCAGCAATTAGAGCTTTGGATCCTGTCGGGCTCAGTGTATTCTGATTGCCTCTGGTTCAAGGCTCAGGGCACGCTGGCCCCCTTCCGACATGATCAGAATGTCTAAGTGACATTTTCTGCCAGCGTGGTCTCTGGGCTGTTGGCCATGGTAAACTTCTCACCTTCACCATCTGATGCACACTGGAGCAGTCGACTGGTTCTTGCATCCCAGGTTTTGTCTTCGATCAGAATATCGGGAGAGAAACACCTAGGTTGCTTGCAGTGCCAAGCCTGGCAGGTGGGCCCCAATTTCTTCCTCACCCTTAAAATGAAAGAAGGGCGAAAATGTTAGCAAAACTTGGGCAGGGGACGAGCCAGGGTGGTCATCAGGCACACAGGTTCTCAGTGGTAGACGGAGATCCCATAATGGAGAAACGCCCTCGTAGCCACCCCCTGCAGGAGGGGTGCCCACGGCTGGAGGTGGCAGAGGGCCAGCGACACCTGCTCCCTCCCAGAGCCTGTCATCCTCTCCAGTGGATGATTTACAGGCCCGCTCCGCAGGGTTCCTCCACTTCAGAGCAGCCACTCGTGATGTCCCGGGCCTGCACCCCTCCGCCCAGGGTCAGAATAAGAACTAGTGGGCCACTGACCCAACTGAAGCCAAACTGAGACCCCAGATCCACCAGGGCTTCAGCTGGAATTCAGCCAGGGCACGCAAACAAATGCTGCATCTCTTCCCAGCCTGACAACTTTCTGAAACCAGGTGACCACACGCGTGTCCTCGGTCACCTGCACAGAACACTGGGAGCAGGGCAGGCGGGAGGCAGAGAGACGAGGGGCTAGACCTCACCACCATCTCCCAGGGAGGGAGCCTTCGACGATAAACAGACAGACAATACATAATAAATAAAGCCATTATTCTTGATTATAGGTGATTTTGATTTTCTTCTTTATACTTTTTCGGTTTTTTCCAAGGCACGTCCAAGGTGCACGTATTAATTCTATAACCAGGAAGAAAGTTGTTTGTAGAGCTGCAGAGGCCCTAGTGGCATGGGTGCTCCTCGTGGCCCCCGGGTGGGTGTGCCGTGGACTCTGAGGAGCAGCCGCGCAGACCTCCCCCAGCAGGCTCCTCCCTCCTGCCACAAGCACCGCTCACCTCAGGTGAGGGATGGTTCTGAAAGTATGGGCCACTGTGAAACTCCGTGTGAACGGTGAGAACTAAGGTTCCCACCAAGGATGGGCGGCAGGAGGAAGGAGGGAGTGTCTGAGATGTGTAACAGTCAATGGATGAATGGATCAAGAAAATATGAGATATATATATGTATATATAATACACTGTTTTCAGCTTTAAAAAAGAGGGAATTTCTGTCATTTGTGACAACATGGGTGAACCTGGAGGGCATTATGCTAAGTGAAATACGCCAGACAGAACAAGACAAATTCTGCATGATCTCATTTACACGTGGAAGCTGAAGAAAAATTGGAACTCAATAAAACAGAGAGTATAAAAGTGGTTGCCAGGGGCTGGGGGTCGGGGAAATGAGGAAAATTTGGTGAAAGGGCACAAACTTCCATCTATAAGATGAGTAAGGTCTGAGGATCTCACACATGACATGGTGCCTGTCGCTGATGACACTGCACGGTATAGTTGAAATTTGCTAAGAGAGTAGAACTTTAACGTTCTCACCAGAAAAAGGGTAAATATGTGAAGCGACAGGCATTACTTAACTCAGTGGGGGGAACCCTTTCACAATGTCTACACACATCAAATCGTCATATTGAACACATTAAATATCTTCCAATTTCAATTGTCAATTATACCTCAATAAAGACAGAAAAAAAAAAGAGAAAACTGAAGTTCAAAAATAAAAAAAAAGAATATATGTATTGGGGTTTCTGTCAAAGGCGGTAACAGTAATAACAACACACAAGGGCTAACTCTTTCCCTCAGCGTCAGGCGTGGTCCTAAGAAGTTCACGTGGGTTAATTCACAGACACTGGTAACAGCCCTACGAAGTGGGCGCTCTTGTTGCTCCCATTTTACAGAGGAAGAAGCTGATGCACAGGTGGGTTGATTATCTTGCCCAGGCTCACCCAGCCGGAGGCTCTAACATGCCCGATCCACGTCTCAGTCCAGCCTCCTCCGATCCATGCATCACTCGGCGGGCTGGGCAGCTCCCCCTGGGTATCCCGAGCACACCTCACGTTCAGAGCACTCAAACCAGTCACCATCCGTCTCCGTGCCTCACAGTCCCTTTTTCCTCCCGATTTTAGTGATGCCGTTGTTGACAGTTCTGTCACTTAGACCGTAGACCTCAGGGTCCTTCTTGGCTCTGTCTTCTCCTGCATCCCTGTGCCTGTAGACAGCAGCCTCTCAACCCCTTTCCAGTCAGTTCCCTTCTGTCCGTCACACTCTGTCGGCCACAGTTTAAGCCCTCACTCACCACCACAGGTTATTGTAAACGTTCCTTGTCTTGTCTTGTTTTGTCTGTCTCCATTCTTGACTCCTTCCAATTCGTTTTCTAGAACATCAGGCTTATATGTCATACTCCTGCCTAAATTTTAAATGGCTTCCCAACTTCTCACAATGAAATAAAGTTCTTACAGTCCTCTAGCTTTATCCGTGGTGTCACCGTGTCCCATAATAATTCACACACTTGGCTTTTGTACAAGATCTTTCTCTGCCTGGAACGTACCACTGTGCTCTGGAAGACTTCTACTCATTCTCCAAGACACACGCCGACTCCAGTGCTTCCCTGACTCCACCCTCCCAACTGAAGGCAAAAGTCACAACATTTCCCCGTGTCCCTGCTCTCCCGTGTACATCTGAGTTACATCTGCCATCCCCTGTACAAACTGTGTACCTCCAAGTCATATGAGCCATGCTCTGTACATCTCATGTGTGTCTAAATCACACTCAGGTTGGCATCCAAGGAGACAGAGCCACATCAAATGTGTCAAGGAGCTAAGCTGTGACCAAGGGGAATCAGTCCCAAGAGAAGGGACTCAATGGGGGAGCTTACAAGCCCTCAGGGAGAACCCTCAACAGTCCAGCCCAGGAATCCCAGGAAGTTGGGGATTTCCTAGGTGGGTGAGTCAAGACACACTGAACAGACCTGCAAAGAAAAGATGAGAGGAAGCTAAACGGAGATAGAACAGAGCAGGAGCAAGAAGCAGCACTTGGCTGATCACACCCCTGGGCCACCGGGTCCCGAAGAGGAGTGAGTGGCCCCCAGCAACTGGAGGCGCATCCTCAGACTTGCTCGTTGAGCATCTTGCTTGCTGATCATAAAGAGACTGTGAAAATCTATTTTTGTCTGTTTCTGAAGATATGCTCATCTCAGCTTTCTAATTCTTTTTCAGAAGATTTACCAGAAATCTAGGGATTTGTTGCTAGCCTGTTCCATTCTGTAGGGCAGATATCAATCCAGGACCCTGGCCAGGGCTTGAGCCAAGCAGAGTCTCAGTCTCCATGAAAGGCCGTTTGCACCGTGACCACCCTGGCCCAGCGGTGTCAAGCGTGACTGGAGGGAAGAAGCCCAGGTCTCCCGACGTCCCCTCTTCAGCCTGACACAGTGACTGAAGCACACAAACCCACCCTCTACTCTGGAACTAGAAATAGCCTCCAAGAAACGCTCCTGTCAAAATTAAAATGTAGGGGCTGCCCCATGGCTGAGTGGTAAAGTTCGTGCTGGTGGTCCAGGGTTTTGCCGGTTCAGATCCTGGGCACGGACACAGCACCGCTCATCAGGCCATGCTGTGGGGGCATCCCACACAGCACAGACAGAGGGACATACAGCTAGAATATACAACTATGTACTGGGGGCTTCAGGGAGAAAAAAAAAAAAGAAAGAAAATTGCTAACAGTTGTTAGCTCAGGTGCCGAACTTTAAAAAAAAAAAACTTTAAAAAAATTAAAATGTTATTTGAGAGAATAACAGGCTGGCATCTCAGAAGACACTGACCATTAATTCCTCAGCTCGTTTTGCAAACATTGATTCTACGTGAACCACAGGCCAGGTGCTAGGCTAGGCGCTAAGCGCACAAGACAGGGCCCCGAGTCCAGGAAATGAAGGCGCCTGAAGCCAAAGAAAGGGGTAGTTTAACACGGGTCAAGTGGTGAAATGGAGATTTGCACAAGGTACAAAAAGAGGTGATTTCAGTTCAGACTTCCTTTTTGCACAAAAAAAGGTGATTTCAGTCCAAATGTCTACGAGGATATTTCCCAAAGATTTTTCCTGAGCTAAATATGTCTAAGTTATCAGATTAACTAACCAACAAGAGCTCCCTGAGGAAGTGTGTTGGGGGGGGGGGGGCGGTGGGGGGTGCGTCTGGAGAGCAAAGACCGGCAGCAGAATGTACTGTCTTCAGGAGTCTATGAAGGGCCTGGGGTCTGAGTGAGAAAACTGGTCACTTCTAATTGGAACGTAAAAAAAGGTGCCAACTTCCTGTACTCGTATGAGAGGCGCTGAAGAGGTCGTGGAAGAGACCACTGAAGCCGATTTGTCTGAATGCTTTTAGTTGCCGGCGTGACTTCTGGTCCCATGAGGGTGGCCCCCTCTGGCAGAGGAATGACCAGTGGCCTTTACGGTCCATATTGAGGACAGTCGGCTGGAAATAGCGGAAACTTTCGTTTCTGCCTTGGGCATCGTAGGTCTCCTACAAGACGGCACTCATAATTCTCCTTGTTAATTATTTCCCATCAGGAAGTATTTGCAATTTTTGCACATGGGCAGAGTAGAAAAATTAATGCTTCTCTATCTACGTAACTGATTTTATGCATATTCTGAGACTTTTCTATGAGACATGCAAACCAAGGGAAGCTGGAGGGGGAGGTGGGCAAAGGCCCCTTCCATCTCTCTCACTTTGTGATTAGCATCACGTATATTTGGTGTTTGAAGGGCCACGTGTAGAAGTTCTCTGTCAGTCAAGTTATCGGTTGCAAGCAATAGAAACCTACTCTGGCCACGTGAAGGAGAAAAGGAGTTGATTGGGACCAAATGGTGGGAGGCTGGAGACAAGACCCAAGACTTGGAAAATGGGCAGGAGTTGGGACATCTCTGGGGAAGAGCAGATAGCATGTCATCTGCTCTTGGTGGAATTAATTGGTCTTGTCGGGACACCAGCAGCTTGTCTGTCGCTGCACAAGCCTCTGACACCCTGGAAGACAACCCAGCTCCTCTGAAGGGATCCCGACTGTTCCTCCCCACCTTGCAGGCCCCCTCTGCATTGAGAATCCCCAGTGGCTGAATTTAAGTCACAGGCCCATTTACCGATTGCCTGGGACACGATAAGGGAGGCCTCTCTCCTTCTTTCTCTCCAGTGTGGTGTCTCTCCAGTATGGCACATCATTGTGAGGACGCCACCCAAACAGCAAGGGGTTAAGACATGGCTGTAAACACCCCTGGGAAATGGCTGAGACAAAGGACAGTCCACAGCAGATCCAGCCAGAGCAGGCGCGAGCTCAGAGTGCAGGGCAGATCACCTTTCCAGCAACAGCTCATGGGGGGCTCGGATGCGCAGTCGGGTTGAGGGTCCTCAGGTAGCATTGCTTGTGCCTCAGTGGATGCAGGCATCTGGGCAGAGGGGCGGTTTGAGTAACCTCCTTCACAGTGTTCTCAAAATCACTTCTCCCGTCCAACAGGAGCCTGGTTATTTGATCAAGCTCACAGCCC
This sequence comes from Equus przewalskii, assembly GCF_037783145.1. Lineage (NCBI taxonomy): Eukaryota > Metazoa > Chordata > Mammalia > Perissodactyla > Equidae > Equus > Equus przewalskii. The sequence continues at coordinate 82,488,714 of NC_091839.1, forward strand.
AGCTCCGTTGACCAGGAAAAGGTCTTTCCCAAGAAGCTCATCAGATAGAAGCAGAAAGGCTCTGGCTGGGCTGCCCCACCAGCTCACTGGCCACGCCCAAGCGCGCCTGCACAGCACAGGGGCGGCAGTCTGGGCTCCAGCTGAGATCCTACTGCACGTATATTTTAAAGAATTAGCATCACAATATATTTAAGTTCATATTCTCCTATTTTTACTAAGCATTATTAGATTGTCTCCAGATAGTTGACTGTTTTTCAAAAATGTAATTTTTAGTGGCCATGTGATAAACCTCTCAGCGTAACGGTGAAGGTGTTATAATTCACCGTACGCTACTGAGGCAATGTGGAGTTGTGGAAGGAATACCGGTCACAGGCAGAGAAAAACTGAGGACTGGCTCCTGCCTCCCATTTACTAGCGGTGTGACTTTAGGTAAGATGCATATTTTCTCTAAGTCTCCATATTCTTCTCTTTAATGTAGAAATATAACTGTCTCTGTATCGTAAAGTTGTCGTAAAGATCCCAAGAGATAAACCATGGAAGTGCTTTGCAGGGCCTGGCATGAAGTTAGTGGCTCCATAACCAGCAGTTATTGTTAGTAATTGCAATATCACTGCTGGGCGTTTTGTGTGTACATTATGAAAAGAGTTGTATTTGAGTCTAACATGGACCTGGAAGTCTGAACAAAATTTAAAGTGACTTTCTGAGTTAGTTTGCATTCAACCATAACTCATAAATAAGACAATGGATTGGTGTATAAACCCTGCCAAATATGTCCGCCAAGCTATATAACAAAATTAACGGACCTCAAATAAATTAGGTATTTTTGACATCTCTGTGATGTCAGCGTTAGAAGTGACCAAACTTTATTTAATTACGTGATAAATCAGTGATTCTGCGGACATTCGAGGCATAAATTTTTATCACAAACAAGATACATGTTTTGGGGATTTCATCATTCATTTTTGGCAAAATTTTGTTTATTAGACCATGAGTTGGCAAACTTTTCCTGTAAAGTGCTAGATAATAAATGTTTTAGGCTTCGTGGGCCAATATGGTCCCTGTTACAACAGTACTAAATGAATGGGCATGGCTGTGTTCCAACTGAACTTTACTTATAAAAACAGGTGACAGACCACATTTGGCCTGTTTGCCAGCCTCTGCACTGGACACAAAGCCCTTGACTTTGTGGGACTCAAGAGTCTGCTGGCGAGGCAGGTGGGGTTGTGAACCAGAAGACAATAGATGTTATGTCAGAAATAGAACGTAGAAGCTGCACTCTATGAAGTGGGAAGGATGACATTGGCTAGAAGAGATCTCTGAAACTCACAATGAGCTTCTTGGTGGGGGGACATTCCATCACTCACCGTCAGTCAAAATGACCAGAATTGTTCTGCTTTATGGCAGTAGTGTTAAACCCAAGGCGTGTTAGACTGAAAAATTTGCTTTACTTTAAATGCAATAATGCTTGACCATGTTTCTGGAATGTTGGGATCTCTTCAGGAGATTTGTACCACAATCTGTATTCATTATGCTGTCATTATCTCAATAACTTCTTTTCATGTATAAGCATTTTTTTAACCAAAAGGATCACTTATTAAATTAAGATGAAATGGCAATTAATCTAGAGCATTATCAAAGACAGGAACATGCATATGTCTGCATCCCTGTTTATAAACATCAATGGCCTGTTAATGCACTGATATTTAGGAGGGCAGCATGATGAAAGGCCTACCCGCGCTGTTAGCTCATTTTGTATTAACGTATTCTTGTCGTCAGTTAGGCAATTAACGGGAGTAAAGGATGCTAACTGCAGGCTTTCCTGACAGTGTGCTGGGTCAACTCGATTCCTACGAGCTCACTTAGCAAACTTGGGATATTTGCAAGTGATGAAAGTAAGTAAGTGACTTTTTGAAACACAGACCTCCTGATACTGCTGTGATGGGGATTAGAGCAAGTCCTTTCCTACATGACCTTGTTGTAAGATAAGTGCTTTGGGGAGATGAAGGGACAAGTAATCAACATTTTCAGGAGGAGTGGTGCTAAGAATGCCAGAGGTTCCCAGGAATGAATTCCTCACTAGAAGATGACGATTCTGGAGAACACAGCTTCAGTCTGGTGCTTTATACGGGTCAAAGGCACCCTCCGAACACAGCCACAGAGAGGAAAGCTCCTCTGAGGGGTCCAAGCGCGTGCTCGTTTTATCCTCTGCGTCAACGGGTCTTCTCTACTTTATTCGTTCTGTGTTGCTTGTTCCACTTCCAATGAGTGAATACTTCAAAAAACAGTCACTTTTGCCAAAAGCAACCTGGGATTGAGGCCACTAGGTAAAACGTGGGAGAACAGAGTTGAGGAAGATCCTGGGACTCCATGCAGACAAGACAATAGGAAGGACCCAGAGCAGTCGAGTGTCAGGAAGAGTAAGTGGCTGGGTGTGATAACAGACCGAGGCGCAGAAAAAAGTTCTGCAGTGGTCCTATTAACATACCAGATTTGATCTGACTCCATTATATTTCATCAAATAGTTTAGAAAGCGCCAGCATAAAACATCATCATAATTGTAATCATATATTTGGAGATTTTACGTGCTCACCATAATGTACCATTAGTTACACAAATAACTAATAATTTGCTAATGACAATATTATGTTAAGTCAGTTTAGGGGCAATTAAAGTGAGTGATATTTACATATGCGTAATGAATCACAGTCGATGGCAGATTAAGAGATTCTAATGAATATTCATCCAGACATTCGCAACCAGCTTCACAGTTTATAAACTGAATTATGGTTGATTTGCCCTTTTAAAAATGAATATGTGAGTATCTTCTGCATGGCGAGAATGAACAATTGGGCCTGACTGTAAAATTTTTTTAAAGCGATGTACTGGTCAGAACACAAAACATTTTTATGCACTCGCATACCCTCGGCTCTGCTGATCTTTTTTATATCACAGATCGGTGTTGATGAACTATCTCCATTTTCATTCTCATCCATGACATGAAATATAGAAATTGTTTACTATAAGATTAAATGGAATTCGGGTTTTATGCAGCCCCACTGAGGAAATAATTACAGGTAGTTTTTGCCGTTGAAACAGGGCATACAAACTCTTTTTCATGGTCTAGCCGTCCACATGCAACTCAGAAGGTTGTTTCTGGAGCTATACTTTGTCACAATAAAATTGGGGTAGATTTACTAGTCTCTAACTTGGTCATTCTAAAACATAATAAAACTAACAAACAAAAACACCTTAGTTGGGCCCTGTTAACACAGGCAAAGACCAAAAGAAGTTATTGTTTGAATGTTTACTTTTTCCTAAAAACTATAACCTCTTCTGCCTTTGCATCATAAATGCTGTGTCTTATCCCTGTTGCAGAGACTAAGGCCAAACTCTTCGTCTTCCTCGAGATCCCACAGCAGGTCCATGAGACACCCACCGGAGATCCAGAGCAGGTCCATGAGACACCCGAGATCCAGAGCTCCCGTTCCTGTTTTACCTTAAATTAGACAAAGTCGTCTCTGCTGTTTCAGATGAAAGTGCTAATAATTGCTATTATTTTTTCTTACATGGGGAGACAGAGGCTAGAAGCACAGCGTCTTAGCCCCTGGGAGTGTGGCAAGATCATTGAGCAAGGCCGTTTTTGTTGGCTGGCCCACAAAGGTGCCAAACTCTTACTAAGAGAACCAGGAAGGGAAATCTCCAAGAACAGGCCAGCATTTTAAAGCCATGGGGGTAAACTTTGAGCTGACATTTCAGCTTGGATGTTTTCCCATGAACTTCAATCATTTCATTGCATATTATTAAAACTTTTAGTAGTCAATTTGTTTGACACTTGACTTTTTACTTTCAAAAATAATGCCAATGGAGTGAGTTACTGGTAGGGTCAGGGAAGGGGTTCTTTCCCATTCTCGCTCTCGCTCTCTTGCTCTCTCCCCATTTGCCATGTGTTCGTTTAGTTTTTTTTTTTTTATGAGAGTGTTTGGCACTTTCAAGAGTCTTTAAGTAGTTCCTCAGACTTCTGAGTATTTATTTGTAAGTCCTATAAGTATTTTACAGGGAAAATCATCGCTGTAACATATACAGTTTTAGACTTTTATGTAAGGAGGAAGGAATCTGTGTCTTAGAAACAGCCTGGTATCTGATGGGCAGAGTACAAGTCATGTACAAGATGGGAAAAAATCCAGAAGTCCCCCCTCACCAGACATTCTTCACTGGCCTCCCTGGAGCCATAGGTATAGATGGAGGCCATTTAAACCAGATGAAACATTACATAATCGGAGGGAAATGGCATCGGCAAGCTAATACATTGTATGGACTGGAACACTCGACTGATCCAGTCTCACCCTTTATCAATCCCAAGGGCAGAGTTTGAAGGAGTGACATAAAGGACTGATGCGTACATTGGTGGAGACCAGAAATCGGGGTGGCTATCCTGGGCCTCTTAGCACTGTAGTGGAGGACGCTGGGCAGCCTGGTCCCTGGGCACCGAGGTGAGCACTCAAAGCCAGGACCAGTGCCCCAGGGACCCACGGGCAGTGAGGAGACCGAGAGGCCAAGAGCTAGTCCTCTACTTGTGGAGGGATCGCGCCCCTGTCACGTCTTCCGGATCTCAGAGTTCCATGCGTTGCATTCTGGAAACTGTGACACTACTTAACAGTGAGGGGAAAAGGCAGACAACACCAACAACAGAAGTGCAGAGGTTGGAAAATTACTAGGAAAAGAAAGATTGTATTTGAGGAAAACATGTAGATTGTCCTGGCTGGAAGAAGTGTGCAATGGTGGGTAAAAGGAAACGCATGGACCTTCTCTCTGAGACTGTAAGGTCTCTAGTAATCAGGAGGGAAATGGAGTCTTCGTCCCCAGCTTTGCCTGATGCTGTCCTTCAGGGACGGACATGCACCTTTCTCTGAGGTGATTATCAACAAGCCCCCTGCCCCGACCCCGACACACACACAGAGTTTTGCAGCTTTAAGGCCTTTCTCCTCTTGATCACATCCTTCCTTCTTACTCTTCACTGACCTACCGTGCACTGTGGGCGGAGCTGTTGGGTCTCATCTCAGGATCTGAGAAGCAGGTCGTTCACATCAACTTCCCAGGCAAGTCTTATCTTTATCTCAAGCCATTTTTGTCTGGCACAGCAAGGCAGGGTGGAGTGAGCCCTACACTGCTGCCTGACGGTCTTACTTCTAAATGGGAGGACGGTGAGGGCAGGTTAAGGAACGAGACTAACTGCGGTCCACTCAGAACAGGTTCACATGAGCAAGTCCGGTACACATCCATGAATTTGGGCGGTTATGTGCAAAAGCAGGAAGCACTGGCATTTCGAACAGGCATATAGATACACTTTTTCTGTATCACTGAAAAATTTGGCCCTTTGACTTTCAGTGAAGTCACAGATGTGCTGCAGGATAGTAATTTGCTCTGAGTCTTCAAGGTGAGAATTTCTTCCCAAATTATCGACTGTCTCTTGCATATTAGACTCATTTGATCTACCATTGTATTTTGATATTTTCACATTTAATAGCTTGGAAGGACCATGTTAATTTTACAGATGAGGAAAATGAGTCAGAGAAAAGTTGAGTTTTTTAAAATCACCAAGCAAGTCAGTTGAGATTCAAACTGTTGCCTCACAGACAGGATAGGGTCTTACTCCTGTTCAGAAACTCTGCACAAGCACACGTAAGACGCTCAGTGTTTTGGAGGATGGTCACCAAGTGGCCAAACAGAACCCTTCTGCTATATCTTCTGCAAAACGCTTTATCTGGGCTCAGCTGAGCACCTGGATTCCTCTCACCATCTGAGCCAGCCTCACTGCACGTCCTGGGCTGCTGCGTACATCGGCTGGTGCAACTCACAAGCCACATTCTGAGCTGCTGCACCCAGTGTGGACCTAGAGAAACGGTGACCTGAGCCTCCAGTTCCCAATGGACCTGAGATCGAGGTGAATGGATTCACAGGCTCAGAAGCTCCTGTGGGCTGGAAAGAGTATGAAAAATATAAAAATGGCCTTCATCTCCCCTCTCTATACAAAGAAAATTCCTAGAATGAAGAGTGGTCATATTGCTCTTTTATTTTAAAATTTAGCGATTAGTAAAGATGTCGATTCTCCCCAAATCAATCTATAGATTTAAAGGAATTCCAAATTCTCGGCAGTATTTTTTGAAGTTATAAACAAGTTAATATAAAATTTATACGGAAAGGCACAGGAATCGGAGTAGTCTGAACAATTTTGAAAACAGAAGAATCAAAATGGGGGAATCACTGCCCAAGTTTAAGACTTCCTACAGAGCTGCAGTAATTGGCTCCCTGCGCACTGGAGAGAGGACGGTTGTACAGATGCACAGAACGCAACAGCGAATTGGGACCAGAGCGACCACATAAACATGACCGATTCATTTTTGACAAAGATACAAAGAAAATTCAATGAAGAATAGTATTTCAACAAACGGTGTTGAAGCAGTTGGACACTCATAGGCAAAAAAAAAAAAGAACTTTGACCTAATCCTAACACTTTATACAATTAATTCAAAGTGGATCATAGAATTAAATGTAAAACTATAAAACTTTTAGAAGGAGGCATAGTAAAAATCTTCATGGCCTGGGACTGAGCAAAGAGTTTGACAAAGTTCAGAACACGCCACCCCCAAATATGGCTCCTTGGCACACTGAATATTTTAAGCCAAAAGAATTTGAGGAAAAGCGGGTGCAGGAAGGATTCCCTGCCTCCCCCTTCTCCCTGGAAGCAGGTCGTAAGACCGTCATGCGGAACATCTGATACCTGCAAGAGAGGAGCATCTTATCTCTGAAGGTGGGGGGACGCCAGGAGGAATCTGAATGAACTCGCTGTGTTTTCCCCAGTTTTCTCCCCTTAGCTCAGACCCTTTTGTCCTCTCACGACTTTCCACTCTTCGTCAAACCCAGTATAAACACACTCAGGTTTAAGGACTTCTTCAGGTCTCCATTTCCTTACGAAGTCTCCCACGTTACGTAAAACTTATATTAAATACATTTGTATGCCTTTCTTTTGTCCATCTGTCTTTGTCAGTCTGATTTACAGGGCCCCAGCTGGAGAACCTAGGACCTAGGTAGTAGGAAAAGAATTCTTTCCTCTCCTACAAATTTTTGGACTTGCCACCAAAACCAGAATCCGTAAAATAAAGAAATTGATAAATTGAACTTGGTCAAAATTAAAAATTTGTCTTCATGAGAGACACAGAAAAGAGAAGTAACAAATTCGGAGAAAATATTTGCAAATCACATATTAACAAAGGGCTTGTATCCAGAATATATAAAGAACACTCAACGTTCAACAGTAAGAAAACAAACAATCCACTAAAAAACAATAAGCAAAAAGCCTGGACAGATACTTCACCGATGAGGGTGTACAGAAGCAAATGTTCAACCTCGCTGCCCAGGGGTGTATGCAAATTCAAGCCACAGAAGATGCGACAACATACTATTTTATGGCTAAAATGAAAAACACTCAATACCAAATATGGCAAGAATCCAGAGCAACTGGGCTTGTCACACATTTCTAGACCGTACGGCCACTCTGGAAATCAGATTAGCAATTTCTTATAAAGTTACACATACATGTACCCTATGACCCAGAAACCTCACTTCTGGGTATTTACCCTAAAGAAATGAAAACTTATGTTTAAGTAAAAACCTGTATACAAATGTTTACAGCAGCTCTATCCATAATCATCAAAAACTGGAAATAACCCAAATGTCATAATTTAACAGGTGAGTGCAATGGAATACTACTCAGCAAGGAACAAACCGTTAATGCACATAACGACTTGGAAGAATCTCAAAAGCACCAAGCTGAGTGTCCAAAGGCGGGCTGACGAGAACAGACACCACGATTCCACTCATACGACACTCTCCGAGCCACAGCGTAGTGAGGGCAGACGTGTCAGTGGGTGCCAGAGGTCAGGGCCAGGAGCGAGGCATGACCACAGAGGGCAGCATGGGGAGTCTTGGGGGTGGTGGGCCTGTTTGTGTCCTGATTGTGGGGGTAGGTGCAAGGCACATGTATCTATTGTAATGCGTAGAACAGTACACACACAAAACAGTTGATTTCATTTAATTAAATTAAAATTTAATTTTAAAAATAAAATTAAAGCTTTCAGTAGAGTTCTATTTCCCACTCTATCAATTCTGGACGCTCTCTGCCCTCTCCTGAGCCCCTCCATCATCGACTCCCCTCTTGGTCATATTTCTGGGTACATTTTCTTGCTGTCCCATGGGCAAGCTTGGCCATGCCCCTAGACCCTCTATCTCCCATCTTTTCATGAACAAACATTATTGGTCCCCTACAACAGGGCAGCCACAGTGCTGGCCTTGGGGCTCAAGGCCTTCTCAGCTAGAATAGCCCCTCTTTCTCTCGTCTCCTCTCCTCTCTGTCTCTTTCCTCTCTCTCTCCCGTCTCTCCTCTTTTCACTCAAATCCAGTCCCACCTCCTTTGCCCCTTCTGGTGCCTCCTGTGCCCACTGGACACACTCTCTCTGAACCCTTCGTCCTCTGTCACCTGCTCCAGGGAACTGACTACACCACGGTGTTTCGGTTTTGTTGCGTTTCTCTGGCTAGATTTCAAGTTCTCTGAAAACAGGAACTTTTTGCTTGTTCGGTTTTTCAGTCAGACCTGAAATGATCAAAACGGCTCCTAACAAAGAGTCGGTGCCTAGTAAATGCCTCGCTCTTAAAAACACGCGTGGGCACTGGTCTGCACCAGTAGATTTTATTCCTGCGGAAACAGGACATGGTTCTGACCTAGACAGAGGTTGAGTTTCCTTATTTATAACCCTCTTCCTTTCTTCTCTTGACATCATCATCAACTCTTGTCTTCCCCGAGTGTCCTCAGCAGGAACCATGTTGCTTGATTCAGCTTCACTCCTCGCCCTCTGACCTTTCCCTGACCTTTGTCCTTCAGGATCCCAAACATTTGTCTTTTATTCTCTGACTTGCAGACTGTTTATATTCGTAATCTGATTCTACAACTTTCCCAGGACTTTCCCAGGACTTGCCTGTGCCTCCTCCCCACCTCAGGAACTGTTTCTGCATTTTCTGATCTGAATTTGTCATTTTTATTTTGCATGGTTGTGGACAGATGGTCAGACTAACGCAATCTCGGAATGCAGAGCATTGCTACCTGCTCTCTCCTTTCTCTTTGGGCCCTATGTCAGCATCCGGTTCTTCTGGGTCCCTCCACCCGCCGCTGTGCTCGAGTCCCTACCCTGCCTCCTCCTCACCCCCCCCACCCCCGACCACTCTGGTGGGAGCCGTGGCTGCTGTGAGCCCAGGACAATCACGTGATAGAGATGGAGGGAAATGCTTCTCCTTGGAGCGCTGGGAAAAGCACCAGGAATGGGATGTGGGGCTCTTGATTTTACGTTTACCTTGGTCCTGAGAAGTCGCCCCAAGGCCTTCACCGTTCCCACATGTAGAATGACCTGGGTTTAAGTAGCACCTTTCAGTCGAGCATGGCCATTCCCGTTTTATGAAGGAGTTTGAGCAAATGGAGGAGGTAGATAAAGGTGGTCCTAGCGGAGAAGGGAAGCAACAGAGGATCAGGAAAGCAGAGAGCCCAGAAAAAGACAGTCTCCGTGCCCTCGCCCCGAGTAGGTAGCCAGTGTCTGTCCTCCGAGAAGTCACTCATTTTCTGCAGGCTCATGACCATCACCTGTGTTAGCAGCCAAATCCACAGAACATTCCACATTTCAAGTCAGAATCTGCTCACCTCCTAACCTACCTCAGAACAAAGAATGAAAATACAAAAACCCTACAAGGCAGCCATGTTTGCAGTCCCTGTGGCTGAGGCCCACGGTCGATGCCACGTTGGCACTGACAGAGCGTCTGCAATTCACCGCGAGAGCAGCATGTCGATCTGTGAACGAGGGCTAAACAGGGAGTGACCTTTATCAGTGTGGGCACATTAGCGCCACAGAGAAAAGATGGGCAGTTACATCCCAAACGTCAGCCAGGAGCAGCTCCCAGCAGCAGCACTCGGGCGGTTTCATCCCTCGGCTTTGCTGACCTGTCCTGACTAAAGTGTCCACAGCTGTGTCTTCAATAAGAAAAAATGTTCCATGAACTCAACTGCAATACAAGTATGCCGTGCTTATCTTCTTAACTGCACTTCTTACTTTTAAAATCAAACAATACCGGTTCAAACAGTTTTAAACAAGTGGCCCCGAACAGCACCAGAAAGAGGCAAGACTTCCTAAGATGAGCTGAGAAACCCTTGCTTCCAGGGGAGCAAGCGGCCGCCCGACCTGGGAGTGAAACTCCTAGACTGCGGAGTGAGGAGAGAAAAAGGGACTGCGATTATGACAAGGAATTCTGCCCGCGTTCATTCTTTCGTTCAACAACAATCCCCAAATCGTGTACTATCTGGTAAGGATGACTCCATCCTCAATGAGTTCCAGTGTGGAAGGAGATCAGATCTGTCCCCTAGTTCCTGCTGTAGCTGACAGAAGAGGTGCAGGCAGAATTCACACCCCTTTTGCCTCATGCAGAAAACAAAAATAAGTAAAAATTTTTTAAATTAAAAATATATAACCACTCTGAAAGACGAGAACACCTCTGTGGCCCAGGAATAGAAGAGTGGAGGTGATGGAAGCTCCAGTCTTCTGGGCACACCTGCTGAGAGGTCCCCGGGCGTGGGGGACAGACCCCCACCTCCTCCGGTGCTGGGTGTGGGGTTGGGCTGGCTGTGAGACACGGAGGGTCAGGCCAAGGTGCCCTGCTAGGAAGAGGGCATAGAAAAAGCTGCAGCTGTGCCACAGTCACCGGCTGTGACCAGTAGCCAGTAGCTGCCTGGGGCAGCAGGATGGAGAAGCCGGGGTCCCCCAGACAGAGTCTGTGCCCAGTGACTTGTGCTGGCTGAGTGGCAGGATCAGCAAGACTCCCACGGACAAGACACCCAAACTGGCCACTGGAGCTTAGTTCTGATGGGGTGCTGCTGTGATGGGGTGCTCCTGATGGGGTGCTAGGGGGCTGAGGGCAACCACATTTCCCAGGAAAGGAGAGGCGAGAAGGACAGTGGGGCAAAGACACCAACAAAGGAAATTCCCACCCAATATGACACGGCAAGTAAAATTTTAAAGCACAGAAAAGAAACTCATGTTATAAATGATAGCCAAAATGCTCAACAAGTCAGAGAGTTCATTCCCAAAAGAAGAGAAATAATATAGCCATCTGAAAACCATGGTCAAACTCCCAATGAGCTAAAGGAAAAAAAGAATATCTCCAAGGATAATAAATCATAGGCAGGGATTATGAAACAAAAGCCAGTGGATATGAAAAAGAACCAGAGAAAATCCTGGGAATAAAAACTATCACCTCTATAATTAGAAAAAATGAAAACAACGCCAGTTAATGAATTGGAAGGCACACAAGGGTATTCCCTTGGAACACAGATTTAAAAACTTGAGACAGAAAAGGCTAGATTCAAGCTTTAGCACAGCTATAACCTAAGAGTTCCAAAGTGGAGAACTGAGGACAGGGTAGATGTTAGTACAGCTGAGAATTTTCCAGAGTTGAAAAACATCCTCAGATTGAAAACACGCGTGAACCAGTCCCTATTTTATAATGCAAAATCTGTCTATGTGAATCTCTGTTATAAAATGGGAATTTGGTGTTAAAACGTGCCCAGCCACAGTCCCAGTGACGAGAAAAGGACACAACGAGGGTGCCCAGAGGGACGGCCGGGTGACGGGCGCACGACTTCTCCCCGCCTGTCTCCCGCCGTGGGAGCCCCACGCAGCAGAGACCCCTGAGCCGGCAGGCCTGGTGTGCCTCGGTGCCCCACCCGACTGTGCGTGGGGGACACCGTCTCACTGACGTCGTGACACAGTCGGCACGGACAATCTCCCAGCTCAGTTGCCTCTCCCCCACCCACCCCATTCCAGGCTTCAGTTCCATGTCGCCAAAGAAAAAACCAGAAAGAGACCATCTACCTTTGCTTATACAAAATAGACACCTGCCACCACAAGGGGCCTCTTGCCTTGCACCCGGCTGCAGCCCACGTGCTTCTGGTGGGACTTAGACCAAGCCCCCTCCACGCCATCGAGTGGCATCATTTAAGTCTCTCGTTCTGCACTTTGCTGGCTGAAGGTTGTGAATGTTTGATGAGCTGCTGAGCTTGCAGCATGACTATTTTATTAGAAGGCTGAGTGTCTTGCAGCTGTGTTACTAGTGAAGTTGTTCTTTCTCTTAAAAACGTGAACTTCACTCCTGTTGTGAAGTGGAAACCGGCAGGATGTTGCAAGTCACTGTTCAAAAATGGTTTGGCCCATGTGAAAGCAAGCCTGGATAGACTAGGTCTTTTTTGCCTTTTCAATTGACCCACAGCTAATTTAGGACGGAAAGAGATCTTTCGATACCTGAGGGAATACAGTCCTTCTGGACTCAGTCTGTGATTGCTGAGATGTATCATATTCGAACTCGGGCGACAATCCGAAGCATCAGTTATGAATTTCCCATGGTGCCCATCAGGATGAAGCAGGCAAGACAGAGAACCCAGGGCTAGGGCAACCCTGGACGGGCACTGGCCAGTCTGAACGTCGCTTCTCGCCTGTCCTGTCTCTGATGCTTCTTAATCCATCTTTGGAGCACTCTGCAGATTCTGAAATACTCTGTAAGGTTAGTCTGTACTATTTCTGTTATGCTTTGAGATTCTGGTTTCTTTTCCTGTGGTTAATCGAAGAAACTTACCAGCTGAGTAGCCGCAGTACTTCAGAGCAGACGGAATACAACGGTTCATGCAGTATCATTAGGATGTGTCTGGACAAAAAGGGCGTCTTTGAAGGACAGAACACACACATGGATCCCTCTCGAGTGTCTGCGTCTCCCGTTAATGGTGCATCCACGGCCCCTCAGGCGAGCATGTTCCCTTGTTGTAACGCTGCTAAAGTGACTCTTAAAAAAGAAATAAACTGAGCATACAGCAGACGGGCCAGCACCCATCACGACCCACAGCATCAGCCCGCAGCCCTGACCACAGCTCCTGCGGCCACTCCCGCCCACGGTGGTCAGGGAAGCTGTCAGGCAGGATGTGGAAGGTTGCAGGGGCAGCACTGGTGCTCTGGCCTCTGCTCTCGAGTCTGAATGTGCGAGGGCACGGATGTCTTAAAAGCTCAAGAAGACACCAGAGTCCAGGAAGCCCAGCCTCCCACTGCCTCTGTCAGGATGACCGGCACTCGTGGGCTCTCGCAACCGAAGCAACTTCTCAGACTGTTTCTCAGACTGAAGTGCAACCTAGAAAGTGAATCTTCAGGAATATCTGCTGACTTATTGTCTCTCCATAAAGCTGTCTATGAAGGGACAGAAATGAAGAAGAATATGCCCCAAACAATGTAAAAATGGTGGGTAGAGATGGAGACACCCGCTTCTTGTTGCTCAAGGGGGCGAGAGTTCCTTCTCTCTGTAGTAGTCGGACACTCGCCAGAAAGGAACAAACAGAAACCACTGTAGACACTTCACAGGGACAGGGTTTCACACAGGATCTCATGGCAGTGATGATGGGAGAGCTGAGGAGCCAGACAGGGCCAGCAGGGCAACCAGAGTTCAGGAACCGCAGCTGCTGGAGGGCTGAGGAGGTGGAGCTGCAGGTGGGTGAGCGGGCAGCTGGACAAGGGGGAGGAGTGCTGGAGGAGCTGGACCACGGGTGAGGCTGTGCAGCGCCTGCAGCCCCAGAGCAGCACAGCTTCAGCGGCAGAGGAGGCTGCAGCACCTGGCTTCTGCCCCTGTCCGAGTCTTTCACACTTTCAGTCTTCCACTCAGAACTCACGCTGGCCAAGCAGCCTGGGAGCAAAGAGACATGGAGACTGGGAAATGTAGCCCCATGAGACAGGGCGGGAGGGAGGGGAAGGGCGGGAATACAGCTGGGGGAGGGGAAGGGCCAGGATGGAGCTGGAGGGGAAGGTCAGGCATGGAGCTGGAGGGGAAGGTTGGGGATGGAGCTGGGGGAGGGGAAGGGCAGGGATGGAGCTGGGGGAGGGGAAGGGCGGGAATGGAGCTGGGGGAGGGGAAGGTTGGGGATGGAGCTGGGGGAGGGGAAGGGCGGGGATGGAGCTGGGGGAGGGGAAGGGCGGGGATGGAGCTGGGGGAGGGGAAGGGCCAGGATGGAGCTGGAGGGGAAGGTCAGGCATGGAGCTGGAATGGAAGGTCGGGGTTGGAGCTGGGACAAATGTGCGGTAGACAGCCATACAAGCTAGAAGAGCTGACTTTTTCCCCATAGTAAAAGGAGTTTCATCCCCATGGAATTTAAATTAATTTAAATGAATTTATAGATTATATACCTCTGTGTCTTTTATTTCCCCCTCATGCTTAATTAGTTATCTGAGAACAGGTTTGCTGATTAAGATTAAATAATTAACCAGAATTTAGTTACAAAGGACAGTCCGTCATAACATCATCTGCCATGAGGAGAAGCAGTAAGTGGGTTCTGCCTCCACCAGGAGCATCTGTCCAGGAGTAACTCAGAAACTCTCACAGAGCACCTTCCTCAACCAATGTCGCTGCTCCGTCTGACAGCTCAGCCTTTAGCAAGAGGATGCTGGTCCGGCACCTGCTCCCTGGCAGAGCCCTTGCTCCTCCTCCCAGGCAGAGGCCTGTGTGTGTGTGTGTGTCCTCGGCCCTCCTTTTCCTAGACGAGCCTGGGAACTGGATGAGAAGTCTGACCAAACAGCTCATCGTTTGTGTGAAAGTGGGTTTCGAGTTGAGGTGAGGTGACATTTTCCCACTTTTGTTAGGGTCTTACACCGGCTCAGAAAATGCTCCCTAACTGGCAGGGCATCTGGTCTGTAGCTCAAAGCTGAGTCCAGATCAGAGGCCAGGAGGGGCGGGAGCGAGCAGAGAGAAACCTGCCTGGCAGACAGCAAGGCGGAAGCACATTCTGGAAACGTGCTCTCTGAGGGCAGCGTCTACATGGCGCCGAGGCCTCCACAGGAGCCTCCGCCAGATGCCCAGACCTCGCGGTGTGGCCACCCGGGCCTCCCACGCCAGCAGCCCCGACCACGCTCCAACTTCACCCCGTTGCCTCCTTTCCAAAATCCAGTGGCAATAAAAACAAACAAATCCAACGCCCTCTCCTTCAGGGCACAATAATCGTAATGTTTATTGAGTGCCTCTGTGCACCAAGCACTGTTCTCCATGCTTTATCAGCATGAACTCATATAGTCCGCACAAAGGATCTGCGTGGCAAATTCTATTACACGTCCATTTCACAGATGAGGACATCGAGACACAGAGAAGTTCAACAGCCTGCCCACGATTACACAGCTTCTGAAAACCCAACAGCCTGGCCCCAGTTAATGGTCTTGGTCACGACATTGATTCCTCTCAGCTGCAGTCAAGAGGGAAGAGTAAAGCAATCAGATTAAACTAATTCACACTTAGGTGTGAGTAACCTACAGTCATTTGTCCTCCCTGAGAAGGCTGCACTTTTAAAAGATGTCCGTCAACTGAGGAATCTCAGGCAGTGCACTGTTACGAAGCACCTACTGTGTGCCAGCTCTGTGCCAAGCGGTGGGCTCCGAGTCCTGGGCGCCCACGGGTAGGTGCCCGCCCCCTGCCCTGCTTTCATTCCAACCAGAACAGCTCCAGTTGTAAGAGGTGCGTGTGTGCGTGTGTGTTAATATTGTCCTCTCCTGTCACAGTGCATCCGAGACAAGATTTTGTCTAAAACCAGCCCTGAGGCTGGGAGCTCTCTCTGGAGGGCCTGGGGCGGCCTTCCCTGCCTTCTCTTTCCTGTTGCACAGTGTGAGCGAAGTCACTTGCTGTCCCTCCAGGTACAAAGTCGCCAGCTTTGGGGCCCGGGGCAGCTACCCAGGTAGACCCCTCGGTAGACACATCATCCCATAGATGCCCTCACGTCTGGCGCGTTTGCTGGTTTGCTGATCGTCTCTTTACTTGCATCACTTTTTGCCTTTTTGAACTCAGAGAGTCCCTAGGAGTCTCCGGGCTTCCAGACGTTTCACAGTGGCTCTCAAGGCCCCCAGACAGCCCAGGAGGGCTCGGGGTGTCACTTCTGGAGTCCTGGCACAAGTATTTGTAGCTGGGGAAGGGCATCTCTCACCAGAATCAGCTCCCAGTGTCTTCTCCCAGTTCGTGAAAACCTGTCAAGGTAAAGGGACAATAGCACCTATTTTTTTTAACTTGGTAAAAAACACACAACAAATTTTACCATCTTAGTCACTTTTAAGCGTGTAGCTCAGTAGTGTCAAGTATGTTCACACGGCTGTGGAACAGATCTCTACAACTTTTTCTTCTTGCAAAACTGAAACTCTGTACCCTTAACTCCCCATTTCCATCTCCGCCCAGCTCCTGGCAACCTGCATTCTACTTTCTGTTTCCTTGAGTTTGACTACTTTAGATGCCTCCTATGAGTGGAATCACACAGTATTTGTCGTTTTGTGACTAGCTTGTGGCACTTAGCTTAATGTCATCAAAGTTCATCCATGTTGTAGCATGTGTCAGGATTTCCTTCCCTGTTAAGAATAATATTCCCTTGGATAATATTATTCCATTGTGCTGGATGTTGTTCAACATCATCATTATCAATAATCAATTCACTATCAATAATATTCCATTGTATGTATATAACACATTTTGTTTATCCATCGTCTGTCAGTGGACACGTGTTGCTTCTACCTCGTGGCTTTCGTGAATAACGCTGCTGTGAACGTGGGTGTGCGGACACCTCTTTCAGCTCCTGCTTTGCGTTCTTTTGGAAACACGTCCGGAAGTGGGATGGCTGGGTCACAGGTAATTCAACTGGATCTATTTTCAGTGCGCACTTGCTGCAGGCTGCCTGGGACCCTCAAGGAAAAGCTCACAGATCGCACCGGAGAACTCTCATGCCACTCAGAATGTTCCATCAGTTCTGTCGGGACCTGGCTGCTTGGAGGAGAATGGGAGCTCCCCCAGGTCTGGGGAGAAGGCCTGCTCCTTCGGCGTCCCCAGCCTGCGGTGTATCACATGAGCTCATAAACACCACCTTCCTCCTGAATGCCTCCTCGGCACAGACCTCTGAGGCCACCTCGAGCTGGCCCTTACAACTGGAAACCACAGGAATGTCCATAATGCAATTTAAAATATGCCAGTTCCCACTGCACCCATCCGTGAGCTAAACACTTTGCTCAAAAATCCCGGCAGTCCCACCTCCCTTATCAGAGGAAGTTTTATGGCCGAGGCCACTGCGAAGGTCTCAGTGATCCGAGAAATACTCAAGTGCAGCTTCTGGAACACCAAGCAGCAATGTTATGCGAGTGGATTCTGTTTAATTGTTTATTCACAACACTCAGTGACTGAACTGCTAGGTACCATGGTGACAGACATGAAGGTGGACGGATGGGAGTCACAGAAAGACAATGAGTCCCCTGTCTTTAATGTTAATTAGTTGGTCCCTGCCATATATTCCATCTGTTCACATCCTGTGACTTCAACATCCAAGCTGTGTGAAGAAAGAAAGAACAAAATATACATTAAACAGTTGTCAAATTTGGAGGTTTTTTCAAATTGACTGAGAGGGCTGATAGTTCAAAAATATCACTTTGTCCACCTTTTGAAAATTAACTGAAGATATAAATTATTACTAAGGGGAGGATATTTCTATTTCTTAGCTATTTTCTTCCCTTCCTTAGCCTCTGGTTATATGCTACAGGAGAAACCATTATGGACAATTACCAGTCAGTCACTGGTCCATCAGGTACGAGGTCCAGGGACCTCTGCCCGTTTGACGTGAAGCAGGGCTGTGGCTTTAACTTCTTCACGTGTTATTGGTGCATCTTATACACCAATCAGATCATCGGAACTGAGTTAGACTATTGTTCAGGGCGTAGGTTTAAGAACGATCTAGTTAACTCTACAAAGCAAAGGTCTTGAAATTCAAGAGATTTTTAAATACGAGGGAGTCCAGTCCGGGCGAGTATAATCAGAAGTTTGGAAGTGTGAGCTTCAAAAACTTTATACAGAAAAACTGTCCAAGAGGCGGAATGGGAAACATAAAGTAGACCTTTCCAGAAAATGAAACAAATGAACAACAAAAGGAACCAGAAAGTCTGGGAGGGGAAAAGTCCCTACGGAAGTTCTTCCTATTCCTATTTCAACTCTGCCGACTTTCTGACAGTTGTGGAAAACAGAGTCAGGGCAGTCTCTGACTTCTGGACGTGTGGAAGCAGACTCGCGTGGCCGCGCCTCTGACGGGGCTGCGGGTGGCAGGTCTGCAGGGCGTTGCATGAGCCTGGAGGCTGTTGGACAAATGCACAGCCCTGTGTGCACTGCGTCTGTGTGGTGGCCCCATGAGTGAGCATGAGGGAGGGAGAGAGAAACCCTTCAAGGGACGGGGGCCAGGAAACGCCTGGGCCAGGGCTGCAGACGCCCAAAAGGGAAGGCACAAGGAAGGTTGCTCCGTCCTCCTCTGAGGCCACTACTCTGAGCGTGATGGCTGTGTGAAGGGCAAACAGCATGGAGGCCGATGTGTAGACTTGCAAACATGGCGGTTGAATGTGAAACCTGGCTCAGCCGCTGGGAGCTCTTGGGGAGCAAACTGCCAACCTGTGCCTCAGTTTCCTCATCTCTAAAAGAGACATAACAACACCTCTGTATTCCTTGAGGTCGTTGGGAAGATTAAACGAATTTCTATTTGTGATGCTCCTAGAAGAACACCTGGCACACACATACAGTATGATATGTGGCACATGTATGCAGCATGACATGTGGCATGTGTACTCAGGACAACACGTGCACATGTATGCAGTATGACATGGAGCACACATATGCAGTGTGATGTGTGGCACACTGTGCAGAATGTCATGTGGCACACGTACGCAAGGTGACATCAGGCACATGTACGCAGTATGAAATACAGCACACATATGCAGCACACATATGCAGTATGACACAGGGCACACATATGCAGTATGACATGTGGCACACATACAAAGGACGACATGTGGCACACGTGTGCAGTATGAAATGTGAGCACACATACTCAGCATGACATGCAGCACATGTATGCAGTATGACATGTGGCACACATACAAAGGACGACATG
Source organism: Equus przewalskii (assembly GCF_037783145.1). NCBI lineage: Eukaryota > Metazoa > Chordata > Mammalia > Perissodactyla > Equidae > Equus > Equus przewalskii. The sequence continues at coordinate 82,507,777 of NC_091839.1, forward strand.
TGGCACACGTGTGCAGTATGAAATGTGAGCACACATACTCAGCATGACATGCAGCACATGTATGCAGTATGACATGTGGCACACATACAAAGGACGACATGTGGTACACATGTACAGTATGACGTGGCACACATAAAAAGGATGATGTGTGGCACATGTGTGCACTATGAAATGCAGCACACATATGCAGTATGACATGCGGCACACGTATGCAGAATGACACGGGGCACATGTACGCAGTATGACACAAAGCACATGTATGACATATGGCGCACATACGAAGGACGGCACGCAGCACACGTGTGCAGTATGAGATGTGAGCCATAGCTCCTAGTGGTCAAGGAAGGGCCTCTGCTGAGCAGCCCTGACCAGCAGGTCTGAAACTCATGAAATTTGCCAGCCTGCTTTAAGAGCACAGCTAACGGTTCCTTGTTTGAAGCTCATATGAGGCTGGACGTCCTTAAACCACTTGAGCCGGAGCCAGTCAGGGGCCATTCTTGCCAGGGCCTCATAAACCTCAGACGATGAAAGACAGAAATGGATTTGACTGCAAGTTTTCACTGCCAAGCGACAGTGCTATTGCCGTTTCTGTGAAGGAACAGCCTTTCACGAACCTCCTCTCCCAGCGTCACTGTTACATGTGCAACTGTGGGATTTCCCCAGAAGGGTAAATAAAGCCATATCTGGGCTCCACTGTTGTCCCCTGGTTAGGAAGGGACCACTGTCCTCAGCATAGACGTGGAGGAGGACGTGTAACGTGGAGAGGGGACCTTTTAGGGGAGACAATTCAGGAGTTCAGTATTTTCCAGAAGCCTGAGGCCGGGCCTGAGTCTGGGCCACTGCGTTCCAGCAGCGGCGACCCCTGAAGAGGGGGCGACTCGTTGGCTGTGCGTGCTCCTCCATGAGAGGGCTCGCAGCTGGGCCGGATTTTTAAGAGTCTGTCTCCAGAGTTATTAAGATGCGCTGGGCGAGCCGCACCTTCAGACAGTGAGAGAAACACAGGCAGAGGTTCTTTTTATGCATCTTCCATGTACCTGTAACCATGGATACCTCCGAACGTCCTGTTTAACTTCCCAGAGGACATCCAGCTAAAACGCATCAGCGCCAGCCAGGCGCGAAGTTTGTGTCTCCTCGTGTTTTCCCGGCAGCGTTTCTCTGAGTCCCAAACCAAATAATCCTGCCTATATATCATGTGGAAAACACAGAGAAGCCTATTTTGAAGGGAAAACATCCTATCATTCATAATAATCTAATATTTCTGAAATGAGTATTGATGTGGAATACAACGCCAGGGGACTGGACAGAAGAGCGCACATGTCAGAGGAAGGCGCTGATTCCCGCGGTCTCCAGAATGCAGGGGTCTGCCGGCCGCTCGCAGCCCAGCGTCTCACCGGCGCCACATCTCCTGGCGAAGCTCTCTCAGAACAGGGCTGCCTCCAGTCTGCCCGCTCGGCCAGCTCCCAGGAGGCCGATCTCTGACATTTGGTGTCGCCGTCTTCATCATCTCTGTCAGGGAGGCAGTGGCTGTGAGCTCACGGAAGCTGCCCCAGACCCGTGACATCAGACCTGTGTAGACACATACATAAAACACACACAGGCCACAAGATCTGCCAAACACGTGTGTTTGCAGCAGGTTTACTCGTCGGGGCCAAAACTTGGAAGAAACAAGATGGATACATAAACCTTGGTGCATACAGACAATAGGACGTTATTCAGAGCTAAAAAGAAATGAGCTTCTGAGTCATGAAAAGACATGGAGGAAACTTAAACACACATTACTAAGAGGCAGAAGCCAACCCAAAAGCGCACACACTGCACGATTCCAACTATACGACATTCTGGAAAAGGGGAAGCTACGAGGCAGTAAAAGGATCAGCGGTTGTGGGGGGCTGGGTGAGGGACGGAGGGGTGACTAGGCAGGGCACAGAGAGTTTTTAGGGCAGTGAAGCTGCTCCGTGTGAGCCTATAGTGGCGGACACGTGGCAGCACACATTCGTCGAAACCCGCAGAATGTGCAGCACCCAGAGTGAGCCCTGATGGAAACCGTGGACTCCAGGTGATGATGACATGTCAGTGCAGCTTCATCAGTTGTAACAAATGCACCATCTGGCACAAGAGTAGAAAAGTAAAGTCTTCAAAAACCAAAACAGGGCCAGCCCTGCGGCCTAGTGGTTAAGTTTGGTGTGCTCCACTTCGGTGGCCTGGGTTCCAGGTCTGGACCTACACCACTGGTCTGTCAGTGGCCATGCTGTGGTGGCAACCCACACACAAGAAGAGAATGATGGGCAGTGGATGTTAGTTCAGGGTGAATCTTCCTCAAGGGAAAAAAAAAATCTTCAAACATATGCATACACATGCACGTCAAATCCAAACATACGTGTTCCCCAGTGTCCACCACCTTCCCTGGGTTTACAGAATCGAGTCCAAGTCTTTGGATGAAGGTGGAGTGTGGAAACTTAGCCCGTACGGGTCAGACTCTTTGGCACGGCATTCAAGACCCTCTAGGCCCTGGGCCTTCTCTCCCCCTTTGTCCCTCCTCCATTTCTTCCTGCACACACCCCTTCTCCACCCTGCGCCAGCGAATCCCGAGCTCCCACATTGCAAATGGGCTCTCTCCCCCGCCAGCCACACTCCACACCTGTCCCCTCCACACGAAATGCCACTCACAACTATCGAGCATCCACTCCACGCTCTGCCATTGCCCAAACCGGCAAGGCCTGCCTCCAACACCCCTCGGTGTTTCGACTCCCGCAGCCAGCTGAAGTCTTCCTCTTCTGGGCATTTTATGCATTTCTCTTGTTAAACCACTTGTAATTACACCCCGAGTGGACATTTCCCCCCGTGACCCCCTGCCCTCTCACCTGCTGAGCACAGAGGGCCCTCAGCAGACACTGGGCTTTGGGGTAGAAAATACTCCTATTAACAGTAAGGTCATTTTTTAGTGTAACATTTTTCCTGATTCTACACTCATGAGCATGTTTTTCTGCTGATCCTTGAGAGAATGATTAATGAAAATGAATACACACTCCATCTGGACGAGCAACAGAGACGCATCGTTCACTTGTATGTACCTACATTAGGTACACACGGAACACATGGGCACTTTCCCACCCTCCTTCATCCCGGGCGCTTCAGTTTGCCTGTGTCCTGGGCTGCCACACCCAGGAGCTGGAGGATTCGGGCTCCAGGTGGTCCTGGCACGGTCCTCTGGTCCTAAGACTTCCTTTTGCTCAAGGTAAACCGGCCACACGGAATGCCCGAGCTGGGGTGGATGGCAGTCACGAGCCCCTGTGCTGCAGAGCAGGGGCGCTCTCCTCCATCACGGCCTTTGCTCAGAGCCTGACACGCAGTGAGCGTTTACGAAATATTTCCTTCCTACTCTTCCTGTTGTCTTCATCCAATAATGAGGTCTTAATTTTCCTTCCTTCCCTTGAAGTTACTGTGTTGACTTTTCTGTTGCTGTTCCTGCAAACGCTGGAACGTGGGATGACCCTGGATTCTGGCAGAGCTCAGCGGTGCCGTCTGTCCTGTGGCTGGGGCACGCGGCTTCTGTCCTGTTGGCCGACACTGCCCTCTTCTGGTCTCTGGCAGGTCTTAAAAATTTACTCTTCGCAGCAAAAATGCACCCAGCATTCAATGACGGTAAATGGGAAACAAAATCCTCCCGATCTTAATATTATCTCGTCAGTTCACCTGTCAAAAACTCTTCAGTGCTTCTTCCACACTGTTAGGAATGCCAAACGTTTCTCAAATATTCTTAAAACTCAAAACTCTCAGTGTTGTCTTTCTGTTTTATTTTTTTACGTAAAACTTGTAATTCATGAATAAAAAGTGGTGGTGATCTTTTAGTCAGATTTTTCGCTTAGTTTCCAGTTTCACTCAAGCACCTGTGGATGTGGCGGTGGTTTGTTCTGTTTTATTATCGAGTGACGTGCAGTCACGGCCAGGCTCTGCCACTCCTGGGTCAGGTGACCGGGTTCCAGGACAAGCCATCTCGCTCTTAACTTCAGCTCCTTCTCCAGCAAGGGCTCCGGAAACACCGGCCCTGATTCCTCTGCAGGGACGATGCACATCATGTAAACGCTGCGTGTGGAGACGTGTGGAAATCTGTAAAGTGCTGCACTCATCGGAGCCATGGTGACTGTTTCCAGATGAGGAGACACTTTTTTTTTTGAGGAAGATTAGCCCTGAGCTAACGTCTGCTGCCAATCCTCCTCTTTTTGCTGAGGAAGACTGGCTCTGAGCTAACATCTGTTCCCATCTTCCTCCACTTGATGTGTGGGACGCCTGCCACAGCATGGCTTGTCAAGTGGTGCCATGTCCACACCCAGGATCCAAACCAGTGAACCCCAGGACATTGAAGTAGAACATGCGAACTTAACCGCTGTGCCACTGGGCTGGCCCAACAAGACACTTTTAATAAAAGACATGAGGTGTTATCAAGTGAAGCGCAATTTCATAAAAAAAGATGATTTTAAAAATCATGAAATATTTAGAGACATGAATCTAGAAAATATTCTTTGTTTCTTTCCCTGGAATCTCTTAGAATAATATAGAAAATAACTCTTATTTCCCTGAGGAATTTTTGGTATAATCTTAGCAGAAGATTTGATTTAAAATCTAAAAGGTTCTTTTAGCCCTGTAATCCTGTTTTGTTTAAGTGCGGAAATAATATTCTATCTAATGATAGTTTACAGTCCTTAAATATGTTTTATATTTTTAAAATAAGAATAATAAACCTACCATTAATTGTGCATCTATTACAACCATATTAAAGGGACTCCACATACATTCTATCGCATTCTGCCCTCAGAATAATCCTGCTTTACTATTTCCTCCAGGAGAGAAGGACTTGGAGACTCAGAGGGGAAGAAAACGGGGTCCCGTGGCCGGTGGTCCCCGGTGACTGCCGTCAGGGCCCCACCACCGCTGTGCTGGCTGAGGTCTGTCTAGTCAGCGACGGTCTGGTCTTTGTCCCACGAAAGAAGCTGTCAAAGGAAGAGCGAGGCTGGAGCGACGTCGTCCCGGGATTCTTAGGAGCTGTCCGCTTTCTCCCGCTTCATGCTGACAACACAGACGTGGCCAGGAACCAACTTCAATTCGGAAGAGCACCACGCTTGTGACGGCATCCACCAAAACTAAATATTCCTACTAAGTAAATTGAGGAAAAAAAATACACTATAAATGCAACTGAGAAAAAATAGTCTAATTTTAAAAATTAGTAACTTTGTTATATGTTCTTGCTTTCAGCTTTTTTGAATGGTCCAAAATTCCCTATCTCCTAAATGTGCTGACAAAGGTCAGAAACAGTTATTTAAAGAGAAACGAGTGCAGCGAAGGTGGAATTATGCGTAAAGAAGTTCAAGTCCTGGGCTGCTTTCTCCGATCACTTAGAACAGGTGTGAGCTACACTCTCCAAATTTCCTGTAAAGAGATGGTAAACTAACCTTAGTAAAACCTGATAAGATATAATAAAATAGGTCTAAACATTAGACAACATGTTTGACGTACCAGAAACTTCACACGCATTGTCTCATTTCACCTTCACCAAAACCCTCCAATGTGGGAGGTTTTATCCCCATTTTACAGATTGGTGACGCAGGGAGCCTTGCTCAGGAAGGGCCCAGGGCTAGTTGGTGGCAGAACCTGGACAGGCCGGGTGGTAACGTTGCCAACCAGACCGAGGTTCTGGGCTCTGGCGAGTCCTTGCCCCCACTGGCCTGCCCCGTGCTGGGACTGGCCTTCAGCCCAAACTCCTCCAGCTGCCTCTGAGGGTGGAGTTCTGGACTCTGCTCTTTAGCTTGGGGTTGTGGCCCCTTCATGCTCTTTCCCAGCTCTGACTCCTGCCCCAAGTCCCACCTCCTGACCTGGGGTGCAGCCCGTGTGGGCAGATGACCCCCAAAATGTGCTTTTTCGTGTGACTATCCGCCACGAACAGGTGCATCTCACAGCTGCAGGCCCACAGAAATCCCCCTACCTGGCCACTCCATGAAAACGGCCCCAGAGCCAGGGGGCCTCCACACCTCCTGCCTGATTCTCGCTCCACTTGGAGGAGTTCCTGTTTAATCAGAGGCGACGCCCATCTGTCTTCTGGGGCACGCCCCCCAGATCCTTGACCTTAGCTTGGAAGTCCTCAAAACATGCAGAAAGTAGAACCTTTCCTTGCCTTATGTGTAATGTAATTTGTTACATACATTACATGAAAAATAACTCTTCTCCATGAGTAAAGGCTCCGATGGTTCCTGGGAGGGCTTGGTCCATCCCAAGAGCCCTCAGTACTTTGAAACCAAGTCACTTTTTGCTTAAATTAACCAGGGGTTGTTTCTGTTGTTTCAAATCCAGAAACTTAAAAGAGACCCACCACCCGCACCCCACATGCTGTGATGGTTTGAGTCCTTCCCTGGATGGACTGTGGTCGTTCATATGCGTTTTCCTCAAAGTTTCTCCACGTTGCTAACTGTGGAGTGCAATTACATGCACCTGCTTGTTTTCCCTTCTGGATTAGCTTGTTTTGGGTTTCTCTTCCCATTCCCTGTGGTTCGTCATCATGGAGACTTTTCTGATGGAAGCGAAGGCCCTCGTGACAGATCCGCCTCCCCATCACCTCCCTGGAAGTATCTCTGGAGACCCTCTGTGCTGGGCATGTCCATCTGCCCCCACGCCCCTGCCCTCCGCTCCAGGTGCTGACCTGCGTGGACCCCGTGAACAGCGCCCAGCGGCGGCGCAGCTGGCAGGAGACCCGAGGATGAGGAGCAAGGTCAGGGACTCATTCTCCTAGCTCGCTCTAAGGTCACCCCAGGCCGTCCCATGACAGAGGTCACGACTTCTCTTGCTGCACGGTCCTCTCCTCCCTGATCTGTAAGCGCCTCCCTCACACAGTCCCTTTAGACCTGGGGCCGCGACGGCTCTGCTGCTAACTGCCTCCCCTTCCTGTGTGCGTCCTCGTGCCCCTGCACCCACGCCCTAGAAACTCTCTCCTGCATAAGTAACCCCCCCAAAGTCTCCCATTTCTCATGTGCCACACCTGTCCTGACATCCATGAAATGCGAAAGGCTCTGGACTGTAAGAGGTGGGCCACTCTACCCAGTGCCTTGGATTTCCTGCGCCCCCATTGGACAGCCTCCCAAAGGGTCTGGATGCTTGCTGCCCAAAACGCAGATCTCAAACCTGGAACCGGGTCCCTGGGAGCGGGTTAGAATGCAGAGCCTCAGGCCTGTCACGGACAGAGCTGCAGGCATCCACAGGTGCGTCTGTGCACATTAAAGATTGGGCAGCACTGGTCTGAGTTATCCTGAAATCCAGGGCACAGGGTATCCCCGGATTACATGACCTCGGTGCTCAGTCCTGCAGCCACATGGGGGGGAAGCCACGAAGGAGAAGCTCACGCTAGTTGGGAAATGACTGAAGAGCGGGATGCCTGGGGCCACAGTCTTAGTCAACATTCCTCCTTCCAGGGTGAGGAGGGGACTGGGTGTTCACAGAGATGCGGCGCCCAGGAAGAGGGAGTGGGAAAGGGAGACGACGGGCAGGTCTCCGGAAGCCATGGAAGGGGCGTGGTGGTGCCATGGGAGGGGCTGGAGGAGCACCCAGCGCAGCCACACCTGCTGGGGACATCTGGCCCCGAGCAGCCGGGAACCTCCTGCTGCACTCAGTAGTGGTCTTCTGCACGATGCTGCTGGACGTGAGCACACAGAGGGCTTTGCAGAGCTTGCCGTGGCCACCAGCCGATGGACTGTCACACTCTCATTCTTTACACGTATCTGTCGTATGTATACAAACACTAACGCAGATTCCCCTTCAATTTAAATCAGAAAAAGAGTTTCCCAAGGACTCTTTTGTCTTTAATACGCCTCCTTTCTCCACCAAATTTACCAATTACAAAGGCATAAGAACAGAAAGTGAAGGGAATAAAAAGCCATTCTCAATCATTCTTAATCCTACAAACCAGGGAAAGCACGACTGACATTGAGGTGTATATCCTCCCAGAATTTAAAAGTAAAGATACACACACACGTGCAGATCCATGTATATTTATGTATTTATTAACATAGCTTTGTTTTGTTTCATTTTTACAAAAAACAGGACCATAGGATATGTAGTTTTCCATAAGCTACTTTGTTCACTTAATACATATTATGGACATATTTCCTTGCCAGTAAATTAAAATCTACATTTATTTTGAAAGAGTCTGTCATTAAAACATTAGGTTTTCAAAAACATATTTTGCCATATGGTGTTTTTCCAAAGGTGACATTGGAAAGACGGCGTCCCCGTGGTGTGGCGGTGCCGATGCAGACCTGGGCAGGGGAGGGGCCCGCAATTCCAAATGCCGCACAGGAAACCTTTCCGATAGACGGCTCGGTGCGAGGCCCAGGCTCTCTCGCGAGCCCTTTTCCTGGCCAGGTTTAGCGTAAGGCTGCTGGTGACGAGTGAGGACTTGGAGGTCGTGAACCGGCCTCCTGAGTCAGTCGGGGGCTCCAGTCCTGCGCTGGTCACCTGATCACTGAGGCAGACCAGAGCTAGACCTGAGCTCCCGTTCCCTGCTGTAAAGTGAGACTCGTTTCAGCCGTGACCTCAGAGGCGCCGTGGGAGGATCAGGCCAGCCGGTCCCTGCAAACGTGCGGCCTGGTGCCCAGCACACAGCAAGCGCTAAAAGCGTGGCCATGACCTCTGGGGTGGAGCAGGGGAGTCGCAACGTCCCTTCTTCCACCTCCAGAAGGAAGACAGAAGGAAAGAGAGAGACAGCAGGAAGCAGGAGGACAGGAGAGAGAAGAGGAAAGAATGCAAGCACAGGAATCACCATTCCTTAAAGGACGCCTGAGGCAGGAACCTTTCAGAACACGCGCGATGGTGGGGGTTACGTACAGACTGTCGCCTGGTAGGGCTGAATGAACCCCAGTGGAAACCTTGGAGTTTGAACTCCAAGTGCCTGGGGAGGAGCTGAGCATGCTCCCGTTGGTGGCCGTTGTGTCAGTGCTCGGCAACCCCGGGGACGTGATGCTCTCAACAGGAAGTGAGGGCAGGAGTACGAGTTGAGAGGGAGCACGCCCACCCGCTAGCTGTGCAGCCTGGGCAGGATGCTCAACCTTCCTGTGCCTCACTCGTGCCATCTGTAACATGCGTTGACAGCATCGCCTTATTCCATAGGCCACTGTGCTGTCACATGAGTTAATCCATGCAGGGCTCAGAACATCACCTGGCTCATTAGTAAGCGTAACTGTGTTCTCATCATTGAAGTACGCTGGCCGAGTAATGGGCCGCGAGACCCCAAGGAGGGTCGTGAACTGTGGAGCACCGCAATGATTCAAAAGTGAGAGTCTCTCTCTTTCTAAAAATCTCTCTCCCTCTCAATATGGAGATCTCCATCGATCCATCTTTGTCTGTCTATCCACGGAGAGCTGTTACCTCTAGTGCTGAAGCCCGTCATCTAAAGACCACCACCAGCACACCGACATGAAGGAGGGGGAAGGAAGCAGGATGGGGAGCAGGAGGGGGAGGAGGAGGAAGAGGGGGAGGGGAGGGGAAGGTGGAACGGGAGGGTGAGGAGGAGGCGAGGGCGGAGCAGGGAGGAGGGCCAAAAAGAGGAGGGGAAGGGAGGAGAGGGAGGAGGAGGAGGAGGGGAGGAGGAGGGAGGGAGGAGGGGGAGGGGAGGGGAAGGTGGAAGGGGAGGGGGAGGAGGAGGCGAGGGCGGAGCTGGGAGGAGGGCCAAGAAGAGGAGGGGAAGGGAGGAGAGAGGAGGAGGGGGAGGGGAGGAGGAGGAGGGGGAGGGGAGGAAGAGGAGGGGGAGGGGAGGAGGAGGAGGCGGGAGGGAGAGGGGAGGAGGCGGGAAGGAGAGGGGGAGGGGAGGGGAAGGTGGAAGGGGAGGGGGAGGAGGAGGAGAGGGCGGAGCGGGGAGGAGGGCCAAGAAGAGGAGGAGGAGGAGGAGGAGGGGAGGAGGAGGCAGGAGGGAGAGGGGGAGGGGAGGAGGGGGAGGGGGGAAGGGGGAGGAGGAGTCGCGTCCATTTTGGTTGCTCCTGCAAAGGAGAAGACACTGCAGGGCCGCGCGGAGCATCTCCGGACGAGGGAGCCGAGGCAGCCGGGTCATCCTGGGGAGGGATCGGGGAGAAGCAGACCTTGGGGACTGGAGGTTGTCAAGAAGGGGGTCATCTCGTGAACCTCAGTGACCTTAGTCCAAGAGTCGAGAGGAACGGAGTGGACTGGGCGTGCCGGGGGCAAGAAAGCAGGCTGCCGGCAGGAGCCTAGGGTCGCCCTTGCAGCCTTGGAGGGGCCTTCCGAGGAAACCCGTGTTCGCGGGCCGTGTCCGCGGAAGGGCTGTTCTGCTGGGAACGTCACAGGGCGACCACCAGCACAGCCATTCTCCTCCCTCGTCAGGGGATGCGCATGTGCGCGCGCGCGTGTGTGTATGCGTGTGTGTGTGTGCGTGTGTGTGCGTGTGCGTGTGTAAGGCAGCGAGAGTGCCTTACAGGGTCTCCATCTGCTAGGCGAGGCTGCGTCTGCACTGACTGCGCCACGAAGCGGCGCTCAGGACACAGGTGGTCTCGTGCTGCGGACACAGAAGGGCAGGTCCGGATCCAGGGCCGGTAGCGGCGCGGCCCAGACTCCACCCCAGGCCGCGGGGGCCCTCGCCCTCCCACCGGCTCCCCGGCCTCTGGTGGCCCTGCCTCGTTCGTGGGTCCCTCTGCAGTGCTGAGCCAGCTGTGCAGGTGGTCCCGTCCCTGTCCCCCTCCCCGACGTGGTCTCTAATGAGCAGTCCTGACCCGGACTGCGATCGACTGTGCTTAAAGCTGAAAAGACTCTCCATTTAAAAGTTCTTAACCACTTTTGGCAGAGTTAAGTTTACTTCTGGGGCACACTCTCCCTCTCCCCCTTTTTCCTGAGAACCCCCAGGCACAAACATGAGGTTGGTACACATCGTTGGGCATCAGGGATGTGAAGTGAAATGCTCAGTACCTGAACACAACGCCTTGAGAAGCTGGTCCTCTGTTCCCCTTGGAGTTCCTGCTAACCTCTCTGTGCCCACAGAGCCAGCAGGCTGGATGCACTTGACACGTATGCTCCCACATGATCTTCACACGGGTCCTGTGAGGCAGGAATTATCATCACTCTATTGACAGATGACGAGAACGAGGAAACAGTAGTTGAGCGACTTGCTGGAGGTCACCTTTCGACACAGGTGTGGATAGAGGATTTGAACTCAGAGTCTCTGGATGCCGAGCTACCTGTGTGTGTATATACATATCTTTACATGCATAAATATTTGTGTCTTTCAGCAGAACTATTCCTCTGCACAGATGGGGACCAGCAGTAGAGACACTCAAGCTGGCACAGAGATGAGCACCGCTGGTGGCGGGATGCGCCTGGAGGGCGTCTCAGGGAGGAGGCAGCCTGGACTCTGAGAGGCAGCTCTCCAGGCCTAGGGGCGGGGCAGTGGGGGCAGGTAGGAAGGTGATTCTGTGGGGCTCTGAGGACAAGCCTGGGCTGGTCAGGCTCCAGAGAAACACCACAATAGAAGCAATAATGTGACTTATGCTCCATGTAGTATTTCCCATCGAGCGTCTCTTAGCAAAACCATATTTTAACAGGCCCCTGGTTTCTGCGGTGCTGTCGGCCATTAAGCGCAGTGACTGTCCCACGCTCAGACTGAGCATCTTCCTTCTCACAGGAGTTCTGGATGGCAGATGCACACAGTGGCAGCAGGAGGCCGGGCAGGTGAAGATAAGGGGATGTAACTGGTGCCTCTTAGAGAACTCTCAGAAGAAGCGAGGGAGTTGCCTCGGGCTGCCTAAGTTCTGGCAGTCAAACTGGTGGAAGTTTATCCTTTCTCTGTAAACACAGGGCTGTGAGGCCAGCACGCATGGGTTTTATCTTGTTAGAAAGGTGCTCCAAGAGGGAAAAGAAGGAGGAGAAGGGGGAAGAAATGAAAAAGAAGCAAACAGCCCGTATTTACCAAAGCTGCACATATGCACACCCTGCGCCCTCACAATCCTGTTCCCAGATGTTTACCCTACAGAAACAGGCAGGTCTGACCGCCAAGAGCCTGGAGCGCCTACAGCAGAGCTTCCCGAACAGCCCCAAACCGGAAACGGCCCCGTGTACCCCACAGTAGAGGGGACAAAGGAATCGGGAACATCCATGAAATGAAGGGTGATCCCGCAGTGAGAGGAAGCAGCTCCTGCCTCTGTGCACCAGCGTGGGTGGGTCTCACACACGTGCTGGAGAAGGAGGCGAGACACAGGGCACACAGGGCGTGTGAGTGAGTCCGTTCTGTGTCTGGGGGAAGTCGGGGTGCTGTGGTCCTGGTGCAGCAGACGCGTGTGGAAGGCGCAGGAAGGGGTCCTGGATGTAGGTGGGGCTCTGCTTCTTGATCAGGCGACGGGTCAGTTGACAAAAGTTTGTTGCGCAGTGCACTTTTCTGCATGGGCTTTGCGCTTCAATACAATTTTTTTAATTAGAAAAAAGATGTCTGATTCTTTGACTAAAGACCAGACTGCCAGGCAGGGTCATGGCCCCATCACTGTCTGGACCCACAGACAGCAGACGGGATTCTGGTGCCCGGGTTGGGAGGGCAGGCACGTGGCTGAAGCCCACTTCTCCCAGTGAGAAAGCAAACTGGGGAAGGGAGACCGTGTGCGTCCACGTGCCAAGTCCTGCAGGGTCATATAGGTCAGGGATGGGGCGGGTGGGGTCGGCAGAGAGATGAGGGGAGGTCCTTCTGAGGGTGACTGCCACACCGAGCGCATGTGCATAAAACTAACGGTGTGTTCCACCCAGTAGACCCTGCTGGTTGTGGTTATAACCTTCCAGCCGTATATTTGGAAAGCAAAGCCCCATCCACTGAGGTGACCTACCTGGAGCCTTATGTTCACTAGCCAGGTCCTGAGCGGCCTCCTCATTGACTGGAGATGTTCCAGTTGTTTCGCTACACGAGCGACCCTGAAGGGACTCACCATTCGAAAAGCCCTGGGTTTAGCTGGTGGTAAGAGGGATTCAGGAATGCTAGTAGCGGCTGGCCCCGTGGCCAAGAGGTTAAGTTCGTGTGCTCCGCTTCGGTGGCCCAGGGTTTCACTGGTTTGGATCTTGAGTGCGGACCTGGCACCGCTCATCAGGCCATGCTGAGGCGGCATCCCACACAGCACAGCCAGAGGCACTCACAGCTAGAATACACAACTATGTACTGGGGGGATTTGGGGAGAAGAAGATGAAAAGGGGGGAAAAAAAAGATTGGCAACCGATGTTAGCTCAGGTGCCAGTCTTTGAAAAAATAAAAAATAAAAAGAAATGTTAGTAATTGTAAATCATTTTCTGGAACAAGACACTTCCCAGCAAAGCGGGTAGGCTTCTCCTGAGTCTTTGACCCCCACAGTGGCCTACGGTGTCCCTTGTTGCTCCAGGCTCCTGGAAGAGTGGCGTCACCACTGTTGGCTCTGACCATGATCCCTTTCCGTTGCATCAGTTATGGAGACTCCGTAGGGTCTTGTCCACTCAGACACTCAACAGAGCTGGAGACCACTATCTTCCACAGCTTGTCTGAGAACCAGCCGAGGGAGCAGCAAGAGCCTCCACTAAGACCAGAATCTGTGGGGGTGGCTCATGGCCCGGATCACTGTCCAGCTTCTACATGGATTTGGGGGCCTTGTTTCTTTGCAAGTGATATAGAGGTGAGACTTGTACACCGAGAAAGTTTCGACAAGGGTGATTTCATATGTGATGTACTTTGAACTTAGCGTAGAGGTGGTCCACCTGCCCGTGGAATTAGGTTTGGGCTGGTAACATATTTCCTCTTGATGCTGGAATTTATGTATGACTTGTTAGCCTTGTATGCATAGTTTTGGGTTAAACCTTCACTAAACATACAATTATGAGCTTAAGGTGTCAGGAAGGCTACCGCTCAGAATGAGCTGAGGCTTGAAAAGGATACAAAATTCAACATTAGGAAAATATGAAGGGAAATTACAGGGGGGGACTAAGTTTTATTTGAGCGAGAAAAACAAGGAAGCAATCTGCCCACTGCCCGGGGCAAGTGAGGCGATGTTGATAGATTTCAGAGAGAAGCAGAACAGCCCAGTTCAGCATTCTCCACAATGACTGCTGCTCGGAGAAAGGCCAGTCAATGGAGGCCCGAGATCTGTGGGTAGTTTATGATGAAGCTGACCAAGTGGAGCCGATGAAAGGCAGTCAGGTTTCTGCGGCTCAGGCAAAGGAGGGTGAAAACAGAGAGGAGCTTTCTTAACTTCCTAAAATGATCTCTGAGCAGTCAGAGATAGCAAGGGAAGTGTCCAAAAAAAGAAAAGAGACACACATAATACATTGATTTGGTCTCTGCAAACTATGGATCAGCAAGACTGAGGTTAGTACCAGATACAATCCTAGGGCAACGTATTAAAAGGAGGGTCTGTGATGTAATGACTTCGTGGTCCCTGGGAGACTTGGTGATTTCTGGAGACAGCATCTGGTTCATTAGAACAAGTCCATCTGGACAGCGCTCATTTCCTTAATTGATGGGTTTACTAGAGAAAGAGGAACAGTGAATACAGATTTTGGCATGGCATTGACCAACGGTCCCACGACATCCCTGCAGACAAAAGGGAAAGATGTGTGCATGTTGATGGATTCACAGTTGTCTGCACGGAGGTGGAGGCCTCTCGTGGCGACGGCTCTGATGCTGCCTCCTGATCCGCATCTCTGCAGCTACCAGAAGAGCATATCCACGGTGTCTAGATCACACCTGAGAGTGCTGATGAAAAACCGACATGTGTGGTAGGAAGGGGGACGTAAAGATGTATAAAGAGAGAATATAGACTATAGTCTGATAGAATTTATAGACTAGTCTGGTGGAATTAGAATCCTAAAATGGTTTTGGTGGACTGGGGTGATGGATCTAATCTACTCTAAGACCCAATTTTCTCATCTGTAAAATGGGGATAATAATATTGTCTTTCCCATAGGGCTGCTGTGGAGATTCCAAGATGATAGATTAAAAGTCAGTGCAGGGGCCACCTGGTGGCACAGCAGTTAAGTTTGCATGTTCAACTCCAGCGGCCCGGGGTTCCCCAGTTCAGATCCCGGGTGTGGACCTACACACCACTTATCTATCCATACTGTGGCAGGTGTCCCACATATAAAGTAGAAGAAGATGGGTACAGATGTTAGCTCAGGGCCAGTCTTCCTCAAAAAATCAAAATAAGAAATAAAAAAAAAAAGAAAAGTGAGTGCATGCCGTGTGCTTCACACAGGGTTAACACTCAACTACTATTTTCTTTGACACTACTACTAACACAGTTCCAGGCAATAAGTAAAAACCAAAATTCTAGACTTTGGTCCAAAAGTTGACTCCATCTCTGCTGGCTAGGAAGGTGTAAGTTAATAGAAATTTGTGGGACGAATATATTAGACTTTGAGTTGACCTTAAGCTCAGTTTGAGCCCAGAGTGTCTGTAACTGTCTGTGAAGTCCTTCGTGTGACTTAGGTTCCCCCGCAGAACGTCAGTGTCTCGCACAAGGGGAGCAGCTCCTCCACGCGCCCACTGCAGCCCGCTCCACACCGCATACGCTGAGGTTGGGGCCAGACCACACTCGTGCAGAGGTTCTCAGTCTGGCTGCAAATCAGAGCCACCGGGGACACTGAGGACAAGTGCCTCAGAGTCCTGGGGACAATGTTAGAACCATTGTTTTAAATTAAATATCGAGATCGAGACTGGGCGCTTTTATTTACAGATCCATCCAGGACAGTGAGGGGATTTGAAACTTAGCCCCCTGAGGATGACTGAACAAAGATCCAGGGCTCATGAAGACGTGGAAGGTGCCTTCAAACAACAGAAGGATAGCGATGTGGGAGGAAAGATTAATTTTCCTGTCTCCAGGGCAGAACTTAGACCACTTTATGAGCCACAGGGAAATAAATATTTAATATAAGGATAATATCCTGAACGATTAAATTTGCTAGAAACTTAAATGAGTGACTTTGGGAAATGATCAAATTCCCATGACCGCCGCTGTAGTTGTCGTAACTGCTTCCTGGGGGTGTTATAAACCGAGGTGGATTACATAAAAGGAGGCTGTATGTTTCAATTCATTAATTTATCATTTTATTAACAATTATTTTTTTTTGAGGATGAAATTGACCACTTTCACTAAGTAGTCAGGGCCAGACACTGGTGCTTTAAAAAGGCCCCCTAGGGCTCCTAGCCCCACTTTCCAGGAGGGACTCAGTGATGAGAGTGCTGTACGTGAGGCAGAGTTTGTAGAAAACAATCCACTACCTTCCCTTCATGGTGTCCCCGGAGAGACTCATGTGGAGTTGAGGTCACCAAGCCTCAGAGGTTCTGACAACTGGGACAGAGAGAAATGCTAGATCCCCACTTCCTGGGTGATCTTTTGCTTTGTCTACTGTTACCATCTCTGACAGAAGGTGGAATTCTGATAAAGGTACTTCATAGCCAAAGCCTTCACCGTATCACACACAATTTTTGATCTTTAGCCAATTACCCACATATTTGCAAACAGCCAATACAGCTGAATTCCAGTAAAATAAAGGATTTGAAGGTTACGGCAATAGAGGATTAAATTTCTACCCCAGGGTTCAGAGTACTGGAAGACGACCTGTTTAGTCCACCCCCTTCCATTCCTATTTTTAATTCGTTGTTCCTTCTGAATACGAATAACATTTCCGGGCGCATCAGCCTGCATTGCTGTAGGTAAATGATTATTAGTTCGTCAAAAGGGTGGAAAAGCACCCTGGCAAAAAGGGAGGTTTATTTCATCCAGGTTGTTCATTAGTGATCAGAGAACAAGAGCCATCACATGAATTCTGTGAAATTCCCACCCATCACTTTGTTTCACAGCCAAAGACTGAGAGGGAGAAGGGCCTTCCCTTTGAACCCAGATCTCAGTCTCAAGACAATTTGTTTTTAAATTTTAAGAAAAGGCTTTTCAGTCATTAATTGACCCAGTAAATGGGGGAACTCTGTTTCAACTTGATTACTCAACATCTTTGTTTATCCATGTGTTTTGTTTCACCCAACATAACGTTCAAGAGTTGACTGGTGTTGGCCCATCTGGTATGCCATCAAAGGATATCAGGAGACGCCTTCATGATTTGATTTCAGTTGGACTGTCTTGAATCAAAAATCAAAATGGGTCAGAGTAGAATTCTTAGACCTAGAACATTTTGGATGTTTAACAAATACTTGTTGAGTTAGTGAACAATTCCCATAATACTAACAGCAACTGGAAATACATTTTATGCGCCCATTTGTTCATGTGACTCGCGTTTGCTGGGGATTCTAGAGCTGGAAGCGTGTGTCATGAGTTGCCTTTCCTCTTTCCTTTCTCTCGTTTCTCCATTGTTAACAGAATCCCAATTTTGCTTAGTGCAGCGTTCTCCTTGGAACACACACCGGCCACCACAGGAGCGTTTGGTACCACCCTGGCCAGATGTTTCTGAGAAGGGTTTGGGGTTTCTGATTGGAAGGGGCAGACGTGGGCCATCTGCCCCATGTTTCCTGTCTCGAACCAAGCAACTCACACCTTCGTCTTGTGACACCAGGGAAAAGGCCTCGAGAACTGAAGAGCCTTCAGCCCCGACCATGAAGATTTGCTAATAAAGAGAAGTCAGAGCACGTGTCTGACACGCAGTCTGCAGGTGTGCAGATCTGGCGGGCCCAGAGCATGCTGCTTTGTCTGGGATGGATCACCGAGAAGTTGATCTTAAATCGTGTATTCGGGCAGAGAGAAGAGCATTCTGGCTTTACACGTGGATGGAGAGGTAGGAAGGCAAGATGCATCCCTAGGATTGAACTCCCACTTGCAGAGACTGCAGAGGAGAGGGCCAAGGGCAGACCAGGGAAGAGCAACGCTGAAGGGGCAGCTAATAATTCGATGGAATGGAGGGCCTGCTCCAGTTCCACGCAGCTGCTGATTCTCTGCCGCAAAATGTTAGTTCAAGCCTAAAGAACAGTGATTAACCTCAAGAAAAAGAAACAATAAAAGTAAAAGCCCTTCCTTGGCCGTGTGTATTCTGTTAACAGCATTGAAGCGACACCAACCTGGAGAGTGGCTGCACCCAGGCTCCCCTCTGGCTCCTGCTTCTGGTTCTGCTGATCCCTCTCTGGCCACTGGGTGATCTTTCGGGGGGAGGAAAATGAATCCGTTGTTAATTCTTTCAAAGGATCACATTTAATTTCTCAAAAGCAGAGGCGAGCACATTTTTTTCTGTAAAGGATCAGACAGTAAATATTTCAGGGTTTTGGGCCACAAGTTCTCTGTTGCCGCCATTCCACTCCCCTGTGGTGGGAAGGCGTGGCTGTGCTTCAAGAAAATTTTATTTTCCCAAACAGGGAGCGGGATGGCCTTGGCCCACAGGTCTGGTGCGT
Source organism: Equus przewalskii (assembly GCF_037783145.1). NCBI lineage: Eukaryota > Metazoa > Chordata > Mammalia > Perissodactyla > Equidae > Equus > Equus przewalskii. The sequence continues at coordinate 82,526,147 of NC_091839.1, forward strand.
CCGCCTCTGCTGTAAGGTGACAGCAACACGTGGTTCCTGCCCTCAGTGTTGGATGAAGCAACCTAGTCCATCCTTCCCCGTCTCTCCTGGTGTAAAGCGGGTGCACCAGGGAACTTTTATGAGACTCCGGGGAAGACATTAGTTAAGTTAGAAAAGAAAAGCATATTCACAGGAAGAGGAGGAAGCAACGGAAGGTGAGATATGAGCACTTTGCTATAGTGAGAAGTCAGATGTGTATAACACAGGAACACCTGTAACGCCTCGTACAATCTTTTAAGACGTGAGTCTCAATAATGATAGATTCCTCATATTTTCAAGTTTGAAGAGAATAGTCTCCCTGCCCCTTTGTTTGACAGGAAAGGAAGTTGACTCAGAGAAGGACGAGAAACGCCCCTCGCTGAAAGCGGAGGCAGGCGTGGCATCTGCGTACTCGGGAATTCCAATCGAATTGTCTTTTCATGGGCATCATTCATTCTGCTCACAAAAGAATAACACATTTGTAACCCGCACAAAAAAAGGACATGGTTCCTAATTTAGAAACTCTTTGGTGCTTTTAGAGGAAGTACGTCAAGTTAAAGCGTGATACTAATGTCAGAGAATTTTTCTGAATTTTGTGTCTGTGTTGGAGGAGATCTTCTGGGTAAAGACACACAGTTGTTCAGCTGATGTTTCCTCAGGCAGCGACTGCCAGTCTGGCAGATTCCACGCTGGTTTCAGCATGAACCGCAGTCAGAGACTAAACAGCTGTGAGCCCTTCACGGGGTGGAGCGCCAGCCCCCGCTCCCAGAGACGCCCCCTGCACCCCAAGGCCCAGGGGACAGCAGTCACATCAGGGACCAGGATCACCAGAGTCCCGCTCTCTGGGCAGCTGTTAACCTGGATCAGAGAGCGAATTCTCATTTCCAAAACAAAAAGGGGGAAGCACGGGTGGAAGACTGAGGACGAAAGGGAAGCCGGTTACGCGGAGCGGGGAGCCCTGCAGGGAGAGCGCACCCAGGCAGTGCCCAGCAGTGCATCGCTGCAGCGCGCAACCAGCAAGAAGGAAGCAAGATGAAAAGTCTGACAAGGGGACGTGAGCACCCAGGGCATTCCTCTCCTGCCCTGAAGCAGAGGGGAGCCCTGTCCTGCTCAGCACCAACCGCCAGTGAGAACCTGCAACAACCTCAGACACCCGTTCTTCTCCAATGAACGTTTGTTCAAAACAACCCTCCCCAGTTTCCTCCTGAATCCTGACAAAGCTGATCCTCTCTGTGTCTCTTCAGACTCGCCTGCAGCTTGCTGCAGTTTCCCAAATTGCGTTTCCCAAATTGCAGTTCTCTGACCCCAAATAAATACTCTGCCTCTTCAGCTGGTTTCTGTTTTCAGAAAGTTGACCAAAGAATGGGTGTGAAGCTCTGGAGAGCAGGCAAAGCAATGTGGCCACCCACTTTCTTCTAGGCAACAAGGAAATAAAGTCGGATGACATTTATGCTTCTGTCCAGCTTTTAGACTCGCCGCCTGTCCTGGTTGCATCCTCGTGTCCAGGTGAAGCTTTGCGCTGCTGCCCTCTGTCGGACAGAAACTCAACTTACTCCAGTATCTTGTTCTGGCCAATTTCTGTCAGTCAGAAAGGTCTGAACTGAGCTGGAGTCCCAGCCAGCTCCCAGCCGCCTGGCCTGTGCCAAGCCAGGCTTCCCACAGGGCCGTGGGGAGAACTGACGGCTCTTGTGACCGTGGAAACAGCACGCCGGCTCCACAGACTAGAGGATAGAAAAAGCACCAGCAGTGATCTCCAGACTCTGTTAGCTAAGCATATTGTTCAAGCAAACTCAGAGAGGCTGCCTGGTGTGCGCCAGGCTCCAGTCAGCCCCATGGCAGCCCCCACCCAGGACGGCAGCCTCAGCAGAGGCCCCTTTGGAGAAAACCCAGGCTAAGAAATCTCGCATGGAGAAAACCCAGGGCGATGGCTTTGCAAACCTCTCTCTCTCTTCAAAACTGCTTCTATGAACTAATTCCCAAAATATAAAGCGCTCTTCCCCCTAAAATTTAAAGTATCAATTTCCTTACTTCCCCAGACAAAAATTCTGCCAAATTTCTGCAGCTCGGGGAGCCGTAGTGTGTCTGCATGCAGTGTTATGGTTGCCAACAAAACGGGAGATTTCCGGAATGTGTACAAGTCAGAGGACTGTGTGTTTGTGCTCAAAGGCCGTCTGTGGGGCTACTTGCTAACACCCCCCAGGTGCTTATTTGTGACTTATTTGGTTATATGGGCCCTTAGCACCTTTGGAGGCTTAAAATTTAACTTTCTTGTTTCTCAAAATGGGTCTATCTCTTGGGGCAGACCCACTGTAAGCAAGAATCAAAATTTTAACAAGTTAAAAGAACGAACTTATCATGAGAAACATGACAGTGACACGGAGAATTCTGGATGTGGCAGACCTACGACCATTCTAGCCCGTCAGCCCAAGGCCAACAGGAACGGAGCTGAAGTCCGAGAAGTCAGCGTAAGGAGAGAGGCTGCCCCCAGAGGAACAGTGAAGCCGCTTAACTGACAAAGGAAAACACGAGTTATTACAGGGTTTGGGGAAAGCGTGGGATTAAGGTGAAAATTAAATGCAGTGCTTGACAGGCTCAAAGCCGACCAGGGCTGTGGGTGAAGGCTCAGCATCCGTCTGGACCGGGACGTCAGCCGGAGCACTGTTTCTTCAGAAGCCACGTGGTGGAGATGGCCGTGGAACGCTGTGTCCCGACAACCCTGGTCTGAGGCCCTGCGTCTGCTCTGGAAATTGAGGCTGCTCTGTTGTATCGAACTGACTGTGACCCTCCAGGCGAACGGAATGTTCCATCCCTACTGACACAATTCCAGACAGCAAGGTTTCCGGTGCCTCTGCTAAGAGAGAAAAGTGACCCAGCATGACAGCATCCGACAGGACAGGCGGCCCCCTCCCCCGCATTGACCTCCGACCTTCCTCCTTTCTTTTCCTCATTCCTCCTGGGCCCTGCTCTGTTTTCCCTTGTGGAGAAGATGACAGGCCACAAAAGCTCTTATTTGACACATTCTTCCTTTAGCTGTGCTCATATTTTCGGTCAAACTTCTCTTTTCTGTTATGATCCATTTTGTGTCATCTTCCTAGTTGAACGCTGAGAGGGGCATAGGGGTCATATCTTATTTTCAAATTATTGGGGGAGACATCTCACAATTTGCCTTGATGGGGTTCAGGACATGCTACCCCAAGATGTGGCATATTGAATATCAAGCTGAAGGAGTCTGAGGAAACAGCAGAGGCAGCAGGCTTGCTCTCAGCAACCACCCGCCTTTTTCCCTGGAAGCAGGAGCGAGACCCCCGCCTGCCCCCATAGAGGCACCCTCCCTGCCAGGAGGAAGGGCGTCCTCAGCACCAGAGACCAGAAGGCAGGGCTGAGAGGGCTGTGTAAACAGACCTTCTCACCTCTACGCCACTTACCACCCCAGCCCAAGCCCCTTCGTCTTGTCACTCTTCACAAATTTATTGTTTCTTTGTCTAACAAGTACAAGAGCTTCCTGCGCTGGCCGTTTCTTTGGGTCTTCATTCTCTTGTGAAGGCTCCCATGGGCATGTAAATATTTAATAAAATTTGTCTGTGTTTTTCCTGTTGATCTGCTTTGTCAGTTTAATTTTCACACCCAGCCAAGGATGCTAAGAGGGCTGAGGAAAATTTTTTTCTCCCCTACACCTAAAATACAGCTAAAAAGCGATATTTACTTAATTAGAGTGGAAATGGGCCAAATGGTGCTTAGTAAGAGGATTATAATTTTGGTTGAAGTTATGATTTGCCTCAATGGAGCCAAAATAAAATACTGAAAACTGTCTGAGTAAAACTGACTATCTTATATTTACTTAGTAATATAGTAGTTTGCTTGTTAAAGCTTAACACTTTGCCAAATTAAGTAGAAAAAAAGTCATTTTCAGTCTTGCAGCTTTTTTTTAAGTAGATGCTGACATGCACATACATTCCTTTTTAAAAATTATAGGAAAGTTAATAAATTACTCTTGATTAACTTTCAGATCAAAGGTTTTCTTGATGTGACTTCTACATAATCTTCTGAATTTTCCAGATGAGGTAGATCTGAAATCCCCAGGGCGATTTCTGCCCGTGGAAAAGCTGGATGAGCCTGGACTTCCCGAGTGACGTCACAGTGAGACGAGCTTCGAGAACAGGACTTTCGAGACCACGCCAGCATTTCAGGAGATCGTCGAAGGAAACACAGAAGACCCTTGTGACAGGCTCAGTTTCATAGAGTCCTGTTTTCACTGAGTACCTATAATTGCAGATTCAAAACGAACTCTTAAATTATCTTGCTTTACAGCATTCAAATGTCTTCAAGACAACATTTTAAGACCTATCTAGCAAGGTGCTCACAGTACACCATTTTTAAGTGATGAAAACAAGCTGCAGAACAATCTGGATACAGCACCCCCAGTTTGGTTGGAAAAAAAAAAAGGAAAGAAAAGAAGCAGAAAAAACTCCACCTGTGAGTTGTTGTGTGTGTTTAAAAAAAGGCATCAAAAATACCTGTCTATCCGGAGGGAAATTCATCAGACTGTTAAATGTCATTACCTCCCAGAACTTGGAGAAGGGGCAGGAAAGCCTCATGTTTTCCTTATGGTCCTTGTGGCCTTCGCACCTGTTATGGTTACACTATATTGATTGCTTAAAAACTCAATTAGAAAAAGGCTATCCGAGTTCCAAACACCGCGTGTCCCTCTTAACTCACAGCTTCTCTAGGTGTGAACAGCATTAACACTTAGCAGGAATGTGAATGTCATGGCTTTTAATTTCAGTATCGACTGGCTCACTAAGCTCTTTCTGACATTAGGATATAAAGGAATTGTCCTGAACCTTACACTATGTAATGTTACCGTGTAATATTATATATGATAGACAACGTTAATATGTAATATGAATAGTGGAGGCTCTGGAAAGTCAGAAGTCTAGTCTCTGTGAATTCATTCATTCGTTCAATAAGTGTTTACGTACATCCCACACATAAGGCTCTGAACCAGACATCAGGGCAGCGGACAGGACAGAGTCATGGTCCTTACTCCTGAAGAGCTTATGCTCCGTTGGCGTAAATACACAGAAATGACTGATATACCATGAGAAGCGGTCCAAGAGAGCTGTGTTGTATGGAGGGATGCAGGCCACACTGTGTGCAGGCAGGCAGGGAGGGCTCCTGGGAGCTTGCTCCAACTAGAGCTTGAAGGAGAGAAACTTTTCCAGGCAGAGAACATGGGTGAGGACATTCCAGGCAGAATAAATATCATGAATAAAACAATAGAGACATCAAAGTGTCTAGCACAGAATGGGATAAACTTTTTGAGGATATCAGATTAATTTACAATGACCTCACTTCCTCTGGAAAGTGCTCCCAGATGCACTGAGTTGATCTCCTGGGAACCATGCTTAGATTATAAGACACCTCCCCCCGCCTCCACCCCAGCCACATTAAGTTAGAACAGATATACACTTTCTTAACAATAACATTTTAAACATACACATGTATGTAAAGCTATGATCTTCATACAATTGAGTGGAGGTAAAAATTAAAGACAATGAGGTATTATTATGTATGTCAATGCATCTAGTTGGTGAGCCAGACATGTTTGGATGAATAATAAAATGACAAATTCATGAATTATTACATATTTATTTCATAAAATACGTTTCTCTTTCCTTCCACTTTATTCAAATTAATAATTACGTTGTTATGACTCAGATTTTCACCAAATTTGTATTCTAGCAACAGTAGTGCATGTTTCTTGGGTCATTATAGTGCGCGGCTTTTACTGGCTTCAGTTTGTGTCAACTTAACTCTCCTGGGGCAGTAGCAACAGGAATTGGCAATAAAATTCTTAAAGCAATACTTAGATTCAGAACTAATGATGAAATTTTCATATAATTTTTTTTACTTTTTAAAAAATTGAGATATAATTGACTTACATTTGATTCTGGGCATTGTAACGAAGCTACATATAATAAATTACCCTAATCACTGAATCTATTGTAAACTGTCTTAGTTTCATTTGTCATTGTCACTTTACAAAGTTCACGGTCTTTTACAGCTGTATCCACACAGTACCTCTTAAGTTTTTCTTCTTTAAAAAATTTCAGTGCTGTAATGTTGTAAAAAATGAAAACAGCAATGACGTATTGCTCAATTTATTGAAATCTCTCTTCATTCAAGGCTATATCTGAGCCTACAATATGTTCAGAAAATAATCCCTTTAGAAATTGCCTTAGGGACCATGGGCCTGCGAATCCTTGCCCTCACAGAGGAGCAGAGCCTCATTCCTCTTTTCTTTACTGTGCTGCTACTTCTGTTATCTTACATGCAGTTTTGAGTCAGAAAGAAGTTTTCTCTAAATTTTTTTAAAATATGCTTTTAAATTTTTGAAAGTGGACTAAAAGCATCTGAGTTTCTTGTAAGCTTTTGCTAACATGATTAGTAGTAAATAATAGTTCACACCAAATAACCAAATACAAGATTAATTCATTCTTTGTCAAAGATTGATTCCTCTGTATTTGGGATCTTCAGTTATTCTGCTTTCCTCTTCCAGGAAATATATATTTTGCTTAAATGAAATATGATTGCCGTGGCAGCATTTAACTGACATTCTCACTGTGTGTCTAAGTGTAGTGTTAAAGGTATATTTGGTGAGCCGACCCAGAAAACATCTGACACAATAACTGAATTGTTCCGTGGAATGTCGTCACTACTGAGCCATCGACACAGTGGAGACCTTGTCTCAGGTGACAAATTTGAACAATGCACAATGTGGTTCAAAGAACGCTCCTTGAATTTGGGCCAAAATTCTGGTTTCTACACTTTTTTTTTTAAGATTGGCACCTGAGGTAACATCTGTTGCCCATCTTTTCTTTCTTTTTTCTTCTTCTCTCCAAAGCCCCCCAGTACGTAGTTGTATATTCTAGTTGCAGGTCCTTCTGGCTCTGCTGTGTGGGACACTGTCTCAGCATGGCCTGATGAGCGATGCCATGTCTGTGCCCAGGATCTGGACCGGCGAAACCCTGGGCTCCTGAAGCAGAACGTGCAAACTCAACCATTCAGCCATGGAGCTGATCTCTACACTTGTTTTTTAAACAACGATGTTGCTCTATTATCATAGATCTGCCTAGGTAATCTCTCAGGTCAATGCCTAACACTGAAAATTTTGAGGTTTTTTTCTTTTTTTAAAGAAGAAATGTGATTTATTTAACATTACCATCTGGGGTTGGAAACCAATACTGCCCACTCAGAGAGCTAGGCAGAGCTGAGCAACACAACAACCAGTGTAGGACACAAGCAGAAAATTGTGTTTTAAATATCTTCACTTAAATCCCACAGTTGTTCCAACATATATAAAACAAATTAAACACTCTTTAATTTCAATTTTGTTGTTTTTTTCTGGTAGTTCAAAAATTTGTATAATGAAAGTTATTTTTCAACATGACTGTTGTTTCTGATGCAATATAGTTGAAATCAGTAATGTTAGATTTTTATTTTTTGGATGATTAATTTTTTTCTCATTTTATTATACATAAGATTTAAAAATTTTATTTTGAGTTTCTTCTTTATTTTTTACTCAGCTTACATTTCACCCATCATAGCATAAAATTTCTAAATAATTTCTAATGAAACTAGAAATTTTCAATTACTTTCTGTAAATTTTGTGCTATAAAAAGCTTGGGATAAAAACAGACAACACGATGTTCTTCTTCTAGGCACATCACGCTAACGTCCTACACCAGTGTGTTAACTTCTTGGCTGAATACTGCCCGTTTTTTTGCTGTTTAAACTTTCAAAAAGTTCTGGTAAGTGCACATTGCTTGTCTGTGCTGTGTCTGTACGCACAACCAACACTTTGCGTTCTTCTGAGACCGTGAGAAATTTTAGCAACAAAGACCTTCATTTTGACATTAATCTTGAAGATTGTTTGTGAAGCATTTGACAGTAGGGGGATAATATTTTTTGAAATTAGAATATAACAGGCAGTTTTTGCCGTTTCCTTCTCCATTTGAAAGAATTTTGATAGAAAATGAAGTATTGCATGTTCTGTGACGTTCAGGCTATGGAAAGTCAGAATCATTTGTTTCCTCAGAATGTGTTTTGCTGGAAACGTTCTCACGCTGTCAGAAACCACACGGGTCATCTTCCGGATCATCTCATGACCAGCGCAGCGCAAGGTTCCATCTTTCTCATGAAGGGGCAGATTGACGAGTGGCTTTTTTTTATGTTTTAAAGGGAAACACACTTGCATTTGATATTTCTGGGTTGTGATATTGATATGAGTAATTATCTTTTTTAATCCCTTGTTTTGATAAATAATAAGCCTTCTTTTAGTAAAGAATATCCATAGTCTTCATATGAATTCTGAATTCTTCAGTTTCGGGAATTTTCTCTGGCATATTCGAGTTGTGGATTTGACTGGAACAATTTCCTTGCTCATTTTCTTGTCTTGATCAGTAATTAAACTTCAGTAAATATATAATTTGCAATATCCGATCCATAAATTTCATGTGGATTGAGCTTTAATAATACACATGTGCTCAATTGTGAGTTTAAAAACTTTAAGAAAACAACCCCTTTGAAGATTTTTTATTCCTAGTTTCTGTTTTGAGTTTACTTTTATATTTTCTACTTCTTTCATGATTTTAACTTGTAGTCATTCCTAAGGATCTAAAAATTTTAAAAGTTAAATGTAATTTTAAGATTTTCATCCAAAATTTCAACAAAATACTTATAAAAAATTTTTAATTAAATGTAGAATACTTTAGAAATATTCTTATAAAACTTATAAAGCACAAAACATGTTTTCTCCAAAAGTTCTTTTTCTCCTAATGTATTCTAAATCATCTGTCAAAATTAAAAAGCAAAATACAAATTGTAATCAATTTGATACCATAATTTTAATCAAAACTAGTTAAATCAAGGTGATTTAAAAAATTTTTATAGTTTTAATGAAATCTTACTGTTTTATAAAAATAAAATGATTTGTAATTTTCCTATTCAGTGTCCACCTAGTGGCCAATGATGAGTCAGTACTATGCTTAACCGATGTCATAGATCTTCACATATGCAAATTTGAAAGTAATGTGGGGCCAATGATGAGTCGGCACTAGGATTAACCGACGCTATAGATCTACACATACAAATTTGAAAGTAATCTGGGGCCACCCCAGGGCCCAGTGGTTAAGTTCGCGCACTCTGCTTCCACAACCCAGGGTTTGGATGGTTCGGATCCTGGGCACGGACATGGCACCGCTCATCAGGCCATGCTGAGGCGGCATCCCACATGCCACAATCAGAAGGACCTACAACTAGAATATACAACTATGTACTGGGGGAGTTTGGAGAGAAGGAAAATAAATAAATCAATCAAAATAAAAGTAACCTGACTTGCCTACCATTGCAAATGTGTCTCAGCTGCCCCAGCAACTGTTATGAACACCACACTCAGCCAGCAGTGCCCCTGCTCCCGCAGATGGTCCCGAGAGGGAAACAGGAGAACAGCGCTCAGTACTGCTGAGGAACAACATTCACTGTAGATGGATGTGTGTTATTTACGGCATCTGGGAAGAAGGATTTGACAAGTGCGTCTTCCTCCTTCCTAGGTGCAAAAGCCGCTCAAATTCCCCTGGGCTCTAAGGCAGTGTTTGCCTCAAGCATCAACAGCAGCACAGTCCACAGAGCCTCATATAATCCAGATGTGGGGCCTTTTACTCGAGGTCCTGATGCAAGACACATAGAGGAGTGTGTCTCTGAGGGTTCAGGATCACAGCTTGTGTTGCACCAGCTACAGGCAGGATCCCAGGGACAAAGACACCCACAAGTTCTTTAGGAAGTTTTATTTTTCTCCTGGTTTGTGATATGCAGGGTCCTCTGAAGCGTGGGGTGCATGGCAGGATCTGCCATGCCTGGGTGTAAAGGAAATGCTGGCTGAGTCATTTGGATTCTTCTCAGGATTCTGGAATTTAGAACTGAGGCTTGCTGGGAGCTGAGCCTTGTTAATGGCAGACGGCGGAACGTCCCTTTGTGGAAGTTCCTGGATCTTCCAGAGGCTGGGGAGTTTTTCCTCCTCCCTGGATCCCATGAGATACAATAACATCCTTTAACAAATGCCCTTTTTGTGTCGACTGGCTTGTTTGGTTTCATCACGAAGCCTGAGCGTCTCATAATAGCCTGTGGGGAGGGCAGAGATGAAGCTGAAGGGTTGGTGGGCACCAGATCGCAAAGTGACCCGACCCCTCCCACCAGGGGGTGGGAAAGCCACCACATGATCGTACTGTCTCCTAGGCCCCTCGATCGCCTTGGGACCATTGATAAAGTCTCCTTCCAGCACTTTCCTTTGTTTCAGGAATGATGTCATGGAGTGACAATGGCATGATGTCTCTGGAGAGCGGGTTTTTTCTTCGACAGGTGGCTTTGGGCATGGGAATAGGAGCTCTGTGTCCCTTATCGTCCTGTCGGGCCCCAAAAGCGTCTGACTTTCTGATGGTGTGGGAGAATGGGGATGCTGGGCATCCATCTATCCCAAACTCGTTCGAGTCGAGTCTCCTGTTCCAGAGAGGCGGACACTGCCATGAAAGAGCCTTCTCAGCAATGTCATTGCATTCACCAGGGCAGTGGTGAATTCAAGCCGACAACACAGTTCAATCTGCCTGGATGTCCACACTTGAGGCTGGAGGAGATCTGCAGCCTTCTGCTGACCGTGTGCTCCTACAGACACTCTCCAGCACGCTGCAAGCCATGTTCATTCATTTAAAAGCCAGCTCCTCATTGTCTTCTGTGCAATTTGTTGAAGTAAATGATTTTAAAGTACTTAAGAAAACTATGTTTAATAATGATTACAGTCATTAGAAATGATATGCAATTAATGTGTTAATTATACATCATTTCATTGAAGCCATATATTGCATTAGCAGGTATTTTGTTTTACTAGATTAGGTTATTGTATGCTTTAACTGAAATGTGTATTGCAAGAAACTTTATGAACTCTGAAGCATTAAAAGCGTTAGATTACATACTTGCGAGCAATAAAGCTTATTACTTTTTAAATAGCTTATCAATTGCAAAAATCAGTTGACTTCATATACACAAGTAATAATCACTTAGAAAATATAATAGAAGACAAAAATTCTGTTTACAATAGCAATAGGAAATATAAAATATTTAGAAATAAACTTAACAAGAAATGTTCAAAACCTAAATGAAGAAAACTATAAACACTCTTCAGAGATTCAAAAGTGGAATTGAACAAAGAGAGAGAGATCTTGGGTTCTTGGTTAGGATGTCTCAACGATATTTAGACGTTGGGTGTCCCTAAAATAATTTATAAATGTAGTGCAATTCCAATAAAACAAGGTTTTTTTTTCTGGAGCTAAGCAATTAATACTAAAGTTCATATGGAAAAACAAACACATGAGGAAAGCACTGAAAAGGAAGAGATTGGGGTGAGGTGGGAGTCGAGGATTGGAGAGGGACTTTCACCCTTGTTGCAAAGCCTCGACGCTGAACACAGTGCGGTGCTGGGACGTGAACAGGTGGGACAGAAGCGAAAGTGCAGAGCCACAGCCAACTCGTACATTATCCTAGACCACAGGTGATAAAGGCGTATCTCAGACCTCTGGGCACGTAAATGGACTTTTTAATAAAGGTACTGAGGCAACCGGATGGACGTTTGGAAAGAGGGAAAGTTACATCCATTTCTCATGCACTCAAGAATCACCTCCACAGAGATGAGAGATCCAGACGTAAACTCGTGTAGCTGTACAGACACTAGAAGAAAACGTGAGTGGATTCCTCTAAAATTCAGCGTAGGTAGAAGATTTCCAACCACAACTCAAAATCCAGCCGCAGAAGAAACACCTGATAAAGTTGACTACCAAAAAATTTAAAACGGCAAAACCCATAAGCAAAGTTGAAAGACAAATAACAAATTGGGACAAAATATTTGAGGTTTTATCACAGATAAAGGATTAATATCCCTAATAAACAGAGAACTTTTAAAAGTTGAGAAAACACTGAAAATCCTGCTTTAAAATAGGCGAATCAACCATTCCCAGAAAAGATATTAACATGGCCCTTGAACTTATGAAAAGACGCACAACTTCACTCATCACAAATGAAAATTGAAACTGCTCAGAGGTACCATTTCTCACTCATCAGATTGGCAACTATTCAAAAGCCTGACGAGGCACTCTATCGACGAGCACGTGAGGAAATACGCTCTCTCATACGTTGATGGTAGGGATGCAAAATACAAAGACACCCAAGGAAGGGGTATTTGTCAACATCGAGCAAACTCACAGCAATTCCACTTCTAGAATTTACCCTGATGATAAACCTACAAAATATGAAAATACATAGGTGCAAGGTTCTTAACTGCAGCATTATTTTTAATAGCAAAATATTGGGAACTATCCAAACACCTAGGAGTACTTCACAAGATAGAGTGCTATACTACTGTAAAAAAATAAGATTTCTACCAACTCCAGGAGGTATTAAGTTTTAAAAAAAAATGTAATTGCAAGAATATCTACAATATACTATCTTTTGTGTAAGGAGAAGAAATAAGAAAACACGTAAATCTGCTTATTCTTGGGAAAAGAAAGACAAGAAGGAAAACCCAGAAAACAGTGTAAGTGGTTACCTACAAAGGGTGAAGGGCACAAGTGGGTGTACTCAGTGCATCTCTGAGTATTCCTCTTGGAAACCAATAACACGACTACATTGAAGGGCAGAGTGCCAATTCAAGTAACTTCAGAACACTAGGGGAAAATAAAGAACAGCAAATGCATCTTAATTTCTTCTTAGCAGACATGATGTACACAATAATTTGGGTAGAACAATTCTGAAGCTATTTCATGTGTGTTGTAGGGTTGGGAAGATGGGCAGAGAAGGTACACAATGAGTCTGGAACATCCTGTTCAACTAGAAAATAAGAGATTGTTTTAAAAATAATGATGGGAACATATCAAAAGCATATAGGAGCCAGCTAAAAGGGGCACCAAATTGCCAAATCTGGGACAATTTTAACACTAAAATTGATAATGACAGGAATGGATTATACCTCATAGAATGAAATTGGAATCTATAGATCCATATTAATAATAGATAGATAGGTGAGAGGGAGGGGAAGAGAGAGAGAGAGGCATTTCTTACAAAAGAAAAGAACATCTGCTGATAAATGTGGAGAAAGTGGGTGGACACGGAAGATTAACATTTACAACCATCATAGCAGAGATGGATTACGGCAAGAATCATCAAGTTTAGGGAGAAAAGGAATCAGGTAATCAGAATTAATATCAAGAATGGGGGGGCAGATGGATATCCTATACCAGGAATATCTGAGACGGACACATCATCCTTTGTGTAGTTTTCTGGCCAGAGATGCATAACCTGAATCCAGTCATGGGGAATACCAGCAAACCTCAACGGAGAAACATTCCATACAATCATTAACCTTTGTCATGAAAGGCAACGAGAAGACTAAGGAACTGCTCCAGAGTTGAAGAGACTAAAACGGCAAGGAGACACACAGTCTTGCTCCAAATCCTGGGGAACATATTATAAAGGGCATTATTGGGACAACTGAAAAAATACGGATGGTAGATGAAACTATTGCGTCAATGTTAAGTGTCCTCAGTTTGATGACTGTGCTGTAGTTACATGTGAAAATGCCCTTATTCTTAGGAAATACTTATGAAGTAATAAGAGGTAAAGGGAAGTATAAAAAGATAACCCTCAAGTGATTCAGAAAAAATAAGCAGAGACCTGCACAAATAGAACGATAAGACAAAGGGGTAAAAATGTTAAAAATCTGGGAATCTGGATAAAAGATAGATGGGAATTTTGTATATTCTTATAATTCTTCTGTAAGTTTGAAATTATCACAGTTAAAAGGTTTTCTGAAGCTTGTGTTTGAGGATTATACTGATTCAGACCGTTCTTTGTCCATTAGTTTGAATTAGTATGAAACGGCTCTAATTTGTTACGTAGAACCCTGGGGCCTGGGAAGAATTCTTATCCTGGTGCCCGCAGGGTCCCTATGGGCGAATCACAAGCCAGAAACGTCTGTTATGTGATTCTACCGGGACTTCTGACCTCCTTAAATTTGAGGGAGTGTGTTTGGGAAGAAAAGCAGAAGTTTCCTGCTACTTAAGTCTAGAACAAAACAGAATGCATAGACTTCATATTCCAGGGCCGATCAAGTGGAAATGTCGGGGGGAAATCCCGGTCAACTGTAATTCCCATCATGACTAAGTTGCGTGAAGCTTCAGAATGCGGTGACCCAGCGCTGACCACAGGGAGAAATCACAGTCAGGTCAGCATCGCCATTTCCAGGATTCTTGGTAGGGCTGACTCGGCAATTCATCAGTCTTACCACTGACAGCAAACGTAAACCAGACCACTGCACGCGCTTCATCTCTCAGATGGACGTGCGGTACAGCGCGAAGCTGCGTCTCAGGACTGTATGTGGTGTTCACGTGCTCTAAGGACACGTTCCGATAGAGAAGCGTTTGCCCAGGGTAAAGGGACTGCGTGTGATCGTCTCGATGTGAGTATCAGACGGTAAAGCTCCAGTTCGCTCGTTACTGCCCTGGACTTCCCAGCTCTGAGAGGGCTTGGCGTGTTCTCCAAAAGCTGTCATGTCATTAACTGGGAAACAGAAGCAACACCGATTCCTTCTAACCTGCTCAGTCCTTTTGGTGAGAAAGGCAGGCAGGCTTTCATGTGAAAGGTGTGGAAATCTTGAAAGTCGTCTCATTCTTCTCATAGCCCCTGGGCTCCCTGGTGTTTATAGTACAGCGTTATTCACAGTATAAAAAGAGGTCACTCCATTCTGAGTCAATTCATTGCAAACAATGGTGAGTACAAATTTCAGCTCTGATATTGTTGACTGTATGATTCTGAGCAAATGATTCATCTCCTGGAGACTCAGTTTCTTTAGAAAACAGAGCTTCCCAAGAAGGCCAAGCAGAACAGTGGGGGGTCTGGGAACCAGGTGACTTAGAGAATTGGTAAGAGAGCTGGGGTACCACCACACGCCTGTGAGAATGGCCAAAATCCCAAACACTGACAACACCAAATGCTGATGAGGACGCGGGGCAACAGGAATTCTCCCTCATGGCTGGCGGGAATGCAAAACGGTGCAGACACTTTGGAAGACAGTTTGGGGGTTTCTTACAGAACTAAACACTCTTACCATACGGTCCAGCAATTGTGATCCTTGGTATTTACCTACAGAAGCTGAAAACTTATGTCCACACAAAAACATGCACATGGATGTTTACAGCAGCTTTATTGATAATTGCCAGAAGTTGGAAGAAACCAAGATGTCCTTCAGTTGGTGAACGGATAAATAAACTGTGGTTTACCATCTAGACAATGGAATATCATTCAGCACTAAAAAGAAAGGAGCTATCAAGACACGAAAAGATATGGAGGGACCTTAAATGCATATAGTAAGTGAAAGAAGCCAATCGGAAAAGACGAAATTATGAACACAGGAAAAAATCAGTGGTTGCCAGGGGATGGGGGATAGGGGAGAGATGAACAGGTGGAGCACAGAGGATTTTTAGGGCCGTGAAACTACTCTTATGATATTATAATGCTGGATACACATCATTATACATCTGTCCAAACCCACAGAATGTACAACACCAAGAAGGAACCCTAATGTAAACTATGACCTTGGGTGACCATGATGTGTCCATGTAAGGTCATCGATTGTAACAAATGTACCCTCTGGTGGGGATGTTGATAATGGGGTCCTATGCATGTGTCGGGGCAGGGATATATGGGAAATCTCAATTTTTACATTCCTCTCAATTTTTTCGTGAACCTAAAATTGTTCTAAAAATAAAGTCTTAAAAAAGAGAGAGGGGCGTGGCCCTGTGGCTGAGTAGTTAAGTTCACGTGCTCCACTTTGGCAGCCCAGGGTTTTGCCAGTTTGGATCCTGGGCTCAGACCTGGCACTGCTCATCAGACCATGCTGAGGCGGCGTCCTGCATAGCACAACTAGAAGGACCTAAATCTAGAGTGTACAGCTACTTACTGGAGGGCTTTGGGGAGAAGAAGGAAAGAAAAAAAAGATTGGCAACAGACATTAGCACAGGGCCAATCTTTAACAAAGAAAAAAAGAGAGAGAGAGAACTGAGGGGATGTTAAATCCAGACGTGAGTGGGGCGGGGGATGATGGGGGCCCCTCCATTGTGACAAAGGAGAAGAGTGAAATGGTTCATGTGGCTCCGCGGGAAGAATTAAGCTCCATAAGTGAAAGGGCCAGGGAAGTAGATAGTAGAGAAAGGCTTAAAATACTGAAGAATTTCCTAACGTCTGAGCTGAGCTACGTGGAAGGAACTGTTTAAGGGGTCACTAGTGGGGTCAAAAGAGGCCCTGGGTGATTCTAGATAGCAAAAGCCCCACGCGATGCCAGAGGCTGGACTTCTGGATAACCAAAACACTGTCTCCAAGATAACATGATTCTTTGCTTAATTTGGTCTAAAATTGCATTAGCCTTTTTAAGACATTAAAGCAAGCCCTTGACTGGTATCAAGCTTGAGATCAACTGAAGCCCCCAGATCTTTTTCACAAGAATTCTGCCAAATCAGACTTCCCCAAACCTGTACAGGCACAGCAAGTTCTTAATTTTTCTGGGTGATGTAAATGGAGAAAGGTTTAGCAAAGATAATGGTCAACACATGAAATCAGGCAACTCAATAGGCAAATTATACAGACACGGCAATGAGTCATCAACTGATTACATTTGTTAAGCCGGTCAATCCTTCTAACTTCTTGGGGTGGCTAATCCAGGCTTGCACTCTCTTTTGGGGTGTCTTTTCAAACTGTTTCTGCACTAGGACATAATGTAGGATTCCCCTAGAGTTATTAAGTGTCCTATTTTTCATTTTCTACGTGGTTAGTCTCTATTCTTTTACCACAAGCCAAGATACTTCCAATTACCTGACAGCTAGGTGAGTTGACCTGCTGAGCTCGTGTGATTCTCATCAAATCAATAGACATTTATTGAGGGTCTGCCTACCATATGCTTTGCTTGGTGCTGGGGAGAATACAAAGGAATAAAAGACATAATTCCTGTTCTCAAATAACGTGTCATCCGTGTGGGGATGTATAATGTAACATACAAAGCCCGCACTCGTGATGAGAGTACAGTGAGTGGAGGAGAAAATGGACGTTTATAGGAATTGAGAAGACACCGTTGCTCAGGCTGATGTGATCAGAGAAGCTTCCGTAGAAAAGGTAAAGGCTTTAAGGATGCTCAGATCATGATCAGGCCTCGCTTTGGTTTTTCTTTTACTTTCTCTTTCTATTGTCAACAAGGGGAGATTTGTCAGAAGAACAGAGGTGTGTCCTAAGAACTCCAGAGGAGACAGGCAGCTGGGCCTCCGGTTTGGAAAGGCTTGGTAAAGCCCCAAGTCTTCCTTTCCGGATCCCCCTCTGTTTCTCTCAAGCAACCTGCTTCACACCCTCCTCCGCGTCCCTGGTCCATGGGGAGGCAATCTCATAGCTCCAGAAGTTACATGTAATTTCAACCTCCCACAGAAGGAGAATCCCAATTTTCTTTGTGAGGGTGGGGTAAAGCTGTTAGTTTGGGATGGATAATTTAAAAGACAATTGTCAAAAGAAAAAGAATTTAACATTCTCGGTTCACCACCAAATCTTCTCCCAAACATTTCTCAAAATTTGTTTCTCATCTCCCTATTTTCTTAAACTTTTTTGTAGCCATGTTTTTAGACATTGTTATGACAGTGGAACACACTGGGTAAAGCATCCATCAATTAATTACATTGGCATCTGCCTCCATCTATTAGCAAATAATCAAGAACTGACTGTGCGACTTTTCTCCTAAAGGCCGTGTCTTAAATCAGGACAGAGCTCCACAGAGCAGCTGATAGCATCCTCCACTACACTCGCAAGTGATCGATCGGACGGATGAGTCAAATTAGTGCTTCCAGTTCACATCTTTGCTCGGAAAGGTGGAGAACATTGGCTTTAGATTGTTTGTGGGGAAAGGCAAAGTGGGATGGTTTCTTGGCGGAGGAAAGCCTAAAAAATGAGTCAAAAGATCTCCGTTATGGTGTATAAAACCGTTTTGAGTTGATTGGTACAAATCAGTATCCAGTCAAGGTCAAAACTCTGCATTTTGTGGTTAGGCCTTTAAGTCTCTTTGATTACAGAGCAACCCAGCACCCCCCTCCCTCCTAGCCCACCTTATTATACCAAGAATTTATTGAGGAAAATGAGCCAGTAAAGCTTTCACAGATGGTGCTGACTTGATGAAATATATGTTTAAGAAGGAGCACTGTGGGCAGACTGATGAGAGCATTACAAGGACCGTAAACTAGAGTCTGGGACAGTACATTCAGGAAACAGTTGCCGGCGTTCTGAACAAAGATGATGGTGGTCTGAATAGGTAGTTGGAGCAGGGAATGGAGAGATGAATTTGTCTTAGACCCAACCCAAGGGACGGTTCCAAATTCTGGAGAGCATTACAGCAATTGTCTAAGATCTGTAGTAACATAAAAGGTGAGAATAATATTTACTAAACTTTGATTCACATGTTTAGGGAATGTCATTAGGTGGTGATCTCTCCTAAGAAATGTTCAAGAAAAACCTGGTCGACCAGCCACAGGGGATGACATAGCCCTAAGGCAAGAACGTCTTGTCGCCTCCCCCTCATCCTCAACGAGCAACTGTCCGACCTGTCCTTGGAGCAAGAGAATGAGAGGAAACACATAGCTTGCTGAGGCAGCCCATTTTTTGACTGAGCATCTTAATTATCAGAATGTTTTTCCTGACAATTAGCCCCAAACCTTCCTAGTTGGCCTTGGTTCAACCTTCTAGGACTATATAGTAGAAACCCCATTTCTTAGTAACTTTATTCTCCAGGCCAAACCTTTTCAGTTCCTTTAACTGTTTCTCATTCCCCTTCTTTGTTCCTCTTCTCTGGCCGTGCTCCCAATTGTCACTCTCCTTTTTGGAGTGTGTACCCAGAAGTGAACACCATGTACGACTGTTTGGACATGCACACCTGTGCAGCTCACCTTAGAATCTAAGTGTAAAACTTCGTATTAACCACATTCCGGTCTCCTTGTTGGATTCAGGTCATTGTTCAGGTGCATCAAGGCCCCTTTGAACCCTAAGTCTGACATCCGTGTTTTAGTAATTCCTCTCAGTCTGAAATCATCTGAAACTTTAATTAAAAAGCCAGCTCTGTCCATGTTAATTAAAACAGGGTCGTTAGATAGGGCAGGGCTGTGGGTGAAACCTCCCAGAGAGCTTCCTCCAGGATGACACGGTTTCATGAGCAATTCTTTGGATACGGTCCTTTACTAGGTACAAATGCCCTTAACGCTATATTCTAGCCCAGACTTTTCCTTCTCATCTCCAAGGATGTTAAAGACTCTAAATATTGTCTGCTGGCAGCCATCCGTTGGTCTAACCAAGTAAGGATTCTATGGATGGATGGGATGAGTCCAGCATGGCCTGTTTGTTGCGAATCTGTGCTGACTCCTGATCTCTCCCGGAAGCCCTGCCAGACTGTGGCTCAGAGACTCCCCTTTCCTCCCCCTGGACGTCAAGACAGCACAGGCCTAACTTTGCCTTTTTGGAGCCTGTGCCAGTCTTCGCTGTGATAGATTAATACAGCACCGTGCCCTTTCTGGCAACTTCTCTCAGGCAGTTCATTCATCTGGGCCAAGAGACTTAAACGCACTTAAGGCAATTGGGTTTCAAGGGTCTTTTGCCAAAGTTGGATCCAACATTGCAGGTCTGAAGTTCTTCTCATGGATGAAGACAATGGAAGCAAATAGCAGCGAAGAGTTGTTTTCCTCGCTGTTTCCTACAGACATCTCCCTGCTGCCCCAGAGCAGGTCCTTGCCTTCCTCCTTTGCTCTCTGCTTCAAACACACCCCAGATCCCCCCACTGTGCACTTCTGCCTCTCACAGCCTCAGTTCCTACTAAACCTTAGCACTGCAGACGCTGCAGGCAACCCCAAGTGCACATTCCTCCTTCATTGTGAGCTTCTCTGACTTCCCCATGGGTCTTTCTAAAATCTGAGCCGAGTTCCTCGAGTGCCACACCAGCATCTTTGCTGCCCTCTCCAGCTTCCCTTAGGCTGGTTATTTGCAGAGATTATCCGTCACCCAAGCATTTTAAGTCGTCTCTATTTTATAGTTGAGTCACAGGCTAATACCCACCTTCAAGGAACTCTTTCTGAAATGCTTTCCCAGATCTAGTTTAAACGCCTGACGCCCTTCAGGGGACATGGACATTTTTTCTCAATGGAAGAGGTCAGCACTCCAAGTCAGGACTTTGCTCAAAGCCTGTACCTGCTCAAACCAGCTGGGCGACCTCAGGCCAGTTCCTTGATCTCTCTGAGGCCCAGAGGAGACAATTATGCATTCTCTCACAGAGGTCACCTCACAGAGTCGTGCAGGTGGATGACCGAGATGCCCCGTTTCAAGTGCCTTGATGGACATCTGATGCATGGCGAGCAGTCAGGGAACGTGTGCCTTTCCTCTTTGCCTTCCCTCTCTCCCCTTCAGATCACCAACCTGTTTTCACTTGTTTTTCATAATTCCTTCAGGGTAGAAGTTCCTCAAAATTTGTTGTTCCTTTGAGGAGACTCAACACCCAGCCAGCTAAGTCAAGAATGAGCCAGCCTTCTGCTTTTAGCTCCGATGAACGTAGCTGTGAGCTCACAGAACCCTGTCACTGCCACATCTCGCCTTTTGCAATTTGGATCGTTCCTCCATCTGGTTGGGTGTTAATCACTATTAATGATAAAAAATATTTGGAAAACATTTCAGCCCTTTGTACTCAGTTCTTCTCGTGTTTAGCTTCCTGTTCCAAAATATAGTCTATCTTTTAGATCACAGGGGTAATTTTTCTTATCCTAGAGCGCTCAACTCTGAGGAACCTGGAGTTGATGGAGAGCCAGAGCAGAGCTCCTTCAACAACGCCTGGGACGTGGAGGGACACGTTTGAGCTTGGTGGTTTGGAGCTGGGCTCCTCATAATCACTAGTCTTCCTTCGTTTCCAGATTCAGGGCTGAGCTGAAAGGTTTTGCTTCTTCAAATGCTTCTTTGAATTTCCATACTTCCTCCGATGAGAAATGCCCAGCCGTCTGGGTTTGAGTGGGGATAGCCATTTGCATTAACCATTCATCACTACATGTTTCACTTTCTCTTTGCTCGTTTCCTCGTTCATTTTCCACCTGCTGCCATGTCTTCTTCAAGGTGGACCTGATCCCACAGAACAGGCCTCCTCTCCTAAGAAGGCTGGAACTAAACCTCCTGTTGAGCAAAACACACTTGTGAGTTTCTGGGCCAAGTGTGCGTTACCAGGTGGCAGGGAAGAAGCAGGAAGCAGTGGAGAGAGCATGTGCCCCATCGCTCGATTTCCTCAGTCCTCAGGGCAGCCTGTGAAATACAGCCACGCCAACCCTCACCTCCCAACCAGTTTGTTTCTCTGGATTTTTGTCTTAGGTCAGGCCTTACCCACAGCTGGATATACAACATCCATCAAATCTCTCTCTCTGTCCCTATGTATCTCTATCTCTACATATCTCTATCTGTATCTATCTCTCTCTCTCTGTCTCTGTCTCTGTCTCCTTCCTGGTTGTTCCAGGAGGAGTTATGCTTGGTTTTCAATGTCTAAGTGCTAAAATGGCCTTTGAAGAGGGGCTGGCCCCTTGGCGGAGTGGTTAAGCTCATGCGCTCCACTGCCGGCAGCCCAGTGTTTCGTTGGTTTGAATCCTGGGCATGGACATGGCACTGCTCATCAAACCACGCTGAGGCAGCGTCCCGTATGCCACAGCGAAGAATATACAACTATATACTGGGGGGCTTTGGGGAGAAAAAGGAAAAAAATAAAATCTTTAAAATGGCCTTTGAAGAAAGCTGAAATTTTTGCTGAACTCTTTTTGTTTGCAGATTCTCTATCAAAAATCTTTAAGGTAAGTCTCCCTGTCCGCGCCCCCCGACTCAAGTCACGGTTTTAAGCGAACTTTCAAAACTTTCTCTTGGTCACCGGACTGTATTTTTGAAACAATGTCACCATTCCAAGATAACAGTTGGCCTCCAATTTGATGAAGGATTAAGGAGTAAGTTCTTGAATTTGCAAATCTGAATGTGATGGTCTATACAGTCTCTGTTCCCCAAGTACCAGGGTCTGTTCTATTTTATTTTTTTAACAATTTCTTTCTTTTTTTGTTTGTTTGCAGGGAGAGATTTGCCCTGAGCTAACACCTGTTGCCAATCTTCCTCTTATTTCCCTCCCCAAGCCCCAGAGCATGGTTGGACATCCTGGTTGTAAGTCCTTCCAGTTCTTCCAGGCGAGTTGCTGCCACAGCACGGCTCCTGACAGACTGGGGCAGGGGTGTGGTTCCGAACCCAAGCCACCAAAGCAGCAAGAGCATGAACTCCACCACTAGGCCGTCAGGGCTGGCTCTGTTCTATTTTAAAAATTTGAATTCAATTCTTATTAGCTCCCAGCTCACAGCTCAGAGCGCCTCTCTCATTTTCATTCACTCTTCAGTCTCCCCTTTGAATCCATTTACAGGGTTTTTCCACGAGAATAGGCTGCCAAAAGCTCCTGGGCAGTCTGGGAGCATCACCAATGGCAGATTATAACACAATACATACCTGGTTTTGTTTGGCAGCACGACCCCTGAATTAGCCTTTCGTTTGTGGCAGGCAGAATGTCTGCGAAACAAGGAAATATTTTTATGCTCAAATACTGGACGGTGGAGGGAGGCAAGTTGTGCCAGTGGACACTCAAAGGTCAGTGCTGGATGGGACGTTTTGTGCTCGCCCCTATTGGTTACACTTGGGCAGAGCTCTCCAGAGGCTTGTAGGAAACAGGCACGGGATCCCCACCATCCAGGCAAGTGGTGACCAGAACAGATGCGAGCCGAATGATAAGCACAGTATCGCACAGCGGCAGAAATGAGGAAACTAGTTTGGAAGTAACTGAAGTAGAAAGGTCAGGAGAAAACCTTCAGCATCTCTGTGTGGGTGGGAACAGGTCTGGGAAACCTCACTGCGAGAACATGAAGGCAGAGGGGATGCTTCGTCGTCGGACTGGAGTCGCCTTCAGCGCCGGTCCGCGAGCTGAGTGCAGGCTCTCGGACTCCCGGATCCTAATCTTAACCTAACCCTAATCTTGTTGGTCTTCTGTCTCTGACCGTTGGGGAGCTACTGCTAACGAACTGCATATGGGAGAAGATCCTTCGGCAAAGAAAAAGACAGGAAACTATTTTCACTTCTGCTATTTTTAGCATACTTAGAAAAACTTCGGGAAAGTCATTTCGAGCTGATTGTTCAGTGTTCATTATTTCCTCCTCATTTAGTTTTGATGTTGCTCATGAATTCGCTAACATTTATTGAGTATTTGCTTTGGGCCAGGCTCACGGGAGGCCCATGATCAGCCATGCGAACCCAAGGGGCCACTAAACTGGGCAGTTAGTGACTTACGGGACCAGTGACTCGCAGAGGCCAAGAGGAAGAGAAGAAATCGATGGCATTCACGCCGATCTCAGTACCCACACCACAGTGCCCCCAAGAGCAGAGGGGGCGGGAGCATGGCTAGAGGAGCAGAAAGCTGCAGAGCTTTCCGGCTTTAGGCCCGCTCTTCACCGAACGAGAAGCGCTGTAGTTTCTGGTGCCGTGTTGTGTCCTTTGACAGAGAACTGCCACCTCCACCAACCATGATTTAATACAACCAGGTTGTCCAGTGTCAGCGACGGAGTAAGAATCCTCTGTCCAGAGAGGCAGCTGGACCTTGCAGCTTTGACATGCTTCCTGGGAAGCTTCTTTTAATCCTCACGGCTACCACCAGGATGGCCTCGGCAGACCCGACCCCTCCTTTACAGCCTTGTCTGGGCAGAGACAGTGCCCGACGCCTTAGCCTCTCCCAGAAGAGCATTTAACAGCAGCAACGAAAGACAGACATGCTGGGAATACAGACACCGAGAGCTACAAGATGCGTGGACCGTCAGGCCTCTGCCCATCCTCTCTCACAGCTCATCCCAGCAGCCAGACGTCCCAGCACCCAGGCCGGACGCTCCCTCCACCTCTACCTAGGGGAGCATGTCCTCGAGAGAAATACAAGCTCAGTGTTTCTGCACACGGCCGTTGATGGAGATTAGTGGTTAAAACTGGGCTTAGGAGGGGGCCGGCCCCATGGTCGAGTGGTTAAAGTTCCACGCACTCCACTTCAGTCAGCTCGGGGTCTGGGGTTCGGATCCTGGCCATGGACCTACTCCACTCATCAGCCATGCTGTGGAGGCACCACACCTACAATGGAGAGGAAGATGGACAACGGATGTTAGCTTTGGGCTAATCTTCCTCACAAGAAAAACAAAAAACACCTCCTCCCCTCTCCCGCCCATCCAAGAGGACTCGCCCATGGCTGGCGCCATTTTTCCTCCTGGTGAAGCTGGGGTCTTTCTGACAGAAGAGTTGACGGGGGAGATGCGGAGGGAGCGTGTGGAATGGAGGGGAGGGACGAGCCCCCCAGGGCTGAGGGTGGGGAGCAGATGCAGCACCTCGTGGAGAGGCAGCAGGCGTGTGGAGCGTTTCAGACCAAAGGTGATTGTGGCAGGAGTGGTTGTGTTTGTGTATTTGGATCCCTTTCACAGTTTTGGTGCTTTTTCTTTGAAAGCCTCTCAAATCAATGATTAACCTAATCTTTCAAAACTTTCTTTTGGCAAGCGGACTGTATTCCTGCAGGACGTCAGCAGTCCAGGAGAGCAAGAGGCAGACTCCAACGTGATGAAGGATTCAGACAATGCTTTGGAACTTGTGAGTCCAAATGCGATGTCTATGGATTCCCTGTTCCCCAGTACCAGGGCCCGTTCTATTTCAAAATTCCAATTCCGTTCCCGTCGGATGCTCCTCGCGCAGGCCAGGACGCCTTCCCTGTTTCGCTCCCTCTGGGGCTCTCCCCTCCAGCTCAGCGTCTGCACTGTCACAGGCCATTTTTCCAGGAAACAAATCTGGTTGCATTCTTTCCCTTCCTTGGCCTCTCAGGGCCCCTTCTCTCCAGCAGTATCAAATTCAAGCTTCTCAAAGCGTCGTGACCTTCTACCCCAAATCCTCCAAAAGCTCCCCCCGCCCCTGTTGAGCCCCAGCACACCACCAGCAGGCCCCGAACAGGCCAGGCTGCTCCAGCCCAGGCCTCCACACGGGCTTCTGCTGCTCGAAACATGCTGCCTGCCCTTCCCGCCTGGAGAGTTTCTACTAGGCCTCCCGAGAAATCCTCGCCAGCCGCCCACGGGCTGTCATACCTCCAGTCCAGGGAAGACAGAAAACATCCCCTGACAGCCCCCTCACCAGGTGTAATTCTGAATTGTGCTGTCAACATCAGCTTTTGTCTGATTCCTCCACTCGACTTCCAGAGGGCAGGTCTGCAGCTCACAGCACAGGAACTCACCACGTGGTGGACACCCAGGGATGGAGTCTGCACGAAGGAATGGATGCGTTTATCAACACTGGGCTGTCCTGTGGTTTTAAAGTAAGCCTAGAACATCTAACCACCATATTCCCATTGTTTTTGACCCAAAGACCCTCAAAAGTAGTCCACAGGGACTTTCTTTCTCTTGTGAATTTGTTTCCCATTTGGACAGTACACGGTCTCACAGTTGACGATGGTTTAACGTCATGAAGCCATGGACCCCCCCGGGAGAGCCTCTGGCTTTATCTGGGCCAACCTGGAAGTCACAAGAATATTTTTCTGTGACTTGTGAGTGCCTCGTCCAGGTTAGACATTTATTAATAGTGAACCGAACTGAGCCTGGAAGACGAGATGATGTGGCAAGAGAGGGAGGCAGAAGACCCACCTGGAAAACCCCAAACCTGCTGGTTGTGATTATCCGTCGTCTCCACTGCTGTCTGGGGCCACGAGCACGGTTGGAGCAGCGTCACCTGCGTGAACAAGTTGGTGTTGCCATCCTCTCTCACGCCCTCAGCTCAGCATCCCTTCTGAAGTTTCCTAAGAAGCTGCTTTCCAATTCTTCACTTTCTTCAGCTCCCCCTTCCTCTTACTTTCCTAAGAGGCAAGAGAAGTCGTTAGATGGAGGAATGACTTGGCAGTAAAACTTAATGTTTTTGAAGAACGCTTTCAGTTGCCAGTATTAGAAAACCTAACCCCCTGGTTTAATCAGTAAGATGGTTTGATCTGCTCCACATCAGCAAGTTTCGCTGTGCGGCCTCTGTGTTTGACATTCCAGCAGCTCAATGACGTCGTCAAGGACCAGGTTTGCCCACCTCCCTTCTCCGCTGGCCTCAGCGCATCGGCAGTCTAGCTCCCAGCTCCAGGCCTTACATTCCTTTGGGGAAGAAAAAAACATTCCCAGAAATATTTGCAAGACCCACAGAAAACTTCCCTTCACACCTGCTTGCCCAGAACCAGGTCACACATCCGGTCCTAGATCAGCCCTGGCGAGAGGAACGAGGTTTCCACGTTGGCTCCTAGTCACAGTCAACCTGGAGCTGAGACTCAGCCTCCGTCTCGGAAGAGGGTGATGACGGAAGAAAATTGCAAGACAGACCAGCCCCCGACCCCCTCCCTCCTTTTCTGACAGAAACCGTTCCTTCAGGTGCACACGGCATAGAGTGCGATTGATCTGTGTTGAATAAACAAACAGGGCTCGACACCTTGCCTCGGCCCTGCCACCGACCCACTGTGTGATTTTAAGAATTGATTGAGGGGGCTGGCCCGGGGCCGGGTGGTTAAGTTCGCACGCTCCACCTGTGTGGCCCAGGGTTCACTGGTTCGGATCCTGGGCACGGACATGGCGCCCTCATCAGGCCATGCTGAGGCGGTGTCCCACAGAGCAGAGCCGGAGGACCCACAACTACAATATACAACGATGTATGGGGAGCTTTGAGGAGAAGAAGAAGGAAAAAAAAAGATTGGCAACAGTTGTTAGTTCAGGTGCCAATGTTTAAAAAAAAAAAAGAATTGATTGAATTCTCAGGGCCTGGGTCTCCTCTTCTGCAAGCGGAGGGGTCTAGTGTAGCGTAAGCTGACTGTTGCTGGCTCTGTTTCCGTGACCTCAGGGGGTGAAAAAGGTGGCCATACCTCATGAGTGTCTAGCCTGTCCAGGGAATGGCTGGACTCTGAAAATGTGCAGCAGTTGTCAGCAATAATTGCTCTGTTTAATTTTTTTTTTCCTTTTTCTCCCCAAAACCCTCCCAGTACACAGTTGTACATTCTTAGTTGTGGGTCCTTGTAGTTGTGTAATTGCTCTTGATGCTGTTGAAGAAGTCTTGATCTTCTTCCGGGCCCAGCCGGGGCTCAGCAGCCAGGAGTGTACACACCTCCCAGCCAGTTTTAGTTTCTGCTCAAGGGAGCAGACAGGCAGGGCTCCCGAGGAACCTGGCCGTCCGCCCCACAGGGCCCTCTCTGACCTCCCCCCACAGCTGGGAAGTTGATCTCCGTAAGCCATTGTTTTCAAAGCAAGAGCCTCTGGACTTTCCCAGGAATTCCGCTGGAATGTCAACAATCTTCAGATCCAAGGCAGAAGCCAGCGGATTTCCTGAGCTGTCACAAAATCACACCCGTTGGATCCAAGGATTTGAGGCTTTTTTTTTAATTTTAAGATTTTTTTGCCTCGTTAGCTATAATTTTTTAAGTCTCTAAACATATAATATCTCTGACGTCAGTTACTGTTAATGACCTGCAACGAAAGGATGAGCCAACTGAATCATAATTCTGTAATAAAGACGTCACACAAACGGCTTCACACGTTTCCCGACTCCAGAAACTGCTGGAAACACAAGCTCCTCAGTGTCCACCTTTGCGCTGGCTGCGATGGAGCACTGCAGGCCTGAGTCCGTTTGTTGCCTATTGAATACCAGTCCCCATCCTTCCTAAGCTGAGGCGCCTCTCTGCCCTCACGGCTCTCCAGCAGGCCTTGAGACAGGGCCACGGGGAACACCAGGTGCCACGGTCCCGCGTGCTCACGGTGACTGTGCCTGCCCCCCAGATTCTCTGTGTCGCATCATGGCTCAGACACCGTGCTCCCCATCTCCCAAAGGCGCCAGAGGCCCGATCCCCACAGGCCCTCCTGTAAGAAGATCAGAGACAGAAGATCTGGGTGTGGATCAGTTCCATCCTCTTCAGCTCTGTGGTCTGGGGCAAGTTACCTGACTTATCTGAGCAGGTGCTTCCCTGTCTGTAAAATGAGGACCACGGCCCTCCCCAAGTGGGATTGTTGTGGGAGTAAATGGGATAGCATGTGCCCAGCTTCTAGGTGCGGCCTCTTGCCCAGCGGCTGGGTCCCTGCTGATTCCCGTCCCTTCTGTCTGCAGCTGCTGCCTCTGGGGTCCCAGGCCATTCCCGCTGAGCTCCCTCGAGACCGTCTGAGCAGCCCGAGAAATGGCCGAAAGGTACAGGCCGCTTCCTCCTGGGCCGACTGACAACCCGACTGACAGTCCAGACCAGCGGAGGGCTCTCTGGCCCCTTGCACGTGGAGGCGGGGGATGAAGAGAAATTCCCTGGAAGATGAGGACATGCAGATGCGTGATGACCAAATATTTCTTTCCTTTTTAGTTTCCTTTTCCCTCAAAACCCTTGCAGCTCTCTGAGATGCCCCCTGCCACCTTCCTCTTTTGCACCCTCACGTCCTTCTCTGCTGGGTGGCAACTGCTGAGGCTGGAGGATCTGAAGACGCTCATGGCTCAGGGTGCGCCAAGCCCCAGCCACGAGGGGCTGCCTTTCGCATGCTGCTTCAGATGAGTTTTTGGGTGTCTTCAAAAGCATCTGCTAAGACGTAGATGTGGACTCTGAGTGTCTGGTCGAACTGGTGTCCAGGACACAGGGATGGAGACTGAAGCTTGATGAAACTGTTCCAGGAGCTTGGGCCTCCCGATTCCTGGGGGCAGGAGTGAGCGGGGTCCAGCGACACAGAGGAGCAGCTCCAGCCCCGCTCCTGCAACGCCGGGAAAGGCTTTCCTTGGGTCTCCGTGCTCTTTTCTCAAGCCGAGCACTCAAGAGCGTTGGAGAGCTAACATCCCGATGCTTCTGCATTCTAGAGGAAGCCACAGCCAGGAAGAACAACGTGGCCCTGAGTCCAAGCCCACCCCCCAACCCAGGTGCACCCAGGAGTCTGGTCGAGACCAGGCACAGCAGTCTGGGGTCAGGAGGGTCCCACATCAGGAGTCATGCCCGAGGACTCCAGAAAGTTCTGAGTCCCCGAGAGGGAGTGAGAGGAGGAAGAAGGGAGATCCCAGAGAAGTCGAGTCCGGTGGTTGGGCTGCCCCTGTCTGCAGATGGCTCCTGGGGCCCAGCTCCTTCACCTACAGGCCCATGGCCCCCACCCTGCTCTCCAGGAGAGAGAAAATTGCCACTGGTCCGTGGATGTAAGAACTCTCTCCCAGTGGTTCCCAGATTTGTTGTTTTTTTAAGGGGCGGTGAATTGCTTTGGGATTGCCAAAATAAGGGCATTAAGAAAACCCCCAAAACTCCAAATACATCTAGAGTCATTATTTCTTCATTGAGACAATATTTTATCACCAAAAAAAGGTAGAAGGGCCAAAAGGGCATAAATCTCAGGATAAAGGACACTTTTAAAACATAAGTAATTCACATTTGTAGAAACCTTTCCAAATTGTCTGACTTTTCTCATTTTTCCGTGGACGGAGGGAACTTCATCACAAATCAGAACAGAGAATCAGGAGACCTGAGTTCACGTCCAGACTCAGATGCTGTGTGCATCCTGCCCTCTGCTCTGCTCTCCCCTGAGCGAGGGAATTCTGACGGCTGGTCTGCCCTTCCCTGAGATCCTGTGCCTCTGATTATAATGTGGAAACTGACATCTGTTCCTGTCCCGACTCGGTCACTCTGGGTCCCGTTTCAGACCACATTTTGTTTCATCCCCGTTTGCAGCCCTGCTGACGGCTCCCTTCCTGGGATCTGTGGAGGCTGTCAGCTCACACAAAGTCAGCAACTTTCCCACCAGTCTGGGAGTTTCCCAGGATTTTCTGCCAAAGATTATTTTGGCGTCTAACAACTTTTTTGAGGTTTCCATCATCAGTATTATCATCAACAAAAAACATTTCTTAAG
Organism: Equus przewalskii; assembly: GCF_037783145.1. Taxonomy (NCBI): domain Eukaryota; kingdom Metazoa; phylum Chordata; class Mammalia; order Perissodactyla; family Equidae; genus Equus; species Equus przewalskii. The sequence continues at coordinate 82,556,263 of NC_091839.1, forward strand.
TTAACAAGGAAAATACTGAATAAAGACGATAAAGACTGATCATTCCGTGGGTGGAAGTGTGGGCGGCATTTCAAAGAGCAGGGCTGTCTTCACCTCGTAAACCCGTCCGGGAGCCGGGATGGGGCCGTGGGGATTACAGGTGGCTCCGGGGGCTCAGAGTTGAAGCAGCCAGTGGGGCCAGAGGCCAGCACCTCCCTTCTGGTCAACCGAAAGCCTCACGGAGACACAGGGCTCCTTAGGCAGGTGGAGCGGGGTCGGGGGAAGGGCAAGAGAAGGGAGACCCTGCAGGGCAGGGGGTCAAAAGGCACAAACATCCCACAGAGCACAGCCACACACTGACCAGTGCTCTCAGCGGGGGACGATGTTGCCCAGGTGGCATTTACAACGTCTGGAGACAGTTTTGGTGGTCACTCTGACCAAGAGGGTGCCATTGACATCCGCAGTGTGGAGGCTGGAGACGCCACGGAGCATCCTGTGCTGCTGACACACAGCTGCCCTGCAGGGCACAGGCAGCCCCACCGTACAGAGTTATCCAGCCCCAACGCCAGCAGTGTGGACATTGAAAACCCCTGTGTTTGGGTGAACTTGGGAGCGAGATTGAGGTGATGAGCTGGAGGGCACTGAACTTAGGTGTGAAAAACAAGAAGGTGTTCATTCTGAGTCAGCAAAGGAGGGTGAGGAGGACCACTCCTCATGGGAACCCGCAGCCCTCCCACCTGTTCTGAGGCCCCACAGTCGGTCCTCGGCAGCAGAAATGACGCAGAGCCCGAGCCAGGCCTGTGGTGGCCCCGGGAGCAGAAGTGTGGAGCAGGCTGGGGGCAGAGGCAGCTGGCGGCCTTCCTCCTGGATCCCAGAGCGCACGAGCCGAGCCAGTGGCAGACGGCAGGACGGCTCTGGAGGAGGAGGAAGAGGGCAGGGGTGTGGGGAAGCCGTCAGGCACAGAGGCGAGGGGGCAGAGCAGGGTCGCTGCCTCAACACGGACGGACCCGGGCCTGCACTTTCCCAGCCCCGAAGAGCTGCCCCTTAGAACAGGGCCACCTCACTGCTGCCCGTTCAGCACATCAAAATCCGTGAGCCAGGTGGTTAAATAAACCCCGGGTGGCCAGGCAGTGCCGAGGGATCAAAAGTTATGTGCTCCCGGAGTCTCGCCAGGCCCCTGAAAGCTCACTGCGAGTCACCCTTTCCTTAACCAGTGTCCCCTGGAACCTCTCACCGGCCAGGCCTGCCCAGCACGGGGGACAGGATGGAAATAGGAGCAGACGTGGTCCCCACTCGCACATCACTTAGAGGCTCGTGGGGGATGGGAAGTGGGCAGATAATCACGCAGACATCATAAACGGTAACTAAGAGGCACGCTCGGAAGGAGTAGAAACTCTGAGAGATGCTAATGGAGCGTCTGCTGCTGTGGGGACCAGGACCCTCCTGCGAAAGTGGGGTCCTGAAGGCCTAACTGCGAGGCTTTGCCATCAGAGGCTGTAAGTGTCGACTCTGGGATCACGTCCAAATGTACATCCAGACCCAGAGCCCCTGAGAGGACTGAGGGACGCTGCCCAGTCTCCCCATGGCTGCTTCACGCTCGGTCCTCCGTCTCGGGCGACACCAACCCAACCTCCCAGGGCTCAGGCCGCAGGCCGCAGGTCATCCTTGAGTCCTCTCCTTCTCACAGGTCACAACAGGTCCGGCCGGGACGCTTGCTGTTCCGTCTTCAGATCATATTCTGAATCTGGCCGTTTCTCGACATCTCCCCTGTGAGCCCAGGAGCCCCCAGCCCCCTCACCTGGTCACTCCAGGAGTCTCCTGACTGATCTCCTGGCTTCTGCCCTCGCCCACAGGGCCTAGTCTGCAAATAGAGCTGGCACAGTTCTTCTAAAAGCTATAGCAGACCACATTCCACCTTTGCTCAAAACCTCTGTTGCCTCCCAGTGCACGGGAGACTAAAAACAAAAGCACAAGGACAGCGCAAGGACAGCGCAAGGACAGCCCAAGGACAGCCCGGGCGCCTGCTTCCTCCCCGACTTCGTCTCCTCCTAGTCTCGGCCCTCACTCCCACCACACTGGCCTCCTCCACTATTCCCAGAACATGCCTGCCTCAGGGCCTTTGCACGAGCTGCTTGTTCCCTGCCTGGAATCCTCCTTCTTAGACCCACATGGCTAACTCCTCCTCGAGTTGCAAGTGTCTTTTCAGAAACCAGCTTCTCCATAGGGTGAACCCTGACCCTCCGACACTGCTGCCACCCTCAACACAGGTCACCACCCCATCCCATCCACAGCACTTGTCCCTATTTCCTGTGCTCTATGTTTAATTGACTTATTTCTTTTATCTGCTGCGTATCCCCCAGAACGTGTGCTCCAGGGTCTGCGATTCCGACCTTCTTCGTGGGCCGACGTGGCCCAGCTCTGAGGGCAGCACGGGGGAGCTCTCTGCTCTAAATGTGTCACCCAGCTCCTCATTCCTTTGCTATCATGCCTTATGAATTAATGCTTTAAATAAACCCTACAATTATATACTGATTAGCACAAATTGCATTGCATTTGCCCAGAAAAGTGATAATGTTTTTCAGGGTAAGCGTTTTGGTTATACTGTTCCGATAACTCTGTGTGGACGTGTCTTCATTTGCCATGAACAGGGACCCTCTAAGAATGGAAGCGGCCGGGCCTTGATGTCCGGTTTCCGCCACTAATAGGTAAACCCGGGCGGGACCGCTCACAACCCTGCTGGCTTTAGAGCTAACAGGCATCCAAACAGGCGGGGGCCCAGGTTCATTTAAAGCGCCCTCGCACGTAACACACGGTGACCTCGGGAGACCCGTGGTGCAGCCTGGGGATGTACCGGGTGGGGACAGTGTCCTCGTGGCTCTGACGGGAGCAGACAGTCCGTCCTTCCCCAGACACTCCTGCAGGGGAAGCCGGTGCTGGGACAGGGTGAGGCAGGTGGGGATTTCCCTCCCCTTGGTCAGCTTCACAGACGGCCTCAGGGTGACAGACGGGTCATCCCCATGCACAGACACTAACTGGACGCCCAGGCTGCCTGGGGAGAAATATTGGAGAATAGGTGAAACTAACCTTAGTCCCCCCAAAACTAGACTTTTGTAGGGACAAGAGGCCGTAAACTTTGCCAGCACTTCAGCACGGCTGCCTCGTCGCATCCCCAGCAGATGGCAGCACAGGACCCGCCTTCCGTCCAAAGCAGATGAGCGACTTCAGCCCAGCTCTCCACTCCCAGGGGACCGTGTCCAGCAAACCCTGCCCGTCGCAGCTCCCCGAAGCCAGATGGCCGTGTGAGGTGTGCAGCAAACCTCGATTTCTTTCCCTCCCTCCCTGGACCTCAAACCACAATCACCAAGTCAACCGTGGAACCGTGACCTGGAAAAACAGCCAGGAAACAAAACACAAAACAAGCAAACCCACACTGTGAGCAGGCAGGTGGAGCCAGTTCAGTTCAGAAGAGTCAAAGGCGGCATTTTTGTGATTTGCCTTTTGAGGGTCAAGAACCTTCACGTGGACACTGACGTTCGAGTGATGTGCACTGAGCTGACAGTAGCCAGGGCTAGACCTATATGTGTTTAAAAACAAAACAAAAACCCTTCAGGTTAACCAAAGTATTTCTTAATAGAAAGGAAACCAAAGTCCAGCCCACTAGAACAGTGTTTTCAAACCACAGGTCACAATTGAGTCGTGTTTTGGAAATCAACTATGTAGGTCATAGCAAGCATTGCAGAACAGGACAGCACAGGACAGGACAGAATGGGACAGGACAGAACGGGACAGCACAGGACAGGGCAGAATGAGACAGGACAGGCAGGACACAATACTGTCCGTCAGAGCGCCTCCCTGTATACAGGGGTCTGAGGTAAAATCTCTCGCTCTGGGTTGTGGCCAAAGAAACCTGCAAAGCTCTCTGTGGAGGCCGTGTCTGCTCTCAACCTGTGTGCTTTCTATCGTCCAACACCAATAAGTGCCTCACTATCCGGAAGTCTGACTTAGTAAGTCCTGGGTGGGGGGATGCCATCAGACAGCAGGCTGAATTCAGGGGCTCCCGACTGTGTCCACGCACGTGCAGAATCAGGTCATCTGTCGTCACCATCATCCGTGTAGCTGTGATCTTCCAAAACAGTCCTAATTTCGGGCATCTTGTCCTGTTCTTCCACAAACACATTCACGCTCATGGTGGTCTATGTCCTAAATTGCAGTTTGGAAAAATCTAGCCACTGATTCAGCGGAAAGGCCAGGCATCAGAACTGAGACGTCTGAAGGAGCCGGGCAGGTGAATAAAGGAGTGAAGAGGGCCAGGAGCAGCGAAGGGATGAATGTGGATTTCATAGGAAATAGAGAATTTCTTAAGTTGAAAACTAATATTAAAAAAGGGAAAATGACAAAAAATATTGTGCTGGGCAGAAACCATGCCTGTCATGGACTGAATGGTGCCCCCCCTGCCCCCAAATTCGTGCATTGAAGCCCCAGCTCCTAACATGACTGTAATTGGAGATGGCCACTTTAGACGGAACTAAGGTTAGATGAGGTCACAAGGGCGCCCTGATCTAACAGGACTGGCGGCCTGATAAGCGGAGGAACAGAGATTTCCCTGCATCTCTGAGGAGAGGCCGTGTGAGGCACCGAGAGAAGAGGAGAAGGTGGCCATGTGCGAGCCGGGAGGGAGCCCTCACCAGGAACCGTGCCGGCCGGCTCCCTGACCGTGGACATGCAGCCTGCAGGACTATGACATGAACTTCTGTTGTTTAAGCTGCCCAGTCTGGGGAGTTTGGGTACAGCGGCCAGAGCGTTCTGATACGAGGCCCAAGGCCTGCACGTGCCCATGCTCCCCACGGTCACAAGCTCCACCCCAGTTATGCTCTGGGCTGAATGAAGCGTGACCTGCTCAGGGGTGAGGGCCCCAGTCGGTTCAAGCATCAGCCTCACATGGCTTTGAAGTCACAGCACAACGGCGACAGGATATTTACTCACTGAACATGATTAAAACCAGTGCGTAAAGCAGGATAAGGAAAGCATCTTGAGATCACAGAAAGAAAAGGTCACCATGTCCTGAAGAGGCGGCCACCCTGGCCTCGGGACGAGCCTCCTGGTCACTCGCAGCCCCTCGGGCCTGGACGGGTTGGCCCCCGCAGGACACAGGCTGCAGGACACTTAGCTTTTACTTTCTTCTTCCTTTCCTGTTCCAGGTCATTGTCCTCCTGGTGCAGTTCCAACATTGTTTAATTTAACCTGCATGGTTCAGAATTTCATTCATTTGTCAATAATTATTTTTTCAGCATTTGCTTTGTGCCAAACACACGTCTAGATGCTGAGATGCATCAGTGAAGAGAATTCATGCGTTCACGGCGCTTCTGTTCTACGTGGGCGGTACAGACAATGGACAAAATCAAGAAGAACGGGTGACGTGCTAGAAGGCTGCAATGTGATCTGCACGGTTTCTTGAGACTCATTTCTGCTCTAGAAGAAAACAGTTGGGATGGGTGACACTCAAATGGAAGCACAGGTAAGTGAATTAGCATCATATGCCACCTGTTAGAAAGATGAAGTAGGGCCTGTGTGCATGGATGAAGATAGGAAGAAATGGCAGGGCCAGGACACGTAGCACTCACGACACTAAAATAGATGCAAGACACTCAGTATTCGTGAGTTCTTAATTTGGCCACCCATTTGGGAAACTCCTTGTGCCCCCAAGTAACCATGGCCCAAAAAACACAAATAAAATCCTAGCTGCTCAGCAGGCTAGTTGGCACAAGCACCCACAGCATGTGCTGGTTCCAGACACCCTCCCCGTCTGCTGAGACCCCAAGATCAAGTCCAACGTGGTCCTGGCCACTCTCGGGGAGGGCTGGTGTGGAGAGGAAGAAACAGACCCCGGACGTTGCTGTGGCTGTGGACCCGGCCCTGTGGGTCTTCTACCCATTTGCTCACCTTGTTAAGTGTGCTGACTTACCTCATTATTCTCCCAGTGTGAGTTTTAGTGGAGTTAATAAGCCGTGTGATTCAATCATCGTAATTTGATTTGTGAGCCTTTGTGGGAGAGCTTGCCTGGCTGTGGACATAGAGGCTGTCACAACAATGAAATAATCTCCCGTGTGACAAAGATGAAAAGGGCGGCATAAAAAATAGAGCACAGACGGGAGATGGGGAGGGTTTTATTTATTTCACTTTCTTTTTTTTCTTTGATAATGTTTTCGTTTACTTTTTATTGAGGTAACGTTGTTTTATCGCCTTATATGAATTTCAGGTGTGCATCATTACATTTTGATTTCCATGTGGACTATATCATGTTCACCACCAAAGACTGATCACTGCCTGTCACAGTACCTCTGATGGGGAGCATTTTAATCAGAGTGGCCAGGGAGGGTCTGGTTGAAAGGCGAACGCTGGCGCAAAGACTCGAAGGAGCTGAGGGAGCAGGACACACAGGTATGCTGAGGAGATCATGCAGTGCATGGGGAGCCCCACGTGCCAAGAGCCCAGCGTGAGCTTCTCCGATAAGCTCCAGGAACAGCAGGGAGGCCAGGGCTGCCAGAGAGGGGTGAGCAGAGCCGTGGGCTGCAAAGCGGGAGGTGGCTCGGGGCCCCGTGGTCCTTGTGAGACCTTCGGCTTCACTCCGAAACGGTTTCCACTGGAGGGTTTGCATGGGAGAGCGGTGGATTTACACTCTAACGTGATCGGTCTGGCTGCTGCTCTGAGAGGTTAGAGGGCAGAGGTGGAGGCCAGTTGGGGAAACCGCAGGGATCCAAGCAGAGGTGACGGTGGCTCAGCGGAGTGGAGCAGCACAGCTGGTGAGAGGGGGTGAGATTCTGGATCTAGTTTGAAGTAGAGCTGACAGAATGCCAGCCCTGGTGGTCTAGTGGTTAAATCCACTGCTCTGGCCACAGCCAGGTTCGTATCCCAGTCAGGGAACCACGCCATCCGTCTGTCGGTTGTCACACTGTGGCAGCTGCATGTTGCTGTGACCGAAAGTGATGCCACTGGGATTTCAAATCCCATCAGGGTCACCCACAGTGGACAGGTTTCAGCGGAGCTTCCAGACCAAGACGAACTAAGAAGACGGACCTGGCCACCCTCCTAAACCCTAGGAACAGCGGCAGAGCCGTATGTACGTACCTGCTGCAGAGCCAGAAGGTGAGGGGATGGAGCAGAAAGACAGGGCAGGTTCCGCTCCGCTGTGCACAGGGCTGCTAGGAGTCAGAACCCACTGGACGTCAGGGGCAAAGAGGATTTTCTATGAAATTGGATGTGGGGAGTGAGGAGGGGAAGAGTCGATGATGAACCCAAGAATCTAAGCCTCGGGGAAAGGACGGAGGAACATAGAGAGGGGACGAGAATCGTAAAGTCAGCACAGAGAAGGCTGGGTGACAGCCTTTTGACAATTTTACTTTAACTCAAAATGTAGCGTGAAAGTCTTTTGGCAAATATTTCTCTCTCATGTGGACCCACAGCTCGATGCAGCATCACGAAGCGCAAGCTTTGTTATTTTTCAGGTGAGAGAGAGTCTTTCAAACAGACTTTTCCTACTGTGTCTGCTGTCAACGCTTGTGTCACAGGACACCAGAGCAGTTAGCGACCAGGTAAGCATGATTAGGCTCATTTAGCTGATCACAAACGCATATGCCAGGTCAGCGCGGACAAGAATTGTAGACACGAAGGCAATCTGATGTTCCTTACCTCGGTGTCTCTCAGTTCTTAAGGTGCATGGGAATCGTGCAATGCCGATTCTGGTTCACTCAGGCAGGAACGGGGCCTGAGACTCTGCATTTCCATCAAACTCCCACGGGTGCCAATGCTGCTGTTCTATGGGTCGCTTTTTGAGGAGCGAGACTCCAGCCCTTTGTAAAGAGCGCCACAGTCAACATCACGTAGTGGAAAGGCCCCCAAATCAGAAGATGCGAAGTCTCATCCTGCATGTGAAGTGAACAGCACGGCTCAGAAGTCAATTTATTGTTTGGAGGAGGGAAGGGTGTCAAGCTGAGTAGTGGAGCTAGAGAATGTAAACTCAGGAAAATCAGAACACATCCAATCATCAAGACATCAGGGAGAAGAGACACAACGAAGAAGAAGAAATTACGGGATATTTGCCGCTTTCCTGCCTCCACCAGAGCAAGCTGAGCCATGAATCCAGGCGGAATCAGGGCTCATGGAGCAGAGGGATAGTGTGACAGTGGCCTGAGCACAGGTGACCCAGTGGCCTCTGTTATGGGCACCTCTCCCAGACTAAGAATGTTGCAAAAGGAAGAACCTCGTGAAATGAAGCGAGCACTAATTAGAGGTGGAGAAACATGTTGTGCCAGGCGTGCTTTGAGAAAGTTCCCAAAGGTATTTGGGACGTGCTTGTGTAGTGCAGGGTGAGATCATGAGAGAAGGAATTTAATTATGTAAAAAGATGTCTGGGAGGTGCTGAGCCCAGCCCCGTGCCCACGGGACCTCGGTGCGTGTAACTAGATGATGGGACTCCGTGCTGCCTCCCCTCTCGCGTGGAAGGAATCCACGTGGATCCAGCCATCTGCTAGTGACGCAACGGTGGGCCACAAACTGAGCTTCAGTCATCGTCTCAGCAAAATGACGGATGACTCTCCACACAGCCTGGCAGTCAGAGGCGTGGGCTCGGGGCCCAGACGTCCAGGGGTTAAATTCCAGCTCCACCCCTTGTGGTGGTGTGACCTTGGACAGGTTACTCACCCTCACTGTGCCTCAGTTTCCTCATGTTTGAAAATGAGGACACTGGTGGCAGCCACCTCATGTCGCTGTCATGAGGGTTAATGGAGCTGGGAGTTGCACAGTGCTTGGAACAGCGCGGACGTGCTGAGAGCCACACATCATTTAATAAGCAGAGTTGGACTCACAGATGCTTAGAGGTCCACGGCCATGCTCTCCGAAGCCCATAGTTCTTTTCTAAGTCTTCACCTAAACTCCACGTTACCGTCAGGTCACCTTGGAGCATCTGGATAAGGACCTGGTAACTGAGCACTGCGTGCTGTTTCAAGGCCCTCATGTGCACATGTGTACTCTGTGGACAAGATCTCCCAGCAGCTAGAGTGGAGAAAAGCGCTGGGAGATTTTAAGGACTCCAGCTCATGGTGGGAGATGCAGGCTGGTCCTGAAGCTCGGGTCCAGACAGTTCCGTCGTCACCTTACAGCCCACGGGCAATGCAGATCCCATCTTTGCACATGCTCATTCGCCTAGCAGTCAACACACGAGGAAAACATTTCATTCCCGTTTCTAGCACTTGATATGTATTGAAAAATTGCTGCAGTAGGGCCCTATCTGCAAGTGAGTAAGACAGCTTTCTAGAATTATAGAGTAGTATTTCAAACCCTTGAATGGGGGCACTGCCAGACCCCCAAGGGGTGCAGTGAGGCTGGCTTGGGGAGCGGAAAGAAGCTGGGAGCCGGAAGGAACAGCTGCTGCCTGGCTGAGGAGCTGCGGGCGCTGCCCGGCAGGGGAGCCACGTGAGGGCCTGGTGCGCCTTCTCCTCCTGTCTCCCCATCTCTCCTCGGGGTCCCTTGGGGCAAAACGCAACAGGGAGATGACACAGGGAAAACAGGGTTTTCAGTGACCCAGAATCACAAAACAGGCTATAAATGGGTTGATTTGGAGCTGGAAAGAACGGTTCATTTACCACTCCACGCAGTAAAGCAGGGACAAGGTACGTGCCTCAAAGGTCAGGGTGTGTCTGGAAGTGCGCCAGAGCTGGCTACCTGGAGGTGGAGTCCTGGAGATGTTCATAGCGTTGAGCAGACAGACAGACAGCTAAGAACCAAAAGGAGAGAGTTCAACGGCTACGGAGGGTGAGATCTGGGCTGGAGTAAAGGGTGACTTGATGTCAAGGATTTTAATATTCTGCTTTTTAACCACTAACGTGTGTATATGGGAACGAGGAGGAACAGTCAAGCTTAACCTCCAGCATTAACTTTGGAAAAGCGCCTCACCTTCTTGTTCTGGACACTTGCACCCAGGGAGAGGCCAGCAGCATCCTGGCCACGGGGACCGCATGCGAGGCCCTGACGGGTGGGCCGTTTTCCCAGGCTAGAGAATCTCACCTCCTGGTTCTGGACAGAAGGTCTCAGAGCCGCTGCTGCCCAGCTTAGCGGCCTTGGCCTTGAAGAAGCTGGTACGCCGCTGGTGCGCAGACGTGACGCTGCTGAAACAGAGCATCAAGAAACTTGTGCTGGCTTGTATCCGTTGTTTACGGCAGACACTGGTATTTGCATCGACATCTTCTTTCCAGAGTAGTTTTGTCACATGGCCCCTCAAGGATACTAATACTTCCACTTCTGTTGATTCATTTCACGGACACAATCCTGTATTAACGTGTGCGTTAGCCACAAGAACTTGCCCCTGAATTATGTCATTTATCTTTGAGAATCCGTGGATGTTTTCTTCTGTTTTCCAAAGAGACATCCATTTCATATGTCATGAGAAGGGGTTGTGCTACAGATTACATTGATTTACTTATTAGACAAAGAATAACTGAGGCCTCATCATGGACTCACCCCAATGCTAAGTGATCGGCCAAAATGTACGATCCTTGACCTCATGGAGGTTACACCCCACGGCGAGAGGAAGAGCTCAGTATAAACACACTAACATGAGGTATTCTCTGAGGAAGAGCTCCATGAGAACAGGGGGGTAGCTTCCTTCTAGCATTAGCATGGAATTCAGCATGTCAGTTTAGAAAAGCTTCTTGATGAAGTGGTATTTGAACTAAGACCTGAAGGATGTATTTTAAAAAACCCAGTGGTGGGTGGGTGGGTGGGAGGGTCTCTTGGCAGAGTAGAGAGTAGAGGAGAAGGCCGGGAAATGGAAAAGGACCCGGCCTGCTGGGCAACCAGCGGGAAGCTCGGTGCGGCTGGGGCACAGTGAGAGGATTCGGTGAGGCTGGGAAAAGCCGCATCCATGTGGGTTTATTGTACTCCAAGGTCAACTGGATCCTTGGGAGGATTTGACGATGAGTGATGTATGCCACTTCTCGACTTTGGTATGAAGATGGATGGCCAGGCAGGAGTGGAAGCCACTGCAGTGGTCCAAGTAGTGCCACCAGGTGTCTGTCTCCCGGGCTGACATTCACACAGAGAAATCAGGAAGCTTGGACGGGAGGAGAGCCATGAAAGAAAGGGGATTAGAGCTGAGATCTGTTCTGAAGGAGTGCTCTGCAGGGCCTGGTTATTTATTGCCTTCAGAGGGGGATAATTCTGGGTTCCTGGTTGCGCAACTGGGTGATCGAAGCAGAGGGGCTTCCTGGAAGAAAGGACTTGTGGCAAGAGCAAGAGTGGAGAGCAGGCCAGAAAGGATGTCAGGAGTGAAAGGCGCTGTGCAACCGACACAGCGTACGCCACTTAAGAACTGCGCACCCCACAGAAAACTGCCACACCAATGCCAGCGGTGGGCAACAGACCAACTCAAGGGCAACACTCTCTCTTTACTAAAAACTGAAATTCCTGCTGGCAAAAACTTGAAGTAGGGCTGTGAGTTTTTCTGTACAAACTTGCCTAGGTTAATTCACTGACATTTAAAGTAGTTGGTGCTTCCTGGCTGTAGAAGTGAGAAAAACATCTCTAAGAACAATGACAAAATCTTTTTCTTTTTTTCTTTTTTTGCTTTTTCTCCCCAAATCCCCCCAGTACATAGTTGTATATTTTAGTTGTGTGTCCTTCTAGTTGTGGCACGTGGGACACCATCTCAACATAACCTGATGAGCAGTGCCATGTCCACACCCAGGATCCGAACCTGTGAAACCCTGGGCTGCTGAAGCAGAGCACACGAACTTGATTGGCCACAGGGCCGGCAGCCAGTGACAAAATCTTAAGGCACACACAGCCCAGTCCTCTGGTGTCAACTTGCTCAGTGCCAAGTCATAGCCATAATCTCTTGGAGAAGAAAGAGCCTGCATTAGAGACGATCTGTGACTTCTCAGAGGTCTTATCGGTTCAGAAAATGGCAGAGTCAGGATTTGGGAAGATAAGGGAAAAAAAAGAGTGGAATTCTTACATGAATTGGGACAGAGGACCAGAATAATCCAAAGATGAACTACCACCTTCAGGCTTCAGTGGTTCTGCCCGGCTGTCTGCGTCCCCAGAGCCATTGAAGTGCTATCCACGCTTCAATTCAACTGTTTGCTGTGGTCATAGACTCCGTGTGTCATAAAGGCTCTGGAATTTAGGTAGAGTAATAAGATCATAATTACAGGCACTCCCTCAGCAGTCTTTGCTGTTGCCTCAAACGACGGAGGAAAACTTTCTACTATAACTAACTGCCAAAAAAAGAGAAAGTCACCCCTCCTAATTTGATTTTCAAGGTATCCCCGGTATTAACAATGATAGATGAAATCATTGCCTCCTGCTGGGAAGGGACTGTAAAGAAATTGTCACTCCCTGACCTTGACCACGGATTGAGGGCCTTCCTACACTTTCTTTTCAACATGTCCGGGCTTAGTGTAGGTCATTTGTCACATGAAAACCCAAGCTGAAGATGCTGCAGGTGACAAGCAAACAGGGCGGACAGGTTGGCCTTTGCCATGTCCACGCTGTCTGTGGACACTGCCTGGTGGTTCAGAGCTAGACTCAGGAGCCAGACCCCTGGGTGTGAACCCCCCTCCCTCCCACCACCAGCAAATTTCTAGCTGTGGGACCTTCAGCTGGTCAATGCTCTGTGCCTCAGTTTCCTCATCAATAATATGAGGGTAATCATTTACTGGTTCCTGGGGCCTCATATGGATTCAATGAGATACTATTACAAGGGCTTCTGTGACGCACTCCCTGAGTGTTAGCACAGCCCGCGGGCTCTGGGTGATGGGCTCGAGGCGGTGCTTGTTTGGGTTTTAGCTCTTCGTAAAGGAACCGCAGGAGGATGTGGTGACTTGGTAAATGGGGCAGCCCTAAGTGCAAATGTTTGTACCTGATTCTCTACAAAAGCGCCTGGGTTGTGTTAGAACCTAAACATAAAGATGATGAAAAGACTTGCCTTGCGAAGGAGTTGACAATATTTAGGTAATTTTGACTCTGATTTTTAACTTAGCTGATGGATACTCTGCACATTCATGATGCTTATCCCATTTAAGTATTATTTCAAGACCTAGGAAAAACAATAAGTGATGGCTCATATTTTTAAAATTAATTTGCTCTTTCTGAGGAACCTACCACGTGAAAAGTACTTTGTGAGACTCATGGAACGAATGCAAAAATCAGGACCTTCCAGCTGTTCCTGGCATTATTATTTCTTATAATTTAGCCACTTGAAAATGTTCCTTTAACTTGATGCTCTGGATCCCACACATCTTTGATGACACCTCTGTCTTCTGCTGGTACCACCCTGCCTTCCCTCCATGGGCTCTGGGATTTCTTTTCTTGCACTCTGTTTTCCAGTCAAATAACCCTCTCCCAGTGCCTTTTGACTATCCCTACTTTTGAAACAACAAATATTGACTGTCTTCACGCGGCGTGCATGCCCTTGGGCCAGGTGCCGTGAGTTACGCAAAGATGAATGGCACTTGGACTTTGCCTGTAAATATTCAAACCAGCAGAGGACAAAGGCCACAGTTATGCAGCTGGTTGGCTGGTCACTAAGCCCTGGACTCTGCACAGACCTGGGGTGGAGTTCCAGCTTCTCCACCTACCAGCTTCAGCAAGTTATTTAAATTCTTCTGGGTTCCTGTTTTTTCCTCTACAAAGGGGCATGAAGATAATAATATCTGCCTTGTAGGCTTCTTGTGAAGATTAATCAAACAATAAATGTAAAGAACGGTGCCTGACGCATGGGAAGAACTCAGTACCACGTGGTCTTGCTGTTTTTACTATTATCATTATTTCCACAGGGAAGAGGATGTTGGGACTTTTTCTTCTGAACTCCCCTCTCCCTGCTCTTTTTCCACTCTGTCTCGTAACTGCACAGGGCTCTCTAGCCTTCTTTTTAGAGCAGAGAGAGAGATGCTCTGCAGAGGACCTGAGATCCGAGCAGATGATAAGATCTGGGTGCTGATGCTGTGCCGCGGTTTCATCTGCTTCCATGCTGTTGTCATTGCCTGGTTCCTGACCTTTGAGAATCATTTGTTGTAGAAAAGGACAAAGGATGCCATTACGCAGCTGGTGGTGGTTGAGAGGCATCCACTCAGTAAATATTTATGCTGCAGTGTCTGTGTCCCAGACCCTGAGTCAGTGCTGGGGATGGAGTCGGGGACACGGCAGCTACAGGCTCTGACCTCATGGGACACACCGCCTAGCAGATGGCAGACAAACACCCAAGGGTAGTCCAGTGGAGAGGGGCTCAGCCGAGGCTGCCGGGCAACGTGTGACCTTCCACCAGGGGCCACATCCGGGGTCTCATGCGCAGTGTGGCAACTCTCAATTGCCCAGACTGGAAACCCCGGGTGAAATGAACAGCTGAAACTTTGAGGTGGAAGCAGGGGATTAACGAGCACAATATCAAAGTCCAGTTGTAGCAGTGGTTTTAAATTGCAAAAAAATGTGGGCCAAGGCAGCTAAGGGGGCTAAGTGTTAGCCTCTCCAAACTATTTTCTGGCCACAAGTGTTAGTTCACAAAAAGTAATCTGACGCTGGAGGTTATTGCTGGTATTTCCTGTGCCTTTCCCCAATTCTCAGGAATCCGCCAGCAGAGACTAAACTATGAATTTACACTCAAAATAACGTTGCACGGTGGGAGAGAACCAACTTCATCGACTGGATGAATGCCTGGAGGTGGCCTGGATTTGCCGAGTTAGAAAGGCTGAGCCCGTCTCCGAGCAAGTGGCAGTTCTAATGGCTACCGGCTCTGCAGTGACCTCAGACAAAACTAGCAGCCTGCTGCCTGGCCATCTGGCAAGGACCTGGTCACCGTCCCTTGAGATTCAGGAAGTCATGCTTGTCAAATTGCAGCTGCACACGGCTGGGGAGGGGGTGGGGGCTGAGGCCTGGCCTGGGACTACCCGCCTTCAGAACGAGTCTGGTGCTGTGTCAGGGCCCAGCCGACCTCCGATTCAGCCCCTCACACACGACTGCCTCTGTGACAGCAGAGCCGGCCCGAGTCACAATTTGAGGATGTCCCAAATGGCGGGAGAAGCGAACCTGCAGCGTCCCAGGTGGGCGAGGCTCGGAGGGCAGGCCGCAGCAGGGAGCGCCAACGCTTGCTGGGCACGACCTCTGTGTCTTGCAGAGTTCCAAATTCTGCTTGAATTACCTGGTAACCACTGTGCTGTGTGTCTAACATGAGGGCCGTCTTGCAGGGCAGGGAGTCGGGGAGGGGCCAGAAAAATGGGCGTCCTGAGGGCTTAGAGGAGAGCTCAGAACCTGAGATCAGGCAAAGGTCCAGCTGTGTGAACAGGTGCCTCGAAGAGTGGTCAGCAGGCTGTGGGTGGCCCTGACCTAGGGGCCAAGACAAGAGAGAGCCGAGGGAGAGCAAAGAGGGTACGGACGCTGGCAGTGGTTTGTGCTCCGCGTCGTCGTCTCAGAGGGTGAGAGCGACCCTCCTTAGCAGCTGCTGCCACAGGCCAGGAGGCTCCAGCTGCTTCTCTGAGGCTGGCCCTGGGCCTCCTGAGTTGGCCCCTGTGGCCAGCTGGGCGAGCAGGGAGACGGGCGGGCTGTAAAGGGCCAGGAGCCCAGGACTGTCATTTACCAGAAAGGCAGCACGATTCTCACGTGAGACTTGGGCACCTCTGAGGGGAAAATAGGATGGCCTCAGGCCTTCAGAGAAAATGTGCTTTCATTTTTACCAATTAATGTTCTCCCTCCAGAACTCCCAATAGATGTCCCTCCCTTTCCATGCAGGACAGGCAGCTGACAGCTGAGCCAGTCTCTCGGCTCTTTGCAGTGAGTGGGAAAGGAAGCGAGCGATGCCCGGGTCATCTACAAAGTGCCGCTGTGGGGTCAGAGAGGACGGGGGCAGGTCAGCCACCTGATGGCTTGCGAGAGTGAAACTGCTCCACGCAGAAATAGCCGGGTCTCCCGGGGCCCCTCCTCACCCCTCGTTGCCCAGGGAGTCTGGCAGGCAGCCTTGCGGGGTCTGGAGAGGGGACATTGCAGCCAGAGCAGCACTGGCTTGGGTCTAATACCAGCTCTGCTGGCTCCTGACTGGTGAGGTTTGGGGCCGTATTGCTGCCCTCTCAGCCCTGATGTCTGCATCCCTAAAAGGAGGGCGTTGTGTTTCCTGAAGCTGAGGAATGTGAGGATCAGATAAGACAATGAGAAATTCTGCTCCTCCGTCTTCCCAGACACCTCAGCCAGAACCGGCAGGCACGGAGACTGCTGCCCTCTCACTTCCCACTGTTCCCACCCCCAAATCTCTCTTGAATCTGCCCTTCCTCTCTCTGCCCGCTGCCCCTGCCTTACGTCAGCTCTCGGGCTCTCTCACCTGCACACACTGGTTCCCCGCCCCCGATTTAACCCTCCGTCTGTGCATCTGCTCGTCCATTCCCACTCCCACCCCACCCACCACCGAGTGTCTCAAGAGAAGGTCTCCTGTCTCGTCCCTCGGCACCGTCAGTGTCAAGCACAGCAATAGCAAATAGGCTCCCCCCGAAATGTTTGATGAGTGAATAACTAGGTAGAGCAATGAGTTAATTGAACAGTATGGGAGGCCACCTTTTCTACAAGATAACGTATGAATGTGAGCTGTTCTTTTCCAGTTCAACCAGTGTGAGTGTTTACTGTGGATCTGGCTCTTTGCTGGGTACTGAGGACACAAAGATGACTTATAGTCCCTGGTACTGGAGCAGGCTGGAGACCTAGGGAAGGACTGATGTTGCAGCTCTAGTCTGAAGGCAGTCTGGAGGCAGGATTGCCCCTTTCTCAGGGGACCTCAGTCCTTTTCTCTTAAGGCCTTCAACTGGTTGGATGAGGCCCACCCACATTATGAAGGGTAATTGGCTTTGTTCGAAGACGACTGATGCAAATGTTAATCATATCTAAAATATACTTTCTCGGCAACGTTAGACTGGTGTTTGACCTAACCTCTTGGCACCAAAGCTTGGTCAAGTTGACACATTAAAAACCATCCTCAGACTCATAGGTTGTCAATGACAGCACACTGTGTACTATTGTGTGCCTGCAACGTGAGCAGCTGGGTCTTGCTTTCTTGAGAAATTTCTCTTTGCTCTCTGATATTCAAACTGACAATTGCTAATTGCTCCCTCTGTACCTGCCGTGCGCGCTACTGGGTGCCCCCGCACCCCGTGTGCGCCATTCAATCCTCAAGCAATGGTGGTGCAGGTATTGCCACCCGCTGAAGATGGAAGAGGCCCACGTAATTGGCACGAGGTTCTGCAGTGACTGCGCAGTGGAGCGGAGTTTTGAGTGAGTGATCTTTCTACGACATGGTGATGCCGCTGGCAAACATGCGGCTGGGAGCCTGGCTTTTGCTGAAAGACGCACTTGCTTTGCCAGGAATTCTGCAGTGCCACCGGATTTTGTAAGGGGAACCCTCCAATACAAGGATGGGAACCCGCGCTCCAGCTCATTTCATGGCAGCTCTGCACCTGGGGGAGCACCGCCATTGGTCACAACCACATGGATCACGCTGAGTCGACAACCTGACGGGGAAGCTTCTCAGATCTCATTCCTATGACTGAGTTTTTCACAAAATAATTGTCTCCTTAACTCCAGGCAGAACACAGTGCACATAGCCACATGGCTTTCTCAGTGGAGAAGACAGAATTATCAGCACTAGGGTAATCTAAGTGTCTGCTCAACATATAAAGAATAATCTGCTTTAAACTTACCAAAATTAAGTAGCATTGGCTGCATATGAAGAATGAGCTTTCTCTGGAACTCCAAATTTTGGCAGGAAGAAAAGACAGATGATATGGACACGTGGACTCAGTAAATGTCTATTGGTGGCCAGCTAAGGGCCACACACTGCTGACCTTTCACAGAGTCCAAGATGGGGAGGACAGACCTCCACCTCAAGGACAGGGAATGGGGCAGAAGGGGAGAGTAATATTTCTTGAGTGGCTATTCTATGGCAGGCGTTTCATGCCATTGACCACTCACAACAAGCCCACGAGGGGACAGTATCACCCCCCGCCACAGAGTGGGGGACTCGGCCTCCACAAAGCACAAAGATTTGCCCAAGATCACACAACTGGTCAATCCTAGAGCTGGCACCTTAGCCCAGATCTCTCTCTAAATCCAAAGCCCATTGCAGAGAAAGTGAAACAAATCTACGAACCGTTGCAGCCAGCGCAGAAATATAACACTGAGGAGAGGTGAAGTGAGGTTAGAGAAACTGGAGATGTTATCTGAGATGGACTTTAAAGAAAACAGATGGTATTTTTCAGGGAGAGATGAGACAGGACATGAGCAAGACATGGAAGAAAAAGCAGGTGTTTGGAGGAGAGGAGTCCCACAAGCATTTGTGGAGTCTTTAAATCAGGATGATCGTTCTAGAAAGCGTAACCAGGACAGATTAAAGCAGAGCAGGCTGGGAGACAGGGAGACCCAGTAGGAGTCCTTGCAGTATTCTCAGGGGAACCAGCAAGCGTGGAAAGGGGAGAGGGATCCGAGAGCCAGGGCAGAGGGGGTCGTCCGTGGCACTGCGTTGGAGCAATTGACCCATGAGTTCAGAGAGCTGCAGGCGCAATGAAACCAAATTCAGGTGAGGGAGTAGGTGACCTGGTCATGGGCTAGAGTTTCCAACAGAGAGGAGAGGAAAGGAGAGGGGCAGCGAGAGAAGGAGGGGATTGCAGGCTCTGCCATGCTGGGAGTGGAGCAGATCCGAGTGGTGACCAAGTGTAAGACGTGGCCCTGCTGGGGAGGGGCTGAGGGAGAACGTAACCAGAGCTCATCCGAGGGGGAGACCCCAGGGACTGTGCGTCTGACAGTCACCCTGGAAGCTGCAGCGAATCACGTGGAAAGGAAGTCAGAGCCCTGGAGGCGGAGACATTGGAGACATGAGAAAAAAGTACTTAGACCCGGAAGCAGAATGCAGGGCAGAAAAGTCAGAAGTTTACCATGAGTAAGGAAAAAAATTGTCTAAAAAATAGATAGTGCATTATCCTGAAGTCATAGGAGGTAGTTCCATGAGAAAAAAATAAAATTCAAAGACATTTCACTCCTAACTTAAAATGAGGGAAAAAATGAAATATTAGACAGTCATGTAAAGAATTACATTTTCCATATTTGCTGGCAAGGAGCATCAAGAGAGCCACCTAATGCTGTCAGATCCAGATTTAAATGCCTTTCCCTCACTGTCCTGTGACCCACTCAGGCTACTGGAACCCAGTCAGGAAGAGAAAGAGAGAAGCTGAGCAAATTCTCTCCAATTTTTGTTGAGTCGATCACTTGCTGTCACTGAAACAGGCTTGCTTCTGTCTCACCCTGCCCATCTGTATCACTTGTGATATCAACTCCAACAGGCAAAGCATTGGTCCGTGTAACGTGCAGGAGGACACACAGCCTGGGTGGATGACCTCTAATCCGCACGAGGTATAAAAGGAAAGTCTGTCCAACATGGCGCCACAAGCTGCATTCCAGCCTCATGACATGAAATCAGGTTCCACCACTTGGTCAGCAATTGTGTTCCAGTTGTTGCTTCTGTTAACTGCAGGGTTTTGCAAGCCTGGAACTTCCACCCACCCCGAGCAGATTGCTGAGGCTTCTCTGGCATTCACTCTAAAGGCTCACGCACTGTCATGCATGCTCTGGTTTAGACTGGATCCAATTGTCGCATAATCCAGGGGGAAGATGAAGAGCTCTGTGCACCGATCTTCACGTAATTCCAATTTTCCTATTGTTAGGGCCCCGCCTGCTAGGGAATTCCAAAAACCGATGCTTAATGATTACGCAGCAAATCATGGCAACAAAATGAGTGGTATGGCTGTCAGTCATAGGAAAAGACGAAGGAAAACAGTCCTGCTTGCAGGCAACTGACCAGCTCCATTTGCTTTGTGCTGACATTAGAATCTCATTTGGAAGGGACCGTGGAGGTCAGTGAGTCCAGTTGCTCTTTCTGAGCAGCATTGTTGCAATATCGTCCTCCAGGCTCAGGGAGCTGGCCACCTCATGGGGACGTGGCTTTGTTAACACAGCTGGAATCTTTGTTAGGAGCTCTATTTATTGAATGTTACTGAGTGCCAGGCACTGTGCCAGCTCTTTAAATTCATTGTCTGGGGTACAGGCTCCTCAACAAGCCTGCAAGGCGGGTCCCTCATCTCCATTTTCCAGATGGGAAACAGACTCAGGTCCCGTGGAGCCAGGATTGGAACACACGTGTGCAGGCTTGGAGGACAGCAAAACTGTGTTCTTTCCACTCATGTTCTGTGCTGGTTCCCAACGCCTCAGTGTCCACACTTCGGGGTGCCACATTCACTTTGAATTCTCTGAATCATTCCCCCAGGCCTTGTGGAACTCACAGGTTCTGCCAGCTCCTCTCTGGGGTGACAAAAATCTACAGCTTCTTTCGCAATAATCTTAGTGATAATAACAGTCAGCTTTTGAGTAATTTGCAAATATATTATTTTATTTCCTTTTCATGCAAGTCTAACAAAATGGATAAACAGGGAGTTTACAGTTCAGTTTACAGAGAAGGAGCCGAGACTCAGATAACTAAATTCCCTCAGTCACAGCTAGTAAAGCGAGGAATCTGGGATTCAGCCCCAGGTCTTCCACGGGGGAGGCCCATGGTCCTCAGAGGGAGCTTCAGCAGCCTCCGTGAATTTGTTTTAAATGCAAATTCTCAGGGCTCATCACAGACCTAACACACCAGCAGCTCTACGTTTGCACAAGCCCTCCGTGTGACTGCAACGCGCACACACGTTTGGTCCAGGCCGTCCTCTTCAAAGCCCAGCACAGCGTCCACTTCACCACGCCTAGTTCTGACCTCTGCAATGAACAGAAAGAGAAAGAGGTGACTGGTCCAACAGAGCCTTTTGTACCCAAAGTGAAAGCCTTCAATAATTTCTTAAGATTATTCTTGGGATTCTCGGTGTTGGAGAAAACAGGTCTCAGCCCGTTGAACTTAATTTTCTCTCAATGACCTCAAGGATGACTATCCTACAAAATGGAGATTGCATCTTTTTCTTCTACTTGCAAAATTTCCTTTTACCTCCACAATATTGCACTTGTGAGGTCCAGCACCGTCACAGTCACAAATGCCTATTAGAGGGTTTTTGCTTGTGATAGGGTTTTGCCTATGATCATTAAATATTTTTCCATTGGATTGTTTATTACAAATTAGCAATATCCATCTAAGTATTAAATCTAAGATGGTCATTTAATGGCCAGTAGAGACTATGGGGCCCAGAAAAGTGATCAGAAAGTGGACAATTTGAAAAGACAGTTGAGAACTGACAACTCTGACCAAGCAAATGGCCATTAAGATCAGTAGAAATGACATTTATTCAAAGTCGTATCCACTGGGAGAAAGCATTGCCTGGAGCACAAGAACCTGGCCTTTGAAGTGAGATAGACCTGGGGTCCGGCCGCAGCTCCATCGCTTACTATGGCACCCAGGGCACATTACATATCTACCCTCAGGCTCACTTTGTGCATCTGAAAAATGGGGATCCTATTTGAACCCACTTAAAGTGATGCCCCGAGAATTAGATGAACTCGTATATGAAAAGCACTTAACATAGTGGAACACAGTGGTTAACACAGACTGAAGACTCAAAAGCTGTTAGTAACTACTTTTACTTATTAAATGCATATTTGTGCCAGGCATGTAGCAGGCCAGATGCCAGAGATTAGCAATGACCATCTTGTGAACCCTGCGCTCTGACCCTTCAAGTTTGACCCTCTCACTCTATTCTGGCAAAGCCTGTTTTTGGTATGTTTTTAATGTAGCTTGTGGAGCATATCCAGAATTCACCATGTGCCATGGCAGGGCTGGGCACCAGTAGAACTTCTCTCATAAGTGCCACATTTGAACAAATCTAAGACATCATCACTGAAAGATGCATTATTTTAGGTACCATTCACAAAGCAAAAAGCACTGCCAATCATAAGTGTAAGATGGCACTGATTGTCAAATACTCCCTAATTTCAACTCAAAGGTGAAAAAAAGATTTTTTTAGGATTAATGCAATACGGTATTTTCATTTCCCCATCACTGCCTAGAATCCACAAAGCAACATTCTGTCTGAACTGTGTGTCCATATGTGTTAACAGGATGGAAGGGGAAGTAGCTCATGAGAAGGACATTTCACAATAGGCAGGAACTGGCTTTGAGGGAACCTTACTGGGCCAGAAAATAAATAAAATATCAGGGAGATAGATCCTGCACTCAGAGAACAGTAAATTCCTCGGGCTGCCTACGTCCATTTCAAAATGACTCCCACCATGTTGATTAATACATTTATTTTGCCTCTTCCATCTGCCGTTCTCAATGGGTGTAGGGCTGCAGGTGAAATAGCATCTGTTCTCTGTCGGGTTCACACACTGGTAGAAGAGAGAGAGACGCAGGTAAACACATGCAAATCGATGGTCTCAATACATTGAAATACGCACAAAGTCTAGCAATACCATAGGGAAGTGATACTTTGGGGGGTGGGGGTGAGAGAGTAGGGAGTGTGTGTGGAAGGAGTCTGCCTAAGAAGGAAATACCTGAGCAGTTTTGAGAGATGACCTGGAGCTGAATGAGTAACTGCTGAGAGCCACAGAGCTGACACAAAGGCGTGCGTGTCATTCTGTCTGTTCCAGCTCGCTTTCCTCCTTCCCAGGGCTGTGGACTGCACACCCCACTCAGAAGTCGGGGAAAAAGCACGATATCCTCCCACCCAAACCAGCGACCTTGCAAGCTCGTGTGAAGTCCTTCTCTATTGTTATACACACTCACCCAAGACAAAACAAAAAAACCTGGCAAAGACTCGGAAAAAAATTCTTTTTCATGGAGTTGACAAACTCTTGCCTTTTTCAAAAACCAGCTTTAGGGCTGTGTCTTAAGGAAAAGTTGAGATATTCCTTTTCCTCCTAATTCTCTTTTACTCTGCAAGAGAAATGAAGGGGGAAAGAAAGCTTGTGATAAAGGATGAAGAAACCAAACTTATCAAGAAAGTCGATAGAAAATACAAATAAGTCAGGAAGATGGAGGAGCATGTGTGGTTTTTCTCAAGGAGGGGTTTTGCTGTCTACTCGGGGTGGTCTAGGCTAGCTGGGAAAGGGTATAAATTGATTCAGTTTTCCTCTGGGCACTCATCCAACTGTCTCGAGTCAACGCTGGTGGTGCTGTAAAGTTTTTATTATTCAGGGAGAACTCTGCCCAGCCTCGGTGCTTCGGAAGTTAGCAGTTCATTTCCTTGAGCCTGTAGCTACCAGCATGGGGCCCCTCGCACGGCAGACGCAGAGTCGGTTGAACCACGGGTTCAGGGCTGTTCCTGCCTTGTTTTGTGAACTGTCATCCATCAAATTCCCTTCTTCCCACATCTGCCATCTCCTACCCACCCTCATGTGCACTCTGATCAACACACCAGATAACACCAGATTGACCACAGATTCATGTGGCACGGCAGCCATATACCAGATGACTCATCTTTGGACTTTCTGGGATTTCAGGGCAAATTTTCCCACAGAGTGTATGCGCAGCCCAGGCTCCCTCTGATTACGGTCAAGCAGAGATAGACAAGAACAGATGACTGTGGTTCCAATAAGGAGACCTCACTCCACGTAAAGATCTTTGCTTGGTGATTGTGAACACAAAGCCCTCAGCACTCCCCTGATACGTCAAACCATCAGAGGTTCATTTCGCCTGCACGGGGCAACCTCAAACGCAGCCCTCCCTAATCTGAGAGGATAGGTATTCTGGGAGGATCCAAAGCTATGAAAGAGGAAAAGGGAAGTTTGGTTTGTTTTTATCAGAAACTGTGTTAGCTTAAAACAGAGAAAAGCCAAGCCTGACCGTCTTCCTCATTATTAAACCAGCTCAGAGAGGCGCAAAATCTCATTTTTAACACACTTCTGTGAACCAAAGAAAGTAGCGTGCTGTGTATCATTGGAACTTAATGCTCAGGAGACCACGAAGAATTTTTCACATACACAATTTTTATATATTTGCAAAGCAAAAGGAATTACATTTTCATCAGGTGCTTTTCTGTAAGTCAGTGCCAAACTCTCTTTCCTCCTTCTGCGTCTGAGGTGAGCTCAGCCTGTTTCAAGCTGGGAGTGCTGGGAAATACGGATGGCAGAGGGCCAGGGGAACTGGTGGGTTTCAACGTGTGTGTGATGCGTAGGTAAGTCAGAGTCTTCCCCGCACTTCCTCCTGGCCCCACGGATGAGCTGGTGGTGAAGGACGATTACAGTGGAAGAACCAGGCACCTTCCCTCGCTTCTGTACCTGCGCCGGTGGGCCACGGGCTCCCCACTTTTCCCAGCAGGGTTTTCAGCAGAGGCGTCTGTGGCTCTCAGGGCTGTAGGATCAACCCCTCTCACCAGACCCGACAAAACGCTGTTGCACAAACTGTGACGAGAACATCATCGTGCTGTGGAGTTTCTAGCAAAACATTTTTCTGTTTTGCTTTTGAGAAAAATGTAGGTATTGTGTTAAATCAAATAGCTCATACATTTTGAGCTCTTGGTGACAGATATTTATTAAAATTAATGTTTTCAAATGAATCATTGAACGTATAGCCAGTTACATTTAAGTGTTTAAATTATGTTCACGGGGAGATGTACGTTTGGATCTTTCTTTTTTCCTCAAGAAAAGAGCACTGAACAATTGTGTGTTTTGTAAAACCATTTGAAAGTATAAAATCATAACATTTTAGAGATTGGAGAATCTTAGGCATTGCTTAGCTTGCTCTGTTTGTTTTCTGCAACAAAACTTGATCTATAACCTAAATGCCTCATTGGAAACAACCAAGCAGACAGTGGCTGGGGGGCACGCTGAGGGGTCTCCCCACCACATCGTGATACTCCTGACTCGACACCATGATTGCACTGTTCCAAATCATAGAAACTCTGCAATGTATTTGCAATGGTAGAGTCTAAGGATCTTAGCCAATACAAGTACAATTTGCCAACTGACATTGTAAAGCAACAAGATCCCAACTATCAATTATTTCTTCACACTGTGCTTTTGTAACTGTCTGGTCCACCTCATTACTAACTCTGGCATTACCCTGGATCCTCTAAATAAGTGCCTAAGTTTGACTCATGATGATGTCTCGTTTCTGGATCCGTCTTCGTGCTCCCTCTGGCCATCCCTCAGTTACCACAACGTCTGCCCAGTGTAGCACTTTGGCCAGAAAAGAGAAGCTTGAGCACCCAGAAAAGTACCTTTCTGTCCAATTAGAAGCTAAAATTTCTTTGACTTCCTTTTGAAAGTTATAAATTCAATTACCCACTCATTCATTCATTTAAGAATTCTTGTGGGGACACATCCCAAGTCCCAGGTGCTGAATTAGTTGCTCTGGAGAGTTGGAGCTGGAGGGGACACTGTCTGTGGATGCACAGGGCCTGTTGCCTGGGGAGGGCAGGGCAGAGGCAGCAATAAACAGAGGTGCAAGGCAGGTGGGTCGGGAGCAGATAGGAAGGAGCTGTATCTGGGAGTCATAAGGAAAAGCTTTGTCTACATATGCAAAATCCGAGAAGTCGAGACGCCTGGTGCCAGAACTCTTCCAGGAACAGCCTCGTGCTGCTGCACTGAGGAAGGCACAGCCCGCTAGGAACCTGCGTTTGGCACTGTGATCACAGGAATGTCAACGGTCACGGCCAGATCACCTAAAAGGACAGGTGGAAGGTCTTGGGACCCCTAGAGTGCAGGTAGAAGGTCAGAATTGGAGAGGACAGGCCAGAGAGAATCTACTAGAAGACCACCTGGCCATCTGTAAGCCACCCGAGAAACGGTCAAATGAGACAGCTCTGGGAACCCACATTCTCAGCTGCTTGGCAGCCCAGCCTGGGCTGCCTCTGGGATCTGACCAGTCACAGGCACATTTTGGCATTTTAGGTGCATTTCAGTCAGAGGAGTAAATTGTCTCTTTGCACAGTTGAGGTTGAGGCATAGCAAGTAGCACTTTCTCTGCTAGAGCCCATGCAGCCCCAAGTGCTCTCACATCTCTGCACGTGCCTGGGGGACACCCCAACCACTGCGTTGCCTAAAGCTCAGACCTCTCCCACACACTGGGTACCTCTCAGGGTCAAGGCTAGGAAGAGGCCAGTGAGGCGCCTAGGATGCAAATGCAAGTAGAAGCTCGCTGTCAGGTGCCCGGCCTGCACTTGCACCCTAAGGGTGAGCGAGCACTTCCCTAAACCCAGCCTCCTCCCGGAGGGGCTTCACGTTCCAGGAGCAGGAGGATGGGCCTCAATGATTCCATGGCGGGCAGACACTTGCCTAGCAACAAGGAGAAGTGTGGGGCAAGGAGTAGACTGGTCATTTTCCCAAGGACCTATGACTAAAAATCCCCCTTGACGGAGTCCTAAAGGCAAGGATATCCCCAAAGCCCAGCCCGGGCACGGCTTTCCTGGCTTCTTTTTTCAAAGGAAAGACTTGTTTCATCTGTTAACTTGCTTCCTTCCATGAACCCCTTCACGTCTCCTCAACTGAAATTCCCCAGGTGCATTTCATAGCCCCTTCTTGCTCTGTTCACTGAAAACAGAGGTTCAAAATGTATGCCCCTGAGAAAAAAGTTTCCATGTAGGATATGTTTCTAATTCTGTTGTGGCTTAAGCCTGGGTTGTAACACCTGAGTCCCTCTAAGGAGCCTGGCTCTCATGTTCAAACACAGCCTTAGGATTAGTGCCTGGCTGCTCAGTGCCCTCGGGCTCGCTCCCCTGAGTGAGAGCTGGAACTGGCAATCATTTTTATAAACAGAGCAATAACCACAAAATAGTCAACAAATTAAATATAGGGCTTAACAACTACATGATCCAGAGAGAAAGCATAGACATTATTATTTTCACAATACATCTGATTTTTTCTCATTATCCAATTTCTTCAACTTCATTATTTACCTTTTTTAAAAAAAAAAAATAAGGCTAGTATTATCATAAATTTGTAACCATGTTTTTCTTTTCGTTAAATTCTCTTTTTCTTGTATCTTCATTCACACTCAACAAAGAAATCCTATTTGGGAAAGAGAGAAAAATAAGAGGAAACAATAGTTTATAAGGCAGGAGAGGGACATTTCATTGCATAGCACCATGACTCCAGAAGAAACCAGTAGATTTTCCTCAAAGGACAAGAAAGAACTACATGTTAGGTTTCACAGCCACAAATTCTTGGATACCAGAATATGAGTTACACCTCAGAGAAAGCATGCGCTTCCATCAACGCAGAGCTCAGGGATTCACAGAGAACCGTTGCCCCGCGGCCGAGGAGCCCGGCTTCCAGGCAGGGGTCGTTTTCCAGGGAACCTGAATGCAGCCCAGCCGACTCAGAGATTAAGTAAAAGCCGCCAGCAGCCCAGAAATGTGGGCCTTTCCCTCGGTGATTCATTGCTGTCAGCAGCCGGATAAACTGTCTCCCAGAGTCGGAGCATAAATTACCTCATCACTGTTGGTTTTAATTTAAGGCCAATTTAAAAACCATTGAAGTCTGAATGCGGTTGAGAAACAGCTAGCTCGTTTGTCACTTACAATTAACTCTAGGATATTTTATACAGTGAAGAGCAAGAAGACGGAAGAATGACAAAATATTACAGTTCTTCCAACTATCACTTTAAGAAAAATCCTCAGATACTTAGAAAAATGTTTAGATTTCTGAGACTATTACACCAATTCTGTATAAATTGTTAATAACATCGGTCAACATCTATGGATGTAAGAAGAAAATTGAAGTGGTAATTAGGAAATACAGCCACCGTTTACATTTTATTCTATTAAATTCTCACAAAACTCTGTGATATGGGGCTGCTATTTTAACCCCATTTTGCAGATGAGCAAGCTGAGACTCAGAGAGATTAGGAAGTTCACTGAGGGGCCCAATCCCTGTCAGTAGCAGAGCTGGGATTTGAACCAGGGGAGGAACCCAGCTCACAGGTTTCCTGCCTCACCAGGCTGCTTAATCCAGACGATGACCGAGTGTGTGCGACCTGCGTGCTTAGCCGTGAGAAATGAAAATAATCGGTGCGGCAGACGAGTTAGTCCTGTGTGGTCAGAAGAGCCACTGCATCTTGCAAGCGTCCACTTCTTTGAGAAGGTGGCCGTGTGAAGCGCGTCGATGCTGCAGCCAGTTGTGTAAGACCCACGGTCAGCCGGAGAGAAGCTGATCCGTGAATGGGCCTCTCTGTGCTGGAAATTCTGTTGCTTCCAGGTGCACTGTCCACCTTCCAACCTGTTCTGCACCCTGGGAGGCTGACGTCCAAGACCACTCCCCCAAGGGGACCCTCCTCTCCCTCTGGGAAGTGGTTCAGCCCTACACGGCTCTGACAGGGGACACGGGTGCCGGAGGACGTCTGTGTGGCTGTGGATCTCGCCTCCCCGGTGCCTGCTGGCCTGAGGGTCGGCAGGACTGCGTTCTTCCTCAGAAGAAACAGCTTGTTTTCCTCAGCTTCAGCTCTCTGTCTGTCTGTCTGTCTGTCTCTCTTCCCAGTGACCCTCAGTCACCTGTACCTGCTGACTTCGGAGTGGTCGCTTAGCCTCGGTTTCTCTTAAAGAAGAGTCTGAAGGGAATCTCATGTGCACGTGGTTTATCTGGGAACGTATCTCAGAGAGCAGGAAGGAGAGGCGGGGAGAGCGAAGGAGAAGGAAGTGAAAAGCCAAAACAAGGACGAGGTGTTGAAGAGGCCGCTGCCATCGTCGGCTGGTGCTCAGTCCTCAGCATCTTCTGAAATACCCGGCAGAGCAGTCTGCTTGGAAGAAGCATGAAGCGGGCGTCCTGGCTTCCGCCATCTTCTACCGGGTGGCGCTGGCAGGAGCTCGCCCATGTCCAGGTTGTGCCCGCCTGAATGCCGGGCAGAGTCCCTAGGCAGCCACATCACCAAGCCAGAGGGTTCCCGGGGCAGGATCAGAGAGGCGTCAGGAGCAGGTCGCCAGCAGAGAAGCCGGCGGAGGCCAGAGTCCACGGAGCGCCTTTGTGAAGACGGCGCCCTGCTCTCGCTGCCTCTGGGGTTCCTCACCAGCCTCTCGGTGTTCGGTTTGTTTGTTTCTACTTAACCCTGCCACTCCTTCTAGACAGTCCTTCTTTAAAATCTCCTCAGTGTCCCGACTCAGACGTCTGCTTCCTGTTACAAGGCCGCCTGCGTCACTGGTATCCTGAGTCCTCCAAGCCTTCAGCCCCCTCTCCCTTCCTGCCATCCTCTCCCCAGACAGTGACACCTGATGGTTTCATGCTCCTCTCTGCGCTGGGTTGGCTAGTGTACCCCCCAAATTCATGTCCTTTCTGGAACCTCAGGATGTGACCTTATTTGGAAGTGGGGTTATTGCAGATGTGATTAAGTTTCCCTGCGGTCATCCTGGAGTGGGGTGAGCCTTTAGTCCAGTATGACTGATGTCCTCATAAGAAGAAGGGAGGGACACAGAGACAGAGACACAGGGAAGAGAGCCTGTGAAGACGGAGGCAGAGATTGAAGGGCGCATCTACAAGCCAAGGAACACTAAGGACTGCCAGCAACCACCGGAGGCTGGGAGAACGGTGTGGAGCACGTCTCTCTCAGGACTCCCAGAGGGAACCAATGCTGCTAATATCTTGGTCTCAGACTTCCAGCCCCCAGTACTGTGGGAGAATAAATTTCTGCTGTTTTAGGGCCCCCTGTTTGTGGTAACTTGTTACGACAGCCCTAGGAATATAATACATCTCTCCAACAAGGCTCTCCTTCGAAGTCCCACAGAGGTCTACAAAGACTCAGGTCTCATTTTCTCTCCACCCGTCAAAGCTTATCTGTCTTGCGTTTGCCCTTCAAGGTCACAGCCTTTCCCAACCGAGAGGAGGCAAGGAGGCTGAGTGACTCTGCCGACGCTTTACCATCAGCTTGCGTGATGCCCAGAACACGGCACGTCTCTTCCAGCTAAGCTCTCCTGTCCGCTTAAGGAAGCACTTTAAGGACCCATAATGGCCAAATAGTGGACCACGATTTGGGCCACTGCTCAGACCGTACCCCACAGGATGCCAGCTGCCGGTGCCCTACCAGCTTGAGTAAGAGGCTCTGCCAGCTTGGAGACCTAAAATCCAATGTCCGCCCGCCTGTTGGTTATCCCAGCAGGGACCACACAGGAGGCAGGGCTGCGCATCACAGCCCCCGAGGAATAAACCCTGGGCCCACGGGTCAGGAAGCAGACACCTTAGTGGGTGTAACCACCCTCCCGTGAGCACAATCACTGCTTGATATGCACTTGCTGACCATTCCCTTCCTGTCTGTCCTCTCTCTCACCTTTCCTTGAACCCATTTTGGCACACAATTAACTCTACCAGAAGAAGAAAAGGTCAAAGGGAAGAATATGCAACCAGTGTCTCTTGGGTTTGTTGCTCAGATGTAGTTCTTTAGATGAAGTCTCAGGCTAAAATGAGGCTTTGCCTGCCGTGGGTTTGGTTTTGTCTTCCTGGCTGGCATTTGCATATGGCGGAGAGCAGAGAGGCCAGCCATCACGCCTCTCTGCTGCTCTGTCACCACTGCGTAAGGACTGGACATGAGCACTGCCAGCCTGTCTCCAGCTCCCCCAGGAGAAACGCCCGGTCACGGCACGGTTGTGAGGATGAAACAAGAGACTGTGCGTACGGCATCAGCACCGGGCAGAGAGGTGGGTGTTAGTGAGTCCTTCTCAGAGCTCTTCCTCTCATGTTCCACTTTAAGTCTCACTTTCCATGGTCACTTTGACTATACTTGTCGATACATACTTAATTTTTTTGCATCTGCCTTTTCTCCCTAACTTCATTGTAAACTTGAGGCCAAATTTTACTATATATCACTGTAAAAAAATATTGATAATAACATTTATGAGCCAACCTGTGTGTCAACGAGATGCTAAACATTTCTTACCTAATCCTGACACTGACCACTGATAGAGGATCTTTTTTTTTAAAAGATTGGCCCTGAACTAACATCTGTTGCCAATCTTCTTCTTCTTTTTTTCTTCTTCTTCTTCTCCCCAAAGCCTCAGTACATAGTTGTATATTCTAGTTGTAGGTCCCTCTGGCCGTGCTATGTGGGACCCCACCTCAGCATGGCCTGATGAGTAGTGCCATGTCCTCTACTCCAAACCAGCAAAACCCAGGCTGCCGAGGTGGAGTGTGAACTCAACCACTCAGCCACGGGGCCAGCCCCCTGAGATAGCATCTTAACCCCACTTTAGAAATCTGAAGAGCGAGGCTTACTTCAAACAGCTGGGGAGTGGTGGAACCAGAATTCACAATCAAGCCTGTCTCAATTCTAGCATCTGCTCTCTTAAGCACACTGCTTCTATCCCACTGTCAGGCACGTAGTGGGAACTCCATGATAATCTTTAAAAATTATAAGTAAATCCCAACCTATAAGACACCATACAAGAGATAAATGTGCACGTTAATGACAGAGCTTACTTGAAAAAGACTTGTGTTAACATCAAATAAAATTTACTCCATGATTATTTAAAAAATACATTCTTCTCTTCCTTTTTTCTATAAACCTTCTCCAATTAGGCTTATCCCCACTATTCCACCCAAACTGCGCTTATCAAAATCTCTAAGACCTCTATGTCACTGAATTCTGGTCCCTTCTCAGTCATTGCTCTTCTGTCTTGACCTCTCTGCAGCACTGGGCGTTGATGAAGACTTTCCTTGAAACAATCTCTTCTCTTGGCTTCTAGAACACCCTGGTCTCTCGCGCTTCCTCCTGTCTCACCTCCTTTGCCAGCTCCTCCTCTCCTCTGTCTGTCAGGGGTGGAGTGGCCCTGGACTCACCAGGCCTCTCCCGTATCTACACTCATCGCTGGTGTGTGATGTCACCCAGGACCACAGTCTAAAACGCCACAGGGTCAGTTTTGCTGTCACACAATGTAGCATCCCTAAAAATCCCTGTGCCCTGCAAGATCACGGGATGACAGCCACGGGGCGTACACAAGAAACATGGCTGGGACAAAGCACTCAACAACGTCAGCAGTGACATGTAAAAAAATGGATACAACCTCATAAAAACAGTAGCATGCAAAATGCATAAATACTACAATAAAAATGGCGCTTTACCTTGACAAAGTCCAGGAGTTTGCTGGTGGAAGGGTTGCAGCTTGTGAGTTAAGCTGTTGGTGTGAAGGGTGGAAGGAAAGTTGTCAGAACTGGTTGGGGAGCGCCAACAACAGACGCAGATGGGCGTGGCTCAGACCCCCCATCTCACCCCTGCCCCCAACTCACGGATGATCCCAAAGAAACACAGCTCTGCGCTCCCCACGGCTCAGGTGCCTCACGGGCTATCAGGAGTCTATCCAGGCTCATTTTGCAAAAGAGAATACTGTGCACCAGCAAGCTGAAATAACGTGCTGCTGTCGCATCACAAATTAACTCTAATTTGGAACCCAAACTCACGTTCCAGATTTCCTGGGCCTTTTCCTTTATAAGCTATAATGTTTTCATCTTTTCATAATATTGCCAGGGGCAGGTTCCGTTTTTCTTCAAATAAACAGGGACATGTAAAACGTACTCAGGAAATTCTTACGGTTCCCTGAAGACACCCAAGTCCTAAATCTGTTGTAAATATTGAGCAAGTGTGATCTGACCTTTCCTTTCTCATAATTCTCTCGGCATTTCTCTCTGGCAGCCCCCATCAACCCACCCCCCAACACCATAGCTCACATTCCTCACATTCGAAATGAGGAATCTGAGCCCAGAGCTCTCTGGTGCAGCCACAAGAACTGCATTTTTCCTTCAAGACTAAAATTCTCACCCTTCATACTTTAAATCTTTCTGAAAGTAGGCTGTGTAAGAATTGGTTTGTCCAATTAATGTAGTTTGGGTTTTTTCCCTCCACCAAAAACAAAAAAGAGCTATATTTAAATTGATGGTGCTTTTAAAATCTGTGGCATTTTAAAATTTAAAAAAATATGTCAACTAGAAGGACCTGCAACTAGAATATACAACTATGTATTGGGGGCTTTGGGAAGAAGAAAAAGAAAGAGGAAGATTGGCAACACATGTTAGCTCAGGGCCGATTTTTAAAAATATGTACATACATATGTATATACATGAATAGCTCTGAAGTGTGTCTGCTGGAAACAGGGCTGAAATTATAAAATTTTTCATGCGTTTTCTAGCATCACAAGACTTACATTAGGAAGAACTCTCACAGTTTAACTAACGTGTTTGAGACAGGACTGAAGACGTTTACGATTAAAACTTCTGTGCACACTGGCTGACGACTGAACCCCTCTCTCACCTTCTGTCTGTTTCTCAGGCTCCCGCTCAAGCGTCCCACAATGCACACAATTCTACATAAACCACGCAGACCACCCAGCCTCTGGCCGTGGGGTCTTCAGAAGTCAGCGTGCACATCCATCCATGAGCCTGCAGTCCATGCTCCATGGAAACCGGCTGCCGCCGGGGGAGCAGGAGCTAAGGGGCTTGCCTGCCATTCGCACCCCTGGTGCGCCGCTCAATCCTTTCAGAAAGCCCCTCTGAGAGAAGGGGTGTCAGCCTTTAAAAACAGACATTTCTGCTTCTCCAGTGACACAGAACCTTGACATCTCAGGACTGAAAGGACCAAAACTTGATGACCCAAGAAAAACAATGGTAAGAAAATAAGTAAACCAAGTCCAGTGTAAACAGAGACAGAAAAAGATTTTTTATTACAGAAATAAGGACAAGCAGGGGCTAGGATCAAACATAAAAATAGGAGATGTTTTTAAAAAGAAAAGTACTTGGCAAGGTTTCCTCAGCCAGATTATATTAGCCAACAATGTATTTCTGGTCTGTGGGTTTGAGTTATTGGTTTGACTCAAGGTGGGGGTGGGGGGGTTCCATTAATAAGTCTGAAAATGTCCATTAATAAGTCTAAAAATTATCAAGTAATAGCATAAAGTCATTATCCATTAAAATGTTCATTAGGCCTACACATGGCCTCTGGGGATGTGGCACTTAGGGTTAGGTAGGTACTTCTTTAAACTGCTATTCTATTTGCCCAGCTATAAGGAAGAGAGACCCTGAATGCAGTGGGTGGAACAAGGTGAGCTCACTTGTTCTCACGTAACAGGAAGTTGCTGGGGCGGCTGCTGGGGCTGTTTCAGTAGCTCAGCAATGGCAGGGCCTGCACGTCTGAGATTCCCTAGCCCGGCCTTTCTCTCATGATTACAACATGGCTGCTGAAGCTCCAATTATCAGGTCAGTATCCAAAAAAGGGAAGATATAAGTCCTTTTTAATGATGCAAGCCAAATTTCCCAAAAGTTCCCAGCGGATTTTTACTTATCTCATTGGCAAGAACTGTGTCACTTGGTCCAGGGAGTGTGGCCTTTTCTGTGGAGGCAATAAGGGGACAAGAGGGTTAGAAGTGAGCGATGGATCAGCCAACTCTTAATTTCTGCCAGAGTTTTTGTCTGGATGTTTCCAAAACACGATAACTTGTAAATAATCCTGGGAATGAGTAGCTTTGATAGTTCTGCGTCACCTGACTTCAAAATTCCAATGTCACTTAGTATTTTGTTTTTACTGAAGATGAGAAATCTAGTGAAATCTTAAAAGTGGCTGGGGTAGACGGAATAATGGACTCCCAATTACTTCTACTGCTAATCCCCAACACCTGTGGGCTTGAGACGGCGAGATGGGGAGCCAGAATGGATTATCTGGGTGGACCCAACATCGTCACAGGGTTCCTGGAAGAGGGAAGCAGGGATGTGAAAGTCACAAGGAGGCGTGGTGATGGGAGCCGCACACAGAGAGCGAGACGAGATCGGAAGATGCCACGCTGCTGGCTCTGAGGATGGAGGAAGGGCCACGCACAAGGAACGCGGGTGGCCGCTAGAAGCTGGAAAAGACAAGGAAACCGATTCTCTCCTGGAGCCTCCAGGAGGAGCGCAGCCCTGCTGACAGCTTGATTTTAGGGCTTCTGACCTGCAGAGCTGGGTGGTAACACATTTGTGTTGTTTTAATCCACTGGCTCTGTGGTGATTGCTATAGCAGCAGTAAGAAATCAAGGCAGATTTCGGTGCCTGGAAGTGGCGTGCAGCTGTGACAACCCCTGAAGATGAGCAAGTGGCCCCAGAGCCCAGCAGCGGCTGGGGGCACTGTTGGGAGTGAGGCAGAAGAAGCCTAGATTGCCTCAAATGGACTTTTGTAGAAATGTGGATTTTGACTTCCACTGAGAGTTTAGAAGGAAGTGAGGAACATAGTGGAGAGAAGCTATGCCATCTTAGAACATACGGAAATCCTCATAATCTTATAACATCAGTGGAAATGTGGACGTACAGAGCACCACGGGTGATAGATCATCAGAAGTGAGGGACGTGGAATTGTGTCCTTCCCACAGGGCAGAACTCGTAAGTGATGCACAGAACTGGTGTTACATGCCTGTCCCATTATTACATTTGAGGAGCAAATAACTTGTTTTCTAGTTTTCTAGGTCCACAGATGTGGAGGAATTTTGCCCCAGAGCCTCACCCATTCCCTGATTTAGATGCACAGGCCGCAGATTCCTGGTGAGGAGCATCTGGGGTGGCGGCGTGGGCTTGCCAGACTCCTTGGAAGAAGTCAGCTGCACAAAAGGGCACTCAGAGGGCTATCCCCGCTCTTGTGAACACTGGGAAGAGCTTGACCAGGAGCCAGATTCCAGCTGAACCACCTGGTGGGGTCCTGAACTGCACAGGGGCCGTCGTGTCTGTCCTGCGCGCCGAGGCAGGTATCAACAGAGGAAACGTACGCTTGTTAGAGGCAGTCTGAGTAACTTCTCCATAATCTTCGAGAAAAATGCCACTGCTATCAGAATACGAAGGTAATCCAGTCCCCAAAAGTGGTGTTTGAATCCTGATGAGGTTTAAAGAAAGCCCATGGCAGCCCTCGCGTTGCACGGTTCAGCTACAAACCAGCTTCCGTGAACACGATGTGCGCACAACAAGAGCTGCCCGTGTTCAGTTCTCAAAGGAGTGAAGAAAAGTGATCCAGAAAATCGCTCTGCAAGGACTCAGATGCTAAAAGTATACGTATACCAGGTGCTTCCACGTGGATGCGCAGTTACAAAGGTAACCGGTCAGGGTACACCGAAAATTCTAAAAAGATGCATATAAAGAAAAAGCAATTCTTTAAAACTGAATAATCCTTATAAAGAGAGCTTCAAAACATTCAACTTATTATTAACTTATTTGGTCTTTAGTGAAAAATGTCCCAAAACATAAGAGAAAATGTAAGTTTAAAAAAAGTGGCTGAAGGGGGCCGGCCCCACGGCCGAGTGGTTAAGTTCACATGCTCCGCTGCTGGCGGCCCAGTGTTTCGTTGGTTCGAATCCTGGGCGCGGACATGGCACTGCTCATCAAACCACTCTGAGGCGGCATACCATATGCCACAACTAGAAGGACCCACAGTGAAGAATACACAACTATGTATCAGGGGGCTTTGGGAAGAAAAAGGAAAAAAATAAAATTTTTAAAAAATAAATAAATAAAAAAAAGTGGCTGAAGCAATTACAGATAAGAAAAGCTCAGCAGTACCAGCAGCTTAAATGTGTTATCTGTGCCAACACCAGCGTCAAGTGAGGGCATGGGACAGGCGACGTTTAGAGTCTCAGAGTGCACGTGATCTCAAAGGGACATTAACGCCCCTTGTTTAACCTGCTTCAATGTTTGTTGTTTTTGTAAAAAAGGAAAAAAGTAAACCAAACAAAAATCTCTCTCTTCGAAGACCTTCCCTTTTTTGGTGTTTAAAGTGGATTTAGAACCAGTTCAAAATTTTGTCCTTGAGCCAAGTCAGAAAAGGCCTTAAAATAATAGCTGCGATGTCCCTGGGGGACGGATTCCAGCCTCATCAGACTGACCTCTGGACCCTGATTAACAAGAAAGTGTGTCTCATTCTCAGGGAACAGAAGGGGGTACACGGCCAAGGAAATTACACCATGAGAAGTTGAAGTTCAAAAGATAAATCAGATGAAGTGTCAGATGGGCGGTTTGCATGACTTACAGATGATTATTGGAGATCTTTGTGTTTCGGACTCTCTTTACATCATCATCCTTTGTCCTGAATGATGACAGGCCTGCTGCTGCTTCCTGTGTACACAAGAGCGGCTGAAAGGAGTGAGGCATAGCCGGCCGCCTCATCGCTGTTTCCTCCCATCTCCGCGTCCCATTCAGGCTGCGAGCTTAGCTTCCAGGACCTGCTGCTATTTCTGGTGCTGTCTCAGACCTGGCACCATGGGAAGATCAGAATTAACTGGGAGTTTTTCCACTTGACGGGCTTCTTTGTCATTTCCAATTCTTGTCACTTGCATTGTGTGACTTCTAATTGTGCTTAGTATGCACTTAAAGGATCATTCCTGCCCATTTTTAGAATATTCCCGTGGCAACTTTTTATTTTTCTAATTCAGCACAAGAAATTTAGGCACACATCTGAAAGGATTAAAAGACTGTAAACAGAACAAAACGAATCAGGAATGATTATCATGGAACCACAAACACCACGTAACTGTGTCTCTTTACACTTAGGAAAACCATTCCCACCTCATCTTTCCTGTCAGGCTTCAACACAGAGCCGTGGTTATGGGGATGGCCATACAGATCTGCCTTGACTTACAATGGGGTTACATCCTGATAAACCCATGGTAAGTTGAAAATATCATAAGTTGAAAATGCATGTAACCCTCCCAACCTAGCGAACATCACAGCTTAGCCTGGCCTCGTAGGAGGGCTGCTATGCCATCCATGATTTCCTAGAGATTTCCTGGAAGCAGCAGCTCCAGAGCTGGCCCCTGTCCACCTTCGTCCATCCCTGCAGTTGGACCCTGGTCTGAGGCCACTGGAGATAACAGTGCTTGGAGAGAAATCTTCTAACATAATAAAGTTAAGACGTATCAAACGCTCTGCGTCAGGGTTCTGCACTCTACTCATGTTAACTTATTGCATCCTCACCACTCTGTGAGGCAAACGCCATCATTCTCTCCATGCAAAGACGTGGAAGAGGCACCGAGAGGTGGGGGCATGTGCCAACTGAGGACGGCGGAGCCAGGATCAGAAGGGATGGTGACCAGGAGGTGGTTCTGACCACTGGTGTAGGACAGGTACTTAGAGAACAGATAAGGTGGCCAGCACTGGAAGAGTCCCCTTTTTTAGAGAAAGGATAATATTTGAAGACTAAGACCCAAGAATATTGAGCTTAGTAAATAGGAGTTGATCACAGTGATGGAGAGACTATGAAGGAGCAATCCTCTGGGTCTGGCAGGCAGGCAGGACTTCAGCCAAGAGCAGGACCCAGCTGTCAGGTCAGGATCTGGTTCCTGAGGAGGGAATGGCAAAGCCCAACATGGACTCCAGTACTGAAACAAATCTGGGTTGTTAAGATTCTGACTGCAAATAATTCTAATGTGTGGGGGTTTTCCACACCACCAAGCAATGCTCTGACACCAGCTGGGTCTCCTACAATTCTGACACTATCTACCCAAGATGGCATGAGATCCCATGGATTAAAGACTCAATCCTACAAGGCAGTCCACCCCGATCCACACACTTCAGATACCAATCACAAATCCAGGTTGTCACCTGTGCTTCTGACCAGCTGGTTGTAGACTGGAGGTTCCCATGGCTCCCTCCTTGGGTTTAATTCTTGTGCAGAACTCAGAGAAACATGTTGCTCACTGGATTACTGGTTTATTATAAAAGGACATAACTCAGGAAGAGCCAGATGGAAAGATGCATGGGGCAAGATATGGGGAGACGGCATCTAGCTTCCATGCCCTCTCCAGGTGCACCACTCTCCCCAAACCTCACATGTTCACCAACCGGGAACTTCTCTAAACCCCGTCATTTTGTGTTTTTATGGAGGCTCCTTTACATACGGATGATTGATTAAATCATTGGCCATTGGCAATTGATTCAAGCTGCAGCGTCTCTCGCCTCCCCAGGAATCGGCAGGTGGGACTGAGATCTCTAACACTCTATTCATGGTTGGTTCTCCAGGCAACCAGCCTCCAGCCTTAGGTGCCGTCCAATTGTCACCCGTTTTGTCACCACAAAAGACACTTTTATGGCTCTCAACATGGAAAATTCCAAGAGTTTCAGTGGCTCTGTGCCAGAAACGGGTCGAAGACCAAATATCTATTTCGTATTACAAATCACCACGTCACAGTTGTCTGTGCAACTACCAGAGGAGGAGTTTGAGAACAGGAACCAAAAGGAACCAGGCTATGAGAACCACAGCCTGAGATGAGGACGGAGCTAAGGGAGAAGCGGGAGGCCGCTCCAACGCCAGAGGGAGCGAGAGCGGAAGACCAGCAGCGGGGTGGGCCACGCACGGAACGACGACGCACTGACCCTCTCTCCAGCTTGGTCCTGGCCTCACGGAGCCCAGCTGGGCCTGTGTCTGCCATCTTGGCCCAGCTGTGGTCAGGTGGCCTAGCTGTCTGCCAGGAGGGGAAGCAGCAGCAAGCCAAGGCTGACAGGAGACCTAAAACCTACAACCTCCCCCACCACCCACAAGGGAAGCACCCCCCTCGAGGAGACAGAAGTGCCCCCAGCAGCTCGTAAACTCCTCCTCCGCTTGGCTCCAGTCCTTGCTCTTTCAGGTCAGGAGGAAATAAGTTTTGAGCTCAAGAAATCTTAATGCTAAATTTTTTTTAATATGGAAAAATAAGAAAGAACCAAAATTCATGAGATGTCGTCAACAAAGTCATAGAGCATCATTTGATCAAATGGTGCATGGTCATCACAATCACAATAGGATTTCCTATCCTAGGGACATGCTCGAAATCCAAGGATGTGACAAAAAGCAGGCAACCTGCCAGAATGTGCTTCTGATTTGCTGGGGAAAACTATGTTTCTTGTCAATGGCGAAAGTGCTCTGAAAAATAGAGACTCGTTTTACAGTAAATAAATGGCCTCCATTCGTGTGACAGTGACAGTGTTGTTACACTGTAAGAATGGTCAAGATGTGCGAAGCATGGAAACGTGCTTACTTTCATAACACTTCTATAGGATTTTATTTTTTAAAAGCCTGTCGGCCGAAATGCCTAGAAATGTTGAAAATAACTTAGGGTAATTCTTATCCTTCTTTGTTTCAACAACTTGGTTTATTTTTCTCCTTTACTTACTAAATAAAAGTTGTAAAACTTAAAATTACTACATAGAAATTATAATTATTTGTGTAAAGTTTTTCATGTAGCTGATTGATGCCCATTGAACTTTCTTTTTAATAGATTCCATCAAAAGGGGTTAAATATTTGTGTTAAGTTGTTATCTGATCTAACTACCTGCAGGGAAAAGAGAGACAGCTCTTGGAGCGTAATTAAATTGCCTGGAGTTGTGCAGACCTTCCGTCAGTGTAGACTGAGAACCCACCAAGCAGAGGTAAATTCTAATTTACCAAGGCTTTGAAACCCTGAGGTGGAGGCGGGAGCCACCCACGCTTGGTGTAGCTCTGCCTGACATCCTGTGCACGCACCTATGCATGAAACTAAAGGGCTCGGGCTCCGGGCCCTAAAAAGTCCCGTTGGCACACCTCGGCACTTGGTGGCTGGGGAGGGCGAGTGCTGCAGGTGACAGAACTGGTTTGATTGTCTTAAAGTCTGATGGAGGCGAGGGGGAGGCATGGCAGCGTCAAAGGAAGAGTGGGCTTCACTGAGACAGCACAGCTGGGCCCGCTGGGCCCCTTCACACCCTGCCGGGAAGGGTCAGCCCAGAGATACGAGGTCCCAGAGTGGTGAGGGGGTGCCCCGAACCTCGGAGAGTCCAGGAAAGGAGGGTGTGAACTGGCGCCAAGAAGCTGAGGATAACGAAGGGAGAAGAGAGGCCGAGGGTCTGGATCACCGTGGG
The DNA here is from genome assembly GCF_037783145.1 of Equus przewalskii. Classification (NCBI taxonomy): domain Eukaryota; kingdom Metazoa; phylum Chordata; class Mammalia; order Perissodactyla; family Equidae; genus Equus; species Equus przewalskii. The sequence goes on from NC_091839.1 coordinate 82,597,018, forward strand.
TCACGGAAGCCGGAGCGGGGCCCTGGGGATCCCACAGTGTAGCCTCGTGGCTTCTTTCCAAGCCCACGAGTAAGTCCTGGGTCTTCCATATTTCCTCCCTTCTATTTCCTCTGGTCCCTCTGCCCCAAGAGATCAACAACTAACTCAGGCCTGAGTGGGCAGCGGGGGCATGGCGGGGGCACGGATCCTGGGCTCTGGGCCCCATCTGCCTGCTGGTGGCAGGATGGGCACAGCGGGAAGATGCTGGGGTGTTTGTGGACTTTGAAGGCAAGGCGGGTGGGGGGTGGTCTGTGGACAGAAATCTGCCCGTTGCCCTCTGCTCTCCAGTGATTCTCGCCCAGGAGTGGCGTTGGGATTTGCCCCCACCGCCCAAGTAGAGATATCAAAACGCAGCTTGTACTGAGGCCCTAGTCTGGAGTATCTGCCACAGTTCGGTCAGGCCGGCTCCCTCTCCCCATGACCCCTCACGCCAGTCACCTGGTCACCTGTCTGTAAGGCGCTCAGGAGCACGTCACTCGAGCGCAAGGGTAGTTCCAAAGGCGAGTGTTCATTTACAGTTGGCTTATCTTCCAACTCCCTCACTCCCCACGCCCACTTTTAAAAAGGATCTGAAGTCTGTAAATTGATGTTCTATACAAATGGAAATAGAAAGTGAAAACCAAGTGGAGAAAGGGGGAAACACAGATACAAGTGGGTTCAATTACTGTAACAGAGCCAGCCGCAAGAAAAGTCACCTGGGAAACTAGCAAATATTGTTGTCTGTAGCCACAGTTGTCTCAGAAAAACTCATTCCCATGATTCCACTAAGTCAGTACTATTGTGTTTCATTGAAAATATGTCTTGGGGCCTCCCCGTGGCCAAGTGATTGAGTTCCCACTCCACTTCGCTGGCCGAGGGTTTCGCAGTTTGGATCCTGGGCACGGACATGGTACCGCTCGTCAGGCCACGCTGAGGCGGCTTCCCACATGCCACAACCAGAGGGACCTACAACTAGAATATACAACTAGGTACTGGGGTGCTTTGGGGAGAAGAAGAAAAAGAAAAGATTGGCAACAGGTGTTAGCTCAGAGCCAATCTTTAAATAAAAATTATGTCATATCTATGAAGGAAAATAATCCAAACTGTTAGCAAATTTATCAATATCACTCTCCGCAAAAGTGACACCAGAAACCAGAAGCTGCAGGAAGGCAGCCGTTTGATGAAACCAAACAAGAAAGAGAAGCACGAGGATGCTCAGTCACAGAGGTGGGGCCTGAAAACGCAGTGGACCACAGCAACGTGGAACCAGAGAGCACGGGTTTTGAAATCAGACAGACCCCAGGGGTTCAGCCTAGGCCCCCACCAACGAGCGCTGTCCCGTGGCCTCCTGTGCCTCGGCTTCTCCATGTTGGAGCCTTTGAGGGCCTGTTTTGAAAAATGGAGGCCAGTTTGTAACCAAAATGAGTTTGCTCCCCAGTGAGTTATAAGTCAGACGCTCCACCAGCAGCAGTCATCACACAAAGCAGAGCACATTTGCAGCAAATTAGGAGACGACACAGAATTCTATCCACAGTCATGGCTCCCGGAACAGAAGGAGGCGGGTCCTTTATTTCGGGTGGGGAATGAGTATTTGAAAGGGAAGTTTTGTCATCACACAGAGGTGGTACAACCTGGTGCAGGAGGCGTCTGAAACATGCTCTCACATACATCGCATGTTATGCTAACGAGGCCTAGGCTCCTCCTGGGGCGGAGGTTTCAGTGTTAAGATGAGGAAAAGGGCATTTTCTGGTCATCTTCAGGTCGTCTGCGCAGGCACTGCCCTTGCAGTGGGGCTGGGGCTGGCTCAGGCCAGTCGGGGCTGGCATCTCCTCCCAGCAGAGCTCTGGAAAACAGTCTTGAGGGAGCGTTAAGCACCTTCAGACTTCCTTCGAGCTGCTTAGGGAACAGACCGGTGACAAAGCTGCCACAGTGCCCGGCACACAGAAGCCAATCAGTAAATGGTGTTGGTTAGCTGAGCGCCTACAATGAGCCAGCACTATTCCAGCGCAGGAATTAAAGCGGGGAAGAGAGAAGTCTTCATCTTAATGACATTTATGCTGGGGTTGGGGCAAGCAGCCAACAAACAAGTAGGAAAAGAGGGAGAGGAGGAAGACGGGCTCAGGGTTGGGGTGAGGGGAGTCAGAGAGGGGTATTCCCCGAAAACAAACACCAGGAGAACGGGGCAGAGGTGTCTTGCAGGGGGCAGCTACTCCAGCTGGCCCGTCAGGGAAGGACCGTCTGAAGTGGTGATGTTTTCTCCAAGTGCTGGATGATGAGGAAGAAAGGCAGAGCAGGTCAAGGTTTTGGGAAACCTTTGCAGCTGGAGGAAATGGCAAAGAGAAGAGGCTGTGAGATAAGAACAAATTTTGCATTTTCCAGAGGCAAAGAGGAGGCCCGGTGTAGTAAGTGGCAGGAGAGGGGTACAGCATTAGGTCCAAGATGGCGATGGAACCAGCTCCGGTAAGCCCTGGGCCCTAACAGGGTTTAGATCCTATTTGAATTACAATGGAGATGTTAGGAGGGTTTTAAGTGTGTGTGTGTAGCGGGGTGAGAGGGTCTGTAAAAAGAACACTCTGTCTGACTTTGAGGAAGGAAGGAGCGAGCCCAGGGTGGAGAGAGCACGAAGGCAGGCCTACCAGTCAGGAGGCAGCTGGGGCATCTCAGGTGAGAGACAACAGTTCCCTGGACCAGCCTTGTAGCCGTAGCGGGCGAGATGTGCTTGGACTGGGGACGTATTTTGAAGGTAGAGGTGACAGGATGTCCCAAAGAATTGGATCTGAAGGAAAGAAAGAAATGAGGGCTGATTCCCAGGCCGTGACAGGCTGAATGTAACACCATTGCTAAGACAGCAAAGAGGAGGGGAGGATGGCTGTGCCAGGATTGTCAGACAACTGCCTGGGTATTGGACCTACAGTCTGGAAATCAGGACCAGACCTGGGAGATAGTATTTGTATAAAGTGTAATGTAAGCTCACGTTACGTAAAACATCCAATTCAGTTTTACCAAAATGAAAAAAAAAGTATTAACAGGTGGTATTCACTGTTATTGTGAAATTAGGTCTTCTTGAAAACTTTTATTTAAATGAGTCTTAACCTACCTTTATTGATATACAAGGGTTTGCTCAGTAAAAACCGTAATTTCTCTGTGATCATCAAAACCTGATAGAGCAAGTCATGATTCAATTTCAGTATCACAAACATGGTTTCCACAGCAACAAAATTCTCACAGCATGCAGTCACTGATGCTAGATAAAATGCTGCTTCACTGGTTCGTATCTTCTGATGGGTGTAGTTAAAATGGTTTCTTCTGGAAGGAAAAAAAAACAGAGAGGCAGCCTCAGACTTGTATTTTTCTTGGTGCATTGAATGATGTCCAAGCTGGCATGGTATCAATTATGATAAACTGATTTGGGCTAAATTCCTCTATCTTGCTCTGGTAGAGTCCTAAAGATAACCCCGTCCCATGAACTCAGAGATGTGATGTTAAGTGACAAATGCAATCACTATGCTACATACCCAACCTCACAGATGATGTGAGCGTTGGGCTCTCAGGGAGTCACCTGCTTCTACTCAAACACTGGTGAGGTCTGTCTTGAAAATCAACTGTTTGTTGATGGCTAATTACAGAGATGCCTACCATTGATTAAAAGTCTCCTCTACGCCAGGCTTATAAATTATCTTGTTTTAACCTTCCAAACAAATTTGAAAGTTTTTCATTTTAGAGATAAGAAAACTGAGACTCAAAGAGATTGTTACTTGCCCAGAAATAGAACCTGGTTCGTATGCAGCTGTGTCCGTGTCTAAATGTAGTTCTCTGCCTGGTCCATTATTTGGTGCCCATCAGTACACCAGCGTCATGAAGACGATGAGGATGGAGGTAAAGGACCATCGTCCCACGACTGCGCACAGACGGTTGACCCCCGTTATTTGCAGTAGTTGCACTCTATAAAGTCTCGGGAACCCTGAATTAACAAACACTGAGCGTTTGCTCCTAGAGGAAATACGGGGTCAGGTTCCTGCCTCTCTGGTCACAACATTTCCATTGACCACCCAGTACATAACCTTGTTTTGTGTACCTTTCTCTTTAAAGGCTTCTCATGTAATACACGTTGTTAATTCACTCACACTGAACTCGTGGCCAACGTCACTGAGGCTCGTGCCCGAATGAAGCTCACCCAACACGTGTTTCCTGTGTGAGGAACATCCCGACCTTGCTGTGCTTGGGACGCAGACAGCACTTCAGCCCTCTGATCAGGGGTCATTTTAAACATGAAATCACCAGCAAAAACCAAAAAAAGAAAAATGGGGAAAACATGGCACTGAATAGAGTACGGAACGGACACCTGTGGAGTGGCAGGGGTTGGGGGGGGATTGAAAACACACGATCTGACGTCAGGAAGCTTCTAGGCTGTTGGAAAGACAAGAATAACACGCTAAACACGGACGGCCCAACTAAGGGCGAGGTGGCGAGAGGGTTTGTGTCAATCACGTGTTCCCCCTTGTTCTATCCGTCTCCAGACGTTTCAAGCACCAAAAATACTTTCCATGTGAGCTGCTATCAGGGGAGAGCAGATCAGCCTGAAACAGGGAAGTCTATGAAAATAATGACCGGACTTCTCAAACGCAGAGTAGACACTGTACCCTGAAAGCCAAAGGGCTTTTTATTTGAAGAATCAGCCTTGGCTGAGAGAAGCAAAGGGCTCCATGGACTTCTACGAGCTGGGCTTTACTGACCAAGAACCCAGTTTGGTGGACTGAGTGCCGAGCTTGCATCGACCGCCACAGAAGAGTGGAAAATGCCAGCTGATACATCTGTCTTCCCACCCAAAAAGGAAATGAAGATTTAGCCATAGCAAGAGGAGAGATTCAGAGAGAATAAGGCGGGTGTGGAATAAGAACAAGACATGGGCAGTGAAACCTGTTCCTGCTGCCGTCAAGCCTCAAGCCTCAGGGGGAGTGTGGTCACGACCCTCGGTGTGTTCATGGGACCCCTGATAGCACTTTCCAAGGCAGAACCTGAGAGAGCAGCCAGTCTCGTGGAAAAGCTTTGATCCTGGATGGCGCTGGAGCAACATGGCTCTTGCATCAGGGCTCAGCAATGCCTGAGGGAGGGGGGCAGGCAGACAGGCCCCAGCCCAGCCTTGCAGAGTCCTGCTTACTGCAGAATCATGAGGAGAGGCAACTGGGAGTTTTGAAATCCCAAGTAGGGGTGTGGAGGGGCTGTAGGAGTTGGTGAGTCACAAGGAGTCTAGGAGCGGAGCAGGAGGACACAGTGTGGGCTTCATACTTGATCACACCACGGCAGAGACCAGAGGCAGCAGCAGCTGCCAGCCCCCTGTGTCAAAGGCTGGGCAGGACGGTGAGGCCTCCTGGGTGCGGCCACGAGTCCCCAAAGCCCAGAGAATTGCAAGAGGAACCAGGGTACTCCTCAGCCTCCTGCACCCTGAGGCCACTGCTGGGGAGATAAAGGGAGAACTCTGAGTTTGACAGCATCTTACGAAAAGGGCAAAATTTTGAACTAGAATTAAGGAGTTACCTTGACATGGAAGGATTAAGAGCCTTAGGCTATCGGTAAAAATCAAGTCTACAAATGGGACTAAACTGAGTTTAATTACAGAAAAACAAAGAATATTACATTTCTTCACATCCGATTTGTGGCTGTAACATTCTGAACTTGCTACGTGGGCTGAATTGTGATGCACCAACCAGGAGCCCTGCAGCCTTCAGCGTTGAGCGACGTGAGTGAGGCCAGGACTGTGCAGGGCATGGTTGGGAAGGAAGGAAAATGCGGTGGTCTCCATGGCACGCTGGGCCCAACCAGAAGAGGGGGAGGCAGGGCACCTGGTCCTAGGCAGTGCCTGAGGTGCACAAGGAGAGACCTGCCAGTGGGCCAAACGCCGGGGTCACCAAGGGTACCTGTGAGGTGAGAGGTTGTGTGCTGGGAACTGTAAGCCCTGCAGTGGAGAACCTGGTGGATTTGCTTTTCTTGCCCGGGCCATGCTCCTTAGAGATTCTGCTCCCAACGTAGCTGGTGGGAGGGCAGCCATGGGCCCCGAGCCCACCTGCCTTCCAGCGGCCCCCTCAACTACATGGATGGAGGGCTGCAAGTGCCAGACCCAAACAGGCCAATCAGGAGCCCCTCCCAGGAGTTTGGAATTGGGACACAAGACTCTGGTTCACCGACTCTCCAAGTTGAGTGTACGTGAGAATCACATGAGACCCCCCAGCTCCCCCGCCATACCTTCAGGACGGGGGCTGATGGACCTTTGACCTTGACAGTGGCCAGATGCAGCAGGTTTGGAGCACAGGATACTTTTAACAAGCGTCCCCAGTGAAGCTGGCACAGAAAGGCCATGCACCACAAACTGAGAAACAGGCCTCTGGATGGGGCGATTCTCCAGCGCTAAGGTGGGCAATGTTAGCCACGTCAATGGTGAAGCAGAGGGGGGAGGTCTGGGGATAGAGGGAAGTGCGTGGTGGCAGGGGCTGGCTAACCAGTCACGCTTCCCAGCCTGTCTCCTTTGCTCTCCCACTCCAGTAATGACTGGGATCTCCAGGCACCTGTGCCCAGTCTCCTTGGAAGCCAGGAGGTCATATGACATGCTCTTGGTCAATGAGAGGTGCATGGAAGTCTGCTTTGTTGGGGAGGGCATTTTGGGAAAACTTCTGCCTTCATAATGGAAGGGTAGCACGGGGGCAGTGGCCCGTTTTCACTCTTCTTCCTGCATAGCACCTGGAGCAACAGTCATCTGCAATCCATGAAGCCGTAGGCACAAACACAGAGTCAACACCCGAAGGAGACACAGTGGGAGAAAGGCCTCAAGGGATGGACCCAATGCCACCCCCTTTCATGTGGCACATGTCCATGGGAGGAAATGTTTCAATCTTGAGTGACTTCGTAGAAGAGTAATCAGGACCATGGGAATAAAACTGTGGGTGAGCACACTTTCCAGGGAGTCCTGGAGTTGTGTCAGGGACAGGAAGAGCCATCGCTGCTGCTGGTCTCACCTAACCACCAGGTAGAAAGAGCTGGGAGCAAGGAGGTGTGTATAGCAATCAGCTCAGAAGCAATCTCAACAAGGCGTTCAAAACAGTTCAGAAGAGAGCTCACAGCCCATCCGAGGAAAGGAATCTGCTAGATTTTCCTTATTGGGGTAGTGAACTCCCGTAAGACACCCGTAATTATCCTACAGATTATGCCACCATACACAGGCCAAATGAACTTCAAGACACCAAGTCACAAAAAAATGAAGTCAATAGGAAAGGCAATTAAAATCCTATGACAAAACCAGGGAGCTTTATCACAGAAGGACCTCAGCCTGTAAACAGTGGCTCAGGCTTGAATCGCCTCGTCCGTACAACTGAGTTGAGGCATCAACAAACACAGCTGATCTGAAAATGTCTTCTACTTGGGAGGGCACAGTCGCTCCAATCCTAGAAAAATGATTCTTGTCTTAGACACGGGTGACTGTGTCTAAGTCCCAGCCCGGTAATCCAGGATAATCCTCCCACATGAGCTCCTTATCCACAACGGCAAAGCCCTTTCTCCTTATCAGGTGACATTTACAGGTTCTGGGAAGTAGGACCTGATATCTCCGGGTGACCATAATTCAGCCTGCTACAGAGACGTACTGAGAAAATCTAATATACTTGATTTGTGATTTTAATTTACCATTTAGATATGTTTAAGTTTATAATCAATGTATGAAAGTTGAGGGAACTATATTTTTGATTTATTGGGACAAGAAGTATGTGAATATTTAAAGGAATGTTGCTTGTTAGGAGCTGGCCCCATGGCCGAGTGGTTAAAGTTCTGTTCACTCCTCTCTGGCAGCCCAGCTTCCCAGGCTCAGATCCCGGGCATGGACCTACTCCACTCATCAACCATGACAAAACAGAGGAAGACTGGCACGGATGCTAGCTCAGAGTGAATCTTCCTCACCAAAAAAAAAAGTCAGTTTTTAAATAAAGTCATCAGATTAATAAAGTAGAAGTTCAACAAAGTAGAAACGGTTGCCACCATTCTCCTCCACACAGAGTCTCTTGGACTTGAACAAGTCCATGACGTCTTCTACTTGACGTCTCTCTTGATCTACTAGGGATGTGTGTCCCAGGAATCCTTGGTGGACTGTTTTCATTCCTACCCTGAAGGATGAGGAGGGAATCAGAATGGATGCAAAAAGCACGCTTAAATGTGTGCACCCCTTAACGACGAGAGCTGGGTGAGCAGGACTGGGCAGTCGGCACACGGGTCACCCGCAGCGGTGGGCAGTGGCAGACGGCACAGGAAGGCCCTGAGCTCACCGGTGCTGCGTCTGCCTCGCGATGATTCTGTCTCGTGCTTGAGGGTTTGGTTCCTTTAGCAACGGCTGCTGCAGACACTTTGTTCCCTCTATTCTCACTGACCGTGCTAAAAGTGGCCTAGGGTTAAAACTCCCTTTTGAAGAGGCTTTGCTGAGATGCGTTTTCACAGAGGACGCCCCTCCATGGGGCACAGACTGAGCTCAGGGATTCCCGTCCTTATCCAGTTGAACATCAAGACAAGAAAGTTCTGAATATAAACAACCCATTTTGCCCAAGGCGTCTGTCCTTCCCCTCAACGCATTCTGTTCCTAAGGCCGTTCCCTTCCTGGCCTCTGGTACTTCTTCCCGCCCTGCCTCCTCAGAGACGTCTGCGTGCCCGAGCAGGTAGACGGTCCCACTCGTAGGATTTGCATAAGTTGCGTGATGTGGGGCTCTCTGGGAAAGCATGATTGATCCAGGAGCCTCGGAGCCCCGAGGACGTCCTTTGTCTTCCCTGCAGGTTGCCTTTTTGGTTATTTTGTGTCTATGAAACCACATCCACCACTCAAGAGGATTTTTCCTCTGGTCCTATTTCAATTTGCTGTGTGGTCAAAATGTTGGGCCAATGCTTTATTTGCGCTACTTTCCTTCTTGAGAATGACTTTACTGAATACAATGCACGGATGAGTCATGGTAACTCAAGGCCATGAGCTCCATAGGTTACACCAAATATTATAGAGTATTACTAATTATGCTGTACGTATATGATCTTCAAGATACGTTATAAATAAGAACTCAGTCACCTTCCTTACTGAGTAATCAGATCCACATGTCAACATGTCCGGCCATGTTTTCTGCAGTTGAGGAAATAGGAGGGAGACAGCAGAAGTCACTCACCCCGGGTCACAAAGAGGCATCCCGCGCCAGAGAAGAAATACAATCTTTCATGAAGACCGGGTAAAGTACAAATTGCTTCAAACTAGAAACACTTTAATAACGTCAGTCAGTATAAGTTTTGAGTCACTGGAACAGCATTTCCTGAACTCTGGGAGTCTCCTTGGACCCCGTCCACTGGAGTAGAAATGAGCCCCAATCCAATTAAGCCTTTGAGAAGAAATGGAGTTACAAGGTGCCCACAGGGCATTTTTATGTCTCCAGAGATGTGTCGACGGATGTGAGGCAGAGGAGGTGGTCAGGAGCGCTCCCTGAAATGGAGGGGAACGAGAGGGGAGATCGGTTAGTGACCAGGACGACTCTGACCAGGACATAGAAGCGTGTGCTTTTCCCTTCCTGACCCCGTGTATGCTTCCTAGTGCTGAGTCTTCCAGGTGCTGGTGGAAGCGACTGGAGGGCTGGAGGGGTGTGCAGGAGAGCCCGGATCTGGGGGTCCGAGGGGCGTCGCAGGCTCCTGGCTGCAGACTGCACTGTACGCCCCCCGATGGTGTAGTCGCTGCAGTGCCTGGCGTGCGGCCATCCGACCCCGGGCTTCCTCTGTGGGCATTCTTTTTGTGCCATTGAGAACGGTGTGCATGAAATCTCAAAAGCCAAGGCAAGGGCAGTGACTAAGTTGAAATTCCCTGAAGAGAAAATGGGGGAAATTTCACACAGGTCCCACCCGGGTGGAAAACAATCAGTCTTCAAGTTTGAGGAACTGACCCCATAGGCACGTAAACTCGAAGAGCAGATGGAGCGGGAAAACGCAGTTCCCAGGTCATCCCAAAGCTGTGTCACCATAAACCCCCACAGGCCGGACCCTCATTACCCCAGATCACCTGACAAAACCCGCATGGAAATCCTCACATATCCGGCAAAGTGCTTTTCAAAAATCACATTTTTCAATGAAACTAAAACATGAGACAATTCTGTGGCTGGATAGGCGAAGGCACATCAGTGCGGGTGTCCAGGGAGAACGTGGGAGGAAGAAGCTGAGCAACATCTCTGCTGCACCCTCCGGAACCCTCCGGAACCCTCTGGAACCCTCAAGACTTCAGGCCCCGTCTGTGACACGGGGATGACAAAGCTGTCCGCACCTCAGGTGTCAGGAAGCTCACAAGGGGACGTCGCCGGGAAGGCACTTTGTAAACTAAATAATTACTCAAACGTGACGTCTACGTGTATCCATCATGACAAGAAAACTCAGTATAATGGAAAACCTGGATTTTCTCTGATGCTGTGGCCGTGCCCGGAAACACGTGAACCAGGACCAAGTGGCAGCTCGGGGACAGGTGGGGGCGAGGACGCAGCCCAAGGGGCCTCCTTGTTTCATTCCTTTTGCTGGACAACGTGGGATGTGGTGGGGTCACGGGTAACCATCGGCTTCTCAGCTTCTCCCAGCAGAGACCTCTCCAGGTTCGCCACGTCCTCACTAAGTGAAGACGCCGTCTTGATAATTGAGGTGATTCCGAGTGTAGGCCTTGGAGCCAGACTTCCCAGCCTCCAATTCTGGCTCTGCCACTCACTGGCTGTGCAACCTTTGAAAACTGCTGGACCTCTCTGTGTCTCATTTTTGCCGTGTGTGAGAGATGGTGACTGAGCCTACACAGAAAATGCTCAGTGAATGTTACTAAACCATAGTTCGAATGACTTTAATCAACTAAGCATTACTTAACCATCTAAGTAAATAGGGAGTGTTTCCTTCTTTTTGTCCCTTGAATAAGACAATTTCTCCCTGGAGTCCACACAGAGCCCATGCACACACTGAAAGGCGCCCGCTCCTCAGGACATACCACACTCAGTGCAAAAAGTCTCCAAGACAACAGTGTAACTGGGATGCCCTGGAACTGATCAGTGAACAACCTGTTCAACCTTACGTGGCAGTCGTGTCTCCGAAAGTCATTCTCCTTTTATGGAAAAAAACAGCTGTTGGGTTAGAACTCTCTAAATTCCTTCATAATCCTAAAATATTTGTGATTCTTTTGTTCTTTCAGGTCTTTAAACTGCCTTCAGGGTCAGAGAGACTGCATTCCAGCCCAGGGCCCATGCTGGGCCAAGCAGAGATAAAGAGCCAAGCGCAGAGTTCCCTCAGGCTCCTGGGATGGGACAGATAAGAGAGCATTCTCGTACACAGCTTTGGCGAGGCTTGCATTTTACGGCCAGGTTGGCGCCCTGCCCACAGCCTCCCCCATGGAGGACCCGGTGCTGTAAGACTCAGCATGAGGGGACCGAGCCTTCTGGACGGTCCAGGCAAGAATCAGCCTCGAACGGGAGCCGGGAGGCCTCGCGCCCTCACCAGCTATGGCACAAAAACAGCAACGACTTTTTACACCCTTGAAAACGAGAGCCAGGAAGGTCGTTACTAATGGGGATTAGGGTGTGAGGGCAGGACCCCAGCCGCTCGCTGCTCCCAGCCCCTCCCCCCCCTGGCCCGGCCCAGACACCACAGCAGGGCCCCTGCTCCCCTCCCTGGCCCCTGGCACATCCTGCCTCTTTGTCCTTCGTGCCTGTAAAGGAGCCACTCTTTCCCCTCACGAATCACGGAGCTGCAGTGGCCCCTGCCTCACAGCACGCATCCCTGCGCTGGCTCAGTGGTTTCAGAAGTCCCCTTCTTGGGGGCCATGTGATTGGACCTCCTTCTCAGAACAGTCTCAGAGGAATGCGGTTTTTGCTCACTGGCCTGAAGGCACAGCACGTGTTCATCTTACAGATGGAAGCCCCAGAGAGACTGAAGGTTTTATGAGAAATTTTATGAGAATTGCCCGGCGTGTCATAAACCCAGACACAAGAGTGTGTGTCAGGAGGGCCGAAGTTCCCCGAGACTGTGGAAGGGATCCGTGAGCACTCCTCACCCTGGGACACTGCCTCAGACAAGCACAGCTTGGTGTACAAAGGTCTTTAGCTTTGCACTCTTTTTTGATCTACAAAACCCTATGAGGTTGTCAGGCGGTGTGTTATTATAATTCCTGTTTTAGAGATAACAAAACGAATGATCGGGTGGCTGAGCGACTTGTAAGTCACATAGCCAAGAAGCACCAGGAGGGTAGGCGTCCCTCTCTCCTTGGCTCCTTCTATAAAAGACGTCAGGTGTGCGCGTGGCGGGGCGGAGAGTGAGGGAGAACGCTGCCTGATGAGAGGCTGCAGCACACTTGCCTCTGGGATGCCAAGCACCTATTAGATGTCTTCTGTATGCACGGCACAGCCCCAGCCCCCACGGCGAGGCTCCCTCACGGTTCCACAGAGCTGTCCTCTGAGGAGGGGAGGCCGGAGACTCACCTGCGGGTCTCGACTCCATCGCCCCTCGGTTGGTTGCACCCGTGACCACGTTGATACGAAGCTCTCTGGGAGGGCAACACCTGGCCTGTTGTCTTTCCTGCCCGGGTCACCGCCCGTGTACTCAGAGCACGCTCCGCGCCAGGTCCTGCTAGGTGCCCAGAACACGAGACTTGAGATGGGTTGAGTGGAAGCCCAGAAAGACGGAAACAGGAGGCACAGAATGGTGCCTGGAGAGCAGCGTGGGCGGGGGGGCGAGGAGAGCACCTGATCCCACACACACTTTGGCTTCGTCAGCAGGGAGCAGGAGCGGGTGGCTTTGTGCCGAGGATGGCCAGCACCATGAAGCACATCTCAGATGCCGGCACAGCGTTGTGCTGACAGGAGGAAGCAGTTCTGGGTCCGGCGTGTCTGAGAGCCTGGGCTCTGTGGTGCACCCTCCAGGGCCTGGTTCCAAACCCTCTTCACCTCCTTTCCTGGTCTGTAGAAACCGGGCTGTGAGGTCCGACAGCACAGTGCTGCTGGGAGCGTCCGCCCAGTGGCTTCACGTAACGGAGGGACTGTCAGGGTTCCAGGCCTGGCGCCGCCACTAACTCTGGTCCTTGGGCAGTAAATTGGTTCAGACCTCAAGGGTCTCACCTGAGGATTAGACGACGCGTGTGACCCTTCAGCACAGGCCCTGGCACAGGGAAGCACTCGGGAAGCGCTGGCCGGCACCACGCCGTCCTCCAGACCACCGGCTCCCAACAGAAGGGCCAATTCTTCGAGGCAGGCCCTTTAACCCCTCTTCAAACCCGAGTTCCTGCTCCTCGGGTGAGAACCAGGGCACATGGCGCTGTCCCACGGTGCCCCCTTCCCAGGCTGTGCCGGGGATCGGAACATGCACCCCAAGCCCACCCCTCTGGCATGGGGCTTACCTTGAGCTGAAGGCGGCTGAGAAGAAGCAGACCCAGGGCAGCTCTCTGGGCTCCCGGTCTCCACCAGGAAGGGCAGGCTGACTCTTCGTCACAGCAGACGGCTCTCGACTCGGCAGCGCAGGGTCGACACCAGAGGAACCCAGGTACCGCATCGCAAAAGCCCTCGTCTCCCACTGGTTCCCCCAACATTTACTCTCCCGCAGTTTGCTGCCCCTAAAAGCCTAGACCCCTTTTCCTTCGTCTTGTTGCTTCTCTATGAAGATATTGCTCTTCACTAAGATGCTGTACGAGCCCCAGTTCTAACCGCCCCTTTGAGTTTCTCCTCATTGCGTTCTCCCGTGTGTGCACCATGCGTGCATTAATGAACTCTGTTTTTGTCTTGCCAGCACACCTGTGTCAGTGCAATTTGCAGGCCCCGGCTGGAGAGCCCGGGAGTGCAGAGGAAAGGGCTTTTTCCCTCCACTGTGGGTGACCAGTCACCCAAACAACTCCAGTCGAACTGCTGTCAGGAGCCAGACCTCTTCTGCAGCTGGCGTGGCGTGGTCCCCAGGTCAGCAGCACGCGTCCAGATCCAGGGCTCGCCTCCCCTGTTCCCCTCACCGCTCCTGTGGGTTCAGCGTGAGGCTGCCTGAGGAGGGGCACCCAACAGCTGGCCCTGGTCTCATGAAGACTGCTTGGAGCACAGCTCACACCACTGTCCCTGGGATCACTGAGGACCCTGGATCCCTGGTGTGGTGAAGGTGACCTTGAAACAAGCTTGGTGTTTATGAAAACAAGGTCTGTGATTTTTAGAGCTCTCCTATGAGTTCAAATTCAGCATTTCTTGAGCTTGCCAAGTTCTAAACAAATCGCTGTGGGAGGATCAGACAACGCGAGACCCTCGTCTCTGCAACACGAAGCAGAGAGCTTCGGAGACTGACCAACATCAACAGGATTCAGAGTGTGTCTTGAAAGGAAAGCAATTTGTGACGACTGCACGACGTTGGCGATCCTGCCGTGGCGTCCCGGAGACAGAGCTCGCCGGGGCGAGGCTGGGCGGAGGGACTCTGTGCTCCGTGCAGTGGAGCAGAGACCTGAGGTCAAGGAACGGCAGGATGCGAAGACCCAAATTCCAGCAGAATAAGCAAATGTCCAACTAGATCCATCCTCCTGGACCACAGAGACTGCCTCCTTCTCATCTTTGTATTCCCAGGGTTTGGCTCAGAGTGGACACTCACAAATGTTGGAGGATGAGAACAGATATTCCACAGTTTTTAACAAGAAAGATTTCTGAGTTAATGTTCTTATATGGAGAGGTGTGCATAAGGACATATGTAGGCATAGTATATACCTACCTGAGTACACATATGTGGATATAGTCAATAAATGTATAAATTTGGCTTATTTTATACGACAGTGACTGACTGACTGGTACAGCATGAGCTACTGAGGAACCAGTTGTCCTGTGTGTGTCTCTTTACCATTAATGGTAAGAACCAGTAGCCACTGACGTCCTCTGAGGATGAGTCCAACACGTACATTCTACGTGAAGAAGAGCCAAGCATTTATTTCCAGGATGACTAAGCATGTACGCATGTGTGTAAGTTTATTTTATAAGGTCATGTAATTTATAGGAAATTATATCTGGATTAAGACTGATTATACTGCACTAAAGAATCATTTACTGGTTCAATTTGCAATCCCATTTTCCACCAGTTCTTGCTGTGAAATTCTCTAAGGAGCTGCTTTGCCTGTACCTGTCAACAGAGTTGTCTGAGGAAGTGTGGTCATAGCTGCCATCCAGAGCCGCAGACTCCTACCCTTCGAGAGCAAAAGGCGAAGATACCTTCCAGAAACCTAGAACCTTCTCAACACACTGCACTTGAATTCGTACATCATCTGAGTCCTCGAAACTTGATGGAAATTCATACTTTTTGAGAATATTATTTGCCTTTTGAGAGTGCGTATAATATCACAATCAGTCTCTTTCGTTTTCTGGTATTAGGAGCAATAGGAAAAGTTCAAGAAAACTCAAATAGTAAAATGCTATCCCTCTATTTTTTTTTTGGTGAGGATGATTGGCCTTGAGCTAACATGTGTTGCCAATCTTCCTCTTTTTGCCTGAGGGAGATTGTCGCTGAGTTAACACCTGTGCCCATCTTGCTCTATTTTTCGTGTGTGGAATTCTGCCACAGCGTGGCTTGATGAACGCTGTTTACGTCCATGCCCAGAATCTAAACCTGCACGCCCTGGGCTGCCGAAGCAGAGCCCGGAAACTTAATCCGCCCACCACCAGGCCAGCCTCTATCTTTTTTTTTAGTGAGGAGACGATAGAAACCAAGTTCTACAGAATAGTGAGCTAACGTTTATTCTTGGAAAATTTTCTAAGCCTAATATTAAGCATGTGGTTTGAGAGGCAATTTTTTTAAGCGCAATTATCCCTCGGGGCCAATATAAGCTTTCAGAAGCACAAAATCCCAAAATAAAGTAATAGGCCTTTTTAATGGTGATTCAGAGTGATCACCCTCTATGCAAGAGTCTTCGTGAGGACACTGCCCTACTGGAACTCACAGCGGCCCGGAGGGTGTCAGCTTCCTTGCTGAGCCGCCTTCACCTCTGTTCTGGTCCCTCCGGTTTCCCCTCTTCCTCGGCTCTCCTTCCCCTGATGATTTCTACTTTCGAGAACTCCAATACCCTGTGAAATAGTGGTGATGTTTTGAAGCTGTTACGTCATGGGTTTGTCATTCTCTCTCTTTATACATCATGAACATAACGGCCATTCTGCCAGTACAGTCCAAGGGGAAAGGAGGAGAGTGAGGGACACTTGGGCAGGGCGGAGTGCCAGGAAGGGTTCCTCAGGGAGCAACAGCGAGTGGAATTCCTGCCCTTTTGGCCTTGGTGGATGACGGAAGGAGAAAAGAGACAGAGAGCCGGCAGAAGGCTCAGACTTGCAAGCCAACACTTCAGTGGCAGAAATACCCACATGGGTAGAGGAAAGGCTGGGATCACTCTGGGCCGACAGCATGTCTGGGATGCAGCCGCATCAGCCTGGAGAAGGAGCCGCAGCGCAGCGCTGGTGGAGGGCAGCGGTCAGACAGAGCACGTGAGGAGGCACGTGCTTCAGGGCCTGCACAGGACACACACTGTAGCTGGAGGTTTCCACGTGCTGTGTTGAGGGACTCTGAGACCTGGCATGAAGATGAAGCCATTGTGGACGCTGGGTCCACTGTGTCCTGTGCAAGGTACCAGGATGATGGCCAACGACCACACAGGTACATGTGACACTCAGATCTTGTCTCTCCACCACAACAAGTCACATGAACCTCATACCCCTCATGTCAAGATGCCACCTTGACAGGAGCAGTGGGTGGCAGGTAAAATAAAAAGATGGAGCAGGTCCCTGAAACACACTAACCCAGGAGATAGCGAGGTCATAAACTGTCAAGCTTAACGTTGATTTCCCCTTGTGTTAAAAGATAAATTTTTTTAAAGATAAAACCATGACTGTCGTGTGTTAAAGATTTTATTAACTCAAGTTATGCGGAAACTGTAAGATTTTACAGCCAATTCAAAGGAGAATTCAAACACATCCATATTTACAGGCCATCAGGAAGACTGAAATGACTACCAAAAATTGGTCAATATCCACAGGGTGGTAATTAACTGCATCTCCACCAGACTCAATTTGCAGATGTTTATATTGCTATCAGTATTCCACAACTTACAGAGTTATAAAATAGCTCAAAGTCAACGAAAGGCAACAATAACCCAGAAAGGTGTACCAACCATCTGTTTTGCTCATTCCAGAGTCTTTCACGATTTTCCCCGATATCTGCTGCCAAGTAGTGGGGACTCTTGCAGAAGTTCAAATCAGCTACGGGAATTGAAGTTGTATGTTCTTTGCGTAGTTCAGAAGTGATGTGTACATTTTGCAACTCTCTATGAGGTCACCTTCCGGGGACACTACGACCGTCTGCCACCAGCACCGTCTGGCTTATCCCTCCCAGGTGTTCTGTAGAGCTGGAGCTGACGCCCTGAGCCGCAGACTCGGCACCGGAAGCGCTCCTGTGCAGGGCCGTCTAAGCCAGCGCCACCAGGGTCTGGACTTGGAGGAAGTGAAAACTCTTCTCGCCAATGGGAGCCAACCCCACTTATGTGACAGACCCGAAGCCATGCTCCAGGGCTCGTGTCACCCGGGAGAGTGGCCCTTTAGGTTTCCTCTGGAGCCCCTCCCCCTCGGACTCCCATGAAAGATCTTGTGGGTCAGACCAAAGGGGCAGCTGAGTGACAGGAAATGGTCATTAGGGCCGTATTTCCATCCCCCAACAATCGCGAAAGCTTCCCTTTGGTGATTCTGGCCTATCGCCTGTCTGTCCACCCATCCGGTCCTCCGTTGTTCACACCAGCCCAGGCCCCGCTAGGCTTCAGGCAAAGAAGCAGAGCTCCCTAAATCCTGTCAGCTGACACCTTTCCAGGAAATCCCATCTCCCAGTCCAGGGAAACAGCATGGTGTCTCGGGGAAGCAGCAAGACGCAAGCTTCCTCTCTCCAGGCAAATTGTCATCCTCCATGAAACAGGAGGATGTGGCCTCACCACCTCTTGACCTGCTGGGCTCCACCACGTGGCTGGGTCTCAGGTTCAGGCCAATTGCTGGCAACACATGCTCTCTCCCTCCTACTTACACTCTTGTTTCACTTCCGCGTCAGTCATTAAGGCAAACCTTACATTTTAGTCCTTTCTGGTTGGTTTACTAGTATAATATCACCCTTTATCCTATTATAACCAATATTATGTCATAATCCTAACTTATTTATAACCTGATGAACCTGGCTCCTTTGACGATAATTGTCTCATTCTTCTCTCACTACACACTGGTCATGAATGATCTCATCTACTCCTTGGTTTTTATCACTTTCTTCTCAACTCCTGATTGCCTACTGGGTTTTTCTATTTTGTGATTTATAGCTGGGGTTACTTACAATATCAAACCCAACCACATCGACCTCCCGTAGCATCTGCTCCTCTGATTCTGAGCATCATCTTTGTGACAGGCACAGCGTCCCAGCTTCCCAGCGTGATCATAACCTGGGCCCTTCCAGCTTCCTGTTGTTCCACAAACATTGTTCTTTGTCATGCCAGCGCTTCGGCTGGAGACATAAAGAAGACGGAACGCCCTCCAGAAGTTCAAACCAGTGTATAGGAATTGAAAAGAGACATATTCAATTCAACACATGGAATAACTTTCTTAAAACTTTTGTTTCCAAAGTTAAATAGGCTATTGCAGGAAACAGTGAACTTTCTTGTCCTGTGCTGTTCAAGCCAGGCTAAAAGCCCATCGTATTGGGGCGGGAGAGGACAAATAAAGAGCCTCTAGGCACTGATGCTTTCGGTTACCTGTGGGGACTGTGAAGAACCAGCTCCAGCCACAGCAAGATGGAACCCTGCAGCTGCCTCCTTCTCCCCGTCTAAGGGGAGGGACCCTGGCTGAGGAGCGGGGGAGATGGTAACCGGAGGAGGCGATGAAAGGAGACGTCCTCGATCCTTTCCAAAGGACTAAAAAAGTCCAAAGAACATTTCTGTTTGGAAGCCAGGATTTAATTCACATCATTAAACAAATATTTACCTGGTGCTGGCGATGTGAGTAGTGAAGACAGAATGGGAGGCTGTGCCGAGGGCACAGCACGGAAGAGCAGAGGAACGACGAGCAGGAGCTCCCTCGGGCCGCCAGCGCGGTGCTGTTCACACTTAGGTTACTCTGGAAAAGTCCTGCTATTTAATTTGAGGATTAGCAAAACCGCAGTCTCTGTCCTGCTCCTTCAAGTTAGAGTTACAAGCTCGTCTTTCAGGTCTTGTGCTTGTGGCGTAATGGAGCTGGTGACGCGGCTCACAGGCCTTTGCCACCTGCTGCGGGAGGAGGTGTGTGTGCCTTCTCCGGCCGCTCTGGATATAATGTTACTTCCCCCAGGACAAGGATTACCTTCAGATTTGCTCCAAGTCTAGCACAGAGCCAAGTATATTAAATGCTTGTAAAGATGTTCGTAAAAATGACAAAGGGGACTTTCCTTCGTGCAACACTTGTCATGTTTCCGTCTTATTCTAGTTACAGGTGAAGAACAAAGTGTTCACTCAACTCTTGTTCCAGTTTGTACGGATGACAAAAAATAGACGTAGAGACATAAATGTTTGACTGGTCGTACGTGAAGAACTCTTATCTGGAAAGGAAGATGATGACCCTAATGATTAATTCACTGAGGAAACACATGAAATGAAGCAGATTCTCATCTGCTGTTTCAAATCTTGCAACGGGGTGGGGGGGCGCTCCTAACCGTTGTGTCAACCAGGAGGTTTACGGCTTCTCAGATGAGATGTTGACGATCGCGACTGTTTCCCAGCAGGCTGTAACCACGGATTTCTACCAAAATAGGAGATGAAGATGTCCGCCTCTGTGGCTGATTTGTGCACGATCCCAGCATCTCTCCTGCCATTGTTTCTTCACGTACAGCCTGGCTGTGATGACCCTTGTGTCAGGCTACCTCCTGCAGTATCACTAAGGTCAGCAATATGACGTTAGCAAAGGATATCGAGCTCTCTGTCGTCTGCTTCAGAGGAAGGAAGCCTGAGCCGCCAGCGACGCGACTCAGCTGGCATCACTGTGGGCCCCGGCAGCAGAGGAGCTACAGACCCTGGTGAGCAAGGCGGATGAGGCTCCCAGGCCTGCACCCGGTGACTCGGAAGCCCGCCTTGACGCATGAGACACAGGGAATATTGGTTGGTGCCCGCTCAGGTTTCTCTGCTGCCTCAGTCCTCCCAGCCACCCTGCTGGCTTACGTTGACCTCAGGGCAAAACCGTGAATGTGGAGTAACTCCTGTTGCACCCTTCCCATCTTCTCTCTCTGTATGCCCTTTCCTTGCAGGTGGTGCCCCCAACTAGGACCAGGTACATAATTTTGGGGGCCGAGTGCAAAATGATACTACAGTGTCTTTTGTTCAAAAATTAAGCATTTCAAGATGACAACAGCGGAACATTAAACCAAGCATGAGCCTTTGAGCCCTTTTAGGTGGGGTTGCCTGTGCAAACGCATTGGTCTCAGGCCCATGAAACCATCCTGCCTCCCACTCCTCATCAATGGCCTCAGTCTCCTGACACCTAAGCCTCCATAGGAAGCCTCGCCCTGGGGCTCTAGGGGAGCTGCCTTCCTGCAGCGCCCATGGAGCCTTCCTCCAGAACCCTGCCCTCGCCCCACTCAGGGGGCTTCATCTGTGATGACGTGCTGCTGCCAACAGCGCGATGCTGAGTAGCAAGGAGCATGCACCAGGACCCAACGCCGAGCCCCCTGCGGAAGAGTGTGAGGCTCCAGGACAAGCTTCCAGGGACGTATGCAGACCTTTTCAGTGACACGCCCCTCACCTTTCCCATCTGTGGCTTGGCCATGCCTGTCAGGGTGTTTGTGGTCCACACCTCTGTCTCATGTTTACTGAGCACCTGCCATCCGACAGGCTCCGTGCTAGGGTCTGGGAACCCAAGGGTGAAGGGGGTCCTCCCCAGGCTGTGAGGAGCTCCCGGCTCCTGGGGCCGGCAGCCGCAGAGGAGACCCTCGCAGAGCAGTGACCAGGGGGAGAGATGAAGCATTGCAACGACGTTGGAGAAGGAAGTGCAGGCGGTGAGGGGGACGGCATCAGAGAGTTTGTTTATTTTCAACCTTTCTAAGAGGTGAAAGCTGAGCCATTACAGCACAGATGTGCAGAGGCACAACTGATTTTATTCCTAAAATTGACTCAGTGTCGCTGTAAACCTCACAGTCTGCTCACGGGGGGGCCTGGTTCCACCCCACTCAGTGTCCCAAGGGGAATCGCAACAGGCTGCCCCCAAATATCCTGCTTTGGCGTGTGGATTATTTGAGCTGAAGGCCCCTGAGAAACAGCAGATGCAGGCAGGGTTCTCTGAGCTCCCCCTTTCCGCCCCAAAACAAGGAATAAATTCCCCACAAAAAGACGTGCCTTTGCTGTGGAGGGAAGAGGAGAACATTCTCACCATGGGAGTTGGGGAGGCGACGCCGAGACAAATGGTACTAAATGCCCCGTCTTCCGTTAGTTTCCCTCAGACATCTATAGCTTCCCCAGCATCCCCCACCCCTGGAAGCCCCAGCCTCCTTCTCTCCACGTCATCACGTCTCCACAAGCTGCTGTGCTTTGCTGAAATGGCGTCTAAGTTCTCAGGCCGAGCTGTTTCTCTGGGTCTTCATTTCTCTTCTGCGGAGGCCCCTGTGCCGCGTGAGAACGTCAGCATCAGGTAGAAAGTGCACTTTCCTCCTGCGAATCTGTCCTTATCAGTTTGTCTCGGGCTGAGCCACTAACCTGGGAGGGCAGAGAAGTCCCTCCCTCCCTGGAGTGCTCAGTCTGGGGCCGGACTCTTCCAGCCACGTTCGTGTGTTTTATTTCGGTCACCGTCAAGCTCCAGCATAACCCTTCTGGGGTAAATACCCAGTTAAGTGGAGGTTCTGCCCAGGCCCTCTGCAGTGGCCCCTCTCTCTGAGTCTCTGTGAGGGGGGACAGGGAGCGTGTGGTCCTGTGACAGGGACGGCCACTCTCCAGAGCCCCACTCACTGCCCACTGCCCTATGTCCTCTTCGGATGCCGGGCTCTCTCCTGGTGGCCTGGCGGTCACAGTGCAAGATCTAGGGAGGTACCAGGGTCCCACCCTGTTGGCAACCTCAGGCTCCCCGGTGGTGGGACCTGGTCCTGTGCTCTGGCCTCACCTGAGTGTGGAGCTCGGTGCAGCTGCTGTGGGTCCACTTCCCTCCCTCAGCTGCCCAGCCCCGCGGGTGGAGCGCCAGGCCCATGCCTGCTTCTCTGCAAGGCCTGCAGCCCCTCCAGCTATCCCTCGGAAAGCCTCTCTAGAATGTTCTAGAACAGTCTCATGTTCCCTGTCCCTGCTTCCCACCAGATTCCAACCTGATGCAGAAGCCAGAGGATTCTCTCTCTGGCCTCCTCCCAGCCCTCTGTCCATGCAGCCTCCTTAGTGCTTCTCTCCTGCTGTGGGAGGGAGTTTCCTCACATCTGAATTCTTCCCCTATCTGTGATCTGCTCTGTGGGGGCCCTCTACATTTATTTTATTTTATTTTACTTTATTTATTTATTTATTTATTTGGTGAGGATATTGGCCCTGAGCTAACATCTATTGTCAATCTTCTTCTTTTTCTAAATTCTTCTCCCCAAAGCCCCCTAGTACATAGTTGTATATTCTAGTTGTGGGTCCCTCTGGCTCTGCTATGTGGGACGCCACCTCTGCATGGCCTGATGAGCAGCGCCATGTCTGCACCCAGGATCTGAACTGACGAAACCCCCGGCTGCCGCCCAAGGGGAGCGTGTGAACTCAACCACTCAGCCACCGGGCCGGCCTCCCACGTTTAGTTTCTCCATATGTAGAAAGCAGGCTGTGAGGGTTCTCGGAGAACTCTGTCTCCTGAAAGCTTGATTTTCAAGACTATTGTCTTCCCTGAAGTTTAACATCCAAACTCAAAGTGAGCAAACAGCTTTTTGTTACAGCTGTTTGTGTCCTCTTCATGCTGTGAAACCAGAAACCAGGGGCCAGGTCTTCATAGTATAAAGGCTACTGAGGAAAAAGTCTGAAGTACTGGGAAAAAGGAAAAACAAATCTGTTCCAGATGCCATACTATGTGAAGGAGCTAGAACTTTATCCTGTAAATATGAGATGCCCCTGAGGGAAGGGAAACAGACGGGGTGACCCTCTGATTGTTCCAGATTTCTGCATGGAGGCCATTTCCAAACCACAGGAAGCGGGGCTCAGGCAGAGCTGAGTGGTCTGTCTGCCTGGAGGACACAGATGTGGGAGACTGAGGAATCTGTCATTTGTAGGCCAGAGTTCCAGAGAGGCAGGAGTTAAACAAGAGCTCCAAGGATCCCCTGAGGCCTGAACACTAACTCCCCTTGTCTGAACACTGATCTGCTCGTGGTGGGCTGGATTGCCATTAGAACCACTGCCCGTGTACTAAAGCTGAACACCTTCCTGAGCTCATACACATCTGGGAGAAATTTGAGCCCCTACCAGCTAGAAGGAAGGGGCTCCTGAAACACCCGGTGCGTTCTGCAGAAACTACAGAACGGGCGCGTCTCAGCAGTCAGGATAAGCGAGCTCCAGAGTAAAGACTATTGTAGACCCTTCCTAACAAAGCTTAAAAATGGGTCTCCAAAATCAAGTTAATAACAAGTAACTTAATCGCCTGCCAAATAATGTTCAACTGTCTTCAAAGGAAGACAGCAAAATCCAAACACTCAACAGCATAGTATTAATACTGTGTGACATTCAATGAAAAATTATTAGAAATGCAAAATAACACGAGAAAACCTATAGCCAGGAAGAAAATCAGTCAATGGAAACAGAGCCAGCTCAGGTGACTGAATTAGCAGACAAGAATGTTAAAACAGCTCTTTAAATACGCTCACATATTTAAAGGAAAATATAAACACGATGAGTGTTTCAATAATCACAATAAATAAAAATGGTCTCCATTTTACATTTGGATTGTGCATTTATATACACTTCATTTAAAAGGCAGAAATTGCCAGAATAGATGAAAAGCAAGATTCACACAAGCTGCTACAGAAAATACCCTTAAACATAAAGACAAGGATAGACTGAAAGTAAAAGGATGGAAAAAATTATACTATGTAAACACTAATCCCAAGAAAGTTAGAATAAGTAATGTGAGATAAATAGACTTCAGGAAAAGGAATATCATCAAGCCTCAAGAAGGTCATTTCATAATAATAACAAGGTCAATTCATCAAGGGGACACAACAATCTTAAAAATACAGACACTTAATAACAGAGCTTCAAAATACGTGAAACAAAAACTGATGGATTGGAAGGAGAAATATTCAAATTTGCATTTATAGTTGGAGATTTCAATACTTCTCTCTCAGTATTTGATTAAAAAGTCAATAGAAAACGAGTAAAGATCTAGAGAGCTTAACAACACTATCGGCCAGCTTGACCTGATAGGAGCCCACGCTCCATAACGGCAGCGTCCACATTTTCTCAAGCGCACATGGAACATCAGCTAATATAGACCACATGCTGGGCCATAAAAAAAACTCAGTACATTTAGAAGGACTTAAATCATACAGAGTGTGTCCTCTGCTCAAAATGGAATTAAAATAAAAAGCAATAATGAAATGATATCTGAAAATCTTCCAATATTTGGAAGTTAAACACACTTTTGAATAACTCATGGGTCAAAAAGGAATCACAAAGAAAGAAAACGCAGCACAGTTTCTCACATGCACAGATTTCAGTTGCCGTAAATAATGCCAGTCCCTGACCAGCAAGGTTCAAATGCCAGTTACCACATTTCAGTTCCACAGCATATTAAATAACCATCAGTAATTACATAAGGTATAAACTTCATTGCTAGCTCATCAGCCCATGAATCACCATGTAAATAACAGGTGAGCACCGTGATCAGACCAATCGCATACTTCTTCCAAAATCTGTTGGTGATCTGTTGCTACGCATCTATTATTCAGTCCACACACCTATGACAAAGCTGTTTCCTCCTTCTCGCCCACTGATAAACCATGTGACATTTTACAAAAATGAGTGACCCAAAGAAGGGGCTGGCCAACAGAAAGTGCTTCAAACAAACGAGAGGCGATCCTGTTGGAAGTGCAATCTGAGTCAAATGAATTGGAAATATAAAAGAAATAGCTAATGTGGGAATGTTAATTTTGGCACTGTTTGAGAGACTGGATTCACAGTCACAGGAGCATAGTGAATGAAGGTGACATAAATGAGGAAAGTGCTGATAATGAAAAGAATAAAGGTGTCCCAGAGGAAGTGACTCTGGCAAAAACTTTACATTAAATATCTCAGATATTTCACACCACTGAATGTGCAAAGGATAAAATGTTGGAAGCTAACCCAACCTTAGAAAGTTCTGAACATGACAGTTCACAGAGGCCTGGAAAAGGCGCTCACTCCATTTGACAAATTACACAAAGAGGAGGCAGCCAGCTCCGTTCACACTACTGCCGGAAAGTTTCTGTCGATTGTGGTAGCAATTTCATAATATGAAATTTACCCTTGTAACATTTGTAAGTGCACAGTTCAGTGGCATTAAGCACACTCACATTGTTGTGCAACCATCACCACCGTCCATCTCCAGAACTTTTTCATTTCCCCAAAGTGAAACTCTGTATCCATTCCCTAAGTTTTTTACAAAAAGGCAAAACACTTAATTCTCAAAGTGTTTATTAGAAACACTTTTATATTTCTAATGTTTTAAATTACAATATACTAAATAAATATTAGTTTCGCTTTTTTTTCATTTTCCTATACAATTATAGCAGGCAGAGTTTTTAATGTCATGAGAAAAAATTTTAAATGTCGTGGAACAGTTGTAATTTTTCCATTGATTATTAAGATAGCTTTGCATGATTCCAACTTGCACAGTCATTTTTATGGTCCTTCATGACTGTCTAATGCAAGGAGTGCCTGTATTTGTGAGTTAAAGAGGCCCTTAAGGGAAAATTTGTAGTTTTATATGCTTACATTAGAAAATAAGAAAATTCTCGCCACCTGTACATGTATTGAATCATCACCTTGCACGCCTTAAACTTGCAACAGTACATGTCAATAATATCTCAGAAAAGCTGGGGGAAAAAAGAAAATGAGAAAATTCTCAAGTTCAATTGCTAAACTTTCACCTTAAGAGCTAGAAAAAGAAGAGCAAATTGAACCCAAAGCAATTAGAAGAAAGGAAATCATAAAGAGCAGAAATTAATGCAACGGAAAAGGCATAAACAACAGAGAAAAATCAGTGAACTCAAATGACCCATCAATGTTATTCCTTTGTATTTATCTAAAAAATAATGAAAACTATGTCCACACAAAGTGAGCTTTATTCATAACAGCTCCAAGCTAAAAACAACACAAATGCTTATTAGGGGTGAATGGATAAATAATTGTGGTATATCCATTCAATGAAATACTACTTTGCAATAAAAAGGAATGAATGACTAATTTATGCAGCAACATGGATCTTAACATTTTGGGGAAAGCATCACGCTCTGTAAAAGGAGCCAGACACAATGAGGTCCACACTGTATAATTCTGTTAATGTGAAAATCCGAAACGGGCAAATCCTCTCTACACTGGCTGAAAGTAGATCAGTGGTTGCTGGTGCCTGGGGTGAGGGTGGGGAGATGGACCATGAGGGAGAGTGGAAAAATGTTAGGGTGATGGAAACGGTCTATATCCCAATAGTGGTGGTTACTCAGATGTCTACATTTGTCAAAACTCACCAGGTTTAGCATGTTCATTTTACTGTAAATAAAATACATAATAACCATGAGGAACACCAAGCTGAGTCTGCAGGATGTGTTCACGTAACTCTGTTTCTCGTGAGCCAGGAGAGCTGCTGGTGGAGAGGGGAGGTGGCGCTTCACAAGGATGCACGTTTGTGCTTGTGGTGTGTGCGTGTGTGCGGGTGTGTGTGTGTGTGTGGTGATGGTGGTGGAAGGTG
Source organism: Equus przewalskii (assembly GCF_037783145.1). Classification (NCBI taxonomy): domain Eukaryota; kingdom Metazoa; phylum Chordata; class Mammalia; order Perissodactyla; family Equidae; genus Equus; species Equus przewalskii. Next base: position 82,623,963 of record NC_091839.1, read on the forward strand.
GGTGGCTCCTTTCTCACCATTCCGCTGCATTCTGCCCCAAAGGAAGCACCCTCCTTCGCTTTGCTTTCACTCTCTCTTCTAAGTGCTTGTTTCCAGCAGGCAGAACCTTCATCGTATTTGCATTTCCAACACAGAAATTCAGTCAGCAATAAGGAATACTGCAGCCTCCTGTGTGCTCCTCTGCAAGAAACGCTTCGACACACCCTGAGCTGGAGGAAAGCACATTTTCTGCCAGGTGTAATTTACAGCCACATGCTTTACTACAAAGTGAGTATTTCTCTCTACAAGTTCCCAAGCAATAAGCCACGGACTTCCTCCGGGATTTTTCCTGGAACTAGGCGTATTGATGAGCGATGGTGGCCGCCTGCCCTCCCCTCCCCTCCCCTCACACACACACACACATGCAGATGCTGTACTTCCTGGGGGAATTCAGCTACGGTGTCTGGCAGTTCCTCCGAAGCCTGTGGCCTGAGAGGATGTGGGGCTGCCACTAGCAACCAGAAGCCAGAACGGAGAATAGCAGGACCTCAAAACCTGTCCAAGAAAGTGTCCGAGACTTCCTACTTTGAAAGACAGCCCTGCTTTCTTTGAGTCCTGGACGCAGAGCAAAGGATAAGAGGCTTTGTTTGTCCTGGGCCTCCGTCTCTTGCTCAGCAAACCAACGCCAAGAAGTGGACTGGGCACACTCACAGTGTGCAGTGCCCCTTCCTAAGGTGGGTGCGGGGCCGGGCTTCCTCCAGGGCTGGAGGTTGGCTCCCGCCCTCTGTGCTGCAGGCAGACCCGGGCTGGGGAAGCCCTCATGGGCTCTGCCTCGCCCCCGCTCTTTCTGATTTGTTTCTGTCCATTCTTCCATGTAGCACCGTTTGGAAAGCCCAGAAGCTGCCTAACGCCTCTCCTTGCACACCTGCTTCACAAGCCACTTCTTCTGCGTGGCTGTGTGTGCCTTTCCAAGGTCGGAGTCACGTGAGCTGCCTCTCGCTGGATGCTGCAAACCATTGAGCTGGGCAGAAGTCACAGAATGTCTTCCTTTCTTAAGCGCCGCTTACATAGACAATAAGTACAGGACTAGGATAAACTATATCTAGTCCTTTGATCATAAAATTTTGCCATTCAAATTGATCACGCCTGATACTAAATATTCAATATTAGTTCCCCAAACCAAAAGAGCTATGAATTGCTTTTTTTCCATATTCCAAGTTTTGGGATACCACTGTATCTTGTGAGAAGCACTTGTGTCCCCTCCTGCAGCTGAGTCGAGGGTGGGCAGCATCGTGCCCCCGACACAGCCAGAAGGACAGCGCCGAGATCTGGACTAACAGCTCTGCCTCACGCCAGCCCACAGCTTCCACCGGGACCTGAGCTTGACGTCTCAGGCCTCTGACCCACCAATAAACTGAGTCCATTTTAATCATTTCCACTCCCTCCCATGTGTCCTGCTTGAGACGGACACAAAGAGGCAGACAAATGACCTCCACATTGGATCTGAGCACTCAAAACAATAAAGTTTAATCTAAAACCACAGTTCATTTTTTTTCATTGTGGCAGAATTTATTTTGCTCCCAGAAACGCTGGCCAAAAGATGCTAATCAAGTACTGAGCTGAGGGGCCAGCCCGGTGGCACAGTGGTTAAGTTCCCAAGTTCCACTTCTGTGGCCCGGGGTTTGTTGGTTGGGATCCCTGGTGTGGACATGGTACAGCTTGGCAAGCCGTGCTGTGGTAGGTGTCCCACGTATAAAGTAGAGGAAGATGGGCACGGATGTTAGCTCAGGGCCAGTCTTCCTTACCAAAAAGAGGAGGACTGGCAGCAGATGTTAGCTGAGGGCTAATCTTCCTCAAAAAAAATAAGTTCTGAGCTGAACCAAAAGTCAGAAATAAAATTTTTAAATTTACCTGTCAAAGAAAATATCTTGTGCTGTTTGCTCCCTTATACTATGGGCCAACTCCTCAGCTTGGAAAACATGTAAGTTGTTTCATTTGTCAAAACCACGTATTGGAGGAAAATCATGAGTTTTGAAAATATTTACATCTTCTAAAAATTCCTTGTGTTGCCTTTATAAAGTTGCACTTTTTAAATAAATCAAGCATAAAATTACTTAATCTTTAGAAGACATCTCACGTAGAACCCTAGATTTGAAATGATAAAATTAGTATTGTTTTATAATCTGCTTAAATGGGTACCATTTCTCATAAACATACATTCCAATCGAGCTTAGAGAAGTAACTTTCACAGCTAAGCACAATAAGAATAAGTCACTATCGTATTCCATAGGTCAGGGAAGATTCCCCTCTCTGCATAGAACATTAGGTACATTACAGGAGGGTTTTTCTGCCCTGGAAAATTATCAGACTAAACATTAATGGCATTGCAGGTGGCAGCAACTGTGATCTTACTATAAAGGGATTATTGTCAGCCACTTTTCCCCCAAAGATGTTAAAAATTTTCCTAAAAATAAGATACGCATTGATAACACCACTGCTTTCAAACAAGGGTCCTCTAAGTTACCTGACAGTGAGCTCTGACTTAGTGCTGGGGTGACCGATGGGAGTCGGGTGGGTGGAGGGGGCAAGGAATCCCACGCTAACCTCCCTCATGGGAGCTGAGAACTGGTGGACCGCCTGCACCTCCTCGAAATTTGAAATAGGGATTCTGGCAGCAAGAGCAAAGAACCAGCCCAGAACAAAAAGAGGTTACTCCGTGCACCAGCTCCTCACTTAGGCGACTAAGAGGCTGATAAGGTGAAACTTCTTACTAACCAGAAGCTAATGTTGGCCCATGTAAGCAGGTGTTTGAGGACATCAAACACCAATTATTAAAATGGTCCAGACATTGTTAAGTTTCCTACCTAGGAACAGACATATAATATTCTCAAGATGGCCCCTTCTTGTTTATAAAGATACAAGGGCTTACAACCAATTGATAGCTGGCTAACATTTAGCCTTTCCCAATGATTTCCACAGGTTTCGTGTGACTGGATCCTCATCTAGATCATAGAAGAAAATCCAAGCAATAGGGTCCTGACTTCCAGTGGAACGGGAAGAAACAGGCCAGCTGGAGTCTCTAGGGCACGGTTGGAAGTCACAGCCAGAGCCTCATCATCAAGAGCAAGGCTGACGTGGGTCATACAACAAATGAAGAACCCCACAGGACTGATGGTTGGTTATGGGGTCAGAATCACTTTCCGAACCAAATCCTTTTAAAATACCTGTGGCTCACACTTGCTGCTCCTCTGCTGTGATGCTCAGGGAGGAAAGCAGTCAGGCTGCTCCCTGCACAAGGACAAAGATCTCAGGCAGGGCGCCCACACCTGTCCAGAAAGGAAGAGAAGTTGCTAGAAAATGGCCAAGGCAGTCAACCAAGATCTGGGCATATTTTAAACTCATTTATAGGTATAATTTGATAGTAGAAATGGTAGGTTCAGCCAACTCTCAAAGGGGAACGACTTCAGCCCACTCCTTTGACTAATGACACCTCTGTGTGATACATGGTAACACGACCAAACATAAAGAAACCCCACACTGCCAGCGTGCCTGCAGCCCCCATGAGATCTAGGTAGGGAAACCGGGCAGGAGTGGAGCAGAAGTTCCTCTTAAACCCAAACTCCCCAGAAACTTTTTGCCTGAAGTTGTAAAAGTATTGGTAATTTTTCATGAATTTACTCTATGTCTTACGAACACTGCTCTTGAGAGCTCTGTCTCCCCAGAAGCAGAAGTGTCCAGTGTTGTGGGATAAAAGGCCCCCAGGGTATTTCCAGCCAGACTGGCATCAAGAAGCAATATAATCCTCTAGCAAAGGAAATGTCCTTCTGCACATTACCCAAGAAATGCTGCTGAGCCCCCGCAGGCTTGAGTCAGGGAAGGAAGCTTCAGAGAGCCACGTGGAGACAGGCCAGCCCTGGGGGAGACCCCACAGATCAACCCTTACCTAGGAGAACTCACCACTTCCCCAAATCTGGTTCAAATCTTGTAGGTACAGAAACGTTCTGGTAAGTGTCCCAGGGTTGGCCAGACTTGAGATGCTGACTCATTCAAAGAAGGCCCGGAAGATGACAATATACAAAGTTAGAAAGCTAATTAGCATTTCACAATCACAGCAGCCCACTCTTTCCTTTAGACGAGCTACGTAATTGCCAAGTTGCTCAGTAAGCTTGGGTGACAACCCAGGTGGTTGGGCACAGTGGCATTAGGCTCCAATGGCCTGGTGGATCCACTTCCATGTTATAGATGGACTTGCCAGACAGACCCAGCACGCAGTCACTGACAGAGTCCCTCCTTCTCTGGCACATGCCTTTTGAGTCTCCTTTCCCTCTGTGTTCACGGCTGATTAATTCCTTTTCTGGTTGACACCCCTTTTTTCTTTATCTGGGTGACTTCTTTCCCTGGAGTTGAGCAATGGTCCTGCAGTAAGGTTGCACTCTGTGGCTGTGAGGCTCTGTGTGCTGGTTTCTTTATTTAATGTGCAGGGTGCCGTCTCATTTCAGGTTCTTAGGGGCACTTTTCCAAGTGCCACTGACAAGAGGAAAGGACGTGAGGGTATCTGATGAAAGCCGCGTGGTTTCTGGAAAGCTGGTAGCTCGTGGGAGCGGGCAGTCTTCCAGAATAGGATAGAGAAGGTGCGGCCGGGATGGATTGCATGTGTGGGGGTTAATCCTTGATGGGATATTGGTTACAGGGTCACTGAGGTGTGTCAACTGAAGGAGGAAGAAGGAAGGGAAAAGACACGATCAACGCCTGACCTCTGGGGTGTGGCAACCGCACCTGGTTCTAACTTGACAGCTTCTGACCCGGGTGCAGTCCGTCACCGAGCCCTGCGCACAGGCAGAGTGCAGGGTCTACCAAATGAGGACACCTGTTACAGGTGATCACTGGACTTTGCTCTTTCTGCCTTGCCAGCATGTCCATTTTCCTCGTTGGCCTGGAGTTTCTAGAGGTGAGGAAGGCAGGGGAGAGGGAAGGAGACCAGGGAGACCCTAGGAAGGAATCCAGAGAGAAGACAAGCATCGTCTCCCGGCACCCCACTGTAGGACTTTGATGCCCAGCACAACTTTATGAACTCAGCTGACACCCGAGAGGACGTTGTCCTGGGTCTTAGCAGTCAGCCTGCCTGGGCCAGCAGATCCCAGAGCTTCACACGAGGTCCTTCAGGAATAGGACATGGGTCAGCGAAGGAGGGTGTGCACGGGGGAGGGCCTGTCTCCTTCTGACCCCAGAGAAGGGGGAAGGAGAGGAAAGGAGAAGTGCAGTGCAGGAGGCTGAGGGCCGACGAGCGTCCCCTCTGCCCCGTCCTGGCTTTTGGCCCAGAATGGGACCACATCCCGTCCACTCTCCCGGTTCACTGGAGTCTGTTCTATAAAATCACTGCAAACACTGACCTAGCAAATCCTGGACCGTTGTCCTGGGAGAAATACAGGGTCAGTGCTTTGTGAGCCGCTGGTCACATTTTTTTTTTCTTTTAAATAGATTTTATTTTTTAGAGCAGTTTTAGGTTCACAGTAAAGTTGAAGGGGAAAGTACAGTGCGCTCCCTTAAGCCGCCTGCCCTCCCAGGGACACGGCCTCCCCCATTATCAGTGTCCCCGAGACGGTACCTTTGCTACAATCGATGACCTGTGCTCACACTTCGTCCTCCCCCTGAGTGCACAGTTCACACCAGCTTCACTCCTGGTGCTGTATGTGCTGTGGGTCTGGACAAACAATGGCATGTAGCCTCCCTGGTCGTATCCAAGAGGATTCTCACGGTCTGACAACCCTCTGTGCTCCATACACACACCCCCAGCCCCACACGCTGACCTCTCACCGTCTCCAGAAATTTGCCTTTTCCGGGATGTCACACAGTTGGTGTCATACACTATGTGGCCTCCTCAGATGGGCTCCTTTCATTTAGAGATATATATTTAAGGTCTCCCCAAGTCTTTTCATGGCTTGACAGCTCATTTCTTTTTAACATTGAAAATTATTCAATTGTCTGGATGTACCTCAGTGCTATGATCTGAATTGTGCCCCCACCAAATACATATGTTGAACTCCTAGCCCCCAATATGACTGTATTTGGAGATGAGGCCTCTACAGAGGTAATTAAGGTTAAATGAGGTCATAAATGGGGCCCTGATCCCATAGGACTGGTGTCCTTCTAAGAGGAAAAGACAGGGTTGCACAGACACAGGCCAAGTAAGGACAGAAAGAGAAGGTGATAGTTCATAAGCCAGGAAGAACTCTCTCACCAGTAACTGAGTTTTCCAACACTTTGATCTTGGATTTCCAGCCTGCAGAATAGTTAAAAAGTAAATTTCTATTAAGCCACACAGTCTGTGCTATTTTGTTATAGCAGCTGGAGCAGACTGATACACACAGCTTATCTCTCTACTCACCTACTGAAGGACGTGCGGGTGCTTCTAAGTTGGGCAATAATGAATAAAGCTGCTGTAGGCATCCACACGCAGATGCTTGTGTAGATATGAGTTTTCAAGGCCTTTGAGTGAATCCCCGGGAGGGTGACTGCTGGATCATGTGTGAAGAGTGGGTTTCGTTTTGTAGGAAACTGTTAAACTGTCTTCCAAGGTGTCTGCACCGTTTGCATCCGCACCAGCCACGAGGGAGAGTTCCCATTGCCCCACATCCTCGCCAGCACTGGGTGTTGTCACTGTTTTGGATTTGGGCCATTCTAACAGGTTTGTAGTGGTATCCCATTGTTTTAATTTGCATTTCCCTGATGACAAACCATGTGGAGCATCTTTTCATATGCTTATTTGCCATCTGTATATCTTCTTTGATGAGGTATCTATTCAGATCTTTTGCCCATTTTGTAATCAGGTTGTTCATTTTCTTATTGTTGAGTTTTAAGAGTGCTTTGTATATTTTGGATAATAGTCCTTTATCAGATGTGCCCTTTGCAAATATTTTCTCCCAGTCTGTGTCTTGTCTTCTCATTCTCTTGACAGTATCTTTCACGGAGGTGAAGTTTTTAATTCATTAGCGAATGAGAGCATAACCCTGCTTTATGCGCGTATCTGTTTTCTTTAATAGACCCTGTTGATTCGCTGGCATAGAACTCACAGCCAAGGCCTCACAGAGCCGGCCTGAAGGAAGTCGGCTGCGGCTGCCACGAGTTACTACATGCTGCGAGGCTTAAACAACAGAAATTTATTTCTCACAGTTCTGGAGGCTAGAGAGTCCAAGACCAAGGTCACCGTAGGTTTCCAGTGAGCGCTTTCTTCTGCTTTTATATGGCCTCTGCGTCCTCTCATAGCCTTTCCTCTGAGGCCAGAGAGAGTGCTCTCGTCTCTTCTTACAAGACAAGTCAGGACCCCACCCTGATCCACTGGACCTGGCCTGTCCTCAGGTGCCCCATCTCCAAATTCAGCCGCCCCGGAGGTGAGGGCGTCCACTCGTGATTTCTGGAGGACACAGACCTTCAGTCCATGTCACACGGGTTTTCTCTGTAAGGCATCCGCAGGCCTCCTGCTCTTAGGAACACAACACAGCCGTCCAGCACGTCACCTGGGGCCACTATACACAGCAAAATCACCAACACCAGGCACACAGCTATGGAAAACACGCACTGAGTAGACCATGAGAACACTTGTTTACGTGTGAGCACTGAAATGAAAGGTAGGGTGTCACCTCGTATGTCCTCAACTGGGAACGTGCACAACTCAAATTTGCCGCCACTCTGCACGCATCCACAAAGGGCCATGAAAGTGCAGAAGTGCTGATTTGGGGATTAAAATAAATTTCAGTGAGTAAGCAAATTCGCAGATACAAAATCTGCTGATAGTGAGGATTGGCTGTACATATTTTAGATGAAGTGAGGGGATCACTTCGGGGGGGCCTGCCCAACGTGCCGACTTGGATCTTAGGGAGAAGGTGGCGGAACAGAAGGGCCAGGCCAGCGCGTGGTCCTCTTGGTCCTTAAGAGAGTGGGCGAGTGTGAGCAGACAGGGTAGGTCCAGCTGACAGTCGGAACCCCCATTTTTCTCGCCTGCAGGATGCCGCTCTGAGAGCCCAAGGGTCTGCCACAGGCCTGCTGTGACAAAGCAAGGGGACCCCACGGTGAAGGCTGCAGCACATGGCCAGGCCCGGAGCTGAGGGAAACAGCAGAAACCCAGGGTCTGTCTGCAGCTCACTCGAAGAGGAGCAGAGATGGGGAGCAGGAAACGCAGGGCAAGTCCTTTTCCAGAACACCCTGGAGCCAGAGTTTGCCAGCTGAAGATTCCAGCCTGGAAGGACAACAGGGCTGCCTGGACAAGCAGTGCCCACTGGAGATGTGCAGACCCCTGCCAGTGCACCCATGCACCCCCGTGAGGCCAGCGGTCCGTTGGTGACCCATCAACACAACTGGGAGCGAGCAAGCCGCAGCCTTTCCCCCGTCCACACCTGGATGAGATCCCAGCATCTTAGCCGTGCTGCAGCGAGGCGGAAGGCCAGGCGAGCTGAGCCGCTGAGCAGCCACACCCCACAGTGGCTTAGGACAGCCAAGGGACTCTCACTATGCAGCTTTAAGTCAGATGGGACAGGCAGTTTTCTCCCACTTAGCCGTGGGTGGGGACTTGGGTGGAGAGCAAGTTCAGTTAAACAAAAGATAAAGAAATTCCTTCTTCTCTGTCTCTGCTGCACTGTGAGCTGCGGTATGAGACCCAGTAACATTAGAATTTTAGTTGATTATTCTTTGCACGGTGGTCATAACCTAGTGAGGGAAACAGGTGCTCCCTGGTTCATCATAAGGGCGAGGCAGCTTGCGAGAGAGCTGTGAGCATCTGTTGCGCTGATGTGCATGTCCGGAGGGCGGCAGTGACCTTTGGCAGTGCTGCAGCAAAGGCGCACTGTTGAGGACCCTGAGGACGTTAGATGTTGCTTAGAGATAGCTTGTGACAGTTGGCCCTCTGGGTCCTGTCCTTCCACTGACTCTTAGTTGGTGACATAAGATTGAAATCTCACCTCTTTTTTTTGAGGGCTGTATCAGTTTCCCATTGCTCATAAACAATTGCCGCAAATTTAGTGACTTCCAATGGCAATCTTTCATTATCTCCACAGTTTCTGCAGGTCAGAAGTCCAGGCCCAACCGAGCCAGGTCCTCTGCTCAGAGTTTCACAAAACTGAAGAAAGCTGTTGGCCAGGCTGCGCCCCTGCCTGGGGCTCAGGGCCCTCCCCAAGCTACGAGGCTGTTGGCAAAATCCAGTTCCTGTGGTTGTGGGACTGAGGCCCCAGTGCCCTTGCTGGCCGTCAGCCGGGACGGCTCTCGGCTTCTAGAGGCATCATCTGGAGTCGAGGCGGCATCTTTCAGCACCTCGTATCCTCGGAAGCAAGAAGCACCCGGGGCTCAGAGAGCAGCGGCCTCATTGTCCCTGTGTCCTGGGGTTTTTTTCTGGTTGGGTTGGAGAGGCCCGAGAAGAGCAAAGTCACAATAAAAACCTTTCTCTTGACCAAAGATTTGGCAGCTCTAGTTTGTCCTGTATTTTCCTGTCTTCAGTGAAATTTAAAGTTTTGTTAAACCCCCTAAAAGATCTTTGAGGGAAAAAAATGAGTGAGTTTTGTCAAAGACTGTACTTCAGCCTTTAAAATACGGCTGCAGACCACAGCCCCCAGGTGGCTTCTTCCTGGAAAACTCTCACTTTGCAGCCTGGGATCAGTCAGATAAAGGTTTTCTTTAAAGGGATCATTTCCTGCTACGTCAAACCTTTGTGTCTTTCCTGGACCAACAAGGAGCGTCTATCTTCTCTTCTAGAGCAAGATAGTTTGTGAACTGAAAACCCACCCACGCACTTTCACCCTCTTGCCTGAACGTTCTGTACTTTACATGAACTCTGGAACCCGTGTGTCCTTGTTTCCGGCCATTTCCTTCCACGTTGTGCAAAGGCCTCTTCCTCTCACACAGTTAGCAAGTAAGTGGTACACACGGAGACCTGCCACCTCGCTGACGTGCAGGAGAGACCAGGAATGTGAGATCCGTGGCTCCACGTTCTAGGTGGGCGGCTGCCGTGAGACCCGTTCTGTATCTGAGGTGGGACAGCATTTGTAAAATTTTCCATCCAGGAGTTCTCAACTCACAAACATCTCGGGTTTCAGACGTGTATTCATCAATCCTTTTGTTTACAAGTGAAAAAAGGTCACCAACAGGTGTTTACTCCTGTCTGGCTTCTTGTTGTAGTTCCAACAAACGGCAGTGGGAATGACTTCTTTCCTGTTCGAGAATTCAACATACTCTTTTCCTCCCTGCCTTGGTATGTTGTGGTTGCATCAGGCATCTCTTTTCCAAAATGAAAGAGCTTCAGCTAAAATGAGGACCTATTCAGGAAAATGATCTCTCACTCACTGGTCTTTCCAGCGTTCAGTGAAACCCCGTAGCAGCCACACTTTGATGATCCGAAAATCCCAACACGTGCTAAGCTCAAGAAAACCTCAGTCACATTTTTGCCACGCTTGGGCTTGGTGCTGTTGAACCCGCACTCTGAGCTTCTCCTAAATCAGCCTTAGGTTGCTGTGCGTCTAGTCTCCACACCCGGGCTGGGTGGCCTGGTGGATCCTGGTAGTTTTATTTCTGCCATCACAGGCCAAATGCTGAGCCTTGACACTGGTCTCTCCAGTACTTTCCAAGGTCAAAGGCTGCCTTCAAAGTCTCCAACATAGGAATCATAGGGACCTTCTAACCTTGGGAAAATCCCTCTAAATTGACTATGACATCACAGAAGTCAATGCAAGGAGAGGCTGACCTGACCTCCCCATCTCTCAAAACCCAAGATCCTGGAGGGCTTTATACAGTGTATATGGTATGGGAAAACTTCTCTACCCTCTTAGGCGCACTTACTGGAGCCCATGAATTAAACTGACTGAAGGAAACCAGAATATGTTACCCAAAATATGTCACCGGCATATTGATTATTTCAAAATACAAGCACTTAAGAAAAAACAGGTACAAGAAAGACGCTCTGAGCCTCCTTTTCCTTCTGAAAGCAGGAGACAAAACTCCCTGGGAAAGGTGCCCCCCAAATCAGGAAGAAGGAATCATTCTCATCGCCAGAGATGGGGGGTTTAAGGCTGAGAAATCTGTACAGACAAACCTTGTTAATCTGACCTTATCTTCCTAGTTACTTCTTCACCGTTTACTACCCAGAGCTCAAATCCTTTTGCTGCATCAACTCCTTACAAATTTATTGTCTCTTTGTCTAAAAGGTATAAAGCTGCCTGCTCTGGTCACCTGTGTGGGTCTTCATTCTCTTGTGAAAGCTCCCGTGGACGTGTAAATATTTAATAAAATGTGTACACTTTTCTCCTGTGAATTTGTCTTATGTCAGTTCAATTCTCAGGCCCAGCCAGAGACCCAAGGAGACTAGAGGAGGATTTTTCCTCTCCTTCATGAGAAAAGACAGAGTCACAGGGAAATGCACACTAATTTATCCGATGTTAGTATTTTTATGTGACGTGGTATGGAGGGGGGCATTTTATAGGAAAGAAACAAAGACCCCAAAGAGGCAGTTAGGCTTGAGGGCTTATGTACCATTTTATCAAAGGGCAAGGAATTGTGGAGAAGTGACGAGACGAGACGAAGGAAACGAGTCAGGGCTTCTGGGGGCTGTCAGTCGTGGAGAGTGACGGGGAACGCTCTGAGGGAAGCTGGTGGAAGATGGGCCATTTCAGCGACATTTGCTTGTGCATGGCGTCTCAGCACCGACTCCCCATCTCCAGCCATGGGAACGTTCTCCCCTTCCTGGTGGGAGGGCGACTTCCTCCTGGGAAATTCATGTCCAGCTTTGGGCAGAAAGGAGGAGGGCAGAGAGCCCTTCCTGCGTCTGCTGTTTCTGAATCGCCTTCAGCTCAAACAATCACTGTGTCAAAGCGGCCTTGCTGAGGCTGGCCTGTTCCGTGCCCTTCAACGGGCTCTGGAGGCCCTTGCTGGATCTTCCATTTGCTTCCCCAGCAAGAGGCAAGCCTGGCTGGGCCTGAATGGCTTCCAGGATGTTCTCAGGCATGACCTCTGGGTGTGGCTGTCAGGTCCCTCACTTCTTGCTTCGTTTGCTATATGTTCATGGGGAAATGCACCAGATCGTGGGCATGAACCCAAGAGGATGGCTGACCTCACATTTGCTGTGCCCGGCCCAACCCAGCGTTTGTATTCCCGTCTCATCATCCTCTCTGTTCCTGATGTGGAGAACGCGTCACTCTTCACAGGGTGCATGACTCACCTTTGCCCTTTAGATATTTCCCACTATCCAGCAATTCATCCGATTTTCCCTGCAATGTTTGCCATTTTCCCACAATTTTCAAATAATCATCTGTACTTGCCTTTTTGTCACAGTGACGCAACTCTTCTAAGATAATGATCCTGAAACATCTTTGCAACCCAACCCCACCCAAAAGAAAAACACAACGGCAAACACTGACTGTGCAGACAGTTGATCCATCTTTTGGTGTGGGCACAGCTGAAGTGCCCCATCTCTGGAATAATTCTATTCCACCTAAGCTTGTAAAGTATTTAATAGAAAGCGCTTCGTTGGCGTTAGTTTGGAGGCAGTGGCACCTACCATTCTTTGCTTATCTTCTCCCCGTCCCTCAGAAGATGGTGCAGTGTCAGACCCGGGTCTTGCTCTCAGACCCAGGTCGATGGACCTCAGTTTGTTCACCTTTGATGTGAGAAGGTAGCCTGGATTATTTGAATTTTGCCCTCCAATGCTTAGATTCTACAGAAGGCTATTAAAAGCTATGCATTCCTTTTCACCCCAAAAAACTTTTATTGTACCCAGTGCACAGTGCGTTGTGTGTTATGCAAAGGAGAATCAGAAAAGTTGCCATTGGGGCCAGCTCCATGGCCGAGTGGTTAAGTTCGCTAGCTCCACTTTGGTGGCCCAGGGTTTCACTGGTTCGGATCCTGGGCACGGACATGGCACCGCTCATCCGGCCACGTTGAGGCTGTGTCCCATGTGCAACAACTAGAAGGACCCACACCTAAAATATACAACTATGTACTGGGGAGATTTGGGGAGAAAAAGCAGAAAAAAGAAAAAAGATTGGCAACAGTTGTTAGCTCAGGTGCCAATCTTAAAAAAAAAAAGCAAATGTTGCCACTCTTTGAGTTACCAGCCTAGTAGAAGACGGAAGATAAGTGCATAAATAACAATATACAATACATAAAACGGCAAGCACCTCCAGAAAGCAACAGATAAAATAATTTCTAGTTAAAGTCGGGGTCCATTTTTGGAGAGTGGGATAAGACACTCCCTGTCAGTCAGCATTGCTTAGGTAAATGAGATTAACGACAAGGAAGAAAGTGATTTGATTTGTTTAAATGATCATTTGGATGATTGTAAAAGTACTACTGAGAAAATAGCTGGGAGCCTTGACCAGGTCCTCACAAAGGCCAATCAGTACATGAAGAGGGCTCAGCCTCGGTGATCAACAGGCCAATGCAGATAACGGTCCTGAGATTCCACCACACACCCACAGAGGGGCTGAGATTAAAATGACTGATAATACCAAGCGTTCATTGAAATGTGCAATCAGGGGAACTCCCCACGCTGCCGGGGCATGTGTGAATACATGCGGCCACGCTGGAAGCCTGTTTGCATCCTTACCTGCACGACCCGCATACTCTACGTTTAGGTTCAAACCCAATAAAAACAGGTGCATTTGTGGACAAAAGACGGCGAACAGGAACGTTGGCAGCAGCAATTTTCCTAACAGCCTCCAACTGAAAATGGCTCTGATGTCTGTCAACAGTAAAACAGGTAGACACATTCTGATCGATTCACAAAGTGTATACAATTTCGCCTCTTGGGGATACCCTGTGTGTACTGTGGAGTGGTTCTTTGCAGTCTCTTTTGTGCATACCTATTATTAAAGATACACACTCTGTATCCTTTCTTTAAAAATGTAACAACATAGGCATTTCCCCGCTAGGATGGAAAACTACTTGTAATCATTTTAATGGTCACACAAGAGGTTACCTTATTCTCATTATTACGATAATTAATACATGCTAAGTGCCAAGCCCTGTGTTTAGCACCTTCTGCCCTGTATCCAGCCTTATCCCTGAGTGCTCTGCTCCAACCCAACCCACTGCGTGGTGTCACCACCCATGACCTTTGGCTTCTGGCCCCAAGCCCCAGGCTGGAGGCCCCTGGTGCAGTAGCACTTACCAAACTGTCGGCAACCATGGCCACCTCCTCAGGCCGACCGGCCGTGACCTACCAGCACAGCACTAATGCCTGGGGCAAAGTGGACCCCACACGCTCACCCCTGGCACCACTGTTCTCCAATTCCTCTACTCCTTTCTGGAAGTTTCTATATATCACCTCGCTCCTACCCTCACAATTCTGCCTCAGAAATTTGGCCAGGCTAGGGAGAACAAGAACCCTGACAATTCACTTCCACAATCTCCCAGTTCGTTTTTGCTTCCCACAACCCAGGCAGGAAGGACCCGACCTGCCACATCCTCTTCTTGGTGGGAACTCCTCTTCCCCAAGGCAGGAAAGCCCACCGTCCAAGGAAGAGAGGCCACAGGGCATCTTTTCTCTGCTGTGAAGAGCCCATGGTCCGAGTCCTCCAGGCTCAGCCCTCCATGTGGGATCGCCAGCAACTGGTAAACACCCCAAACAAAAACACATTGCTCTTCTATCCAAAAATTTATCTTTGTCTCACAATTATTGTTTTTAGTGCAGCATGAGAGATCTGTATTTATGTATTTATCTTTTCTAATCACCACATTTACAGGCAAGAGAAGAAAATTAAGTAAAAGGATCTTCAGTTATTTTAATTTGCACATTTTAAATTTCTAACGTTGAAATGTTTTCTATTTCTTAACAGTTTTATTTCTACTTCTACTCAATGTTATATCCTTTGTTCATTTGCTTTTTTTTTTCCTTCTCCCCAAAGCCCCAGTGCATGGTTGTATAAGCTATTTGTAAGTCTTCCATGTGGGCCACCACCACAGCATGGCAACTGACAGACGGGTGGTGTGCTTCCGCCCCCGAGAAATGGACCTGGGTCGCAGAAGCAGAGAGAGCACCGAGCTTTAACTGCTACGCCATCGGGGCCGGCTCTGCTCATCTTCTTATACTGAGGTTTTCCTCATAGATTTTTATGACCACCGACTTTTAAAAATTAAGCATAATAACTTTTTGTGTCATGTTAGTTGAAGATACGTTTCCTTGTTTCTTTTGCCTTTTAATTTCATTCATGTGGTTGGTTTGTTGTAAAGAAGTTTAAAATGTGATCGAGTTTATCAATTTTCTGTTTTCCATTGCCTTTAAACCTGAAAAGTCCTTCCACATTCAAAGATCCGATATTTACCTACATTTTCTAAAATGTTTATGGTCTGATCTTTTTATAACTTAAGCTTTAAGTGAAGTTAAAAATCTAATCTATTTACATTTACTCTTTAAGTCAGATAAACTTCTAAACTGGAAAGTGGGTTTTTTTTTTACTGTCTATGTGCCAAATACTTTGCACACATTTTCATTTGCTCTACCCCAAAATGCTTGCAGACGGCCATCACTGGCTCCCCTTTAGAGGTGACGCAGCTCAGGGTGAGGGAGGCCAGACACAAGCTGGTCCACAGTGACACAGATGTGAACGTGTATCTGGACTTGAACCCAGGGTCCTGGCTCTAAGACGTCGCTGCCTCTGAAGCCCCTGCCCTCTCTGTGGTCAGGCCAGCGCATCCAGGCGTCGGAGAGCCCACTCAGGCTGCTCGTGTTCAAACACAATGCTCTCTCCTAGCGTCTGTTTCAGTTTCCAGATTCCCAGTTCCACCTGATGTAATTTAAACTGGAGTGAAAGGAGGAATTGTGCTGCTTTTCTGGGGAAGATGGTGATGCTTTCCTCTTCTTTTAGTCTCCAGTCCCACTCCCAAACCATTTTATTAAAAAGCGAAAACAACAAGAACCGTCCTGAAATCGCTCCTCTCCAGGCGTGCTGTTGCCGTGAAGTCTGTGCTGGCTCCGTCCAGTAGATCGTTCTGTGAAGAGGTGAATCTGCTATATTTGTGCTGCCCGAAGCAATAGCGTGCCGCTGGCCACATGTGGCTGTCGAGCACTTAAAAATGTGGCCAATGTGACAGATGATGTAAATTTTTAGATCAGTTTAAGTTTAATGTGCCACATGTGGCCACTCTATTAGACAGGCAAGTACCAAAGGCTCTCAAACCCCGAACTTGAAAGCTAAAATATCTTCCCCACATCAGCCCATTGTAGGTAAAATAATTTCGCTTTAGCATCTGGCTCACTTTGCCGGAATGAAAATACACGTCACGTCCACCAGCGGGTTGTCCTGACAGCCGGGGCGTCCTGCTGCCTGGAAGGACAACTACGTGTGGACTGTATGAGCACATGTGTGGCTTGTGCCCTAGCGGCTGCAGAGCATCACCCAGGCGGGGAGGACAGCTGTGCCCACTGCTGAGTCCTCGCTCTAACCTGCCAGGGCCCCCACGTCTCTGTCCAAGGCTCCCCGGAACCCTCAACAAAAGTGGAGGAAGTGAGGCCGCCACCAGGAGAAACTGAGGGGCTGGGGGCTCCTGCTTCCTCCTCAATACGCACCAGCGGAAAGCAAAGGCCGTAAAAACAGAGCAAGAGGGAAGACACAAAACAGCGGGAGAGCCACAGGTCAGCAGGAAAGCACCCTTTTCTGAACTTGACTGGGTACCAGCAGGCCCCTGGTTCAGAGCAGGCAGGTCCTTCCACCCCGCTCTCCACCCTCCCTCAGGGCTAGACCCCGGGATCTGCTCTGTCTGTCTCCCTCTCTGTCTCTGTCTACTTCTGTCTCTGTCTTTCTGTCTCTTTCTCTGTCTCTTTGTCTCTCTGTCTCTCTCTCTGTCTCTCTCTCTGTTTCTCTGTCTTTCTGTCTCTCTGTCTCTCTCTGTCTCCCTCTCTCTCTCTCTCTCTCATACAGCCTTTCAGGTTCCACGCTGGTCCCTGCAGGAGAAAAGCCCTGTCTCTGGTTCCTGAAATATCCGCCTTTGGCTTCGACCGTGGCGCACAGTCTGACAAGGCCAGCTTCACTCCTTTTCCAAGGTTTTCTGCTGTGCGGGGCTCCTAAGATTCTACTTTTCTCCCTACCCCATCGACCTTCACACTGAGTGGTTTCTCTGCAGCCTGTTTAGCAACGAGCTGTAAAAACCTGGTCTCCTGCTCCCGTGTTTGGAATGAAGCAGCTGCCGAACAAATATTTTGTGAACGACTCGCAACTGGGGAGCGTTTAAGTTGCAGAATGAGTGGCCCAGCCCCTCCCAAGCAGGGAGCTGATGTCATCACCCCACTTCACAGTGGTGTCACAACTGGCCAGACACTCAACTCCCAGGACGGGACGAAAGCCGTGAGAATTGAGTCAAGATTTCTTGATTTCAGGAGACTCCTTCTCCCTAATCGTCCTGAAGCCACTACTCGCTGGACCCAGGGGCAGAATTTGACCAGACCAAGAGCCACTGCTGCACTTGTTTACAAACGTGTCTTAAAAGATTAGAGTCAGACAAAAGTCTGAAAACAAACACTCCTGTTTTGCAGAAGCCAAGGCTGGCTGAGACAAAGGCTCAAAGGGAACGAGTGTGGTCTGAGGAGGATGTGGAGGCCAGGACCCAGGCCAGGAGGGAGAGAGAGCTGCTCCTGCCCAAGCAGGGACCAACTGGCTCAGTGCACGGCAGCCTTCCTGGGCTGCGGGAAGGCGCTGAGTGACAGGGCCAGTCCTGGGCCTGGGGGAGTCAGACAGGTTTGGGGGAATCTGTGAACATAGTGCGAGCCGGGAACACGGCCAGCCTCTCGCACACTGCCAGCAATCCTGACCTGGAGAACTGCCCCGGCCGCCCCAGGTCCATGGCTTCACAACCTGCAGCGTGGTAGCAAGATGACAAGGGGAGGATGAGACGGGGCAGAAGTGAGGATGCAGGTACCAAGGAGACTGACTGGCTGAGGCATGGGGACAGAGTGCAGAATGCACCGAACCACGGAGGCCGTGGGAGCAGGACCCTGGACGTCAGCAGGGACACGGCACCTAACTGTGGGGCATGGGCCTGGTCTCCCCTCTATAAACGGCACAGCCCAGGGAGCAGCTCCTCAGCAGAAGCCAGGGGGCCGCAGCGGGCGACCGGGACATGGGGCCCTCCCGCTCTGCCTGGCACATGGTCCTCGGGTCCAGAACAGAGAAGAGGGGGAGCCTTCAGGGGAGAAGCTGCCCTGAAGGAGGGTTTGAACTTTGAATGAACTCAGTATTCACCCCACAGAAGCTTGCTGAGCCTGGAGAGAATGGAAATTGTCAGGGGAAAGACTCCCATCCCGCCATCAGTGCAAACAGGGGCTCTGAGCCCGGTGAGCTCAGGGAAGGAAAAGAAAGAAAGATGCCTTCTTTGTGTTTTACTTATGCACATCTGATTCACACTGCGTGAATTCTGATCCCACTGCGAACACAGGGAGCATCTTCCCATCAAGGTCAAGAGGAAAATGATGCTTCCCACTCTGCAGATTAGAAGCCGTGGTCACCAGATTGCTTCCTAAACCCAGAATGCTCCTCGGTCGATAGTGGCTGGTTCTAACCACATACCATGCAACGTGTGGGCTCTGTAAGTCCAGGTTTAAAATGCAGTATTCATCCAAGACATTGTGAGCAAACTATTCCCACTGCCAGGGAAAACGGGTAAATCCTCAGAAAGATAATACCCGTGTTAACTATGATATTACAAAGCAAATGTCTTCATCCGCTTCTAACAAGACCCCAGACCTAGGTGATGCTCCAGCTCATGGGTCACCTGCACCCGAGATTTCATCTTTACAGGAGCCCCACCTGCCTCTCCTCTTCATAACCTACGCGTGACGCTTAAATTAGACACCGGTCCTTGATGTTAAGCGGTATCTCTGTGTGCAAAATTACACTCCTAAAATCAGAACATATCACCATCAAGAATAACTTAAGTTTATCACGTGGGTCGCAGTTTCCTCCGTGACTCACACTATTTCGCTTGATCTGCATGCAGGTGGGGTGTTCATTACGCCCACCTGCAGAGGAGGCGGCTCCGCTGCACGACAGTCTTTCCGAACCAGGACTGACCAGGTCTTCAGACGCTCGTGCCTGTGCCACCGCCCCGCTGCAGTGTCTGCCTTGGCTGCCGCCGTTCCTGGGAGACGGATCCGATCTCTGCCGCTGGCTTCCAGACTGTCGGCTTCGGGTGGAGTACGGTCCCAGATGCAGTGTCTGCACAAAGACCCCCCTGACCGACCCCGTCCGCGTGGACCCGCGGCCTGTCAACGCCACAGCATCTCCCCTGAACCCCGCAAAGTAATCCCCCATCGTCTCCTTGAAACGCCTCCTGCTCTGTTACCCCTTCAACACGTTTGCCTCTTGTGGCCCCAAGTAGACGCAGCTCCTTGAAGGTCTTTTCCTACCCAGTCTTCCCCCTCTTTTGCACTTGGCACCCCACGGGTCCACATGTATTTCCGGATTTGTTGATTGACTGAAACAGTTCACTTCCTCTCTTTCAAAAGAAATAGGACCCCATGAGGTGCCTGGATGCCAGGACAAGAGAACTCCAGAGAGGAGGCCACCGCACGGAGAGGGGAGATGTCCTGCTTCACAGTTTGCTTGTGCCCATCCCGGCCACGATCCCAGCAATCAACTGACTGTTTAATCCATCTCAGGGAAAGCCAGGTAATTCCATTCTTCCATCAAGAGTGCTGCCATGTGTTCAACTAAAACGTACGTGAGTAGCTTGCAAATGCTGCAGGAATGACTTTCCACCAGATCGACGCATTCCCAGGCTTCCGCTGCGCACAGAGCCCTCAGGGGTAACTGGGCTTTCTCACCTTGTGACACAGCCCACGAGCTGCAAAGTGCCTTCTTTATTTCCTTTTCTTAAAAAGTACGCTCAGTCTACTCTGGACTTTCCCATCTGTCAGGGCAGCTTGAGGTGACTTCCTGCTCTGTCAGCTGACCGTGAGTCACGCCGAGGCTGCACGTTAGTGAGGCTGCTTCTGCATCCTCATCCTCGGGGACCAGGCACAGAGAAGGAGAGGCAGGCGGGAGCCCCAGACCTCCCTCGTGGGCTCGCTCTTTTCCCCGTTCCTTTAAAACCTCGCATTACGAGCTCTGCTCTCCAGCTCTGGCTTTGTGACGACACCGGAAAAGACAGGAAGCAGGGTTCCTACTTTCCAGAAATGAAATGACATAAAAAAAATCCATCTCCGTAGCGAATGAATCATTTCTCTGGGCAACCCCTTCCTCCCCAGGGGTCCTTCCTTTGAGCCGCCTCTTGGGGACGTCTCCAGGGAGGCAAAGGGCAGTGACAGACGGCTGGTTCTGGAACTCAAAATGATGCAAGGAGAGTTTAAAAGGAATTTCAAAATCACAGGAAAGGAGCTCCGAGGGTATGTGGGGCGGATTTGACATAGAAATAAGGAAACTTTCTGGATGGGGACGTCACTGGAGCAAAATCATGGGCAAGCTGGGGCTCTGTAGGAAGGCAGAGCGGCTGGAGGCCACTCCTGCCGTCTGCAAAAGTCTCCAGACAATTTAGTTGCTTGGGGGTTTAAAGTCCTTCTAGGGAAGAGAGGATGAGGGAGCAGTAACACCTACCTTGTCTGATGCTTTTGAAAAAAGCCAACAAAGTATTATTGTGATGCACTCAGCGGACATAAATAAATTAAAAACACACTTTGCTCAAGTAGATCAGTGACACAACAGTCCAGTCACATTGTTATCGCCTCTGATTTCTCCAGAGTTAGGGCTCCTTCTCATTGTCAGGTTATGCTTCATTTTTTTCCCCTTCTTTCAAGGATTATTGGCATGAAAATGATTTGGAAAAGAAAAAAACAGGTAAATTAGAGGTGGGATGGAGGGTGAGCGTATGCACTGATTATGGATCCCAGCCAGAAGCGTGGTTGGAGGACTGACAGCCAAGCCCTTGGAGACCTCGGTGGGGAGGACCGCTGGCTGACGTGGGAAGCTGAGGAAAACCCACAAAGCTCTGACGTCAGGATGCCCCGTCACATTCCGCTTAGTCCAGGATCGTGAATGATTTTGGTCCTCCCAAGCAAAACATCACCACCCAAACATTGACATGTGTGTGATGTAAACAGATGGCAAGCCTCCACTCTGGACTTTTCCAGGGTATTCTCAATCTGAAACACTCTTGTGCGTTTGCGGAACCATGCGTCAGACCATATAGCTTGACACTGATTTCAGAAAATAAAGTGTCAGGTTTTTCATCAAGGAAAATTAAGCCAATGCCCATCAAAGGACTAGGTGGTGAGTAATGGGAATTGGCTTTAAATTAACAGTGGTTTAAAAAAAGATAGAAGTAGGGGCTGCCTGGGTGGCGTAGTGCTTAAGTTCACACTCTGCTTCAGAGACCTGGGGTCCGCAGGTCTGGATCCCAGGCGCAGACCTAGCACTGCTCATCCGGCTACACTGTGGCAGCATCCCACATAAAACAGAGGAAGATGGGCATGGCTGTTAGCTCAGCAACACTCTTCCTCACAAAAAACAAACAAAGAAGAAAAAAGATAGATGTTCATTTTTCTCATATGAAAGTCTGGAAGTAGGAACCCGGGTCTCGAATGGCAGCTCTGACCCCAAGTTCTCAGGGACCCAGCTCTCTCTTGTGCTGTCCCAAAGCTACGGTCCTAAAGGTCTGGCCCAAGAGGCTTGTCCTGTCACCAGACCTAAAAGTAGCAAGAGAAGGAAAGGAAGACAAGGAGGGGCTCAGACCTCACGCCACTGGTCTTTTAGGTGAAGCTTCCAGAAGCGTCCACCCAGGCGACAGCTCCCTTAGATACCGTCACTCAGACGTCCATCACCTGGACCCGCCTCCTGCAAGAGAGGCTGAGAAACGGTGTCCTTCCCTGCAGAGCCACGGACCCAGCCAGATGCCCGCCGTGAGGAAGGACGAAAGCTAGATTCCGGGGGTCACTTGCTGCATCAGCCACAGAAACAAGGAGCGTGTTCTGTCACTTAGACGGGCTCTACACACTTCCACGCAACGTGCTCGGAGAGTCAGCACTGGGACAAGAGTCTGGCTGAAAACAGAAAAAACAGTTCACTCTCTGGGGCTGGCCCCATGGCCAAATCATTAAGTTCACACGCTCCACTTCAGTGGCCCAGGGGTTTCACCGGTTCAGATCCTGGGCATGGACCTAACACTGCTCATCAAGACACGCTGAGGCGGTGTCCCATACAGAAGAGTCAGAAGGACCTAAAACTAGAATATACAACTATGTACTGGGGGGCTTTGGGGAGAAGAAGAAAAAAAAAAAGATTGGCAACGGATGT
The DNA here is from genome assembly GCF_037783145.1 of Equus przewalskii. Taxonomy (NCBI): domain Eukaryota; kingdom Metazoa; phylum Chordata; class Mammalia; order Perissodactyla; family Equidae; genus Equus; species Equus przewalskii. Next base: position 82,646,195 of record NC_091839.1, read on the forward strand.
TAGCTCAGGGCCAATCTTTGAAAAAAAATAATAATTCACTCTCGTGTAATAATTTATGGATCATTTGGGGATTCCGGACGGGACATGGCCCACCATCAGCCCTACAACATCACGTGCATATCTAACTGCTTCTTCTTCCCAACCTTTCTGGGTTGGTGACACTACAGATTTATGCTGGAGAAATGCATGTGGCCTTTAATATCGTAGATGAGCACCTTTAAGCCCAAAAGAGAAGAGCTGGTTTGCAGGTCAGGATTGCATCTTCAAAGCATTCGTTGAAGTTATTCTTGGGTTCCCGTTTTGGAGAAAGTCTCATCTGTACTTACATGTATGTTTACATATCTTGTTTAAATAAAAATGTTCGAATTTCTGTATTCCTTCCCACTGTGTCTAGTGATATACGGGCACTCCTCAAATGTCCACTTCATAGAAGTTAAGAAATCTCAGTAATATGGATGGGGGCTCAGCACTACTGATTAAACTGGGAAGTTCAAAGTTGTGCTAAGGAGAAGCTTTACCAGTGATTAGAGTGAATTGTCCTAAGATGATCCTCTGGCTTTCACGTGGGAACACCCCAGAACCTCTGTCTCAGGGTCTGGACATCTTGGTGGTTTCTGAATTACGGATGGAAACCTGGTGACCATTCCCTAGGGCTGACCGTGATTCCTAGAAAGGAAATGAAGAACAATGTCTTCCATTAAACTTGAAGTGGAATCTTAAGGAAATTGCTTATGAGTCTCTCAACTAAGATGAGACAACCTTTCCAAGATAACATATTGTATGGAAAAATTTTTATAGGTCCTTGAATAGGACTTTAGAGAACCAGCTCCAGCAACTAAACCTCAAACCCGGGGAAAGCTGAGACTGAGTCCTGACTCAAAGGCAGGGCTCCACTACCAGCTCCCCTACAACCCTGCAGCAGCACCCTGGGTTTTCCTGAAGGGATCGGCGGCCAAGGATGGGGCAGGTTTGGCCATGTTCTCTTAGGAAACCGCTGATGATGCAGCCACAGGCCTAACACTCAAAGGTTATGAGTTGGGTTGGGGCCAACTCTCTGCCCTCCATCCAGCAGAGAACTCTAATTTCTTTAACTGTCAAGAACTCTTTCAGTTCAATCACCTGTGCCCTCTGCTCATGGTGAAAACACTGCTTCTAGCTCGATCCTTTTCAGATAGCTGAGGGTCTTAATCCATCTCGGCTCAGTTCTGTCCATTCTTGATATTTACGGAAAACACTTGTTCAGTTTCAGCTGCACTCACTCATTGCTTTTAATATTTCTTTTCTCTCTGGCTTGCTTCTAAATCGAGAATCATTCTCAAAATCACAGCACAGATGTCAAGCAGCCAAGATCTAGAGGAGCCCAAGAATCTTAGACTTAAACTAAGTTAGAGCTAGAAGCGCCTTAAAGATCCTCTGGTCCAAACTCAGGTCAAAGGAGTCAGGGTGCCCACATCCATCCTCAACAGCACAAATGCAATCAGAACTGGGCCCCGGAAATTTCCAGTAAACATAACTTCGACCCAGCACTTACACACCTAGGAATTCAGTCGGCAGATATACCCTGAAACGTGTCCAAAGATGCTCGCACAAGTCCTCTCATTGCAGCGTTGTTTGTAGTCAAGAAATATTGGAAACAGCTGTCAGTAAGAGGATGGCTATCAGTAAAAAGGTGATCATAGCAAGTGATGGGGTGTGTACAGAAGTGCGTATAGACAGGATGCCACAGGCCTGTTTAACAGTGGTCGCCTCCAAGGAACAGGACGGGCCCAGCAGTGGGGGACAAAGAGGGCTGTCCCCACTTTTATACGCTCCTGTTGTAAGTTCTTAAAGTGAAACTAGTCAGGGGTAAGAAGAGCACAGGTGTGACTTCCTGAGTCTCTGGTAACCGCTCTCTCGCTAAAAGCATCAGTGTGAACATTTTCCCAGCTTGCTAAATGTGCTTACCAGCCTGCTCTTTCCCCATTGTCCAGACAATATGAGATAAACGTGTTCAGCATTCTTTACTGTTGGCTAATGCTGGAAATGTGATTTTTTAAAAGGTTCGGTATGATAGGAAATGATCCACTTTCCCCACCAACACTCCCTGCGGCCTGTGGAGGCCACACGGGTGATGACGGGAGTTTTGACAAGCCTGGTCTTCCTCCCTGTTGGTGAGGCTCCATCAGTGAACCGGTCGTGGCCCTTTGATGCAGCATTTTCCCCTCTCTGGGCCCTGCACACGGGGATGAGTCCTGGCCGTGACAATATTAATAGTGTGGCTCAAGTTGCCTCCACAGAACAACCCCAGCTCAGGTTCGCCTGGTTCTTCCCACAGCCTGGGGCGGCGGACCTTAAACCCCTGAGAGGCATCTTCCAAATATTTCTGGAGATCCCTAGAAGGAAGCATCCTTGTGCGGCTGAACAAGACCCTCCACCAAGCTGGTCTACAGTCTCTCCCAGCCGTTCAACGGCCGTCTCCACCTCCTGCTTGGCATGTCCACCTGCTTCTGCAGCTGAGGCCTGGAAATCAGAGATGCGCAAGTTGCACGGCTCCTCTTTAGATAGAAAGATCACTTCCTTCCCCACCCCTACGCCCACCCCCAGGGAGGCGCCCAGCCTCGGCCCCAGTGTGTTACCGAATTACTAGTCACTAAAGAACTTTGGCTTCTCTTTGCAGTTCCCCAGGTGTTCAAGGACTCAGGTTTTTATTCCTGAATATTTATTGGCTACCTGTTTTGTACAGAGACACATAACACATGCAGCGACGGATGAAGGGGCCCGGGACGTTGCTATCATGGAATTTTAATTCTACTCATGGACAAAGATAATGAACAGTAAACAAAAGCAAATAAATATGTAACTGCAATTGAGGTGGGTGTAGAGACAGAACAGAGGGTGCGAGAGAAAGTAACTCCTGAGTTATTTCAAATGGGAGGCTCAGAAAAGGCCCCTGACATGGTGACAGTTTGTACAACTAAGATGTTGAAAATCCAGATCTGGAAAAAGGGACAGGGAGCTGGGGGAAGGTGAGGGGATAGGAACAGAAGGAGGGGAAGGCGCTAACACTTTAACTTATTATGAACCAGGGGCAGTCTAAGAACTTTACATATATTCTATCCTTGAGCCCTAACACAATCCCACTGTTCGCTCCCCTCCCAGATGAATGAACTGAGGCAGGGAAGCCTTGTGTCCCTCGTCCTTGTCACACAGCTGCAAAGCAGTGAAGGCAGAGCTTGAATCCAGGCAGGTTGCACCATCTCCCCATGCACACCTGTTGCAGCCCCCCCGTTAGAGAATTACGGGCGGCCAGATTTAACCGTATTCTCCCTGGGGTTGAACACTGAGTTGGTACACACGGGAGAGGAGGGGCAAGGGGGGCGGCCAGCTGCCACAGCGAGCCCGTCCTTTGTGGGCGGCCACAGGCTCGGCCCTGCCAGGAGCCACTCAGGTGCTGCCTTGTTCACGGCCACAGGCCACGCCCTGGAGCCTCTCTCTGCTCTGTAACTCAGACAACAAGTCTGGAGAGGAAGGAGCAGTGACTGCTGCACTTAGCGCAGAACAAGAAGTAAAAGGGTGACGTGACTGCTTCTCTCAAGACTCAGCAGCTTCTCTCAGCGGACAGAGTGAAGAGGCCACAAGGTCGGCTTTCCGTCTGCTGCTCTCCCGAATCCTTTCAGAGGATTCCTCCAACTCTTAGGAAATCTCAAATTGGCCCAAAAATGAGAAGATGAGCTCGACGTAACCACACAGCTGAGTGTAACCTCAGCTCCAGTGGCATAAAATAGAGGAACAGAGGGATTTCCCACGTTCTGTCTGCTTGTCACAGTCAGCCCCCCTCGGCTAATGTGTCTTTGCTCCTTGTTGAGCAGTGTGGACGTCCATTCCCGTGTCCCCCTCTGCAGTGGCCCTGCAATTTCCGTTTGTGGGCCCAGGTGGCTCCTGAAAGGCTAATTCCATCCTGGTGGTCAGACAGGGGCACATGGCCCAGGCTGAGCCATCAGTGTGTCTGTCCCACTGGCCACAGTGACTGTGACCTAAGCAGGTTCAGAGCGGCTCTCAGGCCTTTGCTGGGAGTGAAGACGAAGCCACTATGTCCCTCCTGCCATCTTTGGATAAGAAGCCTAGAGCTAGAGCCTTTAGGGACCACGGAGGAGCCTGCCTCTGTGTGCAGAGGGCAGAGTCGACACCGAGAGAAACAAGGTAGACAGAGAAAAGAGTGAAGAACGAGGTGGGAATGGTGTCGCTGAGCCCAAGGCTCCTCCTCACCAGAAACCTGCACTATTCAGGGCCGAGTTGATTAAATTGAGTTCAACGAGTATTTCTTGAGTGATAATTATGTCCCAGATCCGGCATCAGGCACATGGAAGCCATCAATGCCTGGAACAGACAAGCCCCCGCTCCTGATGGAGATGGAGACAAGCAACGGACAATACACAACCAGTGAACCGACAGAGCGACAGTGTGAGGGACGCCGCGGGGCAGCGAGGGCGGGGGACCAGCAGCCTCTCCTCCAAGCTCATGAGTCCCGTCAGCCGCTGTCCATGACTCGCAAATAAAGCTGCAACACCTTAGACATTTTAAACACGTGTAACACCCCCAGCTCCACAACACACACACCCAGAAGCAGAAATTGTAATCGACTGAAAAAAAAAACAAAGAAAAGGAATGCTAATTAGATTTGTCTAAGATTCAGGAGCGGAAAAAAGCTGTATTTGAATTCAAGATAAAGATTGAACTAATTCATTTTAAAACACAGATCCCCATTTCTGAGCGAGGTGTGGGGAGACTCTCAACGCTTCTGTTTAAATCCTGTAGCACTTTGATATAAATTACAAGCCCTTCCTGAAGCAGCAAGATCCTGTTACTCCCTTTGTTTCTGCATCGTGATTTATGGAAAATGCAGCGTATTGATATTGACAATGCTTCCCATCTTGAGATGTGAGATTCTGTGACTGGTTTTCTCAGGGACCAACTTGCAAGAACTATGGTGTTGTGTGATTGAATTGAAAGCCAGCGAGCAAGAAAGCAAGGACGCGAGGAGGCAAGGAAGAGAGAGAGATAGCAAATTACCTAAATCTAGAGATCTTCTCCCACCCACCTTTCTGAGTCCGTGGCTGGTGGTTTCCTGTAAAGGAAACACTTCATCGACCATCTTGGTTAAGACCGGCATCCCCTTCGTACACCATGTACTGTTGTGTCAAAGAAGAACCCAGCACCGAGGAGCCCAGTGTCTCTGGGCACCAGGACGGCTGTGGATGTCCTGCTCACGCGGCACCAGCCTTGTGTGGACACCTGTGTGGGGCTGTGTGTTTTCAGATCCAACGCTGGACAAACTAAAGCTCTGCTCTGCTAATGACGTTCATGAACACGACTGAATTAGCTGGGTGGGTCTTCACGCACATGCCCTGGGCCTCACCAGTTTCAGGTCCCAGCTCAGACTTTGCCCTGGAGCCTCTGAGTTTAGCCCCAAGAGGCATCGCTGCTGCACCCACAGACCAAGCCCGGGAATGATGGGTGGACAAACACAGAGGAAGGTACTCTGCCCCCCGAAAGTCTTTCCCTAAAACCTAGAGTGACGACAAAGGACCTGGCCCCGCGCAGGCGGACATGCTGAAGTTCGAATGACATTGTTTCTAAATTAGTGAAAAGACACCTTAAATCAAAGGGCAAGGAAAGTGTATTCAACAAATGGCAGAAGAGGACCCCCCACCACTATGATTAGTGCCCACCGGCTGAGCCCAAGGACACGCGTGTAAACGCAGACCCATAATCTCAATCACACAGGAGAAGGAATCTAATCGGATATGAGCCAAGAACAAACAGTGGAATGTGTCCTGGATCCCGGCGTGCCGGCTCTGCGAGTATAGGGTCAGTGTCCCCAGGGGGAGCGTGTCAGACACGAGCACACGAAAACGTTGAAGGACGTGAGATGAACACAGCGACATCTCAATAGAGGGGAACCTACAGGGAACACAGTGATGCCAATCTAACATCACTACAACCCAAGGAGCCTATAAAAAGTGATCAGGAAACATGAAGATTGCAGAACCAAGTGGGCAAAGGACACGAGACAATTCATATTAGCGTAAATATAAATGAATAAAAAGAATAGATGAAAAATGTGCATCTCACTACTTAATGAAGGCACAACGGAAACAGCAGGAGCCTGTCTCACGCTCCGGTCAAGTACTTACAACATTTCCTCCAGGAGCTCCTAGTAGAGGGAACCTAACAGAGGAAGTGACCTTAGACTGAACTGTGCGCATGTGTGCAGGTGATCAGAAGACGGGATGGCAGAGGAAAGACTGTCCCAGCAGAACGAGCAGCGTATGCAAAGGCCCAGAGCAAGAAGCTGGCCCAAGAACCTGGGGGCTCCCAGGGCTGGAACAGGGTTCAGGGGGCAGCAGGAGCTGGGGGGGACAGGCCTGTAGGCCGTGTGTAGTTTAGATTTTGTCCCGAGGGCAATGGTTTGGTGAATTATGCCACATCCATCGCATGAAAATATAAGCCATCAGGAGAACAGTCTGTACCTCATTCCATCATCTGAGGAGACTCAAAAGCATCGAAAAGGTAGTTTCACTCTCTGCACCTCCTCACGGACACAGAAGTCTCCAGATCCAGGCCCGGCTTTCCATCCGCTCAGGAAACTCCCACCCTTCCTGTCTCAGTTAAGAGCATCTTTGTGTTCCAAGTGGCCATGAGGAGAACCCAAGCTTCTCTGCGGGATGTTAGGACCCAGCAGGAACCAATTAGAGCTGCCCTCTGGGGAGAGAGGAGAGGAGGTCTTCCAGGGGGGAGAATGGCTGTGAGGGGACTGTCAGGACCACGTCCTGCACCCATCAGTGCACACGGCAGGACAGGGCCAGCTCCTGAAGGCGCCGTGAGGGCCTTCGACTGGCACCGAAGACCACAAGCCCACATCCCGGGTTTGGCCTGTGTCAGGCTCCAGGGTGTGTGCGTGTGTGTGTTTCCCGGTGTGTCTGTGTGTGTTTACGTCTCCAGGAGAACCATAGAGCCATCGCAAAACATGAGGGAGGTTAACTTTTCCCGAGAACCTTGGTCAGTGTGGTGGAGACAGGCTCCGACTTAGAAACAAAGAAATGTGCTATCCAGGCAGCACGTTCACAGAAGAAAGAGACTATGTGTTTCAAATAAGATAAACATTACATAATCAACAGTAAGTTTACTCATGAAGAGTATGTAAAAACAAAAATTAAGCAAAAGAAAAAAGTGAATAACAAACTGTATAAATAACGTCAGCTTTGCTCTAAGTGCACACACACAGTCAACAAAAAGCGGGAGCACTGTCTCCCCTGTTAATGGTGGTTCTCTCTGAGTGACATTGTTTCCTCTGCTTTAATGCGTTTTCCAAATAGCTGGATAAACATATTGTACTTTTATAAATGCTTATTATACGTTGTAATCATTTTGGAATAAGATCTTAAGAGAGTAGGCCTGGTTCAGTGTCTGGCACACAGAGGCAATGTGTAACTAATATTCAACAGTTAACGAAGCTAATGGACTCCATTCAACAGTGAGCACAAATTGTTGGAACTGTTCAAATGTTGTGACCTTCATAGCACGCACAAGCCCCGCTGAGTCTGACCGACCCATCGCTGTCCTTGTAGTTTTCCCGTGGGGGCACCATCTGCCACTCACAGCCCATTGACGATCCCTTCCCTCCTCTGCTGTCGACAAGCAGAAGAGAAACTAGAAAGCACCTTATTGCTTTAAAATCTTCGCATCTTCAGTCTTGCCACCGCTGATTGTTTAGGCCTTAGGAGTGGGGGCGTGTATTTCCACTCTCTTTTCAGAAAAGATTCCAAGTCATGCAGAAATTCAACCAAGTGAATTAAGAATTGTCTGTCGAGTCGGTCAAGGGCTCTGCTTCCCGTGCTTTAACCTGAGCTGAAGACAAAAAGCCGCAGGAGGACACGGCTGTCGTCGGCCGCAGCTGACAGCTGGAGATGTCTGCGGGGTGGTGGGGACAATTCAGCAACAGGAAACGGTGCTCGCTGTGCTTGCCAACAGGCTGTAACCCGAGAGAGCTGTTCTGCAGGAAATCAAGATCAGAGCGCGAGCAGAAGACCGTCCTCAGGCACAGAGCCGTTTGTGGCGACGAGCGGTGACGTGAGGCTGGGTTTGTCCCAAGTCTGGCGACTGGAGGGCTTTCTTCCCCCAAAACAACCTCGTTGTCAAGGCTGCGCGGTGCTCGCTGTGGAAGCGTGTCTGTCATCAGGAGCACAGCGGGCAGGGGGCCTGTGTCATCTGCGGCAGACCCGTCGATGAGCTCTTCCCCGGGAAAAGCCAGGCCACAGCCGCCTGGGGCCACACATGATGCACCAGGCCGGTGATGCAGGCAAAGACACACCGGCGCCCATCAGGCTCCACGGCAACAGGGCCGCTGGCCAGGCCAGAGGACACCGGTCCACCAGCAGGAGGGCTCCTCCGCGACCCGAGAGGGTTTCAAGAGTAGCACGTCAGCAACAGTGCCTCAGCCCTTTGATTTAAGGCGTCTTTTCACTGATTTAGAAACAATGTCATTCGAACTTCAGCATGAGTGGGACTCCTCCTGGTGTCCTCTCTAAGACAGGCAGGACAGCCTGATGGTCTAGAGCATGGCTCTGGAGCCAGAAAACCCAGATTAAAATCCTGACTTCACCCCAAGCTGTGTGAGCTTGGGCAAGTTGCTTACCTTCTCTGTGCCTCGGTGAGGATGAAATTAGTTCATTAGAATGGTGCCTAGTGCCCCAGAGGAGCCTTTAAATTTCAGTCATCATTAATTCCAGCATTGCTGCTCAATTTAGGGAGAGGAAAGTCCAGGTGGTGAGAGCCCTTTGCTTCAAATTTGGGGTTTCACATTTAACCCTGCAGTCTTGTGTCCTGGGAGCAAGCCCCCGCTTGGATGGAAGATGAATCAGGTACCCAACCTCCCTCAAGCTAGCATTTAGACCATTGCCAGTCCCCGGAGTGTCGCTTGCTTCCTCAGTTAATCCCACACACACGCGGTTACGTCTCCTGAAAAGATGAACAGTTCAGACTGGTGTCCTGTAACTGCGTGTGGGTGCTCGGTCTGCCCTTGGATTTTCATTATCTCCTTTCCAAGTGTGATTGCTGCTTATGACCTTGAACCTTGCCAGGGACTGTGGCAGGGACCGTCAGCGACCAACACCCAGAGGCAGGGGCACCTGAAGCCAAGCTGAGGGAGGAGCGTGAGTACACACGCATCCAGAGAGGGGGCTTGTTCCCCACACAGACTCTGAGAGCCCACCGTGTCCCGAGGACACATGCAAACTTAACTGCGCACGTGGGAATGGGGCAAGGTTCACTCTCGAAGCCAGTGAAATGAGGTAATCCGTAACCACAGCCAGCAGCGGGATATTGCCTGGGAAGGACTCTGCTCTCCCTCCTCCAGACCAGCTTGAGTGACTCTCCTGGAATGGCAAAAAAGAGGGAAGAGAGAGGGAGAGAGCTGTTGTGAAGGTTTCCAGATTAGTGCAGGCAAAGCCTGAGAATTTCCCTGGGAACTTTAAGTCGTTACGACGGATGCCCCTCTCCTCTGGGACCGTTCCCATCGCATGGCTGCTGGGTGAGAAGCAAGGGGAGGCAGCCGCTTGTCTTTCTGACCAGCTGTAAAGATGCTGAGAGATGCATGTGTATTTATGTATCATATATTATATACGTGTACACATGTATCTATTTAAAGCCACACAGTCACATATATCAAAGGGATTAAAGATACATTGTATACTTCTTCATCCTTTTTCCAGGACAAGGCTTCATTCAAACTAAAAATGCAATTATTTGATCATTCTTCCTTGATGCTCTTCAGGGACAAAGCTCTATAACCACCATCAGGGATGGTTTACACTATAACCACCAGGAAATTCTCTCTCTCTCTCTCTCTCTTTTTAATAACCTCTGTTTGTCTTAGGACAGTTTCAGATCTCGAGTTGTAATGAGTTCAGAGTTGTCACCCAGAGTTCCCATCTCCACGCCCGGCCCACTCTGCTACCAGAGTGTACGAGTGTGGTGAATCCACATGGATACCTTCTTCCTCGACGGTGCTCTGATGTCCTCTTTCTGTCCCAGGACGCCAGGCAGGACACCACATGACATTTAGTTGTCACGTCTCCTTAAGCTCCTCTTGGCTGTGACGGTTCCTTGGACCCCCCTGTTCTGATGACCTTGACGGTTTTGAGGAGGACTGGACAGGTATGTTGTCGACTGTCCCTCGGTTGGTATTTGTCTGATGTTTCCCTCATGATTAGACCAAGTTAATGTATTTTTGCAAGGAGGACCACAGAGGTCAAGTGCCACTATTGTGTCACATTAAGGGTCTGTACTGTGAGCCGAGTCGCTGCCGGCAGGACGCCCTTTTCAATGTCTGAAGTGCTTCCCTTTGTTAGAGCGGTGCTTCTCAGTGTGGTCCCAGGTCAGCACTGTCAGCATCACCCGGGGACTTGTTAGGAACACACATTTTTGGCCTGGTCACAGACCTGCTGAATCAGACACTCTGGAGGTCACAGACCTGCTGAGTCTGACACTCTGGGTTGGCACAGCCACCTGTGTCTGAACAATCTTCCAGGGTTTCTGACGTAGGGCAAGTTGCAGAACCACTGTGTTGTCTGGCACATTTGGCTCAAGGTATGGAAAAGAACACCCTCACTGCTCTCAACCTCTCTGGCTTTATGAACACCTGTCCCCAGACACCATCCCCAGAGACTCTGACTTAGTTGATTTGTGGGGAGCTTATTAAAAAGCTCCCAGGTAAGTGGGAGTTAGACAGGGTGGAGGGCCCCTGTGTCCTGCCCTCCCTCCCTCTTCAACCCACACTCTCCAAGCCCCTCGGCCACTCCTGCCTTCCCCCTCAGACTTCGGGAGAACGGATCAATGAGTAGCCTGATTTCTTAGAAAACATCAAATAGGATTTAATACTATAGAATCTCAGAGTTGGTAATAGCCATAAAGGTCAACTAGCTAAGTGGTTTTAAAACTTTTTTTTTGAGCAGGTCTCTTTCTTCAAAGGAAATCCTATGGGGAAACCCAGTAAGAAAATGTGAGCAAGCAGGGCTGCTGAGGGAAGGGTGGGGGACTTGAGGGGCTGCTCGTCCTCCTGGCACAGCTGGGCCATCACCAGCCCCACTTGCCATTCCTGGGGGATGGTCGTCCACCTTCTCCTGATCACCCCCAGCGATCAAAGCTTCTTGACCACTAAGCCACTTCCATTTTCAGTATAGCTCAAACTCTCAAACATTCTTCTTTCCTTCTAGCCCAAATCTGCCTCCCCATCACTTCTTCCCTCTGGCACGCAGCCATCTCTTCTTCCTGCTCCTTAGCTGACTCGAGCCTTCTCACCATCCTGTCTGCTTTCTTTTCAGAATGCTCCATTGTCTGGAACCAACATAAGTCATAGCAGCACAGCTTGTACAAGCTGTTTTTGTAGGCTGAATGCAAAAACTGTCAGTGCTGACTTGATATAATATCAAATTCTTTTTGCCCAAAGTAATTAAAATCACAGGTATCTATCGCTTCATAACCCAACAGAGTAAGTCTTGTTTCCCCTTGCAGCATCTGGGAGAGATGGCACAATCTCTCCCACCTTTCCCTAAGTGGACTTGGCCGTGGTGAAGGGAGCAGCTTTCGCTTCCCAGCTGGGATGCTGGCCCTGCACTGGCTGTAGGAGAGGCGGCCCCAGTGACAGTTCTGATGAATGACCCTAGCAGCTCCACCCAGACGGCCCAGGTCTTCATTTGGTGGGGACTCCTACACCCGTCAGCAAACAACTGAGCTGCACAAAACACGGGCTGCAGAGAGTGTCAAGGTCACCAGCCTCCAGGTGGCCCCTCCTGAACCCTCGTCACCAGTATTTCCTGAATGGTGTTAAGGTCGTATAGGCCAGGAGCCAGGTAGTTTTGCTCCAGAGGGTGGGGCAGAGCACACCCGGACGAAGCCGGTGACGATTGCTCACCTCCACCAGGCCGAAGAACAGACCTCAGTGGTTCCTGTCTCCATTCCTAACCCTGCCCTCTTATTAGCTGACTCCTAGCCATTCAGCCCAAGGAGCACAGAGGGGATAATGTCTGCACAGGCTCTGGAGTCTGGGACACGGGGAGCCTCAACCAGCTGCCGGGCCGCAGAGCGTCGCTGAGACAGACACAGGAACTGCTGAGAGCTCCCCTCGGGCTCACGTGCGCCATCCTTGATTGGACCCTCAATTCTCTCCTGTAATTATTTCGTTTTTCCTTACTTAACTCGCTACCCTAAGCCCCCAACAGTGTTTCAGAACCTCCTTCCAAAGCCTCACTTTTCTCCTCCCTGAAACAAGGATAACCGTAGCATCTGCCTCGTCAGGTGTTTCGAGTGTTAAATGAAATAATGGACACAAGGCCCTAAGATGTGGTTTTGTAAGAACCTGACAAACGCTGCTATTATTCCTGTATCGTGTGTGTGTTGTTATATATGTATTACTTATGCTGTTGTTCTTTATCATGTATATGTTATTATATGCTATGTATGCTGTTATTATTATGTAAAGTTAATAATAATAAAATAACAAAATAGTAATTGTATTATTTTCTACTCAGAGTCAAGAAACATTTTTTTAGTGCCAACGATAAGCCTGCTATGGTGACAGGCACTGGCATTTTAGGACATTAATCAGACACAGTGTTTGTTCATCCACAGGGAGAGCAGTGTGGACTGCTTTAGAGTTGACATGATACTTTGATATAAACGCTCGCAAGACCCCAGCTCTCTCCCTCCCGCCCCCGTCTCCTGGCCTTTTCCTTCCTTCCTGAGATCGAGGCAAGTCTACAGAAGCCCTTTGGTGTTCCCCTTCACCCCTGAATTTCTCCGTGTCATCGAGGCTCTTGCTGTCCTCTTGTCACACAGACCCCATCCGCCCAGCTCCTCGGCCTGCCGCCCCGCCCAGTGTGGTGCTCCCCCCCTCTGAGTGCTGTAGCCCGCAGGTTTTAAATTGGGCCTTTGCTCTTGAAGAAATTAGAACAGAGCTGAAGCAACAGGAAAAAAAAAAAAGAAAGAAAGAAAGAAAAAAAACAACCTGCAAGATAGTTCATAACAAGTGCTGTATGAGTCATTCAGGAAAAAAAGTGCCACAGCCCTCAGCAGAAAAGAACCGCTGAGCTCCACTGACAAAGCACCATTCCCGACAGGAGCAAAGTGGCCTCCCCAAAACCTGGTAATCATATTAATAACACTTTAACATCTCACAGTCTTTACAACGTCACAGAAATTGTTTCCTTTAAGCCATTTAACTCAGTGAGGAAGGTTGAGAAACATTCTGCCCCGTTTACCAAGGAGGAACTGAGGCTGAGAGCCAGGCGGGCAGCTGCAGATGCAGCAGGCAGGACCCGGGCTCTCCAGAGCCCCTCCCCACTTTTCCTCCCGGGGGTTGACATCTGTCCGTACGTGCCAGCACTAGGCTGGGAACTTAGCGCTGTTTTCCCACTTGGCCTTCACACCCTGGAAGGTAAGCCTCTCACCTGCATGTTAGACAGGAGGATAACCTTCGAGGAGGGGTTGGGGGAGCAGGAGCCTGTTAAGTAACTGGCACTAAGTCCCACTGCCAGGAAGCCACGAGCTGGTGTACAAACCAGGCTCACAAACCCAGGTTCCGAGTCTTCGACCACTGTACTCCTCGTGGGTAATGACTTTTGCTTGTGAGAACAAAAGATAACACAAAGCATGAGGACTAAGTCTGGAACAGGTGGCAGTGGCAGCAGCTGAAAATAGACAGGACAGCCCTGGTTAGGCAGGTTGTCCATCCCAAGACCGGCCGGGTGCAGGATGGGGAGGAGAAGCCCCTCCCCCTAATGGCCGGAAATACTCAGCTACTTTCATAAACACGAATCCCTAAGTGACTTAGGAAAGGAAAGTGGTTTAGTTAGATTATCCCTCCATTTGTATGCTCTCTGTGATCACACGAGACCCTCTCCTAGACACTGCAGTGACCAAGGTGTGTGGCAGGGGCCTGTATGTCCATTCGGACCTGTCACTCATGTAGATGATCCCTAACAAATGACCTGATGGTTTATGTTTTTCAAATAAATTCAATTCTTTACGTTACATTAGACATCTTCAAAAAGCACCTTAATTAATTTGAAGCACAGGGTGTTAGCAAAAATCTCATTCAAAGAAAAACTGTAAGGATGTTATGAACTGGTTTAAAGAATATGTATTCAACGAAATATATAAAGATAACAATGCTCAATACAGTGTAGGAAAGCTTATGGCAGATACTTGATATGGCAGCCTTTTTGGAATTTCAAGTTTAGAAATAGTTCAATGGGTTGGATCTCAAAACTCCACAGCACGACTAAATAAATTTCTACTGGGTGTGCTGTACTTTTATGAGGATTTCTTCCTTTTTCTCCCTTTGTGTGTTCAGGCCGACCTGGGTGATGACTATGACTCAGACGATAGATTGACTAGTTGTGGTTTGAAGGGTATGCTTCAGAATTCTAATCTCTTTTGTCACAGACCATCCCTGGGGATTCCAAAATGTTACTAGCCTTAAAGGAACTCCCCTTCCTCAATGACCACAGCTCCCAACAAGAAATGAGCAACTTCTGGTAGTGAAAACGGGACATATAACTAAGAGTAAAACCAAGTGAAGAAAACTCTCTCTGAAACGCACTATTTACCATATTAGGAAAAGATGCATGGGAGACAGACTCAAGCTTCATAAGAAGTAAACTGGATTAATTCTATGAAAACCTTATTAACCAAAGATTTTTGTATTATTACTTTTCACCAATATTTCAATTCTCCAATATTGGAGAGGAGGAAAGAGAGGATAAATTATGACTGATTACCCCACTTTTTGAGATCAGACACAGAGAAAGCCATCATTCCTGGGCATTATTTAATCAAATTCAAGTCTGACCAACATTTACAAATACCTACCACATGCCCCCTGTGTTAACAGGTCCTGGGGAGTGAGCAATGCTAGCTCTGTGCCTCCAGGAAGCTCCTGTCTGTGGAGGAGTTCATCCTACGTTCACACAGCTTTGGACACCTATGATCAGAGCTGTTAGGGTCTTCGAGCTGCTAAGCGCCTTGCTCCGTCCTCAGAATGAATCAGTGAGAGGACCAGCGACACTCGGAGTCCAGTGCTTCCTCACGGCAGACTTCCATTTGTGGTTTCATACTTGCTTTTCTTAATCCATTTCAGGTAGGGACATATTCATGTGTTAATAATACTATACGTACAATGCATGTATCCCGGAAAATACAACATACTTGTTTTCAACCCAGAGCCGTAACTCTCAAAAAGTAGGAGACAGATTTAGATCAAAAAGGAGCCTGTCTAAAAATCAAGAGGGCACTAGTCAGAAAATCATCAGATGGCCAAAGTTTTGGTTGATTCAGGCTGAAGTTCTCCGGGTGTGCCTTAGCGTCAAAACACAGAACGCACAGACTGAGACAGTTCACGGGTCTGTGCAAAGTGTTCTAGAAAGAGTACATCTTTTATAAAATGCTTGAACTTTTCAGATTCAAACTTCCCAAGTGGAAGAGGAATTAGGGACTTTTTTAAGGGACCGAATGACTCAGCTTGACTATCCGACTTCATTCCATGAGTGTTTAAAAAGCAAATAAACAAAACAAGACACGCACACAAAAACCTGCCTGGTTGTGTAGTTAGGTAATACACTGAAAACTTTCATGGAGTTTGTAAATCTGTAAATTATATCAAGTAGTGGCATGTGGAATGTGATACCGAATTTTCTATTTCCTTTAACTCCCCCACAGTGACAAGCAGTCTCACTCCCATCACAGACACTCACACTGTGCATGTGCTCATGAATGGAAGAAAGGATGAATGAATGAATCAACCATGGCCTCTGTAGGCGCAGATGTACGTGTGGGTACACGGGCCGGAGGGTTTGTGGACTTCACCTTCCAAATTCCCCCTCGGGAAATTACAGTGAGCCAGCTCAATGCTCTGGCTGCTTACGAGAATCACCAGGGGCCAAGCATCAGAGAGGCCCGTTCCCAGCCCTTTGTGCTGGCGAGCCTGATTCCAGAGGAGGCCAGGAGTCTCCTCTGCTGACAAGAAGGCCCTGCCGATTCTCGCTACCAAGAGAGATAGGAAATCCCGGACCAATGGAGCCACGCTGCTCTGTTGACAATATTGTGTTTGTCCGGTGGAGGTTCTGTCTTTATTCTGGGCAATCCCGACGGCTTTTTAGGCCCCATTCTAAACCTTCCTACATCTTCCTCTCTGGGCGTCTCTTCTGCTCCCCTAGATGACTGCCCGGTCCCCATCTACATCCCTAGCCTGACTCTCCAGTGGTTCCTCATGGTCAGAGTAATACACGTTCATTTCAAGAACTTCTAAAACCT
The DNA here is from genome assembly GCF_037783145.1 of Equus przewalskii. Taxonomy (NCBI): domain Eukaryota; kingdom Metazoa; phylum Chordata; class Mammalia; order Perissodactyla; family Equidae; genus Equus; species Equus przewalskii. The sequence goes on from NC_091839.1 coordinate 82,662,542, forward strand.
TGGAGAAAGGAAGCAATTTTATCATTTTAATGGACTTCAGGAAAATTTAGAAAAAAGAAACCAAAAACTTGAGGAACTGAAAATGTTTGAGGCCTGAGTCAGGGAATATACCAAAGGAACAGACCCCAAAATCTGTTGTTGACACTTCCTCCAGACTCACTTATAAATTACTTGCACACTTCTACTTCAGAGGAGGCTATTTTCTGCTGTGACCAAAGTTTTCGGGTGCTGTGGATGGTATTCACGTACTCTGAGCATGGCTGGAGGGATGTGTGAGTGTGTTCCTCCCACCAACACGGGACCATGTGAAGGAGTGCACTTGTTCCTTCGTTATCACTCACTCGATAACTCACCAAATGCAAGTGCCTGCTCTGTGCCATGTGTGACTCTGTGAGCCAAAGACCAGCAAGAGGTCATCCTCACCCTAACTCACAGTTAACTGGAAAAACAGACACATAATCAAGTAACTACGCTACAATATGATAATAACATTCAAGGCGTACGTAAGATGCTATGAAAACAGGAAAATGCATTGTGGGTATGGGGGTCGCCTTTAGGGAGGAGCTGATAATTTTTTTTTGCAGTTTTGTATCACTAAGTCTGTCTTTAATTGTATAAACAATGTAACATTATTAAGGAAGACGTTTTGTCACCACTTTGCATGTTAACAACTTTCCTTTTCCTTTGTTTCCATCCAGTCTTTGTCCCTGTGATCTGAAAAAATGCACACATGTATGTGTATATGAAGTACATATATGTGTTAGACCATATAAAATATATATATATACACAACATGTATTGGTAAAATACATATTCACATTTATGTATATATATTAGAATATATACATTAGAAAGTGGAAATCTTAACATCTACAATTGTGTATTCCAAAATCTTGCATACATTTGACTGATGGAAACCTGAAATATGTTTTCCTATAAAAACAAAATTATTAAAAGTTGTTAGCTTTCCTGGAATAGCCTATTAATACACAACACTCTATTGCTATACTGTCATAGTTGTATGGTGATAGAGTAATTGGGTAGTAATTAGAAAAATATATTGTTTTTCTAATAAATTTCTCTGGTAAAAAAGAGAACAATAAAATTATTTTAAAATATTCTTTAAATGTATTCCAAATGCTCATCCTTGGGGCAGGAATTTATTAGATAGCCCGTGGCTGGGTAAGGGAGATATGTCAACCAGATGCTGGTGGGATGGGCAGTTCTGTTCCCTCTGATAACATGACAGCTGGGGGCGTGAGCAGCTGAGCCCAGAGCTGGTGGAAGAGAGAGGAGAGCAGCTTGCTTCCTAATTTGGAGACGGAGGGTCTCCCCTGTGATAGGGGCAAAGATGAGCAAATACAGATTGAGGTCGACCTGGGCTAAGTGGGAAACTAGCCTCCTGAAAAGCTGGGTCTGTGCGCAGCAGAGCGGAGAGAACAAGCAGGCCAGCGGGCAGGTCCCCGCTCCAGACGGCTGGCTGGCATGAAAATGTTTGCCCTGCCTGCTGGCATCTACAGCAGGAAAAAACAGAATGACTGATGCAAGGCGTCCCCCATACTCTGGATCGGGGACCTGGGACCCCGGAACCTACTGATCATGGAATACCGTCACCCCACAGCACTTTGGCTGGACAGGAATCGTCATTGCTGTGGTGGCCCCAGGCATCTGAGGAAGGGCACCCACGGAGGCCACAAGGGATGGCCAGCCTTCCCACCTCATTGCTACGTATATCATAAGCATGTATCAGGTGTCTTTGAGGTAGTTGCAAATTTGATATCTCAATAGAGGTTACATCTATAGATATGTACTTTGGATGTGTTTTCAGAGATATTTGTGTACAAGTCAACTTCATTGAAGACCAAAGCTTTAAGACAATTAAATTAAAAGGCATCTCTTTATTCCACAAATGTCCTACTATACCAGTTCAACCGTGAATCAAAAAATATATGTAGGCATATATGATGAATAATCCATTTGTCTAGAACATAGCATAAGTGAAGAAAGCAGGTGGAAAGTTAGGTTGGGACTATGCTGTAGATGGACACGAAGCTTTGCTAGAGAAGCCTGTGAACTGATTTGGTAGGCAATAAAAGGAATTTCGAATTACACTTTTATAAAATTATAATACTAAGTCATGATCACAGTACCAAATTCAAACAATAGACTTTCTTACTGATCCTTCCAAAAGCTTTCTGTACCATCACAGTCTTTGAGCAGAGGCTCCAGGTGATCAGAACTGGTGTTTCAGGAAGATCGCTTCAGAGGTAACGTGACGGCTGGGTTACCAAGGAAAAGAGACGACGGAGGTAAAGTCAAAGATGTCACCATAGGAGAACTGACGGGGCTCGGTGACTGGTCAGTGGCGTGCCATGGAGTGAGGAGCGCTGACTCCCAGGATGCAAGTCCACGTTGAGGGGGCGCTGTGCTCCCGTTGGCTGGAACATGGAAGCCCCGAAGAGGGAAGTTTATAGATTTGTTTTTGAATCGTGGTGAATTCGGGGTTCAGTGAAACCCTCACTTGGAAATACATAGCAGGCCAACCTGGAGCTCAGGACGAGGCTGAGGACAGAGAATAAGGCTTGCAGCTCATGCTGGAGATCACAGGTGAAGTCTCTGGGATGGGCTGTGCAGCGTTCCAAAAGACCACTTCCCAGAGGACAAACGAGAAGCGAGTGAAGGAAGAGGAGCCGGAGCGGGAGTGACCAGAGGGTAGGAGGAAAGCCAGGGCAGCACGTTCTCCAGACACCAGTAACAGAGAGAATGGCAAGGAAGGTTCATCAAGTGCCACAGAAATGTCGGGGCCATGGGGCTTGGTCATAAAGAGGTCACTGGCACACTTGGAAACAGCAATTTCAGTAGAGCAACGGGTTAAAAGAACATGGGACATCCAGCATTCAGAGGAGTTTGACAGTGAAGACAGACAGACTCACTTACTGGTTTATTCAGTTGCTTATTCACTCATCCATCAATCGATCCAACAGATAAATAAAATAAACTGCTTCTGCACAGCCACAGTGCTAGACGTGGGGAGAGGTTTCTCTCAGGGAGCTTACATTCTAGTGGGACAAAAGTGAGTTAGCAGAAAAATAAAATAACACTGCTGTGATGAGTGCAATTAAGAAAATAATTAAGGGGCTGGCTCCGTGGCCGAGTGGTTAAGTTCGCGCGCTCCGCTGCAGGCGGCCCAGTGTTTCGTTGGTTCGAATCCTGGGCGCGGACATGGCACTGCTCATCAGACCACGCTGAGGCAGCGTCCCACATGCCACAACTAGAAGAACCCACAACGAAGAATACACAACTATGTACCGGGGGGCTTTGGGGAGAAAAAGGAAAAAATAAAATCTTTAAAAAAATAAAAATAAATAAAAAAAGAAAAGAAAAGAAAATAATTAAGTATGAGCCAGCCCTGATGGCCTAGCGGGTAAAGTTCACACACACTCTGCTTGAGGGGCCCATGTTCAGTTCCCGGCGCAGAACCACACCCCTCCGTCAGTAGCCATGCTGCGGCCTCGGCTCACGTAGAAGGGACCGACAACTAGAATACACAGCTATGTGCTGGGCTTTGGGAAGGGAAAAAGAGGAAGAGAGGAAGATTGGCAACAGATGTTAGCTCAGAGCGAATCTTTCCCACCAACAATAAAAATAAAATAAAATAAATAAATAAATAAATAAACAAAGTAAATGGGAGTGTGGGGTCAGGGATGGGCGTGGAGGATGATTGGCGAAGAGTTGAGGGAGATGGGCTTGTTTTGTTTTAATAGGAGAGACGGAGCCCATTTGTAGGCTAGAAGGAAAAGTCAAGGTAGAAAAAGAAACCAAAAGTGGAAGGTAGGGGAGCAGTAACTTATGGGGCAAGAACAGGAGAAACGGGGCTGAGTTAGATGCGGGGCACCAGCTGACATGAACCTTGGAAAGGATCAGGGGCAGGCTTGAGGAGACAGGGGGCATAAAGATTTTTCTCTGGCAAGAAGGGAGCAGAAGGAGACTGAAGGGTCCCAAATGGGAAGTCACTGTCAATCAGGTAGACCAGACAATCTTTTGCCCAGATATCGGTCCAGTCTGGTGACCTTCTCTGAGCTGCCACTGCAGGTCAGGAGCCGTGCAGGCACCAAGTGTGAGAAGCAGAGTGATAACAGCTGCTGTCTTCAAAGGGCTTGTGACCATGGTGAAGAAGCAGGAGCTGGAAACAACTGCTGCTCCAAAGAAGAATCACTGCTCTGACAGAAGGACGCCCAGGGGCGTGGGGGCGTGGGGGCAGGAAAGATCAGGACCACCATGCAGGAGGGCGAGAAAGCGAGGCGGCAAAGGCTTCCGTAACTTGTGAGCTGAATCTCTAAAGATATCCAGCGTCTGGGAAGTACGTGGGTGGAGAAAGACACTCCCCACAGAGGAGCCAGGCACCCGGAGGTCCACCACAGCAGGTGGGTGAGAGGAAGGAGGCCGATCGAATGGACACAGGGTGGGGCCAAGGGTGGGAGGCGGCAGGAGAGGGAGGAGGCGCACCTGAACAGAAAGGTCGGGAGGTAGGCGAGGCCAGCCCAGCCGGCCCTCTGTGTCTGCAAGCAGGTTGGACTTCCTCCTACAGGTAACGGGAGTCATTGGATAGTTTAAAGAAAGCAATGACTAGGCTGGATTTCGTGTCTGAAGAATGTGGAAGAATGATTGGAAGAATTCCAGATAGAAGCAGGGAAACCAATTACGACAAGGAAAGCGATGACACTCTGGGTCTGACGAGCAGCTATCAGGAAAGAGAGAGGCTCAGAGGGCAAGTCAGTGGTACTGGTCCACTGTCTGAAAGCGAGAGGGAGGACAGGAGCCCAGAGGAGTCCCGGGTTCCTGGCACAGGAGCCCGAGAACGGTGCCAGTCCCTGAGATAGCAAGCTGATGTGGTGGACAGCAGGCTTGAGGGTTAGGACGATAAAGTCTGAAAGCTTGAAAGTGGTGTTTGGGAGGAAGGAAATAAGCAATCAACGAAAATGGATATCAAGCGTCATAAGGATCAGGTTGAAGCTGGCAGCACGGATCAGCAGCAAAGTCACCTGAGTTTCCCGGGAAAGCACAAGAGAGGAGCAGAGAAAACAGACTCACCGTTACTCTTCACTGAGCTATGGGAATCTGAGAGTGACGAAAGGCCAAGCAGAAGGAGAGCCGTCAGACACTAATGAGGGTTCAGTTAAAAGTGGACGAACTTGAGCTCGGTGCTGGGGTAGACGCGAAGCCAGAGAAGAGCCTAGTGAACTAAGAGGGTGGCAACAGAGAAGGCAAGGTCTGCAGGGTCACACAGCACTTCAGTGGGGAAGAGGGCTGAGCGGCTGTGGTCAGAGCGGACCCCGGGGAATTTCACATTTGGGATAATACAGGGGAGCACTTTCAGTCGACCTTGGATTCTAAGGTGTGCCCACGCACAGCGGCAGATCTGCACTGAAGAGATGCAGACAGTGTGAGGATTTGACATTGGAGGACAATGAGAAGGGATGCTGAAGTCGCTGTGACTCTTGGCAGGGGTGGGGGAGGGCACTCTTTGGGGAAGATGGAGAGCGTTGTGGACGCCCTTGTGGTTTGCAAGGCTGGGGCCATCCGCCTCCTCCAGGCGGGTCTCTCCGTTCGGCGCAGCCTGCCTGCGCTCCAGCCCAGCTGGCTGCCTTTCAGTTCCTTGAATGCTCCGGACTCTGCTTCACCTCAGGGTCGCCACAAGTGGAATTTCCTTTTCTTAGAATTTCTAACTCCCTTCAGTTCCTACTCTCCCTTCCTCCAGTCCAATCAGATTTTGTTTTGAATGTCACTTCCCCTGAGAGACTTTCCCCAAATCCTCAGGCCGCAAGTCTGCGTTAGAGCCCTCTGCTGACTTCTCTGTAGCACCTACTTCTCCTGGGCTCCCACCGTCATCGTAGCTCGCTGTTGCCGTAATCATTTGCTTACAGCCAGTCTCTCGATGGACAAGCTTTCTGAGTGCAAACACCTTACCTGCCTTGTCTACCAATAAATTGTGTTGTTTAGACATAGAGTACCCACTTTTGTATTTTTACCTACTCTTGGTCCAGAAGGACTAGAAGTGGCACCACACAATTGTATAAAATATTGAAACAATATTGCATTAGATAAATTTAAAATATTAGATAAAATCTCTAAGTGAATGCGAAGGTAAATGGTTCGTTGGGTAGCAAAATAGCTAACCTCCCAAACTAAGACCTGCCGTATATAAAAACACAAGAAGCTTCTACCCAGACAACTGCCCGCCATCTCAGAGCACGCACTGCCAAATCCGTTTCCTTCAACCACATTTCCATCACGGCACTTCCCTGCTTCAAGTTTCGCAGGCTCCTTTCCCTTCTCTGACAAAGCCAGCGTCCTCTGGTGACTGCAGTGTCCTCTCCAATGTCACCAAGACTCGTCTTGTTTCTGCCCAAGCCAAGCACATTTTTCACTCTCCCATTAACTTGCTGGGCTCATTTCCCACCTTCGTGACTTCACTTCCCTATCCTGGAAGGCCCTCAACTTTCCCCAGAACCCACTGGACATTGTCCCTGTCGTGGAAGACCTGGCTCCACTCTCAGTTCCTCCATGGAGCTTCAAGCTCTAGCCATTTCTTATCTTGTTGCTCTATCCTCCTTTGAATTCCTACAGCATTTGATAATTTGAACCACAAAACTGTACTTAATCCTACGCTGTCTTGGATTGCTCAGGACAGACTCTCGGGAGTCACACACATCTCAATGTCTCCTACTAGATGATAAATTCTTAACCAAAGGCAACCAACGATTTAAAAGAACCTCTATTCCCTTTGAGTCCCAGACTGTGAGGGTGGTCAGGTTGTCTATTTAATGTGTCCGAACAGTGCAGAAATCATTTTACCTCAAGAATTTGTTTTCAAATTTAAAATTTTTTAGAAAATACATTTTAGCAACCCTTTTTCTGTTTTTGTTTGTTGGTTTTGGTTTAAGCAAGTACTCATTAATGGGGTATGTGGGGTTGAATTATGAACAATCTCTTTCTAGAACACAAAATCAACACTTTGCCACCAGCTGTAAGAATCTATCCGGTCACTTGCTACACGTGAGGTGGTATTTATGAGTGAGGCTGGGCGGGGGACAGGAATCCCCAGTATTCCACATATTTTTCTAATTGATTGCACTGACTCTCATAACATATTAAGAAATTTCTGCAAAGCATTTTTAAAGCAATTCAGGACTTTTTCTATGACTCTCATTTAACAAAACAACTCTTTCCGATGATTTTCTTGGCTGCACATTCCATAGAAATTAGGCAAGCTCTGCCTTTGAGCCCCTAAAGGCATATTTCTTATAAAACAAATAGATCCCAATAAAAAAAGTCTCTGAGTATTAAATCAATAAAAAAGGAAACTGAATGGAAAACTACATCACAGATGCCAGTTCTGTGTCTGCATGAAGTCATTATATTAATGACTACCATATTAATAAAAATACTATTATCATATATTATATTAATAATATTAATTAGGTGTAGGCTAGAATCCAAGACGTATCTGTTACTCTGTTGGCAATAACGCAGAGGCTCTTAGTCACTAAGGCTTCCTCGGACTCTGAGATTGTTTTGCTTGACGGGGAAAGCTGTCACTGATCACGGTCAAGGCTTGTGAATAGAGATATTTTTATATGCCATAAAGATATGCAGTTCATATATTATTCTTTATCCTTCAAGAAAAGGTAATATAACATTTCTAGTTTCAGTGCTCCTCTTGCAAATAAAAAAAAAAGTGGTAAAGGCAATTCTGGAATATCCTGGAAATCTGACGTCATTGATGAGGAAGCTACCAAATATGGGCACACACACTGAGAGAATTTTCCAGTGCAAATTCTCTGAGGTATACAGAGTTGGGAATACCCTTATTAAAAATTACTTTTCCAAACTCAATTTTAAAACATCTATTTGATTGTTAGAATATAACTGATGGGAAAACAATAGCCACGATATGGGAAACCACCCGAACTTTTCTCTAGACTCATAGGATCCATGTAGTCAGAGGCACTAATTTCGGGAGACCTGGTTCAAGTGGCATTTCTTTCTGACCCATAATGAGCATCTTTCTGTTTCATATTGCCTGTGCACAGTCCACCTGTGAGGCCAGGGTCGTCACCGACACAGATACGTGTGCCAGCCCACCTGCTTCTGAAAATGATGCTACATCAAGATGCAGAATACGGACTGACATTTAACCTCGCACCCACCGCCAGCTGAGTGGCAAGGGAGGGACTCTGGCTCCAGTGGTTAGTGCCTTGAACTACAGAGACAAGAAGAACTGTTTCCATTTCCATATGAGTCAGATGACTGTCTGTCATGACCAAGCAGCACAAAAGAACTGCAAATCCCCAGGGCCCCATCTGCTCCCTGGGAGAAGGCCCCGCCCCATGGTCCCCATGCCAGCCACGCTAACTTTATCCAGAGATCCTAGAGATCCTGGAGTGAAACTTGGTGCGTTGATGAAGAGCAGGGATGCTGGAGGCCGGCTGTGCTGCCACTTAGAGAAAGGGGGGCCTTGGGCGTGTTCCTGACCCTCTCTCTGCCCCTGTTTGCTTCTCTGTCAAATGGGCATGACACTAGTGCCCACTTCGTGCAGTGATGGTGGGGATTAAATAGATCACGGCTTATAAGACGCTAGGACATGACCAAGCACATGCCAAGTGCTGCAAGTGTCAGCTGTTAATTGTGATTATTAATCGGTACCAGCCCCACCTGCAGTCCTCTTGCGGGTTCCACGTCCTCAGCAGACATTTTCCCGGGAGCCCGACACCCACTTCACCCCATCTGACTGTGCTTAGTTTTCACTTCCTCAGAGCATTTTCCTCCAAACTGGAGGATGGCCTACACCCACAGTGTGACGATCAGCAAAGTCTCTCTCGTGACCTTGGAGCTGGCCAGCCCGGAGGTCACACTGGGTTCCCGCGGGCTCCCGCTCTTATATCCCATTTCCATCATCATGCTCACAGCGCCACTCATCCCTGTGACACCTGCCACAAGTCACTGAAGCTCTATGTGCATCGGCTCATTTCTCTTTGTCTTCACAATAACCCTGTGAGGTAGGCACTCTCTCCGGTCCCACTTTGCACTGGGGGAAAATAAGGCAGACGATAATAGAGGGTTTCCCCACACCACCTCTCCGAACGTGCCGAAGCCTGTCAGAGAGGCGGCTCCGACGTGAAGGCCAGCTCGCCCCTGGCTCAGCCCCTGTCTGCCAGCGTCCTGGTTCCCCGCCATCTCACAAAACCTCAGACCCCGGGCCGTCCTCTTAGGTAAGTTCCTCCCGCCGTGACGCCAAGGCCACTGAATTTCTAGACTGACTGGGAGTCAGGAAACAAGCTTTGTTGAATGGTTGAAAACAAATCAAAAGAAAAATAATGCGTTGTGATAGGTGAAAATTATATGAAATTCAAGTTTCAGTGTTTATAATAAATTTTTTAAAGGACTCAGAAATGTCTATTTCTTTTTTTTTTTTAAGATTTATTTTTCCTTCTTCTCCCTAAAGTGGTACATAGTTGTATATATTTTTTAGTTGTGGATCCTTCTAGTTCTGGCATGTGGGACGCTGCCTCAGCGTGGCTCAATGAATGGCGCTAGGTCAGCACACAGGATCTAAACCTGTGAAACTTGGCCTTGGGCCCGGCCCATTTATAATGAATTTTATTGGACACAGCCACACTCTTCTGTTATGTATCGTGTGTGGCGGCTTTCGCGCTATGATGGCAGTTGAGTAGATGTCACAAGGACCATCTAGCCCACTGAGCTGAAAATATTTGCTATCTGGCCAACCCCTCTCCAGGCTCTTGATGCTCACTCGCGGCTCAGACTCTAATGCATCAGCGTCACCTGGGAGCTCACCAGAAGAGCAGAGTCTCGGGCTCTATCTCAGAATCCGAGCCAGAATCTGCATTTTAACAAGGGGACCGTCTGTACACTAGAGTCTGAGCAGCGTGGTCCAGGGACGTTTGGAGAAAGAGGGTGGATTCTGGGCCGGACATTTCCTCTCTGCGTAGCCTCGGCGGCAACATTGAACTCAGTCCTCAGGTTTCTCGTCTGTAAAGTGGAGCCAGTATCATCTACCTTTAAGGACTACTTGGAGGAACAGAGATTCTGTCTACAGTGGACCTGTCCCAGAACCAGCCCCAAAACAAGAGTTTAATAAACTGAAATGATCTTGCTCAGAAGATTGTGAACCCTGGACATCTGGGGCTTGTGACTTCCTAAGAAGTGCCTACCATCTTAGCTCCGTGGAAACTGGCAAAACTTTCCAGTTTGATGAAAAGTGAGGACCATTTCAGCGTGCGCTATGGCCTGAATGTTTGTGTTCCCCCAGATTCGTATGCTAAAACCCGCCCCCCGTGTGATGGTATCAGAGGGGGCCCTTTGGAAGGTAAGTAGGTCCTGAGGGCAGAACCCTCATGAATGGGATTAGAGCCCTCATAAAAGAGGGCCCAGACAGCTCCCTTGCCTCCTTTCCCCGTGCGAGGACAGTGAGAAGACAGACATCTACCACCCAGGCCCTCACGGGACACCGACTCTGCCAGCGCCCTGATATCACGCTTCCAGCCTCCACAATGGTGAGAAATAACTTTCTGTTGCTTATAAGCCATCAGTCTTTGGTATTTTTGTTATAGCTGCCCAAAAGGGCTAAGACAGTGTGCTCCATCAAAAGTGAAGATTTAACAATAAAGTAGAGGTGTCCAGAATGAGTAAGGAGCCCCTGCCTGCCCTTCGCCCTCCTGCCTTCCCCGGCCCTGACCCACCTGCAGGTCCAGCCCAGCCCTGGGCTCTGGGTTAACCACGTCCTTAGTCATCCCGTGTTCAGGTGACTCAGCATCGTCAGCCCCACTCAGAGACCTGCTCGTACCACGTGTCCTGCATTGAGAGACTGAATGCTTGCCTTGTGCCTCATATATTCACTCAACAAACACTTAGTTGAGTGTCTCCTGTGTGCCAAGCAGAGGGCCTCCTGAAGACAGTACAGCAATGAGCAAGACAGACATACAGTTCCTAGAACAGGTCTCGCCCATCGCCCCAGTGAGTTGGCCCTTTCCTGGAGTATCTCCCTTGCTAAAACACCAAATGCTCCACCTCCTCCCAGACCAAGTCCAGATTGCTCTCCCCGGTTCTTCTAGGAGTGCGGTCCCCTGACACCTAGTCCAGCCAGCCTCTCCTGCCAGTGCTGTGACTATGTGGGTCTCATGTACCCCTGTTCCTAGACGCCAGGCCTTTCCCCCATTGGCCCTCCCTGATGCTGACCTTCCAGACGCCCGCCCCACTCGTCCAGTGGGGGCTCCCAGTTCCCTGGCCCTCCACACCTGGCTGGATCCTCCTCTGACAGGGCACCCCTTTGTGTGTGTTGGTGACAATCCCTTATCCCTCACCACCGTGACCCCCCAGCCTGGGTGGAAACAAGCCCGAGCTGATACATCGATGGAAACTCTTAAAGGCGCTCTGGCTGCGTTCGTTCACCTTTTTCAATCACGGGATAGTCCTCATGCTCTGTGACTCATGCTGAAGAGCCTTGCGTGTCCCCCTCCCTGGGAATCAGTTTCCCCTGATTCACTGGCCACATGCTTTTTTCCCTGGGGAGGAAGTAATTCTCTGGATCGCCTTTCACATTTGCTGGAATATTTCTCAGAAGTTGGACAGGCTACCTGGGAAAGGCCAAAAGGAGGTGTGACGCAAACAAGTTTTCTATCAAGTGAAGACATGAAAACATTAAGACCAGTAATTGAAAAGAATATCCTTCAGCATTGTTGCTATGGCACATTCAGATCACACGAAAATATAAATCTTGTTCCCTGAAAGCAAATGCAGCTGAAAAGACAGGAAATTTCTTCCCCAGGAATTGTCACCCTCAGAGGAAGCGTAATTTTGTTAACAAAAGGAATACTTACACCAATAACAGCAGCACGACAGCCTCAGACTCATCCTGTCCCCAGTGAAGGAGCGTGCTCTGACACGCAGTCAAAGAGCATTTCCGTTTATTTTACAGTTGATTGTGTTCAACTCATCCAGAATCTGCTGAATTAAGCCTCGTGGTTAACAGCACAGACTTTGGAGACGAGCAAATCTTCAAGAGCAGTTTTGCCAGTTTCTAGATCTGTGATGTGATGTTATTTTACTTGTAAATTGGGATGATGGTATCCACTCGAGAGGACTGAATAGAATAAAACGGTTAGCTCCATTCCGAGCACACAGCGAGTGTGCTGTGAGGCGTGTGAGATACACAGACACGGGCACTGAGCGTCGGGAGACGACCCTCCAGACTCTCCATTTGGTCGACAGCTGAGCTATCTTGACCAAACGCCTTCTATCCTACGGAGGGAGATGCTCTGCCTTAAAACAGAAATAAAATGGCTTTTGAATCTCTGCATCCAGCCCTAGAGCTTCCTCCCGCCCCCAGCTGTGGGGAGAGGCCCGAAATTCACGTCCGCCCCGTCGCCTCTTCGGGCTGCTGAGCGCTCCCCGGGCAGGCAGGGCAGCCATGGTCTGTTCCACGCTGACGTCCAACAAGGACGCATAGCTGCCCCGGGGACTTCTGGTCGCCCTGCCGGCCCTCACGGAGGTGAGCAGAGCCCAGGACGAGGGGCCAAGATAGGAAAGTATTTCTGTTTCAGGGCAGAACCGAGTATGAGTCACAGCCAGGGAAGTTTCAGATTATCAAGAGACTGTTTATCTTATTGGATTAGTCACACACATGCCAAGATATGGCAATAAAATGTACATTCGTCATAGGTTGCATTTCTTGAGCACGGGTAAGGGCCAGCGCTGTACATTATCCACATCTAATTGTTATAGCAATACTTCGAGGCAGGCACCATTATTTCTCCTCCTCAGGTTCTCTCCACTCCATGGCATGCGTATGCACAAACTTCTACTGCGGGACGTCAAACAGTGGAATGGAAAGACGTACCATAATCTTGAACACAAAAGTTCAACATCATAAATATATAGTCTTCCTAAAAAATTATAAATTTAATGCACTTCCCCCCCAAAAAAACTAATTGATTTTGTTGGAGGGGGACGAGCTAGATAAGTGGATTCTCATATGAAAAAATAAACAAGCAAGATAGGCCAGGAGAATCCTTGAAAAACTAGAAAATAGATACTCTCTCAGATATTAAAGTATAAGGTTCTAATTATTAAAACAACATTTTTGTTTGCATAAGGACAAAAACATCAGTAAAAGAGTGTGGAAAGTCCAGCAATATGTTAAATAAGCACAGAAATTTAGGATGTGACCAGGTCAGTTGGAGAATGATGTATTGTTCAGTAAACGGCACTGGAACAACCAGGTGGCCATCTGGAAAAATAAAATAAAGTAAAATAAAATTAGCTCCCTACTTCACAGCTTATAATAAAATAAAAGCCAGATGGATCAAGTATTGAAATGTAAAAAATGAAGTCACAATATATTCAGAAGAAAAATTGGGAGATTTTAATTTCAGAGTGAGAAAGACCTTTCTAAATATGATAAACACCCAGAAGCCGGGGCCGGCCCAGTGGGGCAGTGGTTTAGTTTGCACCTTCCCCTTTGGCGGCCCAGGGTTCGCTGATTCAGATCACGGGTATGGACCTACACACCACTTGTCAAGCCATGCTGTGGCAGGCATCCCACATATAAAGTAGAGGAAGATGGGCATGGATGTTAGTTCAGGGCCGGTCTTCCTCAGCAAAAAGAGGAGGATTGGCAGCGGATGTTAGCTCAGGGCTGATCTTCCTCAAAAAGAAAAAACAAAAAAAACAAAAAAACCCCAGAAGGCATAAAATAATTTTTAAAATTCTGCTTGGAAAACTAAACAAAGTTAAAAACAAACAAGTATACGTGTGTGTGTGTATTTGAGATTCATACAACAAACAAAGGACTAATTTCCAGGTACATAAAGAGTTCTTATACTCCAATAAGGAAAAGACCAACACCCTAGAGAAAATGCGCAAAAGACTTGGGAAAGGAGAATAAAAACAGTTGTCTAAAAATGAAAGGATGCCCACCCTTACTCACACCAAGAGCAATGCACATAAAGCTACAGTGAGAGGCCATTTTCAGCTAACGAAGTTAACAAAGCTTTCCAGGAGGAAACAGCACATCAGGCACAGCTGGTGAGAGAATGGAGACACGACCACAAGGGAGACCCTAACTACCCAACTGTCTGATACAGAGATTTTCTCACCCAGGAATTCTGCTTACAAGAGTCTGTCTTACAGGGACATCTTCCCATGTGTGCAATTACCCTCCCACATTGCAGCATTGCTGCCCAGAGCAAAAGACTGGAAGAAGCCTAAAGGACCATCCACAGTTAAACAATGGCTCAGCTATAGAATGGCCTGCTGGGTAGCCACTAAAAAAGCAGTTAAGTAGATGGCATGTGCCAGTACAGAACAGCCTCAAGATATTTTAAGTGAAAAACTAGGTAAGTCCGAGAAAAGAAGCTTCGAGAAATTGAGTAACTCACCTAAGATAACCTTGCAATTAAGTAGGGTGTTGGTACCAGGACTCGACTCTTTCTGAGTACACAGCCTGCTTGACTGGGCACGTGATATCGAACCTGAAGTGAGTTCACTCACCTGCTGCACAGCAAGCCAATCTCTGACACCGGGTGTGGTGGAAGAAAGTAGGACTTTATTACTGCACAGCGCTGAGCAAGGAGAGAGGGCAGCTAACGCTGAAATCCCAAACTCCCCGAAAAGCTAAAAGGAAGGTTTTTTATTTGGGGTTTTAGGTAGGGGAGGGGTAGCATACGGCCTTGCTGGTAGGACTTTCCCACCAGCCTGTCTTTGGCCTTGAGACTACTTGCAGAGAGGAGGGAGCCCATGACCTTGCTGGTCAGCAGCTTTCCCACCAGCCTGTATCTCTCTGTGGGGAGGAGATAATGAATCCAGGTGCTTGCCCTTGACAGTGTCTGTCTCCATGGAGGACAGTGGATTCTGGAGCCAGGAAGCCAGGGAGTAAGCAGGGAAAGAGTGCTTTGGTTTTACCCTCATATATGCTGGGTTTAATGTAGGGAAACTCTTATCAGCGTCGGTATCACAGGGGCACTGCTGTTCTGTGCTGCAGAAAAGCCACATTGCTGATGAGGCAGCGAAGTCAATGGACTCATCTTCTGGGACTCTGTGGACCTATTATTTCATTGGGCAGTTCTTCAAGGAGCAAGGGGGCAGGGTGTGGGATAGGGGATGACTGCAAGACTTTGAACCACTTACCAACTGTTTCTTGAGCAATTGACTAAAGCTTTCCCTTAACATCTGTCAGACGTGTCAGGACCAGCAGGAAAGGTATTGCTTATGGATTCCTCTCTGGGTGTCCGAGCAGACCTGAAGCTGAGAGATCTAGCATTGGGAAACACAAAGATTTGCCCTCTAACCCCTCGGCTCCTTGGAAAGCATTTTGTACCCTGAAGAAAGCCAGGTACTTACGGCAAAAACTTTCCTGTTCTGAAGGGGAAAGCAAAGGAGGGCATTAGCAGTTGTTGAAAGGCATGTGGCAACATTGCAGTTCAGTTCAGCAGAGGAAATGAAGGCAGAGCTCTTATCTAATTAAAACAGCTCGGGGACAGAACATGGGCAAAGTTTAATTACCTAACTTGGCGTTTGGCCCAGAGAAGAAAGCTTAGTATTTCTTTTCTTGCACAAACTGTCAGGAAACCTCAAATTATAGTGCTTGCTTTAGAGCTGCAGGGAATTCTTCGTCCCTAAATCCCTTGGTGCTTGACACACATGAATTACTTGGCCCTTGGGAGGCTTCCCACAAAAAGAAATCACTCGTTTTTCTACAGATGGGGAAACTAAACTTGGTTCTGAAGACTTTACCCAACAATCTGAGGGCCTCACCTCTGGTATCTCGTTTAACTCCCAGGTTCTAGTCCCCTGGGATTAGTCTTCACTGAATTAACCAAGTAGAAGAAACCCTGATTAGCACAAATGCGTTGGCATGTCCTAGAGATCCTCGGGGTTGGCTGTTGTTGTTAGTGGGCTTGTTTCTGTGGTAGCAGGTGTGGAATGTGGTCTAGTGGGCAGCCAGGAAACCTGGGTTTATTTCTGGTCTGCTGTTCACCTGTTCTGTGCCCCTGGGCATATCAATTTACCTCCCTCAGGCTTGGTTTTGTCATCTGTAAAGTGAGGAAATTTGTGTTAAATCAGATAAACTCTTACCAAGAACTGCAATCTATAAAGCAGATGGAGCAAAGCCAGTCTGGTGGAATTACACAAGAGGCCATGGGGGCCCGTCCTTCCTCACTCATCCCTCACGGCCTCGAGGATGACCTTCCTTCATTTCCGAAGAACTCTGGGGTTCCTGGGTACAGGAAGATGTTGGTCAAAGGGTACGAACTTTCAGTTATAAGATGAGCAAGTGCTGAGGATCTCGTGTACAGCGTGGTGCCTGTACTGGGGCAAGGAGCTGGGGAAAATGAGGAGATGCTGGCCAGAAGGACGAACCTGCTGTTATACAGGATGAGTAAGTCTAGAGATTAATGAACAGCATGACGACTGTAGTCAGTAATCGGCCCTGGACACTAGAAGTTCGCTGAAAGAGCAGATTTCAGGTGCGGTGACCACACACACACTAGACAGTAACTGAGGAGATGGGCAAGTGGAGCAGCTTGACTGTAGTAACCCCTGACTGTGCGTGTGTCTACCAAAGCACACTGTACACTCAAACACACCCACTGTAGTAACCCCTGACTGTGCGTGTGTCTACCAAAGCACACTGTACACTCAAACACACACACTGTAGTAACCCCTGACTGTGCGTGTGTCTACCAAAGCACACTGTACACTCAAACACACACACTGTAGTAACCCCTGACTGTGTGTGTGTCTACCAAAGCACACTGTACACTCAAACACACACACTGTAGTAACCCCTGACTGTGCGTGTGTCTACCAAAGCACACTGTACACTCAAACACACACACTGTAGTAACCCCTGACTGTGCGTGTGTCTACCAAAGCACACTGTACACTCAAACACACACACTGTAGTAACCCCTGACTGTGCGTGTGTCTACCAAAGCACACTGTACACTCAAACACACACACTGTAGTAACCCCTGACTGTGCGTGTGTCTACCAAAGCACACTGTACACTCAAACACACACAACTCTTACGTTCTGAAAAAGTCAGTTATCATGTGGACAAGAAGTCAATTCATTTACATAAAAGCAATTAATCCTGAAAAAACACATTCGGAAATTAAAAATAAGAGTATTTAAACTAAAATTGGTTTACTGTTCTATTTTTTAATGAATCAAAAAGTTAAAATATTTTATTGAAAAATAATAATATTATATTGGATACTTGAAATCTGCCAGGAGAGTAGATCATAAATGTTCTCACCACACACACATACACACAGACAAGACGGTAACTCTGTGAGATGACAGATGTGTGCATTAGCTTGGTGTGGTCATATTCCACAATGTGTACAAATATCATATCACCCCACCATATACCTTAAATGTATACAATTTCTATTTGTCAATTATACCTCAATAAAGCTTGGGGAAATATTTATTAAAACATTCCCAAAAAGAAAAGAAAAGGACACCAAGGGTCATGTGGTTTCTGAAGCCCCATCACAGGCTGACATTCACTAGCTCTGTAAATCCATATTCTGTAATTCTATAAAGACCTAAGTAAATGAATAAAAGAATTCTTGAACCCACTTGCAAAATAAAGGCAATATTCTTCCCCAATAATATGAAAACAACCACGAAACACCTGTTGTATCTTTGAGTAATTCCAAGCAAACTTTGGAATAAAAAGATTCATCCTGTCACTAAAATGAACAAACAATAATAACTAGCATGACTACGTGCCCGTCAGTGTTCTAAGCCCCTCACATGTGTTGATGTATTTGGTCCTCCTAATGACCCTGGGTCCTACGATTATCTCCATTTTCCCACTGCAGAACTGGATGCAGAGGAGTGAAATAACTTGCCAGTTCAGTTAGCTAGTGAGAGGCAGAGCAGAGCTTTCAACCCAGCCGTGTGAGTCAGACCTCGTCCTTGGATTTCTGTACTCAGTGTAAGCCCCTGGAATATTAATTCACATACAATGTTCCTGATGGAACCAAAGAAGGGTAAAATGTTGGAGTTAGAATGATTCTTAGGAACCAGTGTATTCCAAATCTTTCATTTTATAAATGAGACCAAGTTAAGAAGGGAAAACATAATCTCTTGGCCCAGCTGAAAATTTCACCATTTTTCCTAAAGTTTCTCCAAATGATTTCTATCAGAATTTGGAACTTAAAGACTTAAATTTCTTTGAAAACTAAAACAAGTATTAACTCAGAAAACATCAGACAAATAGAAGTTTTAAGGCTTAGAGTAAATGATCCTTAGCTTAGGCGGTTGTTTACATTTTGTTGTGGTGAGTTTTCCATTCAAATCTTCTGATTTAGCTCCAGAAAGGCACTTCAAAACAGCAGCATCCAGAGTTCTGCCTGGATAGTTCAGTTATCACAGAGAAATCACAATAGTTAGGGAATAAGACATAACAGGTTGTACGTTTCTAAGAGATTATAGTTAAAATGCCCAGGGCCAAGAATTTTTCAGCCACCCAAGCAGTACAAAAATTTTCCTGAAGTTCAAAGGCAGAAATGTATATATGAATTAAGTCCTTTCATTAAAAAGATTTGTTTTAGCCTCAAATCCCACATTTGTTCAAGTTTGGATGCTTGACATCACTGAGAACCCACCAAAGAATGACCGTTTGGTTCAACACAGCAGCCAAGAACCAACCACGAGAGTCTCCAGAATCAAGACATTTCTTTTTAAGGGTTCATGTCAGAGCTGAAATGCAGCAAGTTGAAGTCTGGAGACTCCTTCTGTAGGACACTGTGTAAGCCGCTTGTTTCAGGAGAAAAGTACACCTCATTCTGGAGATAAAGCATGAGGCCTATCTAGCCAACTTCTCTAGGAGTGAGCACGTCTGAAGACAGATTTGGCAGGTTTATTTCAAGTGTGAAAACCCAGCCAGCCTCTGAAGCACATATTGAAAATACGGCAATTGCAAAATTTTCTTCTAAGTGTCTAATGCCCTCTAATGAAAACTAGACACCAACAAACTAAATACTTAGGAATTTATGAGAACAGAATCATTTCAGAACACAACAGCCTTTTTTCACTGACATAAACAAAAGACTAATATTTCTTTATATGATAAGCACATTTACAAATGAATTTTTAAAAACTAAACTGCACAAACATTTTAAAAATTCTGAACATTCACATGGGAAAATAGTCAACCTCACTGTAGTCAACAGAATAACAGATAAGTGCAAACACACACAATAAATGTACCAGGCCAGGTGAGTGCTTGTCTGCCCTGCTCATGTTTATTTGTTCAAATAAGGAGGAAGACAACTGGCTGGTCCATCTTGGGGACACACACTCTTATTTAGATCCGAGCTATTTTCTTCTTTAATGAGTTAAGTTTTACTTAGAGACGCTTGGTAGAACGTTGGGGGACTTAAAATTAAAAAGGGGCACCTCTTCTTTTCTGGTCTTCTTTATTCCCTAACCTATGCAAAAAGATAAATCACTTACTAGGATTAACCCAACAGGCTCAGTGAACTGAAATGAAAAACTGAGCCAAACCGAAAGAGCAGGCCCTGTAAACTGAACCGATGTGTTTGGACTCCCAAAACACTGTATTTCTTTAATTTTATGACACCCTTATTTTTAACATTTAAGAATTTTTGACATAGTGATTAGTTTAAAAATTCATGTAAAAAAGACTTGAATGCCAGGGAGTGAAGTGGTTTGGTGTCATTGACTGTACTTTCACAAGCTTAGAACCATAATTAGAAAGGCCTCTGCATTCATTCACTCAATTAGCTATTCGTCTGACAAATTATTGTGTATTGAGTACCTACCATGTGCCAGGCACACTTGTGGGCACAAGGAAGACACAGACAAAAAGTGGGCAAAGACCCTGATCTCATGAAGTTTCATTCTAGTGAGGAAAAATAGATAGTAAAAAATTCAACCAATAAATAATTTCCAATTGTGATCAATGCTGCAAAGAAAATAAGACAGAAAGAGCAGGAAAGGAGGTACACAGGGAGGCTTCTCAGATTAAATGACATGAGAGCAGAAAGGTGGGGGCTGAGCAGTTGGGAGGGTAGTCCCTGCAGAGAAAACAGCAAGTGCAAAAGCCCTGAGGCAGGCAGGCTTGAGCTCAGTGTAGGGGAGGAAAGACTTTACCTGTTCCTCCTAGATTCAGTAGCTGGGTCTACGAAATAAACTGACAACAGACAGATTAACAGGAGAAAATATTTTCAAATGTATTAATAATCTTCAATGTTCCATGTGTGGGGGCATCACAGGAAAAGAGTAAATACCCACAAAAGTGGTGAGATCTGACAGCTTATGTAGAGATTTGAGTCTTAACAGGGGAAGGGGAGAAGGATGTGGGCAGTTTAGGGGAGAATAATTGTTTTTAGGAAAGAAAGTGGGCCCTTGGAAGAATAGACGGGGGGTATGATAGCTTGTGATAAGTTTGTCTGGTGGTGGTGTCAACCTCTAGTCGTCTCTCCTGTGACAAGAGTCCATCTCCCTGGTAGACGATGCTCCCGGGCAGGGGACCTATGACCCTGGAGCTCATTTCACAGGATCTGTCTTTGGGGAGAGAAGAGGAGTTCACAGAAAGCCTCTCTCGCATTTGCTGTTTTTCAAGTGCTTTCAGCTCACAATAATCAATGTACAAGAGCACCTCTTGGGGTGACGTGCCCTGAACGTCTTCCACTGTCACCACCCACATTGGAGTTTTACAATTCTTCGGGGTGACTGGCCATGGACACTGTGCACGGCGTGCTCTGACAGGTTGTTTTCAGCTCTTCTTCTGGTCCTTGTAGAACTTTGGGACTGACCATGGATTATACTCCTTCAGACCTCTCTGGAGGTCAGCTGGAAACCCACAGTCCTTCCAGATGCTCTGGTCAGCGACGGGTGCCTATCCCGGCTGAAAGAGAAATTTGGCACGGTCAAGCCCCTGCTCTCGAGGCTGGTCTGTGTCTCCATCACACACGCACGCAGCTTTCTCTCTATGCAGGGACATCTCCTGTAATGTCCCAAAGGCCCCCGGTTCCTGCTTTACCAGAAACGATGGAAGAGCAGTCATTTCTCTCAGGACGAGCACTTGCTTCCCTTAGTACATGTCCATGAGCTTCTGTTCCGGGTTCTTCTCTTTTAGCACTAAGCAGCATGGTAATGGATCTCTTAAAGGTATTTTATTCAACTAACAGGAATCCAAATTTAAGCTAAATCAGCTAATTTAAGCTAACTTGAGCTAGAAACACAAATAACACAACAGGCGTGAGTTTTGCTGATGAAGTTCAGGATACTCCCCCCCCCAACAAACTTGTCACAGCTGTCATATCTCCCATCTATTCTTCCAAGGGCCCACTCATCTTTCCTAAAAATCAATTACTCTTCCCTAAATTGCCTACATCCCCTTCCCCTATTAAGACTCAAATCTCTGCGTAAGCTGTCAGGTCTCACCGCCTTCATGGGTGTTCGCTTTTTCTGGGATGCCCCCATGCATGGAACATTGAAGATTAACACATTTGTATACCGTGTCTCCTGTTAATCCGCCTGTTGTCAGTTTATTTCATAGATCCAGCTATTGAGCCTGGGAGGGACAGGGAAAGTCTTCCCTCCCCTACACAGGGAGGAGGAGGAGTGTCACTACGTCAATAAGCATAGGCACTGTCAGTGAGTAACACAATGAACACGTACATACGTAACATGCTGAGGTAGCGTCCCCCGCCCACCACGTTATTAAAGCCGTGGTGTGTCTTACAACTGTGGACTCTCAGAATCATGGGAATTTACCTCCTTCTTCTCCAGATGCTCCGGCATGGGGAATTCCCACCACAAAACTTTAGGAAGCTCTGCCTTCAATAGGAATGTTTCTAAAGAAATGTCACACAATAATACATTGCAATCTTTTTTTGAAAATGAACATGAATTACCTTATTAGATTAGTCTAATAAGATTACCCATTTAGTCCCAGAAAACAGGCTCCTGAGAGAATGAACGCTGAAGTCCTTTTTATGGAGATGGGGGCAGGGAGGGAGTGGAGGCAAGATTCTGGGCACTGAAAACCGGACTGAGGGAAATGAGGGGCAAAGGAAGAGAAGAGGGAGCGCGGGAGGCAGGTGCTCGCCACGGCTGCACTATTGCACATACCAGGAGTAAGGCATTTCAGGGAACATCCAGCTGACTGCACCCCAGCTGGTTCCCAGTAACGCCCATTTCAGATCTTCTTGTCACTGTTCACATTTGGTCTCTAATGGCAGCCTCCACAGAAACAGAAATGAAACCAAGGACTGAATATTTATATTCATGAGGTAAAACAAAATTACTTTGCCAAGTGTTTCAGTCAAGTGTTGACAGGAAATTAAACCAGAATTCATGGGGGAATGAATTTTCTAAGTTTTAGATTTCAGGCAAAGTGAGTTATGAGGAGCTGTTCTTGGCATGAAACCAGCTCCCTTCCTTCCAGTGGAGGGTCTCTGTTCCTGTTACAAGTGACTCGCTGGGCTTCTTCAGTGAAGTCCCTTCTCCATGGAGGTCTTGGCTTCTCCATTCACCCCAGATAAGACCTGTAAAGCATCTGAGCTCCTGGATAAGAAGCAGCATTTCAGGACAATTCGGTATTGGTGTGATGATGAAATCAATGACATCATTATCCCAGTTCTCCGGGTACAGCCCATGAAGAGCTTCCATTGTCTTCTCACAACAGGCCCTTACAGTGGCCTTCAAAGCACAGACATTACTCTTCAGTTATCTCAAAGCTCAGCCAAGGGTTATGAAAGGTTGAAGCAGGATTCAGAGCTACCCTGAAATAGCTAACCACCATGCTTACAGAATAAGGCTGTTTCAAAGTACATTTCATACAGATCTTCCACGGCAACAGAGCACAATGCTGGCGCAAGGGGAACAACTGAACAATGGAAACTAAATGTCCAATTGCAGTTGGCCCGATGATGCCAGGCCCTGGAATTCACACACTCTCAGAAATGCACCGTGGCCGTTTCTTGGTTAAGAAAATGTGAGCTGGGGTTTGAGCTGAGCCAGCTGCAGGTCCCCTTCCCGACTGCCACATCTGCCTCTCTGATGCGTTTCTCCTGCTCCCGCTGTCTTGGGGGGCACCCCCTCTTCATGGTGAGGTATAAGCAGACAGGCTGCAGACATAGCCCCACGGACCAGCCCATTCCAGGAGGAATTCCAGTACAATTCCACTCCCTGTACATGCTTCACAACGTGTGAGCACTGCCACCACAGTGAGAAGGACACAGGACTCGGGAACTCTCCAAAACACTCCATGTGGTCACCTTTCCTTAATGAGGAAACAGGTTTTGCCTCCTACGTGTCCACCAGAAGTTAATAAATATTGCTTCCTCTTCGCAGAGTTCTGCTCATCTTGATAGGGTCTACTGCAGAAGCTAACCTCCCCTGTGAGGCTTTGCACACTCTCTGCCTCCTTGGTTTCAATTCATTCCACAAATCTCCCCAACTTTCCATCTCCTCTCCCATAAGGAACCTCACCTTCTACACTCTCCCTTCCTCTTCCACTCTTTCCTCCTGATTTGCCACGAAGAAAATTCTTATTGTCTTGCCCATGCGTTAAGTATTAGAAATGGAAAAGCCAAGTGTGCAGCCCAACAGAGCCCTGGCGGAGAAGGTGGAAAGGACAGTGAAAACCAGGAGGGGCAGGACAGGTGTGCTCCTCACAGAGATCATCACTCCAGTAGCAGAATTACAGGAAACAGGAGTGGAGCAAAAGTGAGGCTACAGACCCCTCTGGCATCTGACTCCATTTCCATGTCACAAATGCTAGCAGGCAGAATGGCCCGGCATCCACCTCCTGACAATCGGAGGTGGCAGATGCAAGCACAGTCTTCCAGGCTTGTCACTGTAGTTAGTGCATTCCCAGACCATCAAGCCAGGGAGCAGGTGTAAACCATAAAAGGGGCATTGGGAGCTACAGGAAGGGCTGAGGGGCCAGAGCCAGACAGAGATGACAGAGCAGACAAGTCGTGTTTGTGAAGAGCATGAGGGGAGCGTGACCTGAGAACTGTGGATGCTCTTTCACACACACCATCTTTTATCATCTCAACTGGCCCGGGAAGTGTCCTGAGGGTAGACCCAAGGCCTGTGTGGCTCCCAAGCCCATGTCTGCCCCCGCCCAGGCCCACGGGTAGCTAAGTGCAGTCTGTTTGTGAGGCTGGGGACCAGCGTACAAACAGGGCCCCGAGACTTTACATCTTATGGGATCTTTTCGGAGAGTAAGGGTTTAATAGTCAAGACAACAGTGTGGGCTTTGGATAGGACAGCCCAGTGCCAATTGTGGCTCTGCTACTTATCCTTTATGTAGACTTTGGGCAAATGGCTTAAGCTTCTGAAACTTAATTTCTTCTGCTGCAAAGTGGAGTTGTGAGGTTTAAATGCAGAACACATTGCAATCAGCCCAGAGCCTGGCATACAGTGTGGACTTGATAAACATTATTATTATATTACTAGCTAGACTACCCATTGTTTGAGAGTGCAGCTGGAAACACTGGGGAAGGAGAAAAGGAGAAATATCCAGGAGGTCGAATTGGAAAAAATTCCAGCCATCGGTTTGCAAGGACCAGCACCAGCCTTGGGCCCTCGCCAGTACTGGCTCTCTGCCCTCAGTTCCCTTCTGCCTACAAAGCGCCCCCGCCGCCGGCGCCCGGCTCTGTAGGCCTGTCCCGGGAGAGGAGCAGAGCTTTCCAGTTTTGAACCTGAGACGCGCGGCCCGGCAGTGCGCGCAGGTCCACGAGGGGACCACGGCTCAGAGGACTCCGGTCTGGGTCTTGTCCAGCCTTCCGGGCACTGCGCCCAGGCGGCCCGGCGCATGGGGGGACAGGCCGCCCCGAGCCCCAGCCCGCCCCGCCCGGGGGTTTTCAGGGTTTTCTGTGTCTACGATTTCCCTCCGTGTTCTCCGAGTTGATGATTTTCTGCAGAAAAACGGCTGAGAAAAAGAACCGATTTCATTTCCAGTTCCCATCACCGCGATTTCCACATGGATGTGACGTGGGGCCGGGCTTCCGAAATGCCGGGTGACTCACTGGGACACCCCGGCGGGGGCGGGGCGGAGGGGCGGGGCCAGGCCTGGAGGACAGAGCCGAGGCGGAGGCGGGGCCGGGGCGGAGGCGGGGCCGGGGGCGGGGCCAGGCAGGGCGGGGCCGGGCTGAGGGGCGTGGCCAGGCAGGGCGGAGGCGGGGCCTGGCTGAGGGGCGGGGCCAGGCAGGGCGGAGGCGGGGCCGGGGTGGAGGGGCGGGGCCGGGCGGAGGCGGGGCCGGTGGCGCTCTCGCGGCCCCCGGGCTCCCCCGGCTCGGCCCGGCGCGCTGCTCCTCCGCACGCTGCGCCCCCTGGCGGCCGTGGGCCGGGCGGAGCTGGCCGGCGGCGTCACGTGCCTGGAAAGTCCCGGTGGAAATCCCCGCGGCGCGGCGGTAAAACAGAAAGGGAAAAGGAGAAGCGGCAGTCTGCCGCCCGGCGCCCCGAGAGCCGCCAGCGTGCAGGGCGCCGCCTCCGCCCGCCCCGCGCCCCAGCCCGCCGCCCGGCCCCGGCCCCGGCCCGGCCGCACAGGTAAGCGCCCGCCGCGGGGACAGCCGCCCTGCAGCGCCGGCGCGGGCGCTCGGCCTCGCTGCCGCCCCCCTCCCGGGCCCCTCCCGACGGCGCGCACCCGCCTTGGGGGTCGCGGTCCTGAGCGGGGGGCGCGTCCGCTCCCGGCCCGCCGTCCGCGTCCTGCACCCCGGTCCGGGCAGGCGCCTGTCGGGGGAAGAAGGACACCTGCTCTGTGTCCAGTCTCCAAGCCGCTGACGCTTTCCTTGGCAAGCCGGGCTGCTCCAGGGTCTCCGGGCAGCGTTTGCGGCGTCCTCTGGACCACAGCCTCTATTATGGAGCAGCCGCTTACTGCTCCCTTCTCGTAGTCTAAGGTGCTGCTTTGATCTTTGCAATTCTTTGTGCAATCTTTGAATTTTTGGAGGGATACCTTCCAAAACTTCGATAAGGTATTTGTTGATAAAGTGTCAGTAAGGTAACAGAAATGGAAAAGAAGCGTAAGGGTAACATTGTGTGTCTTTCCCTGTAAGGACCTTGTAATCATAGGTCAGGGACATTTGTTGTTTAATCCTAAGTGTGCAGAAGTCCAAGACTTGGGAGTTTGGGCAAGGAGGCGATTCTGCAAGCTGTGCAGGGCTGCACCTGTGGGTGACATGACACTGGGCTGTGGAACATTGACGTTTGCGTGGCTTGCATATGGTTTACAGCTCTCAATATTTGAGATCTTTGCTTGAAAGATCTTTGGGTCAGAAGAGAATAATAGAAGAGTCAGAAAAGCAGAAAGAGGCAGCACTTAGCTGGTTTCAGATTGTCCTACTCCATCTGTTTCCACCCGAGAGCGGCCGGCGCTGCAGCCGCAGGTGTGCTGTTGTGGGACTAGGAGGGGGCAGGTGGTGGAAGACCTGGCTTCTAGGCAAAGCTCCGCCTCTGGACAGGTCAGGACCTGGGCAGGACCTATGCTTCTGTTGCCTTAGCTGCAGACTAAGGTGGTCGAGAGATTTCAGGACGGGGAATGAGGTCGTCTTTGATTTTTAGCGGCAGTCTCCAGAGCAGCCCTCAGCCTTCTGTAGCTGGTCGGGCAGAGCTTGCTGAGTGATGGAATGACATCGTGAGAGAACTCTTGCCATGCCACAGACGGGAGGTGTGCTGATGTTTTTGTTCCTTCATCGTGTCGGTGGTCCTGCTGTAATTTTGCCTACTTGCACCTGCAGGGAATTCTGACATCACAGGAGAGATTACATCTGACCCAGAGAATGACTTCTCCCAGGCCTCACCTGGCAAGCAGATTAGGAATCCCGATCCAAAACAGAAAACTCCTCAGAAGCAGCCTCAGGTCATCTTGTCCCTCTCGCCTTTGAGTGGTCCACAGGCATTTAAACCACCTCATCAATGGCTTTAAGAGAGCCTACACCCACCAGGAGTGGATTCCCTAAAATCCAGATTTCTTCTCCCACTTACATAGGTTTAAGGTCTGTCTCAACTAGGATCCTGCCCTGGCAAACGGTATGATGGAGGAGTGGGATTGATAATCACTGTGAAACTTCCTAGGGAGTGTCTCCATGCTCTGAAACCACCTTTGTCTTCATTTTGGAAATTAGGATGTGCGGCAAGGCACCCTACAAAGGGCTGGTGAATGAGAGCTGCTCTCCACACAGCTCCACCCTGCAAAGACCCCGCGTTGCATCAGCTCACTTCATTCCACTCTTGGCATGGGTTGTAGATGCTGGTTTTGGCCCCTCCTCTTGCACTTCTCCTGAGTGGCCCCTGGCTGGAACTTCTTTCCTTGTCTGCTTCCACACTTCCATTTCCTTCCACCAGTCAGTTAGGCTTGAAGATTCCAGGGTGAAGACAGGGTGGGAAATGCATCTCAGTGTTGGTACCTGGAGGAGGAGGAGAAGTCTGGTTGGCAGCTGAGCTGAAATCATTGGGCTCCAGTGTCTGCTCTTGGAAGTGTAGAACTTATTATTCTGTTACTGTTATTATTCTGTTTCTTATTCTGATGTTGTAAAGGTCAGTGGAGAGGTTCTGAAAGACTCCTGTTGGTTTGCTCTTAAAATTGCAAAGCATCTTTCTGGAAATAGGCTTTTTCATTGGTCATAAAACATTCAGTTTAACTCTTTATAAACATTATAATAAATTTTATGAATCAACGCTTTATAAATATTTCTCTTTGGGGCTAAAGAGGAAACTGATCAGCAGCCTGGGTGACAGCACAAAATTGCAGGATTTTTCACAAAATGTTTACTGTCATATCATGGGAGTAGGTGCTTAAAAGGGAGAAATCAAGACTTTGCAGAAGAGCTAGGTTTGCTTGGGAAGGGTATTAGGGGAGGACCCACGGCCTTGCCTGCTCCCTCATGCCTGTAACCAGCACTCAGCGCCCCTGAGGTCCGGTGGCAATCCCTCAGGCTGTCAGCATGAGATGGGAGCCTGAGTCAGCCAGGAGGTGCAGCATCTGCTGCTGGCAGACGGGCTCAGCTCCCTGATGAACGTTACTGAAAACGCGGGTTATCCCCCTCCTCTTCAGTACCCGCTCTCTGCCTTCCTTCTCTTGTTTAGACTAATCTTTAAAAGTGATGTAACTTAAAACACTCCAGTGTGAGTTAATCTTTGGGGCCAGCTAGTATCCTGGGAGTAGAGGTGACTAAGATCTTTGCCTACAGATTAGTATAATGACAAGCTCAAGCACTGGGGTTTCCTGCACCAGGTACTCGGGAGCAGGGTCAGAGTGGCTGACGGAATGGGTTTCCCCCTCCAGGTGCCGTGATCACAATGGCTGAGCACGTCCTTCCTCAGGCTCTGTATCTGAGCAACATGCGGAAAGCTGTGAAGATAAGAGAGCGGACTCCAGAAGACCTTTTCAAACCTACCAATGGAATCATTCATCATTTTAAGTCCATGCACCGATACACCCTGGAAATGTTCAGAACTTGCCAGTTTTGTCCCCAGTTTCGGGAGATCATCCATAAAGCTCTCATCGACAGAAACATCCAGGCCTCCCTGGAAAGCCAGAAGAAGCTCAACTGGTGTCGAGAAGTCAGGAAGCTTGTGGCACTGAAAACGAACGGTGAGATTCGCTGATGTCTGGGGGGCTCCTGTGGTGCGGCACCTGCTCATTCAGTTTTAATGGCATTGCCCCAGCTCCAGTCTCCTCTGATCCCTAGACACCATAGCATGGAAACTATATGGGGCATGTGATAAAAGCAAGCTGGCTTCCTGAATATTTTTATTAAGGATGCTTTGTAGTTGTGTGTGTTAGAGAGCAGAGCACACTGAGGCTTGGGGATTGCGTTTCTAAACACTTTGCTTCCCCCACCCCCGTTAGGTGACTTATGTATCTAATTCTTGCAGCTGTTTAATCATCTGTGAAATACCCTTTCCTGGCCGGTAATGGAAATATTAAAAGGCTTTAGGTTCAAAAGGAAAGCCTGGTGTGAAAACTGGTATTACTGTTGTCCCCACTGTCAGTAGGAAACACTTGTGGTGATGACATTACACTTGCTGAATTGGTGGCATTTTATGGGTTAACCAGTGCTTGGCTGTTGAAGGCGCGAGGGTCGCAGCAGCGTTCTGTCGTCTGTGGTCCCGTGATATGACACGGGGAGGTATTTCAGATTTTAGTGCAGGTGTCAGCCTTCTATGTCAAGGTTTTTAGGGGTTCCCAGCCCTGAACTTCTTGCTGTCTGTGCCTGTCTGCCTCTTGGCCCTTTATTACTAGTCTCTGTTTCCTGCTGTAAGCTGTACTGTTTTGTTTTTTAATTATTTCCTTTGAGCGAGAATGTGTACATCATAGAAGCATCCAAGCATGCTGTTTCTCGCAGCTACAGAATGCTACATTGTAACGTAGCTATTACCAGGAGCAGCTAGACTGTCCGCCTTCAACTGAGTGCTCCTTGTCTGGGAAAGAGCAGGAAGCTCAGGTCCTCTGCCAAGGGTGGTCCTAAACCTTCCTGACCGAAATGACACGTCCACGCGCAGACGATGACTTGATGAGAACGTTAACTGAGATGCGTGTTAACTTTGGCCGCGTCTGACTCTCGTGACTTGGAGTGACTGGGATGTGTTTTTCGCTTTGCTTTGAGGAGTCTCGTGCATCACCCCAACATCTTGCCTGTATTTTCAGAGCGTAGATTCTTAGAAACATCAGTAGAGAGAAAACTGGGTGGCTAGTGTTTACACAGTTCTTGGCATTAAATCAGTTGATGCACAGAAGTAGGTAATTAGGTTAAGTCATCATCAAGAGGTTTATATTCTTGACAGTTTGTGATTTTAACTCTCTCTCGTTTTCTTACAAAAAGAGATGGGGTCGACTTTGGGAGACTTGGAAACAGATTCTGCCAAATAGAAATGTGGTAGAACGAGGAAAACCTTCTTATCATGAACAGAATTAGTTGACATTTTAAGTTCACTTTGCTCTATTTCCTTAAGAGAAGAAATGGACATAAGTAGTAAACACTTGTTTTGCAAAGATAAGTCATTTAAATCAACAAAGATTCACCTTACAGATAAAACTACAAAAGCCAATGCCTTTTGATAACATTTTCTGGGAAGTAGGGATTTTAGGCTCAGAATGCTTTTATTTCTCCACTTTCAAGAAAATTCCTTAAAATTCTGGAAAAGGAAGAAAAGCTGTTTAGGGGAGGGGAGAAAGCAAATGGCTTTTCCTCTCTGATTTTTATTAGCACCTGTTTCTTTTTTTAAGCCCTCCCCCACAGGAGGGTTCAACAGAGTCAGTGGTCTGTTTGGGGAGGGGGTGATTCACAAGTTTGCATTTGAGGATATGAGACTGCGGTGAATGAGGAAGGGAGTAGGTGGCACAGAATTGAAACTTCATGCGAAAAATTCCAGCGTCTATTGGCTGCAGCAATTTCACTTGTATAATGAGTGGCTTATTCCAGCCCGCCCTGACCACACCCACTTGGAAAGTCCAGGGTGCACTTGGCAGTTTAAATGTCTACACACCAGAACAAAAAGTACAATAGCTGTTGCTCAATTGCTAGTCAAATAACTTAGCGCTGGGGAATTCCAGATGTTACTTAGGGAATTTTGTTCTGGTGCATCTCAATCAAGAACTGAAAGTAAGCAGAAGAAGAAGAAGGAAGGCCTTATCTGTGCTCTAGATTTTGCAAAGGGGAAATTTCAGCAGAACGCGGTCATTGCCACACGGCTTGAGCCATCTTCACTGTTTGTTCGTTTGGATACTTATTTAGCCAGTGTTTCTAAGTGTGTAAATTGAAGGCATACTGTCTGTGGATATACATTTGAGGGGTTTTCTTTGTTGCTTTGGTTTTTCTTACGGTTTGACTATAACGAAAACTTGGTAACATTTCACATAGCTTTTATTGCCCTACTTACAGAGCAGTGTAAGAAAACAGGTGAACCTTTCTTTATAAAACCAGCTGTGCACCTGCCAAAGGAGATTGATTTAACTTTTTTAATTAAAATTCCCCCCAAATTTTTATTGTTTGGAGGTTGTAAAAAATGCCATCTCTTGAATGTGGATCTTAACCTGTGAAAGTAACAAATTAATAGAATAAAATTAGATCTCTTTCTCAGAATGCTCAAAATTCTTAAAGTGCTAGCCCTAGACACTGGATTTGTGCCAGTGTAGACACCCAGGCTCTCCTTAACTTTTAGAAAGGGCTATGCAGCTGTTAGCCAGCAGGTTCACGTGAGGCGTTTCTGGGGGCCGTGGCAGGTAGGCAGCAGGTAATTAGTTTGCAGCTCTCACTGTCACTTCACAACCAGGAGAGGACATTCCAAGGCCCCAACGGCAGCAGGGGACGGTCCAGCCGTTTATCACGAAGTCACAGCCAGACCATCCCTGTCCAGCAAACGGGCAGGCCAGCCTCCTGGCTTGCACTGGGTGCCCGCTGTGGTCTCCTAGAGTTAGAGAGTCAGTGCAGAGTTGTGGCCAGGACGTGGAAGAGCAATGGAAAGGGACAGCCTTGAGAGATGGTAACCCGAAGGCCTCATGTCACACAGGGACAGAATCCTCAGAGAGGTTTAGGAATGGCCCCCAAGGCCACTCATGCAGTCAGGGCAAAGCCAGGCTGGAGCCGCGTCCCGCAGGATCAGGCCCTGGTCTCCGGCTCTGTTGCTCTCAGTCACTGAAAATGAGAGGAAAAGGATGCTTTTCTTCCTTAAAGCTGACATCAGCTTGTGAGCTGTTGTCATGTGGCCCCTGACTGAGAAATGCGCCACCTGCATCGCCCACCCGCCCCACTCAGCCACGAGGACAGCAGGGCGGGGTTGGTTCTGACCCGCTCCTGGGCCCTTGTTGCGGCTGCCTGACGTCCTTGCTCTGTCCGCAGGTGACGGGAACTGCCTCATGCACGCCGCCTCCCAGTACATGTGGGGCATCCCGGATACGGACCTGGTGCTGAGGAAGGCGCTGTTCAGCACCCTCAAGGAAACCGACACACGCAACTTCAAATTCCGCTGGCAGCTGGAGTCCCTGAAGTCTCAGGAGTTCGTGGAAACGGGGCTTTGCTACGATACCCGGGTACGTGTTCTTTCCTGTTTGGCATCTGTCGACTGGGCTCCATGGGGACACAGGACCCTCAGGCCAGCCCTACTGTCAGGAGCACGTAATGGGCCGGGTCACGTGCGCTCGGCCGAGCCCAGCACGGTCCACAAAGGACACCAAAACCTCCTGTCGCAGGAGCCCGAGGCTCCTGTCAGCCGGGCGGGCGGGTGCAGCTCCTGGCTGTGGCCGTGCACATGGCCGGGTCCCTCTGATCCTGGCCCTCCCTGCGCCTCCTTGGTTCTTTGGTCCGATCATCCTCTGCTTGTTTCCTGAGCCTGCCACTCATGCTCAGGCGCCAGCCTCCCCGGTCTCGGTCACAAGCTGGGAATTTTGTGCTCATTTGGACAAGGGGCTCCAGTGTTATGCCTCATCAGGGATTTTTCTGAAGGCAGGTGCTGTCCCCATCCTCCCCCATTTCTCAGTCTGCCTTGTAGTGGAAAAAGTAAAGGAAAAAAACCAAAATGAGGAAAAAAGGGTGATCATTTGAATGATGATTTCCAGAAAGGGGAAGAGTAAGCTGAGTTAAATAAATGAATAATTACAGGTGGAGTCAGAATGATTTTTGACGCAGAGTCCCTTCAATCATCTTTTTCCATCTCCCCTCAGAACTGGACTGAGGAGTGGGACACCCTCATCCGAATGGCGTCCGCGGACACCCCGGGGGCCCGAGGTGGCCTGCAGTACAGTTCCCTGGAGGAAATACACATATTTGTCCTTTGCAACATCCTTAGAAGGCCCATCATTGTCATCTCAGGTGAGAGACCACCCCGTGTATTTGAGTGTGTTCCCGCTTTGATGTCCTGACTCCTGGGAAGAACCCAGAGCACCACAGTTACAGGCCAAGTCGAATTTGATGGGAGTCACCTGAGGGCCTTATTTGTTCTTTCTCTTTCCTTAAACAGACAAAATGCTGAGAAGTTTGGACTCGGGCTCCAATTTCGCTCCCTTGAAAGTGGGCGGGATTTACTTGCCTCTCCACTGGCCGGCCCAGGAGTGCTGCCGATACCCCATCGTCCTTGGCTACGACAGCCACCACTTCGTGCCCCTGGTGACCCTCAAGGACAGCGGGCCAGGTGAGAAACTGACACTCGATTCCCTTTGTGACTGCTGGCAGACAGCGTGCACCCCGCTCCCTGGGAGCGTCAGGCTTCACTCTTGCTCCTGGTTGAAATGGGCTCCCTGAGCCTCCGTTGTTGAAACTCAGGGTTCTGCCATGTGCATGGTTAGCGGCATTAATGCCACAGCAGTGATTGAAGCCCCTGCCTTTCCGTGTAGGGCGTGGGCAGCCCCTCAGCACATAGTTACGGGTAGAGGTGCGCCTGTAGCATCACCATGACGTTTCTGTAACACACGACACTTGGCACACAGAGCGCAGCCTGGCACCGAGGAATGCAGCTTAGCTGCTGTGGGGACAGCTAACTGTGCAGTTGAGTCCATCAAGTGCGTTATTTTGTTTCATGGCGTCCTCACAACATCCCAGTGGGCTGTAAGCCTTGGTAGCCTCAGGTCACAGGGGAAGCACTTGCAGCTCAGAGAAGTTAAACAACTTGGTGATGTCACAGAGCTTGATAGTGGCAAAGTCAGGATTCGAACTCAGGTCCATCTGATCCTGAAGTGTGGAGATTTAACCAATGAGATCCGCCCCCTCCAGGCAGCTGAATACTCTGTGAGCTTCCTGGAAACTGCATTGTCTGCTAGAGTCAGTGCAGTCTCCTTCCACGGCTGGGCGTGTAGCCAGAGCGTGCTTTTCCACCCCATGCTTGCACCCTTTCTGTGCCTGCAGAATTTCACCATTACCCCTCTGTGGCCTCACACACAGTTTCGTTCAGTAGAATCATATTTCGCTTGTGTTATTTTTCCCTCAGAAATCCGAGCCGTTCCCCTTGTTAACAGAGAGCGAGGAAGATTTGAAGACTTAAAAGTTCACTTCTTGACGGATCCTGAGAACGAGATGAAGGACAAGCTGCTGAAAGAGTATCTGACAGTGATGGAGATCCCGGTGCAGGGCTGGGACCATGGCACCACCCACCTGATCAACGCTGCCAAGTAAGGGTTTCCCCCTGCTCCGTCCTCGGCGTCCGGCTCCTGCTTCAGCCGCATGAGCTGCTCCCGCCGGGGCCTTGGCAGCGAGCAGCTCTGGAGCCGGTTTCCCCCGATGGGAAACACACGGAGAGGCTTGTGTGCGGGCGGAGGCTCACCTCAGGCCTGCTGACTTTGGTGTCAGATGGGAACAAGTGCTGGTTCGGAATGATCTCCCTGCACATCTGGAGGCTCAGACTCAGAATTAAGAGTGTGTTTACATCAGAGATAGTAGTTTTTTTTTTTTTTAATTGCCCTGGTCTTAGATCAGCAAGTGAAAATTCTTGGAAACAAAAGCCTTTCTCTCTTGGCTTCTTGGCGAGGACAGATGGACAGACACATCAGACACAGACTGGGTTGCAGAATGTGTGTATGTGGCAGCTGTATGATTTTGCCACATGGAAAGTGGGGGAGAGACCCAGAGTACCTGGTGTGCAGGTGTCCAGACTTTAAACGCCAGCTTTATGATAGAGACACCTGTTTCTTAGAACTTGAAAGGCATGAGAGATGACCACAAAGGCGTCAGGGAATTGGTTTCTCAGGGTGGAGATTCACAAACTACGGGGTGTCTGAAGTCAGCAACACCTCCAGGAGTGTCCGCCTCTCGGTCGCTGTCAGCTCCAACAGAGATCAGGCACAGGTTTAAGAGGAATGACAGCAAAATGCAGAACACAGAGTTCCGGGGTAGTTTGTACCGTAAAGCAGACAAGCCCCAAATGAGTTCACTGAGTCGTGTTTTACTAAGAGTTTGATCTCTGAGATGTTAGAAAGCGAGTGGCTTTTTGAAAGAGGAGACAGGAATTCAGAGTGGAGGCAGCCCCAGAGTGGCCCTTTCTTTGGAATTATCTGTGACTTGGGTGGACCCAGACGGATTAAATATGATGGTGATTCTCAGGATAATGATGTCTCAGCGGCCCTGGGCCGCCGCTTTCCTGTGGGCCTGCGTCTCAGGGAGCCGTCATCAAGCCGTCTCCGTATCCAGATTCTGAGAGTCCGCGCTGTGAGCTGAGGATGAGAGTCATTGTGTGTGTCTGAGTCAGTGTCTGTGTCACCTCACGTTCTCCCTCGTGGTCCTCAGGTTGGATGAAGCGAACTTGCCCGCAGAAATCAACCTGGTGGACGACTACTTTGAGCTGGTCCAGCACGAGTACAAGAAGTGGCAGGAGAGCAGCGAGCACGGGCGGAGAGAGGCGCCCGCCCAGAGCGCTCTGCAGCCTTCGCTTCCGCACCTTTCCCTCATGGACGTCAAGTGCGAGACGCCCAACTGCCCATTCTTCATGTCGGTGAACACACAGCCCCTGTGCCACGAGTGCTCAGAGCGGAGGCGCAGGGGCCCGAACAAGCCCCTGAAGCTGGGCTCCCGGCCAGGCCCTGAGGCGCTGCCCGGCGTGGCTCTGGGGGCCTCCCGCGGTGAGGCCTGCGAGCCCCCGGCCTGGAGCCCCGAGGAGCCGGCCGGGGGCCCCCGCTCGGCCCCACCTACGGCCCCCAGCCTGTTCCTGTTCAGCGAGACCACGGCCATGAAGTGCCGGAGCCCCGGCTGCCCCTTCACGCTGAACGTGCAGCACAACGGCTTCTGTGAGCGCTGCCACAACGCCCGGCAGCTCGGCGCGGGCCCCGCCACCGAGAGCGCCAGGCGCCTGGACCCTGGGCAGTGCCGCGCCTGCCTCCAGGACGTCACCAGGACCTTCAACGGCATCTGCAGTGCTTGCTTCAAAAGGACTACAGCAGAGCCGCCCTCCGACCTCGCTTCTGGAGCCCCCTCTTCCTGCCATCAGCGCTCCAAGTCAGACCCCTCGCAGCTTGTCCAGAGTCTCTCCCCACATTCTTGCCGCAGGCTGGGGAACGAGGCCCCCGCCGGCTGCCTATCTCAGGCCGCTCGGACCCCTGGGGACAGGACGGCCACAAGCAAGTGCAGAAAAGCTGGCTGCATGTACTTTGGGACTCCAGAAAACAAGGGCTTTTGCACCCTGTGCTTTATCGAGTACAGAGAAAACAAACGTGAGTGAACCAGTGATTGGCTTCCTACCCCCGTCTCAGACCCCTTGCCTAGGAGGCATGTGTTCCCTAACCTCCAACACGGAGCCCCTCTAGGCGGTGGGGTAGGATGTGGCCTGCACAGAGGGACAGTCACAGTGGCTCTGCCAGCCACACACAGAAGCAAAAGGCAGAGAATGCCACGTTCCGAACGCTAGAGAGCCTGTGGGTGGAGTTCACAGACCTGTTTGCATAAGGTTGTCCGGTGTTGCCTTTTTAGGGTACAGCTCAGACTAGACTTTTTTGAACTCTGATATATAAGAGAAACTCCAAATCTGAGCAGCAGTAGTTGGAGAGAGGGCTGTCTGTGCTGACCTTGCGAGAAAACACTGGGGTTTTAGAAACCTCTGGTCCTAGAGCAGGAGGGAACGCTTGGCCCCTGTTCCGGTCCTGGGATGAGCAGTGCAGCTGTGTAATCTCTGTTTGGACCTGTCCACGGCCCCAGTGTCAGCGTCTGTCCGCCTAGGGACCCACCTGTGGTTCTGATCAGCCTCAACTCTCTTCTAGGTTTCGTCGCTGCCTCGGGGAAAGCCGGCCCCACAGCTTCCAGGTTCCAGAATGCCGTCCCCTGCCTGGGGAGGGAGTGTGGCGCCCTGGGGAGCACCGTGTTTGAAGGATACTGTCAGAAGTGTTTCATTGAGGCCCAGAGCCAGAGGTTTCATGAAGCCAAGAGGACGGAAGAGCAGCTGGTGAGACACTTTGAGGTACTTGCCCCCTGCCCGGTGCCCTTGCTGGAGCGGTTCCTTCCCATGGTGACGCGCAGACTTCACTCCCTGCCGAGCCCCGGGAGGAACGGGGGGAGTCGCTGTGGCCCCGGGTTGGAAGGGCAGCACCTGCTGTTAGTTTTGTGCCCTAAGTATGGTTTAGAATCCATTTTAAAAAGTGAGTAAAATCTGCCATAGGGGCCAGCCGGATGGTGTAGTGGTTAAGTTCATGCACTCTGCTTTGGTGGCCTGGGGTTCGTGGATTCAGATCCCAGGCG
The DNA here is from genome assembly GCF_037783145.1 of Equus przewalskii. NCBI lineage: Eukaryota > Metazoa > Chordata > Mammalia > Perissodactyla > Equidae > Equus > Equus przewalskii. The sequence goes on from NC_091839.1 coordinate 82,699,771, forward strand.
TGGACCTAGCACCAATCATCAAGCTACACTTTGGCAGCATCCCACATACAAAATAGAGGAAGATGGACACAGATGTTAGCTCAGGGCCAATCTTCCTTACCAAAAAATTAATAAAAAGTATAAAAATAAAATAAAATCAGCCATTCAATAAAACCACTCAATGCCTCCAGAAAGCCAGATGGCGATCAGAGATTGTTGGATTGGTAGGAGAAGCACAGAACTACTCGTGTGCTTATCACGAGGAGACAGGGGAGCCAGAGTGTCCAAGCCCCTCCGCTGAGTGGTGTACACAGAAGGCACACCTTGGTTAATAGGTGCCTCCCGCCCTGTTGTCCACAGAAAATGGGGTCTGTTGAACAGGACAGCTTCCTACTGACCCACATGGAAGGGGCGGGCTGCGCATGGCCCTCAGGGGACCGGTGGTTCCTCGACCTCCCTGGGGCTGGGTCTGCCTCTGGGATGGGGAGGCGGCGTCCTTGGGGAGCAGCTGTTCACAGACCGCACCAGGGGCTCTGGGTCCCCTGGTTGTCCGAACTCTCTGTGGGGTCCCTGCCATTGTGTGAGGTCATGTCGTACCCGAGACTCATGTTGACGGTGCCCTCTGCTCTTTCCACCAGAGGTCGAGCCAGCGCAGGGACGTGCCCCGGGCCGCCCAGAGCGCGGCCAGGCCTGAGTGCGCCCGCACCTCCTGCAAGAACATCCTGGCCTGCCGCAGCGAGGAACTCTGCATGGAGTGCCAACACCTCAGCCAGCTTGTGCCAGCTGCCCGGCGCGGTGAGCCAGCGCCCGAGGAGCCCCCCAAGCAGCGCTGCCGTGCGCCCGCCTGCGACCACTTCGGCAACGCCAAGTGCAGCGGCTACTGCAACGAGTGCTTTCAGTTCAAGCAGATGTACGGCTGACCGGTGGGCAGGCCGGCCCCATGGCCGCAGCACAGCACTCCCCGCAGCAGGGCCCCGCGTGTCTCTGAGCAGGGAGGAAAGATAAGCACTCGGCTGTGACAGGAATGGTCCCAGGTGGCCTGGGAGCGGCACCCATGACTGGCGGCAGATGGCGTGGGGTCTGCCCCGGGCACCTCCCGCCAGCCAGAAGGCCAGGGACTCGGTGGGCTTCAAATGCACGCCAGGACTGCCTCGTCGTGGTCTGGTGGGCCGGGAGGCCAGAGCTGTGGCACCTGCCCTCCGTCGGACGTTCTCCGAGCCGTGAGGCTGCATTCCTGGCCCGCAGCCTCCGAGGGAGCTCAGAAGCTCAGGGAAAATGGACACGTGCAGAGTGTCAGCAGTTAATGGCTTTTCCCTCCCTGCCTCGTCCCTGTGCCCCCGACAGACATGGCCAGAGCAGAACCATCCAGGGGCTGTGAGTCTGAGGCTGCTGAGACAGAGTTCGTTCACACTGAAAAACGAACCAGCTGCTTTTGACAAAATGCACCTTTTAGAAGTCAGACTGTTCCAGTGGGGAGCCTGCCGCTCGTGGCCGTCGCTGTCTTCTCTTCTGAAGAGGGTGGCTTGGACTGAGGTGTGCACATCCTGGTGTCCCCTGGTGTGGCAGATGCGGCAGTTTTTCTTATGATGGTGAATGCTGCCCTAGGAGTTGAAACAGGAGAATGAATAATAATAACGTGTTTTCTGGTTGTTGTGGGGGCACGGCTCATCAAGTTTTCATGAACTCAGATGACTGTTTTGTTGTGTGTTTATAACTCACTTTATTTATTTTATTGCAAATATCAAAGTTATTTAAATGAAGCTGTTCCTTCTTCCCTGGGGAAGGCTCTCTGGTGTCTTCCGGAGGTAACACCCTCGCCCGGGTCGTGTTCCGACTGCAGCAGGCGTTGGCCCCCTCGATGCCTTTTGGGGCCTTCCCTGGGAGAGGACAGATTGTCACCTACACCCAGAAAATCTCCTGCTTCCTCTGACTGAGGCTTCGGCAGAGCGCTTCCCAGCTGCCCTCTGGGAAAGTGTTCTCACAGAATATGGATGCCTCTGAGTATCTACCTCCTTAGAGAGAAGACCAGGAAGGAGCAGGTCCCAGGGGCAGACTTGGCCCTCGGTGAGGTCTGGGGTGCTGGGAGGAGACTCCAGTCCAGTGACATCCCCGCACTGGGACCACAGAACCCCATCACCACAAGTAAGAGGAGCCCTCTCTGCCCTTGGCCTGCAGATTGTCAGTGTGCTTTGTGTTCCTGTCGTCCTTGTTCTGGAACAAAAAGGAGGGAAACACATTGTCCCCAGAGGCGAAGGCCACCCCCATCGGGTCTGGACAGGGTCCTGAATGTGTGCCATCTGCCACTCGCAGCCTTCCTGCCTGCCTGACATGCTTCCTCCTGGAGTCCATCTCCCTGACATTCTTTGTAATTTCTTTTGGAAGATCCCAAATAAAATCCAGCATTTTCTCTAGTTCTTTTAAATATGATATTTTAATATTTTGTGTGTATTGATATTTTCATTCTTAATGTGAAAAACTGGAATTATTTATACTTATTATAGAAAACATTTGAAATTTGCACATTTAGTTGTTCTTAATAAACTGCTATGTACTCTGTTTCTTGGTTTCTCCAACATTAAAAAATAAATTATTTAAGAACAAATTTTGATGTGTTCTATTTACAAATGATGAAAGAAAAAGACAGGCTTTCATGTTAAGACCTCGCCTCCCCAACAGCTTTATTTCAAGGTGTCCCTGGGCAGGGGATGCATTCCTCACCCGGGGGTGGTCAGAGGACTCTGTGGAAAGAACTGCGTGAGGGCCAGCGCCTGGTCAACAGCGGGGACGCCGAGGCTGAGATGGGAGGGAGGGATCGGCCTGCCAGTGTGGGATCCATGAGTGGCTGGTCCCTGTGCCCCCAAGGCTCCTGCCCTCAGCCCTGATAAAGTGCCCAAAGGAGAAGCGAGGGAGAAGCAGAGAGAGGCAGGAGAGGGGGGAGAGGGGAGGGTGGGAGGATTCCCAGGTCAGACCTGGCAGCGCCAGTGTCCTGGGAAATTATAAAATGACGTATTCTCCCCTGAGAGAAACGTGCCCCCAGGGTTGGTCCAGCAGGACGGTGTGGCTCACGGAATCTTTCTTTCAAGTTCCCCGGGAGACTGGTCATCAGCCAGAGTTCAGAACCACACTTCTAAACGATTATTTATAATCTCGTTAACTTACCGTGGGAAATTTCAACATAGAACAAAGTGGAAAAGAGTATGATGACACGCCCCCATCCACCATCCAGTTTCAACAGTTATCAACACTTTCTGAATTTGTTTCATCTATCACCCCTCTGGCTTTTTCTGGATTGTTTCAAAACAAATCCCAGAGATGTTGTCCTTCCCCCCGCAGAAACGCAGGCGCACATCCCCAGCTGATGCGAATATGTCCTTTTCACATCACCACCACTATTACACCTAGCTAAATTATTAATGCCGTCCGATCCGAGTGTATATTCTAAGTTCTCACAAGAGAACAGAGCCCTGGGGCTTTTGGTTGCTAACGTTTCCTAAGGCTTTTGTTCTGTGACATTCCCTTTTAACTTTCCATGCTATTAATTTGCTGGGGCGACTAGGCCATTTGTTCTGTAGAATAGCCCACATTCTGGGTTTGCTGATTGCTTTCTTGTGGTGTCACTTAGCTTGTTTTTTCCTGCTTCTCGTTAGATTCTGGTTCACTTAGGCAAGACTCGTCTGCAGGTGTGTGCCCACTGCCTCCCTCCCCTAGGAGCTCACCCACAAACCCTCAAAGGGACCCCCTCTCTCTCCTCCCTTCTGCCTGCCCTCTCTCACCCCCCATTAAAAATACAGTGCTTGCATCAGCATGATGAACAGAAGCATTTGACCATAAGTCATCAGCATTTCTAAAATAGGAAGTGACTTATAATTAGCAAGTTACCTCTGACTCAGAAGACAGGCACAGAGACAGGGAGATGCCGCCGGTGGGAGGACAGCCAGGGCCCAGGAGAGCAGGGCTCCCGTCTGGAGGACGGGGCCCTGTGAAGCCTGCACACGATTTTACATTGAGGGGTGTATGTTATTTTTCTGAAGAGGGCCCAATCGGTCGCTTTCTTCAGAGTCTCAGAGAAATTGATGACTTTCCAAAAAGGCAAAGAATGCAGGCAAAAGAGGGCGGAACCGTGAGACTTGGTGGGAACCGGCTGTGCCTCGGCCTGCCCTTCACTCCCGGGGCTGCAGGATGTTGCCTTCACCCCACAGGGGTGTGACCCCACCTCATCCAAAAGGACCTCGTCAGACCTCATCCCTGCCCTCTTCCTCCCACGCCTGGGGGGGCGGGGGGGGGGGGAGCGTTATCGTCCTCCTACCACCTCTGGACTTCTCTCCTCCTACATCCGAACTTCCAAAATGCCTCTCCAATGCACGCCTTCCCTGTGCCTGTGCTGAGCCGGGCCCCAGGCTCCTCCTGTCCGTCCCCCTCAGTCCCCCTCTGCTGTGCCCTGACTGTTTCCCGTGCCTGTTGACGCTCTCCTCTAGTTAAACTCCCAATGGCTTTCAGCTGCGCCCAGAGCTCAGAGCAACAACCAGGAGACGCAGGAGAAGAATGGGCAACCTCTGAGCTCCTCGTGCCGGTGCTTGATGTACGAATCTCGGGTGGAGTTCTCCCTTTGGGACCAGGGGTCACCGTCACCGGCGGTCCTTAAGTGACTGAGTTGCTGGGCTCAGAGGGGGCAGTGTGGCATCTGGCTTACCCCTGTTAGACGATGTTGCTGCCGAAGCCGATGTAGCTGTGCAATGTACAAACTCTCATCTGCACTCTTGAAGCCAAATTCCCCAGTCTGTTTACAAATTATCCAAACGAAGAATTTCAGGAGATTTTGAACCCGTTTGTTGGAAATATCAACATATCTTCACACCTTGCCAACTAACTGACATCAAAGAAGATTGGGAGTTGCTAGCTGAGTTTCAACAAAAACCTTTGCAGAGTTGATAGCTGGGAACGAAACGTAATTCATTGTGACTGAGGAGGCACCGTGACTTTTTCTTTCTGTCCATCTTCTCTTCTTTTCTGTCTCCTGCAGGTGTCTTTTCCAGCTCTGACGTCACTAACATCAAGGATCATGATACAGCAAACTTAGAATCAGACATGGAATGGCTTTATCACAAAGTGACAGATGATGATTTTTTTAAATATAATGAAGCATATTTATTAATTTTATTGTTCCTTATTGAGAGCAAAAGATGCTTTCACCATTAATAAAAATAATTATTTTAAAATATTACTTAATTCATCATTATCGCAGTTTTAAAATTCCTATATTTTGTGATTATTGTTTTATAAAATAGTATATTTTAGTTGATTTAAAATAATATATATTGTGAGTGCATGCTCAAAAGTGGTTTTAAAGATGATGTGAGATCAAAAGCTTTTGAAGTCCAGTTTCCAACACGCTGTGTGATGCTCTTCACAACTGGAAGCCACTCAAGTGCCCGTGCTCGTCTCTGCCACTGTATTATGTGTATATATAAATATTTCATGGCCTTCTGTGTTCTTCCAGACTCTCTAGAATAGGGCACATTGTTGTCTCAAGATCCTTTACACTCTTAAAAATTATTGAGGGCCCCAGAGAGCTTTTGTTTATGTGTGTTATATCTATTTGTATTTACCATTTTCGAAATTGAAACTAAAAAAATTCAAAGCACAGAGCACAAGCAGACATTCCATTAGCTTCCAGAACGATGACATCATTACATGTCACAGAGCTTCTGGAAAACTCCACCGTACACACATGAGAGAGGGAGCAAGAAAGGCAGACACCCCCTTAGTGTTGTTATGAACGTGTTTTCTGCCCTCGTGGAGTCCCTGACAAAGTCCTAAGGACCCCCGAGGTCTCCAGACCGCACCCTAAGAACCTCTGCTCTAGAACAATGATTCTGAGCCAAGGGCTCCCGTCACCGCAACACATCTGCAGTGTGTTTGAGAACCCCATGTCTGTGCCCTGCCTCTGGCCGGGAACTCAGTGCAGATTCGACTGCACAGCCCTGGTAGAGAAGATCTTCTCTAGACAATGGACTCGTGCTAGGGTTTTTTGGTGAGGAAGGTTGGCCCTGAGCTAACATCTGTGCCAATCTTCCTCCATTTTGTTTGTTTTTGTTTTCTGGGTTTTTTAAATTTGCTTTTTGTTGATCTTTTAATTCTTTTTTTATTGTAGTAGCATTGGTTTATAACATTATATAAATTTCAGATGTACATCATTATATTTCAATTTCTGTGTAGATTACAACATGTTCACCACCGGAAGACTAATTACCATCCATCACCGCACACATGTGCCTAATCACCCCTTTTGCCCTCCTCCCTCCCCCTTCCACTCTTGTAACCAGTCCAGTCTCTGTTGGTATGTGTTTGTCGTTGTTTTTGTCTTCTCCTTAAGAGTGAGATCATACGGTATTTGATTTTCTCCCTCTGACTTACTTCACTCATCATACACCCTCAAGGTCCATCCATGTTGTCACAAATGGCCGGATTTCATCATTTCTTATGGCTGAGTAGTATTCCATTGTGTATATATACCACATTTTATTTATCCATTCGTCCCTTGATGGGCACCTAGGTTGCTTCCAAGTCTTGGCTATTGTGAATAAAGCTGCAGTGATCATAGGGGTGCAAGTATCTTTATGCCTTTGAATTTTCAAGTTCTTTGGATAAATACCCAGCAGTGGGATAGCTGGATCATGTGGTAGATCTATCCTTAATTTTCTGAGGAATCTCCATACTGCTTTCCATAGTGGCTGCACCAGTTTGCACTCCCACCAGCAGTGTACAAGGGTTCCCTTCTCCACATCCTCTCCAACACTTGTTGTTTCCTGTCTTGTTAACTATAGCCATTCTGACCGGAGTGAGGTGATATCTCATTATGGTTTTGATTTGCATTCCTTGATAGTTAATGATGTTGAACGTCTTTCCATGTGCCTATTGGCTATCTGTATATCTTCTTTGGAGAAATCTCTGTTCAGATCTATAGCCCATTTTTTCACTTGGTTGATAGTTTTTCTGTTGTTGAGATGCATGAGTTCTTTACATATTTTAGATATTAACCCCTTGTCAGATATATTGTTTGAAAATATCTTCTCCCAGTTGTTAGGTTGTCTTTTCATTTTGTTGATGGTTTCCTTTGCTGTGCAGAAGCTTTTTAGTTTGATGTGGTCCCATTTGTTTATTTGTTACTATTGTTTCCCCTGCCTGGTCAGACCCAGTACTTGAAAATATGCTGCCAAGATCGATGTCAAAGAGCGTGTTGCCTATGTTTTGTTCTAGAAGTTTCATGGTTTGGGGTCTTACATTCAAGTCTTAAATCCATTTTGAGTTAATTTTTGTGTATGATGTGAGATAATGGTCTACTTCATTCTTTTGCATGTGGCTGTCCAGTTTTCCCAACACCATTTATTGAAGAGACTCCCCTTTCTCCATTGTATGCTCTTGGCTCCCTTGTCAAATATTAGCTGTCCGTAGATGTGTGGGTTTATTTCTGGGTTCTTGATTCTGTTCCATTGATCTGTATGTCTGTTTTTGTGCCAGTACCATGCTGCTTTGGGTACTATAGCTTTGTAGTATATTTTGAAGTCAGGGAGTGTGATACCTCCAGCTGTGTTCTTTTTTCTCAGGATTCCTTTGGCTATTCTGGGTCTTTTGTGGTTCCATATAAATATTTATTAGGCTTCTTTGTTCTATTTTTGTGAAAAATGTTGTTGGAACTTTGGTAGGGATTGCATTGAATCCATAGCCTGCTTTATCCTCCTCCATTTTGTATGTGGGATGCTACCACAGCGTGGCTTGATGAGTGTTGTGTAGGTCTGTGCCTGGGATCCAAACCCACGAGCCCTGGGCCACTGAAGTGGAGTGTGCGAATTCAACCACTATGCCCAGGGCTAGCCTCTGGACTCATGCTTTTTTGACTGTGTGTCCCTGCCAGTAAAACTTTTTGAGCATGTACTCCCATTATATGTGTATTCCAGGTATTCCAGGTCTGAGTAAGTGTACTTCCATCCCAAAAACACTAAAGATCAAATCTGATTGTCAGAGAATTGGCTACAGATGTAGTAACATAAGCATAGGTTCCAAACCATTGGGTAAAGAGAGGAGTAGACTATAAAGTATTATTTAATACAAATGAAAATGAAATAAAATGAGACAGGAAAATTTTTAAATAAAAAAATGTTTTCCTTATAAAAATAATAAAGGAGAGGGAAAGACGGGTTAGAGTCTGCTCCTTGGGAATCTCCAGCTCCTCCAGGCTCCCTGGCCGGCGGTCAGATGGCTCCTAGCCTGGACCACTGCACCAGCTTGGCACCTGCTCTCTGGCCCTTAATTATGACCCCTACGGTGCAGCCAGTGGGATCTTCTTAAATCCCCTCTACTCATGCTCCTCCCGTGGGACCCGTGGATTACCCTGGGCCTGGAGGATTTCAGGGATAAGGGCTTTGATGAAGCGCAGGGTCCCTGAACTCTGAGTGAATTTCAGTGAACCACAGGATTGGTTTTTATGGCCTTCTGTGGACTTTCAGTGAAGTCCAAGCTCCTTAGTGTGGCCCCCGAGGCCCTTTGTGATGTGGGCCCATGGCTCTCTGCATCCGTGCACACACATGTGGAAACCAGGTGTGCCACAAGCCCACAGCCCAAAGCCTGTCCCTGCCATTCCCACTGCCCGAACAGCCTTACCTCCAGCCAACTCTTATGCAGCCCTCAGGACGCAACCCAAGAGTCCCCTAATCCAGGAACACCTTCTGTCTCACCCTCTTCAGTCTGAGTCAGCTGCTTTTCCTGGGTGTCCCATTAAACTCCATCACTTTCTGTCACTATTTTGTAAATACTGGTTAATTTGTCTGTCATCAATGTGCATTTTCTAAAGCAGAGAAACTTTCTTTTTCTGTGTGCTTAACCCCATGTCTGACACAGTTTAGACTTTCTCTGGAAGCAAATGTGGAGACAGTGCGTGAAGTCTAACGTGTTTATTAGGGATCAGAATTTCATGTTGCCTAGGGCCAGCCCCCTCTACCTCCAACCATGGGCTGAAAAATGAAGAGTATTTGTGTAAATTCTCTTGTGGCGATCACCACTAACAAACCTCAATGAGAAGGCGTGTCCCCATTGACTGAACCCAACAAGCGTGTCAATGCTAATTTGCATGGTGTGCAAATATTTTTGTGATTTCTTAAGAGGTCTAACTTCTTTATAAAGAGGCTTTCTTTGCATAGAATTCCTTAGTCAAGGTAGTGCTATAAATACAAATCAACTAGTTGACCCACACAAAATAAGTCTGGAGTTAAAGATTAACACTTTGAAGAGCTCCTTTTATTTCTACTCAGGATATATATTTCTTGGCTTGCTCCAAAATATCTCATCCTCTCCCCACTCAAATTTGTTCTCTGTGCACTTTTTAAACAACGTTTATTGAGTGCCTTCTGTTATTGCAAGCACTGGGGTACAAAGAGGAGCAAGATACATCCCTTTCTACAAGAGCTCCGATCCAGAGAAAGAAACCAAGATGAAAACCAAAGGTACAACACCACGGGAAAGGGCTGTAGTCCGCCAAAATCAGGTCAGGAAAAAAACACCACTCTAAAAATTCTAAGCAGGGAGTGATTTAATGTGGGAAATGTGATGCTAACAAAACTGACAGAATCGCTGCGGGAGAGCAGCTCAGGAAAAGTCGCTGTTGACTCTCAAAGAGTAGGAAAATGAAGAACTGTGTTTCATTCGTCTCCCTCTCTACCTACAGCAGTCACCAGGGGAGATGGTTTCTCTTTTTCTTTTGCTTTTCAATCTCTGGAGAGTTCCTTGCAGAGGGGCACTCTAAACAAGGTCCTTGCTAGCAAAGACCCTACACGGAAGGAGAGCTTGGAAGGGCTGGCCAAGATGGTAGCAATAACACTGCCCATACGCTGTGTATTTCAGGATAACCTCCCTCCTATGAAACACCCACGCCAGCCTGGATCTGAGAAAAACCACAGAGAGCTCTCCCGCAGATAGATCTGTGACTGGGAAGAACCATATTCTCATGGGGGGGGTGGTCCCATACACAAGAGACCAGGAGAAATGTCAAGGATGTTTCTCAAAGCTCCTTTACATGCCCTGGTTTTATCCTACTAACTGTACACTCTGTGATATTTACACCTTTGAGTAATCATTGGGTGTTAAAGTGTGGTCCTGGGAGGCCTCAGACGCTAAGCTTTCACGCTGGAACGTTGGCTGCCTCCCGAGATGAGTTGAAGGTCAATTCGAAGAGGAGGTTAGTCATCTCCAGCCCCCATCAAGTGGAAAGAACACTGAAATCAGACAAAGGTCTGTGTTCAAGTCCTAAAGAGGCTATTTATTAACTTAAAGCCAATTTCCTCCTCAGTGGAGGAAAATTAAACAAGCCGCCACTCCTACCTCAGAGAGTTATTTTAAGGTTTAAAACCTAGAATGGGAAAATACACGTGAAGACATTTTGGTAAACTACGAATGCTGTGAAGGTCAGAACCCAAGAAGGCTCACCTGAAGGGTCTGCTAGGACCTTGGCTCAGGGCAGACGAGGAGAGGGGAGGGCGCCAGAACACATGGGACTGCCGGGATGTAGAACTGGATCCGAGGATGGGTGGCCAGGCTTTCAAGTTACAGCATCCAAAGGGATATAGTCAACTTGATATGACATCAATATCTAGGAGGTCCAATTTGGGGCAAAACAGGACTGTCCACCTGTCTTGGAATGACATCTCAACAGCAGATTGAAATCCAGGCCGCGTCTTAGCACAGAGAAGGCAATCAGTATATTTTTGTTGACTTGACCAACTGACTAACAAAATAAATGAATAAATATCTGGCAACAGGAAAGCACGTTGTCAAGGCCTCAGATAAGCTGAGTACAGTTCGTGACCTGCCTCCGGGCCCGTATGGGGAACTTTAGTCAGGATAAGCTGCCCAGTGCAGGCCTGGAGGAAGGGAAAGGATGCAGCTCAGGGGCTGATGATGACAGAGCGCCCACCGCTCCCCAGCACCATGGCTGGGCTCCAACGCAAATTCACGATGCCCCTCTGGGTGGGGTTGGGGCACCTGATGCCCATCCAGGCTTGCTCAGGCCAGCTGGGTCAGGATGAGGAAGGAGCTAAGAATGAAGTGCAGGTGCCCGAAGCTTAACAGGAAGTGAAAATAGACATTAATGTATTATTGTGGAGATTTTAGACTTTAACTACTCATCTAAAAAAAATGAAAATTTTTCTTTGGGACCCAGGGGAGTTTAATATGGATTTATTAGCTTAAAATACAACTACTAAAATTCCTTTTTTTGAAGAATATTTAATGGCACAGGGAAATGCTAATGAAGTAGCAAAAATAGATAAAATAGTGTATGCTGCAATGATGGTAATCCTGTGTGTGTGTCTGTAGATGAAGAGCGGGCTGGACATATCCTGCAAAAGCTGACCAGAAGTTCCAGGAGGAAATAGGCCAAAATGTGTTTAGCAGTCATTTAGGAGCGCTTCCTGGACAATAATGCTATAAATTATTTTTCTTCTTTTCTTTATAATTTTGGGTATTTTTATGATTTCTAGTAATGAATGTACATTACTTTTGTAATCTTTAAGAAAACTTTTCTTAAAACCTATTCTTCATGTTAGTCCTACAATTCTTAGAGAAAGAACACTGCACAGCCCATTCTGTGAATTCAACATGAGCTTGCTGCCAAAAGTAGACGAGAATAGAGGGAGGAAGGAAAATTATAGGCCCGACACGACCACAGGTGCAGGCACACAAACGCCAAACAGACCGTCAGCAAACCGAATCTGACTGTTACAGAAAGGAATACGGCACGAGCTAGCTGGATTATCCTAGATTAACGATTTGTGACAAATAATACAGTGCAGTACCGCACAGGGCCACACACATTTTCAGTGGAACAGCACAGAGAGGCCAATAAATGGGTGTAAAGTGACATCTCAGTTGTCCCGGTTCGCATTCCCTTGATCCCCAGGAGGGCTGAGCACCCCTTCATAAGACACGTACGTGGAAATCTGCTACCTGACGGGGTGACACAGCTGAGCTCAGGGAAAGGAAGAAATCATTAATAAATGCAGTTAGAAAACTGGTTACAATTATGGACAAAGCTGAAGTTGGAGTCCGAGCCCAGACCACACACACAACCACCTCTAGATAGAACAAGAACTTACGTGCCAAAATCAAAACTTTAAATCTCTGAGAAGAAAATATAGGTGAATATTTTTCTGACCTGAGGATAGAAAAGAATTTCTTAAACAAGACCAAATATGCTCTCCAAAGGAAAAGAAAAGATTGCTAAATGTGATAAAGAGCACATCCCCCTCCAGCTCCTCCTTCCAAAGTCGTGAGCCCAGACCCCACCATGTTCAACAAAACAAAAGTGCCTTTGGGACCATCACACGTCCTTCAAAAGCGGCACTGAAGTTCTAAATGGCAGCAGAGTTGGGCACCGTTTCTGTTTTTCAGTGCAGTGCTAAATCACGAGAATTCCTTGTCCGTTGACCCGGTTCCGTGGAAGGCTGTGGGAAGGCATCAAGCACACCGGGGCTGAGTCTCAGTTTCCTTCTTCAAGCACGTGCTAACCTCAGTAAGAGAAGGTTGGTGCCAGTTTCCTTCATAAGGTGGGAATGCCTCATTGAAGCGAGACTTGAGGAGAGTCTCTATTCGGGTAAGTCACAGGCATGTCCCCCACACCTCCCGTGAAACGCGTGGATGACTGGGTCGTAGCAATCCGTCACATCCAAAGCCGACACAGAGCTCTTCCAAAGGACTGGGAGGGAAGAGGCCTCTTACTGCTGCTCTGGACACTGAGGCAAACACCTTTCAACCCCAAATCGCACCCTATTCCTTTGTGCGTGAGCAGCCTTCGGGCACTTTCTGGAATGTTCTATCATGTGCTGGAGAATAATAATAGTGAATTTCGAGGCTCCCAAAGAGTCATGTTTTGAGGACCTGTCGTTCTCTGCTTGGGTAGACAACCACCCCACGTGGCTGTCCGTACAGCTGTACTGTCCCGGGAACATGTCACCCTCCCAGGTTAGGGAGCCCTGTGGGGCTTCAGCGCACAGTGTTGGTGTTACTCGGTGGTCTGGGAGAGTTCACACTGCCTGCTGGTGGGAAGCTCAACCCCTAGAAGCAGGTCTCCAGTGGATGTCATCCCGAGGGTGTCCATGGAGGACTGGAAGACCAGTCGGCGGGACATCTCAGAGCCCAGCCCCCCCACAGGGGAGGGGACAGGATCTCCTCGGGATGTGTGCGTTGCTTTAGGTAAGTCTTTTGGGTTTTGAAAACCCAGAAGGCAGAAGAGGGGACTGGAAATTGAATTTATTATTAGACTCTTACCTAAGAAATGTGTAGGGCAGGAAAGTCAGCACGGTGCCCTGGGGTTCCCACCCGGTCTGTGATCACTGGGGCACTTCCCAGGGGGCTCAGGTGCCGCGGAAGCCCGGCAGGGCCACAGCGGAAAAGCTCTGGCCGCCGGCCCTGTGCCCACAGCGTGGGCTGGCCAAGTCCACAGCTCCTCCATCACCAGGCCTCCCCCAGCCACAGGCCACGACCCCAAGCCTATTGCATCATGGCTGCAGTCACGCGTGACGGTCAGACTGCTGGAAAGAGACAGCAGAGCGGATGGCAGAGTCTGAGGGGCATCATTTATAGTAAAACATTGCTCCTTTGGTTGGGAGCACAACGAGTCATAGCTGGTGGTAATCGCCACAGCCACATTTAGTACTGATTTGATTTCTACGTTTCTAGAGAGTGTTTCCCGTTCGGGTTTTTTTTTTGTTTTCTTTTTTTTAAGCAGCCCCAAAGATACTTAAAGTTTTGGCCGAGGGCGGGTGAAGGGGGCGTGGAGTATGCGAGTCACTTTTGTTCCAGTGTTAATTTTCAAAAACTCCGGATGTCTAATACTGAAAGCCAGTCCCCAGCTCGAAGAGTCGCAGAGCCCGCTGCCGGCCCCTCCTCGGCGGGTGGAGGGAAGGAAAGTCTGCCTCACGAATGCTAATTCACTACTGTGATTTCTCTCTCTGTGCTCAGGGAGCTGGGGCGGGGGTGGCAAGGTGAGTGGGCGGTCAGGAAATGTGGCATTTGTCTTGGTTCCTTGCGATTGGAGGAAATTCTTCTTTGGGTTCAGAAGTTTCAGCCATGTAACTTTTTTTCAGTCCTATGAAGCTGTCAGGAGAAGCCACCCCAAGCCCACCCCTCTGGGGCCATACAACCAGTTCGCTTTGACACAACTTTAGGCCGTGATGCCCCCAGATGGAGTGCCCACGCCAAACCTTAAGCTCCCAGGTGCCAGCCTGCCCGCCCGTGCATCCCTGCGTAATCGAGGGCTCCTCTCAGCCTCCGTCTTCCCCTCTATCTTCTTCGGATGGGAGTGGACGTCAGGATGAACGACCTTCACTCCTGCTGCCTGGAACTAAGGCGTAATCCAGCCTGATGTGACGGGCGAAATGCGAGGGACAAGCGAATGTCCCCACAAACTGGCTGTCGGAAAGTCCGGGGGACGTGCACCAAGTACTTTGAGTTATTTGGATAAAATATATTCCTCAAATTTGGAAGCAATATTATAAACAATGCAGCACTAATTTACGATAACCTCAGTATATGTTATTTCAAAAGACTGATTGTAATTCCTATTCCTGTTTATTTTTAAACAACTCTTCACTATTGTAGTATGATCTGTCAATAATAATAACAAAACCACATATATTGCCTGCTTAGTATATGGCCATCCATGAGCTGGGCTTTAAAAAAAATCTCATTTAACCCTAACAATACATGAGGAGTTCCACCTTATCCCCATCAGACAAACAAGAGAGCTGAGGGTCAGAAATGTCACAGCCACGTCTGAAAATGCTGCTTTCTGTCTCAAAAGCCCGTGCTACTCTAAGAGGAATGTTTAGACTGCTCAAACCAGCTCTAATAAAGTTTTCTCTCATTTTCAATGTTTTTATTCTTTAGCAAAAAACTGTAAATAAATATTTAATACAAAAAAGCATATTTTTAACATATGTACAAGGCCTACAGAATAGTAATAAATGAACACATGTATACCCTCCACTTGGCGATGCTGCCATCCCACGTACCCTGCCCCAGGCCTCTTCTCCATCGTTCCCGAGACGTGGGGTTCCATGCGTGGAGGGAGCCAGAGCCCCAGCAGGAAAGCGGGTCTCTTGAGAAGAGGCTGTGGGTTTCCTTCTGGGTTCATGATGCCTTTGTTTTTCTTCCCAGTTTTACCACAGAGGCGTTTATCCCCAAACAATGTATTTTCTTTGCCCACGAAATTTGAACTTCATATAATTGTTCTTTAGTGACTTGCTCTTTTCATTCAAAATGACCCACGCTGATAAGAAAGGTGTGTTGTTCTTCATTTTCACTGCTCCGTAGTATTAAGCTGTGTGAATTAACCACATTGATTTATCCGTTCTCACTTGTCTGCATTTGTGTTGTTTCTGGTTTTTGCTATTAGGAAGAAAAATGAACATTCCTGTCAATCTCCTATGCACATGTGTGGAAACCTCCCATGGGTGTCTATCCAGGGGCAAAGCTGGCAGGTCGGAGGGAATTGAATATTCAATCTCACACGATAATGCCAATCATTTTTTTAAATATTTTTTTAAAAAAATTTTGCACTTACACTTAGAGTATTTGAGATGTTCCGTTTTCCACATTCTCACCAACAGTGATGTTGTCAAAGGAGCATTTGATTTTTGCCAATCTGGCAGGTGTGAAATGGCCTTTCACTCTGAAGTTGGTACAAATTTCCTTGATTACTAATGAGTTTGAAATTCTTTTCGTATATTTATGGGTCATTTGGGTTTCTTCTTCTGTGACAGGTCTGCTCATATTTTTTGCTCATTTTTCTATTGTTTGCCATTTTCTTATTAATTCGTAGGCTATAATTTCTTGTTAATTTGTAGCCTGCCTTTATATATTCTCATTACTATTTTTTCATTAGACATATATTTTGCAGATATCTTCTCCAAATTTTTGGCCGGATTTTCACCAAGAGAAGCCAGACCACGTGGGTTCAATAATTAAAATGTTACAACATTCTCTATAACATTCTTGCTCCTCTTTTGAAAAAGGTATTTCTACGTATGTCATGTTCTTTATTGCTTTTGTGACTGCTGTCTTTTTAAAAAATTTTGGTTACTTTTTCTGACTTGTACGCTAGTATATAAAAAACAAGTGACTTTTAGGTACAAATTTTGTGTTTTAGTAAATTATCTATAGTTTCTTTTGGATTCTCCATGAACAAAATTTTATCACCTAAAGTGTGATTTTCAAGTTGTGTGTGTGTGTGTGCACATGTGTCTGTAGAGGTACATTAAAGACTAAAAAGGCAGCTGTTATTCTGCCACCTTAACAGACAAAAATTAATTTCACTTTTTATATATTTATCTCATTCTTTGTCCATGTAGATAAATTTTCTATAGTATAAATTTTGATGTGTTTGCTCTTTTTTTTTTAAAGATTGGCACCTGAGCTAACATCTGTTGCCAGTCTTTTTTTTCCTTCTTCTGCCCAAAGCCCCCCAGTACATAGGTGTATATTGTAGTTGTGGGTCCTTCTAGTTGTGGCATGTGGGACACCGCCTCACTGTGGCCTGATGAGCGGTGCCATGTCTGCACCCAGGATCTGAACAGGCAAAATTCTGGGCCGCCAAAGCAGAGTGCGCAAACTTAACCACTCGGCCACAGGGCTAGCCCCATGTTTGCTCATTTTTAAGTAATATCTATTAGTTACAGAAAACTTAGAAAATAGGCATAACAAGAAAATCAAAATCACTCATAATTCTATCACACAATTTAATTAAATTCAACAATATAGGTTTTCATAACTTACTATGTGTCCAAATGCAGTTATTTATTCCCTATCTTCAAGGATTTTGCTTCCTGGTGAATAACTTCTATAAACTTTTTTTGTTATACTCATTCAATCTTTTTCTAATAATAAATACATATTTTTGACATGAATGAGGTCATATCACATGTGCAATTATGTAGCCTATTTTTTCAAACAATATATGTAACCATTTTTTCACTTTAAAAATTCTTATGCAAAATTCTTTTGATGAATGTACAGTATATTCCATTGCATATATGTATTACAATTACTTTAATTATTTTAACTTGTTGCTTACAGAATGTGTTCAATTTTTTGCTACTATAATAGTTGCAACTTTCCATCATTCCATGATGATTTCCTTAGGAAGAATTTCTGGGAGTGAAATGCAAAATTCTAAGTTTTTAAAAAAATAGTACTGCCAATTCACCTTCCAGAGAGTTTGTTCTGAACTTTCACTAACTGTGTCTGATCCATTCTATAGTCTCTCTCTCTCTCACACACACCCCAGAACTCTAGACATGAATCATTAAATGGAACCAAAAAACTTCCTAAACGTTTTACTAAAACTACCCGGGAAAACTTTTTGCAAAATTACCCACCCTAGAAATGGTTGTGCTTGCTCCCACTGAGTTAAAAAAAAGAAAAAGTGTATTCTCTGGGCACTTTTCAACAAGCTCACTGAAGTGTAAAACGTTATTTTTCTTTCTAAGATGGAGAGAAGCTTTTCACCTAATTCATCGTGTCTGCTGGGATTCCTTCGCGCGTCTGCTGCTTTGTTCCTAAACACAAGCATGACAGGCTCCGTGCTGTCTGTGGTCGCGCAGGGGATTTTGGAAACAGTTTTAGCTCTGGGCATACCCTGAACGTGGGCAGCACCCACGCACCGTCACTCAGCCACTCTTACCCTTTGGGAAGTCCTGATGCCCTCATGAGGAGGTGACTTTTTTCTGCTTTACTTTACCACTCTCAGCTCAGTGGGGGGTTTCCTTCCATCCCAGCCGGACTCCAGCTCCCTCTGTTTCAACAGGCAGTGCTGTATGGAGAAGGCCTGTTCTGGAATATTGGTTCTCACCTCTGGTTCCACATTAAAATCACTTAGGGAGCTTTTAAAAATACCCATGTCTGAGCCCTACCCTGAGATTCAGACTTAATTTGTCAGAAGTGTCAGCCCTGTCGCTGGTGTTCTGGTGTGGATCTGGCCCTCACCATTCGAGGTCGACAAATGGCCTCTGCAGAGAAGAACGAAGCCAAAAAAGGGAAAGAACCTGAATGGGAGACAGGACACTCATGGAGCAGGAGCGAAAGACTCTCCCTCCTTGTAGTAAAACAGGACTTTAAGGGAGAAGAAGA
This sequence comes from Equus przewalskii, assembly GCF_037783145.1. Taxonomy (NCBI): domain Eukaryota; kingdom Metazoa; phylum Chordata; class Mammalia; order Perissodactyla; family Equidae; genus Equus; species Equus przewalskii. Next base: position 82,717,924 of record NC_091839.1, read on the forward strand.
TTAAATCAGGTTGGTTTAGGAAAATTAGATTATGTAAGAATTTCATCATTCATCATTGTGTTTGGTGCATCCATTTCAGCGCAGTAATCTGCTTAATAAATCATGCATATCTTCAAAAGGTATAACCTCATGATTTATGACTTCTCATTTTCCTTCAGAGAAAGGAGGGAAGGGTAGCCCTTTGGGAGAGAAGGACCTGAGAAAATGTGCACGGCCTAGAGAGGCCTAAGGCAAAACGCGCAAGAGAGCCCCAGCATTCACACCTGGGACAGTGGACAGACAGCAGGCCTGCAGGCCGGGACGTCACCAAACATGGTCAGTGAGAAGTCAGTGGGAGAAAAAGAGGAAGGGCCATGGGAAAGGAAGAGGAGGCATGTGGAACGCCAGGGCTGGGGCTCCCCTCAGACAGAAAGAGGAGGCAAAGAGAGGAAACCAAGACTACGGCCTCCGTCTGCTCACGCCCTCCCACTCGAAGGGCAAGCGGGTCTCACAGGAAAGTAACTCCACCCAGCTCTCAAACAAGACTGCCGCTCCTGAGACGTCCCAGACAGAGAGGCCCCAAGCTTCCTCAGGGATCTGCTCATCTTACAGCCTATTTCCCTCGATCCTTCTCTTCTTTCATAACATTTCACAAGCTAGAAATAAACACAGGTCACCCATCTCCTCTTACACAGCGTTAGCTTATATTTAGGTGTCTTTCGTGTAACTTCCATCCGCCGCAGTTCACGTGGTAAAAGAAGATGTGTGTTCAGGGGCAGGGTCGAGGGGAGAAAATCTTGCTTCCACCAGCTGGCCTCTTCCTCAGCCTTCTCTCTGCACTTAGAAGGCCCGTCCTGGCACTTACAGGAAGACCCAGGTCTCCACTATGTTGTGAGAGGCTGCAGGTGTCACTCCCAGCATTCACGGGGCGGCTGCGTGGCGGTTACGCTGCCAGGCCACGCGTCCTCAAGCCTCAGGTGCTGTCTCCAACTTGTGGCTTTGCTTCATGGTCATAAGATTCTGTCCTCCATTCAGCATCTCAAGCAGGAATCAGGGGCACGGGAAAGTTTCTGTCCTTTTAATCAGAAAGCAAAATATCTTTCCCAAAAGTCCCAAATCGACTTAATGCCTTTTTCACTAGAAATGGGTCAAAAGGCCACCCTGGCTTCCGAAGGAGTGTGGGAAAGAGACCGTGTGGCCGTTCAGCTTCCGTGCGGGAAGCCAGAGAGGGAGCTTGAGGACGGCCTCAGTGGAGCCAAACCACAGGGCTTTCGGTCCCCATCCGCCCAGCTGGGGTCCCCTCTGCGCTCCCTCCTCCTTCAGGCCTTCGAGTACTGTTTCCAAAGTACATTCCTTTCGCAGAAACACAGGCCCGTGGAATTTCCACCCATTAAAATAAAGCCCAGCACATCCACGTGTATTTTTAAGTACTATTTTTTGTAATACCCATGCTGTTTCCTTTACCTAACACGGCTTCCAGGTCTCTTGTCCCTTCCTTGGTGTCTACCACCTTGAAAACTCCTGGCTTCCCGTGTGGCGCAACTGTAGCTATTCTGGCAACCTCAAACACGTCCCGTGAGGATTACTTACTGCTTTCATCGGTTAAGCTACATATCCACAAATTCTCCAACTTCTTCAAAATCTCCCTCTACCCCAGTAATCTTATTCTTTTTAGCAACGGGGAGTTTTCTATTCCTATTTTATTTTCCTATAAGTACATCAAGCTCAGTTGTTTTTATTCATAAAAAGTGCCCTTTATGGCTCTCAATGCTTGCTGCCCTCCAGGGGTTGGAAGGCTGGAAACGGGCCGTGTGCCCCTTCCCGGTTCCCACGTCTCGGTCATGTATGTTATGGGCTCCACCATGGACCCCACAGCGCCAGCACGCCGTGCTCACCTCCCGACCTCCTGAGCCTGGCGGAACCTCGGACGCAAGGGGGACCTCCGCGTAGGCACTGGACCAACGCTGGTTGAGTGGAAACGAAGCAGGAAGATCCGAAACAACATCTGGCTACCTGCCCCTCAGCTGTTTGCAGCCGATGTGCCCAGACCAGGAGCCGGCCTGTAGAGCAAGTCCCTCCCCACTCCACAGGCCACGGTCTCTCCAGGCGGCTCATCATTGGAAAATTCCCCTCCCGTCAAGGCAGACAGGAAAATAAGCAGATTCTGGAAATGAGTGAACGTGAGGATCGACAGCTGAAGTCCACTCCTTTTTGGCGTCTCCGCGGCTGCTTTGGGCTGGGGAAGCAGCCTCGCGCTGCAGGACAGGACCAGCGGCAGGTGGGGCGGGGGAGTCTGTGAGGGAAACAGTGGGATCCCAGAGCCAAGCTGTGTCTCTTTGCTCTTCCTCAGTGGTGGCTGCCCTTTCATTTTAGTTCATTTCCTATTTAGAGGCTATTCCCAGGCAGGCCCGGGGGCTCCCTAACGAGCTTGTCCAGCGAGCACAGTTGCTTCCTTTGCTGTCAGCCTGCAACGTCCTCGTTATTTTAACTCTCTGTTAATCGAACTCTTTGAAATCAGTTGGCCTCTATCCAGAAGCATTCATGTGTTTATCCGATTAGCCGCATCCACCCTTGTGATCGTCCCTCCATGTGCCTCCTCGGCGGCTGTGTTCCCAGGGTCCCCCTGCAGCGGGTCATTTAGTGCGAGTGAGCCATCTCCCCAGTTAGAAAGTGGACTTCTTGAGAAAAAGCTGTGCTGTGTTCTGTAGTCTTTGGAGGTCTCTCTCCTTGACAATATTGTTCCCCCACTAATGTGCTCACCACTCTACTGATGGATGCAAGTGATGGTCCCACAACGGATTTAACCTGACCCATCATAGACCAGTCCTGACCTGTAAAGACACTCAGGGCAGCATAAACTCACTTGTATTCTTGGTGAACTCGTATGATGATCATATAATAATGCACGTCGTGAATGCTGAGGATATTAACAGCCTTTAGAACACTGAGATGTGTATACCTTGGGTCAGATGATTATGACATGCATTTCTTGAGTGTGTACTCTGTTGGATATTGAGGATGACCACACAAGAATCGAAAGCACTGTTTGAGATTTCATGTAATAATTGGGTCCCTTTTTGCTTCTTTGTTCTCTCTCTCTCTCTTTATTATTATTATTTTTTTTTTTTGGTGAGGAAGATTGGCCCTGAGCTAAGATCTGTTGCCAATCTTCCTCTTTTTTTCTTTTCTCCCCAAGGCCCCAGTACATAGTTGTGTATCCTAGTTGTGGATCATTCTAGTTCTTCTATGTGGGACACCGCCTCAGCACAGCTTGATGAGTGGTGTGTAGGTCTGTGCCTAGGGTCCAAACCCGTGAAGCCCAGGCAACTGAAGAGGAGTGCACAAACTTAACCACTTGGCCACGGGGCCGGCCCCTCCTTCTTTGTTCTGGATGTGTTCCCCGTCACCACTGCAGTGCTTATGAATGTGCTGGACCATGTGAACAGTAAGACCATACACCAGGAGTTGAGACAGTCAAGGGGCAGGGGATCTTGTCCCACCAGTGTAGCTTCTTTACTTGGGTCCTGTAGATAATTCAGTGTCCCCTAAGTAAAATGTATATCGTCCTGAGAAAAACATATTTAGCCATCAGAGGAGCCAAAATTGGAGGGGAGGTTAAGCAGTCACCAAGCTGGAGGTTTTACACACAGGTTTTACACACAGGAAGAGGCGGGGCAAGAGATAAGATGGTATCTTTGTAAGAGGCTCCTCAGACAGACGACTTCTGCATGATGCGTTCAACACCCTTTCCCAGCCCCCTCCCCCATGCCAGCCCCGACTCTAGAGGCTGGAGAAGCTAAGAGCCACCAGTCACACCTCCCTACTGTGAGATGCAAAGGGAGTCTGTGAGAGGGCTCTGCCCCTTTCCCAACCAAAGGAATAGACGTGGCTGATTCTTTCTGCCTAGGGGGTGGATGTGGTGACTTGCCTGGCCATCTCTCCATCACGAGCCTACAAGCACGAGGACAAGGGGGCAGCCACCTGAAAACCATGGACCGCAAAGCCAGAGAGCCAGTGTCTTTGCTGCTGCCGGCCTGGATGCCTTGTCTCCAGGATCCCATTAGGCGATACATTTAATCAGGGTGTATCTATTATTGAAACATGCCTCCTTCAGGACTTTCCCTGGGGTCAGCCCCGGTCTGTATGGGGTCCTTCTGGCCCATTTAGTTGCAGATACAGGGCCTATTTGTAAAAGTCAAGCCCTGTATTTCTGTTAACACCGCCGTGGGTCTCAATATTCTATTTCCCTTTAAGATAGCTATTTATTTTCAAAATGAATTCTACTCCAAAATGGATATGGATTTTTGGAAGTGGAGGATAGACTTTGCAAAACCTTTCCAAAAAGCATCTGCATTTTCCTTTGAAAAGGAGCACAGTGTTGTGGAAAAACTATGGTTTTGGGAGTCAGACCCAAGACACTCCCAAATTAAAATTTTCCCTCTGTCTCTTAGCACATAATGAAATCAGCAACAGCTAATTCTCCTGGGCTTCCGTTTCCTTCAGTTCAGAGTGGGGAAAGCACCAATCTGGAAAAGTCATTATGAGGATTAAAAATAAAGTCCATGAAGTGTCTGGTACACCAGGAACAAGCATGAAATGAATCTGGACACAGATCTCACACTTCTCACAAAAATTAACTCAAAACAGATCACAGATCTAGACATAAAACACAAAACTATCAAACTTCTACAAGAAAACACAGGAGAAACGTAGGCAATCTGAAGCCGAGTGCAACGCTCCACACGTCTTCATCTTGGGCTCCCATGCTCTAAATGTAAGCAGACGCCACCGGAAACAAATTGTCTCTGCTGGGGATTTTCATTTCACAGTTTTGGCCTTGGCACGACAATAGGCTGGGGACAAATCCCGGTCTGGCATTATTTGAAAGCTGGGAAGCTGACCCATCTCTGCTTTTGGAAATTTCTGCCCAAACTGGTCCAAATAAAGCTGAAGCCCCACGGCCAGACCAGGGACATGATGCCCACCTTGTTCCTCTTGCCTTTGGAAACACACACAGGAGCCAAGAGCGGCAAATTCCTTTGCCAAAAGATCGTTTTCAGCCTAGTTTTTTGTTTTGTTTTGTTTAAATAATCACTTAAGACATTTTGATACATCATGGTGTTTTCTTCCCAAGAAAAAGTTTTCAGATTAGTAAGATTTTTCTTCACTAGTCTCAGTCTTAGCCACTAAGCTTCAATCAAAGGGTCTGGAGAAAAGCAAGAGACCCTGCTGTTTATTTGTTAGGCTAAAAGGGGATTTCGCGTGTGTACCCTAATTGGGTCGGTCCCCTGTGACTACCTTATTGAAGTTTGAACGCTGGTGGTTTCCAGGAGACGTTCTAAACTTGATTTGCCTGTATGAGTTTTATTAGGTACCAGCCAAAAGGTTTTATTTATTTGTTTATTTATGTGAAGAATGAGGGATTTGGGCTCGGCCCCGGTCCAGGGGAATTCACGGTTCAATGAACTAAAGCCCGGACAGGCCTCGTGCTTCCCCGCTCCGCTTCTCCAGATTCCTGATCAAAGGAAACAGGCCTCCTAAGAAGGAACTTCAACTGAATCATTCCTTTTCGCCAAAACTGGTTTGGGGAGGGAGACAGGAAAGGGTGGGCAGAGGGTCAACAGGAACTCGTATGAGGTGGGCGCCAAGTGGATCCGCCCTCAGAGAAGACCCCGGTTCCGTGCTGCCCGCAGGCCCACCCCCAAGGCTGCAGAGCGTCCATGGGTGTGAAAGGGCTGGTTGTTCAGAGTCTTGAGGGTTATGGGTTGTTACTTGGCCCGCGCCGGGCAACACATCCCAGGCTGCACAGCCACCCATGTATTCTTCACCCAATTTATTGTGTGTGTGTGTTTGCGAAAGGCTGGGCTCTCCACAGCGCGGGGCCTGGACGATCCTCACCCTGAAAAAACCCGTAGCATCAGTCGTCTCAGTCACTGACGCCCACTCAGAGATTTCGGCAGACAAGGCAAGCCGCCAACTGCGGCAGAGCCTCAGAACCACGGGTGGGAAGGCTGACAGTAGGCCACCCGCCTCCTGCTCCAGCTCTTCCTGATCAGATCCCCAGGGGTCTGAGGCTCGAGTTCAACGGCAGCTGGAGGCTGGAAGCCGAGGGCGCGCAGGCTGGGTGAGAGCATGGCTACCAATGTCACCCGCGTGCCATCGTTTGGACACCTGGTGAGAACGGAGGCCCAGCCACGGCGGGTCCCTGTGAGGACACCCACAGAGAACAAAGCGTCCTTTCTCCCTCCTTCACCTTGACAGCCAGCGCCTTGAACTTTCCTGTCCTACGTCCTGCTCTCCGTAAAGCTATTGTCACAGTCAGCCTCCTGTTTGTGCTTCATAAATTAATCCATGAAGGCAGTAGATGTCTTATTTCATTCTCCAAGTCCCTAGTTCAGCTACTCAGACAGAACCTAAACAAATATTTTAAAGTATGCTTTTTTTTTTTTTTTTTTTTTTGGTGAGAAAGAGTGGCCCTGAACTAAAATCTGTTGCCAATCTTCTTATTTTCTTCTCCCCAAAGCCTCAGTACACAGTTGTATATCCCGGTTGTAAGTCCTTCTGGTTCTTCTAGTGGGATGCTGCCACTTCATGGTTGGATGAGTGGTGCATAGATCGATGCCAAGGATCCGAACTGGCGAACCCTGGGCCACCGAAGTGGAGCATGTGAACTTAACCACTCAGCTACGGGCCAGCCCCACAGATATTTTAAAAAGCGATGAAAGTTTGAGATTCCTGAGGGATCTGAAATAATCTCGTATGGGAAAAAGTAGCTCTCATGATAGCTCTCATGATAGCTCATGTGTAGGAAACCTGGGGAAGACATTTCAGAAGGCGACTTTTTAGGGAGAAGCTGAGCACATTTAGAATTCAAAAGTTCCTTCTTTGTAAACAGGCATTTTATGTGAAAAAAGGTTTAAATGTTCATTTTAAAAGACCCACTTAAAACTGAACTATAGAAATGGCACATTAAGCAGCTCCCTTTGGCCTGAACTAGGAAGAACCGGGTGTGCCACCTCTCAGGGCAGGCGGATACAGCGGCTTAAAATGTGCTGCTCTTGGCCCAGCCCCAACGTGCACTATGACTTCTGGGGTTCATGACCCATGATGCATGCACAGCTTCCTGACGCTGTGGTTCTGCTACTAAATGAGCCTATGTGACTTTGGGGATATTAACCAATTTGTTTGTTCATTCATTCACGTACTTACAAAGTGCCTGTTATATGCTAGAAGGTGTGTCAACAGAAGGGGATGCAGCCATAATTGAAGCAGAGAGACCGGGCCTTTGCCTGGGGGAGACATGAAACAAGGCATTGAACAGCTGCATGCCGAAACACGGCCCACGAGGAGGATGGAGCGTGGTGCAGACGGAGGGTCGAACAGGTGTGTGCAGGGACACTGCCTACAATGAGGACAGAGCATGGTGCAGACAGAGGCTCGAACAGGTGCGTGCAGGGACACTGCCTATGATGAGGACGGAGCGTGGTGCAGACGTAGGGTCGAACAGGTGCATGCAGAAACACGCCCACGATGAGGACAGGAGCCAGGCACAGACAGGGGGTCGGGGAGGACATCTCATGGTGATTAAACTGAGGCCTAAAGGATGATGAGGACTCAGACAGATGGTGAGGAAGAGGGTACCAGACAGTGACCACACAGATGTGAAGGCTGGTGCTCCTGGGAAAGGGTTTGGGCCTCTCAAGGAGGGAAACATTGGCCCGGGGGCCCCAAGGCCACCTGAGGGAATAAGAGAAGACAGGGGAGCCAGCGCGCTGGTGACCTGCCCCCAGGGAGCAGTCGGGGGCGGTTTGGGTGCGGGGCTCGATTTCCTCCCTGGAGAAGTCTTCCTTTGAACGAGACATACAGGTGGCCTCAGGGGTGGCAGGAGGGTGGCCGGCTGGGGGGTGAACGGGCCGGGCGTCCACAGGACTCTGGACAGTTAGGTTTCTTAGGATGAAGACTGGTCCAGGCGCTGACGCCCTCCGTGAGCCAAGAGGAGTGGGCAGGAGGGCTGCGGTCCCCCCCTCAGCCCCTGGAGCCCCTGGGGTCTTCGCTGCGAGCAGTAACAACAGGCTCTGCTTTCTCAACTTTTTCAACACAGAGGAAGATGGGCTGGATTCAAAACCGGAAGGCCGGGGTCCGATTTCTGCCCTGTGACCTGGGTCTTCTCGTCTGTGAATTACACGACATCCACCAGACGGCTTGCGGAGTTGGGATGGACGGCCGCCCCCCTGGGAAGTACAGCAGAATTTTTCGGGCATGATTTGCAGCCCTCCTCGCACATGAGAATTGGCTGAATTTGGTCTGGGTCGGGCCAAGCCCTGGAATTTTCTGAGAGGTCCCCGGTGACTCTGATGGGCAGCATGTGGGGACCTGCTCAAGGGAAGCAGGTGTCGTCTGAGAAGTGCAGTCAGTATTCACCACCAGAACACGTGCCTCCTTTTCCTGTTCTGTTCACTGAAACTGCCCTGGCGCCCAGAACATCTGACATATGGCAGGCACTCAAAAAACTGTTTCGGGCAGTATCACGAGTATAAAGCAGATCAGAGCACCGCCCCAGGGACAGAAATAAAGTCAAAATTGTCACAGAATTTCCTAGTCGATTGCTGAATTCTCTGGTCATTCCTGCCACAGAACCGTGGGTGACCCTGGAGCCCTGAGCACAATTCTAAACTATTAAGGAGGGTTTGTGTCCCCATCACGAACCTCCTTCAGAAAGCCCCCCACACACGGGCACAGGCATGTGGCCTCCATCCCACCAGGGGTCTGCGTTCAGGGAATTTCTCTCCATCGCACCCCTGGGGGCGGAGGGCTCCTTCCCTCGCTGCTCCCACTGCTCCTTCAAATTGTCTGGCCCCTCAGCAGTCACCACGTCTGTCAGTCTGTCTCCTCCCTTCACACAGAGTTCCCTCAAGCAGAGAGTCTGTATTTTCCTTGTAATTTTCCAGCAGCCACTGACAATGACAGTGATCATGATGATGATGTCCCTGGCATCGAAATAATATTTTATCATTTAATGGGTGAATTTTATTCTGTCTGGGACGCATCAGGGGTTTTCCTGCACAGCATTTCCCTTCCAAGAGAGAAAGAACCAGACTAAACCACAGAGGCCAGAAATTCACTTAGTGGCCAGTGAGCGGTGGGATAATTTAGATATTTATACTTTCCTGGGACAAAAATAAGAGGGGAGGAGTGAAAGAAAGCTTTGGTGGGCTGGCCCCTGAGGCCTGGCTGGTGGGCTCAGGGTCCTGGCCTTCTCCCAGCCAGCTCTGGGGGGACAGGAGAGCTCTGACGGGGTCAGGGGGTCCCTGGCTGCACACCCCTCCACCGGGTGGTCTCCTGGAAATAAACGGAGAATGAGGACTTGTGCACTCAGTGTCCCGCCTTTGCATGGACCCACTGAGTGACGTTCCGTAAGCCACTCAGCCACTCCGTGGGTTGATCTTTATCCATAAAAGGAATGGCTAAAAGCTGTTCTTTACCCACAGTGTCGCAGTGACAATAAACACTAGGCAGCACGTGTAAAACCTCCTTACAGTGGAAGCCTTGCCTGCTGAAAGAGTGACACAGACGGCAGGGCCGAGCGCGCACTGTGTCAGTCACCAGGCCCGGCGTGTGCCACATGCCGGTGGGCCAAGCCCTGGAGCGCAGCCGCAGGTCTAGCGCAGGCCAGGAGGAGTGTCGGTGAGGCGGCCCAGGTTGCCTGTCGGTTCATCGTACATGGTGCTGTCGGCCGTCCGAGCACAGACGCCAGGCCCAGGGAAAGGAGAACTTCCCCCGCCCCCCGCCCCACCCGGAGCCCCAGCTGTAAGGCAACAGTCAGAGCCTTTTGGAAACACGGAGCTCCCGCCCTGGTGGCAGTTGGGCTGCACTGTGGATGCCAGCAGGGGGCTGAGGACCCCGAGGCTGGCCTCGCGCTGGAGGCATCCGCCTGTCCTTGTCCTTTGCGGCTGTCTCTCCACATGACCTAGCCCCTAACTCTTCCTCCCCAGCCCTCCTGATGAAATCCTGATTGCCCGTAGCCACGAACACCCAAGAACTCCTCCCCTTCAGAGGAGCGTCCCGGACAATTGAGCCTGGAGCTGACCCCCCACCCTGGCCCACCCGCTCAAGCCCCGAAACAGTCCTCTCTCCTCCGGGTTAGAAGCCCTGTGGCGTCTTTCGTGCCTGGATTCCAGAGAAGGCTCATGTTGACCTGTTCCCTCGTCTTCCTTCCCGGCTCTCGGTTCTGTCTTTACAGCAAGGAGGGCCGGGATGGGGAGACCCTCGTGTTTCTTATTTTCTGACTTCCTTCCACAGTCAGTAGGAAAAGGGCACATTTCCTCCTCTTCTGGCTGTTGTCGCCATTTAGATGGGTCTGAGCCTTGCTGGGAGGTGAGAAATCTCCCCTCCGGCCCTTCTCCTGCCGGGGCGCTGTGAGTTGCACTGACGGGAGACGGCTAACAGGAGGAAGACAAGCAGGAGGTTATTAAGCTGTGCATCGCCCCGGCCAGTGGAAGCACAGTGAGAGCGGCTCACAGGTGGTTAGCCCTGGGTCCACGTGCCTAACTCGGCAGGGAAGGGACGGGGAGAAAGGACACCAAAGGCTTTGGGGGATAAAGGAGAACAGATGGAGATGGAAGTGTGGGAGACGCCCCCTGCGTGAGGTGCCGACTGCTCTCCCGGGAGAGACTGGAGCTGCTCCTCGGGACGCACGACAACTGAGCTCACCTGGGACGCTCTGCGTTTGGCAGATAAACAATTTCAGGAACTCCAACGCCTCCAGCTGAGAAGAATTCTACGTCAAAGTGTCATATTTGGGGGGTGGCATATCCTGCTCCCCGTCAACCTTCTGCACCGGATTACTAGACTTTGTGTCGTAGGTCTGACTTTTAGGACTAAACCTGTCTTGGACCCTGCAGGGCAGGCAGGGCCTAAGGTGAGACAGCGAAGCCCTTGTCTCAACTGCAGAATTTAAGGATTTAGATTTAAGGGTCATAATTTAAGAATTAAGGCCCAAAATTCAGTCGCCAAGGTAGATATTTTAATCAAGATTTTAAAAAATAAAAATGAATGCTAAAAATCCATGATGAGCAAAGTACGAAAATTCAGATTGCACTAAGATCAGCATTACTGAACACTGGCGCTGGCCTCAGGGATCTGTTTCTGAGCCGGACTTTGCTGTCGGCTTCACTGTCTGGGTGCCCCCCTCCCGTGGGGGTTTCCGAGGCCTCCTCGAGAGTCCCCCGGGCTCCTCCCTTCCTTCACCTGCTTCTGTCCGGTGCTCCAGCAGCAGCCGGCTGGCTCGCCATCCCCGGGCGCAGAGCCAGGACCTGCACACTCTCACGTCAGGCCGGTCTCACAGTCCCCACAGGTACCCATAAAGCAGGTCCTGGCTCGGAGTAAAATTGCTGGGCTGGGAAAAAAGCGGGGGCGCGGGGCCTCAGCTCCAGAGAGGGAATTGCCTCAGAGCTTCAGTGCTCTCGTCTGCTTCCATGGATGTCGGTGCCCATCTCTAGATCAGGGCGGTCAGCCAGGAGAGGACTCGGACACCCCACACCTCTCTTTACCCTGACCTGCCATGGCTGGCTGCCCTCCCCTGTGGGTGCTGCAACACCACTGGAGTCAACACAGGAGGGGACTTACGAGGCTTCATTAAAATGCACCTAAATTCCCATTCTCTCATCCCAGAAGCTCCTTACTAGGTTGGCTCGTCAACCTCCTGGAGTGCACCTTGGAAAGGGGTAAGACAGATGACAGGCAAGTTTCCACGAGGGCCTGGAGTCGCCGGCAACGGCCGGGCCCTCGTTGGAGGTTGGCAGGCTTGTTGCTGCGTCGCTGCTGCTGGTTCCCAGCTTCCCTGCATGGGGGAGGCAGTCTGACGTTCACCCGGAAAGGCTGCCCTGCGGGGATGTTCCTGTTTATCCTGCAAATGATTAGTGAGTTAGCACTCGTTCTAACAGAAGATTCACTGTAGAGCGTTCTGCAGAAACGTGGACGGAAGGACCCCAAAGCAGAGGGAACTGGCCACTTCCAGTGGACGGTGCTCAGTAAGGAGACATTTCAAAATACCCGATGGAAAACTCTAACCACCAACCCACGAGCCTGGTGTCACTGCTCCGAGGGGGGCACAGGAAGTGAGGGGCCTTCTTTAGCTTCCTTCCACTTCTCACACGGAGGCAAAGAACCCACTTCTGTGAGTGCTCAGGGTGCAGCGAGAAAGAGACCCGTGTCCGGCCTCATCCCGTCACCTCCACGCTGGGCAGCTGAGAGGCCCGTTAGGGTCGCCCAGACAGTCGTTTGCAGGGAAGATAGGACAAAATGGAAACCGGATGGAGCAGACCCCGTACCTCCCCAAATCCAAAATTACATCCACAGTGATGTGAGGTCTGTCCGCCCCTTGCCCTGCTGGCAACCCGAACATGCCCCTGCTGGACTCTGTATGAGCCGCTGTCTGGGCCTCCACGCAAAGCCCAGCTCTGAAAGCCAGCCCTTCCTTAGGGGCCATGGCATTGTAGACGGATTACTATCATTGTTACCATTTTCTCCTTAAAATAGCAAGTTTATTTTTACTTTTTAAGCAAAAATGCTCATAACAGAATTTATTTTCCTTGATTCTGTGGAATGATATTCTAGTTACACAGAGGTCCCTGTGGCCGGCTGGCTCCAGAGCAGCAGAGCGGAGCCCCCACCCTACCCAGAACCACCGCCCTGCATCAGGTCTGGGACGTCTCCTGGTAAAAACCATCAAATAGAAAATCTGAAAAGCACAGAGAAGCCTGAAAAAGAAAAAAAGTCCCTCATCACTTCGCGACTCCCAGCATTTTCACTAAAACATATTTTTGTCAACGCCGTGGATGTTTCATACACTTCAAGAAAACATCTTGATTCCAAATGGAACCTTGGGGTAAATTAGGCCAAAAAATGTTGAGGACTTGTGCCCTCTTGCAGATGGACTTTCACAGTCATGGGGGGGCGGGGGGGCAGGCTGCTAAATATAACAAACTTCCCAAAAAGGCAATCTCAAATCTAACTGAAGGCAGACTATTTTTGACAGTGGAAATCCCCTCTTCACCACATAACTCGGTGGTCAGCCGTCTAAGAATTCAGCTCCTGCACGGGGATGGGAAGAGCTCGTCCTTCGGTGAATGCACGGTCACTCCTCTTCCTTCCTGCCACCCTGGTCAGGAACAAGGCCTGCCAGTTGAACGTGGCACCTGCTGCCCTGTGGGAGCCTAGCCCCGCATGCCGGGCCGTCCCACCTAAAGGGACGTCCCTGGGCTCAACAATCACTTCAGTTCTGCACCAGCTCCTGGGCTTCTGCCAACACTGCTCCACGCAACAGCTGGTCGTTGCTTTAAATGAAAAAAGAAAGCTTATATTTTGGAAAATACACTTCATATGTGTCTCTGACCTTTAACACAGCCTGAAGGAGAAATTTTAAATATAGGAGAGATATCGGCCGCTTTATGAAGAAAGCCAAGCTTGTCCACGTCCTTACACTCTCCATGCAAGTCCCTCCCCACGTTCAGTTTGAGCGGGGCTGTGTTTAGGGGCTCGTTACCCTGCCCCCGCCCGGGACCAGTCAGCCTTCGCGTGCTCCAGGCAGCATCCTCTGAGAGCCCGGTTTCCAGACGGACCCCAACCACCCACAGCAGAGCACCTCGCTCGGCCTCCACGCATGGCTTCCCAGTGACAATGGACAAGGACAGGGTCCCCATCCCAGCAAAGTGCTCCTGTCACCTACTTCCAGGCAATTTTTTTTAACTTTATTATTTTTTTTAGAGCAGTGTTAGGTTTACAACAAAATAGAGAGGAATTTACAGCAATTTCCCGTATACCTTCCGGGCAATGTTGAGACAGCTTTTCTTCATTTGTTTTCACTGCTAAGCCCTGACACAATGTAATAACATCTCAAAAGCCCCTAAGTGTTAAGAGAAAATAACTAAGATCACATTTTACATAACTGGAGATGGGACCTTCCACTGCTTACCACACTCGTCGTTATAATTCCTGACTTTTTAACGTGCTTTGTATTCCCGTCGTTGTGTTAGATGGACTTTCTGATTATTCAGCCGAGGACTGAGAAACACAGCAGAAGTGAGGTGGCCCCAGAAGGGGGAGCAGATGCAGCCTCTCAGTCTACACTGTGTGCTTTCAAAAATTAACCTTTTTTTCTGATTATGTAGATAACTCATGTTTACTTTGGAAATTTTAGAAAATATTGAAAAGCATCAAGAAGAGAATAAAATTACCAATAGAGATCATCTCCCCAAAATTGTCACTCTGAACACTTTGGGAAATATCCTCCTGGCATCGTTGTCTGAGCCTATAAACCCACATTGCCACCCCCCCCCCACCCCCCTAGTTAGGATCGTGCCAGACATACTGTTTGATGACATAGGTTTCTCACTTACTATATTGTAAACATTTTCCTATTATTAATTTTATTCATCTGCTGTTTTGTTTGTCATTATAAAAACCCAGAGAAATAGCCAAAGCAGTTCTTAGCTCCTTTTACAGATCGGGAGAATGAGGCGCAGAAGCAACCGCACTCCAGTCAAGGAGCAGCTTGCGTGGGTCTCCGGACTGCCCGCACAGGGCTCTTCTGCACAAAACAAAGGGCGGAAAAGCACAAAGTGAATGTTTTCGTTTTTTGGATCTTTTTGCTGAGGAAGATTCGCCCTGAGCTAACATCTGTGCCAATCTTCCTCTATTTTGAATGTGAGCTCCCGCTACAGCTTGGCCACCAATGAGTGGTGTAGGTCCTCTCCTGGGCTCCGAACCCTGTCTGTCAAACTGGAGCTCACTGAACTTAACCTCTAGGCCACTGGGCTGGCCCCACAGTGAAGTATTGTTGATATTCCTTTCCAAAGGCTAGAGGCATTAATGATAGGTAGTTACTACCATGACTTCTTGGAGAAGTGAAAGCTGTATAATAGATTATAGTTAAAATAACTATAATTATAATAGTTATAGCTATAATGATACTAATGTACAAGTGAGAGAAAATACAATGTTTTCAGGAATTTAGAGATATTTGGGAAATATTTGTAAAGATGTGGAATTCTCATTCATTGCTGATGCACGCCCACTTTGAAAAATGGTAAAACATAACTAACATCCAGCAATCCTAACACTGAGCATTTCCAATCCTAGACGTACACCTCAGAGCAGAGCGAGGCTGAGCAGAATGTGGTCCGCAGCCCAGCTCTGGTCTTTGTCTGTGAAGTTCTATTGAAACACAGCCACGTCCATTTGTCTATGCGTTGTGGAGAGCTGCTTTTGCACTGCAGCAACGTAATTAAGTAATAGCGAGGGAGACCCGACGACCTGCAAATCCTAAAGCATTCTGGCGTTTACAGAAAAAGCATGCTGCCTCCAGCCTTAGAGGAAAAATGCATATAATCACAAACAGACACACTCGAGAATGTTTATAGCAGTTTTATATACAATTGCCAAAAACCGAAACCCATCCAAATGTCTACCAATAGTAGAATGAGTAACTGTTGGTGTATTTTTACAATAGAATACAACACAATAACAAATAGAAAAAAACCATTGCTACCTACAACACGACATGGATGTGTCTGGCAAACATAACGTTGAGTGAAAGAAACTGGAAACAAGAGAATATCTACAAAATTATTCTTCTATATAAAGTCCAAAAACACTCAAAAACTAGTCTATGGTGACAGAAGTCAGAGTAGTGGCTTCCTGGGTGCAGTTATTGCCTGGAAGGAGGCATAGGAGGGGCTTCTGGGGTGCTGGGAATCCTGTGTATCTTATTCAGGGCGGTGGTCAAATGAGTGCACCCATATTTTAAAGTTCCTCAAACTCTACACTTAAAAGAACTCATACAACTCAATAGTGAAAAGCAAACTACCCAATTAAACAGTGGGCAGAAGATCTGAATGGACATTTTTCCCAAGAAGACATCCGAATGGCCAACAGGTACATGAAAAGATGCTCAACATCACTGACCATCAGGTAAATGCAAACCCAAACCACAGTGATATCACCCCACACCTGTTAGAACGGCTATTATCAAAAAGGCAAGAGATAACAAGTGTTGGTGAGGATGTGGAGGAAAGAGAACCCTTGTGCACTGTTGGTGGGATTGTAAATTGGTGCAGCCACTATGGAAAACAGTATGGAGGATCCTCAGAAAACTAATACAACTACCATATGATCCAGCAATTCCACTTCTGGGTATTTATCCAAAGAAAACAAAAACACTAATTTGAAAAGATATCTGGACTCTCACGTTCATTGCCACATTGTTTACAATAGCCAAGATATGGAAGCAACCTCAGTGTCCATTGATGGATAAGTGGATAAAGAAAATGTGGTGTGTGTGTGTATGCGTGTGTGAATGGAATATTATTCAGCCATAAAAAAGAATGAAATTTTGCCATTTGCAACAATAAGGATGGACCTCAAGGGCATTGTGCTAAGTGAAATAAGTCAGACAGAGAAAGACAAATACCATAAGATCTCGCTTCATGTAGAATTTAAAAAAACAAGCTCATAGATACAGAGAACAGTGGTTGCCAGAGGCAAGGGATTAGGGGGGTTGGGGGTGGGAAAAATGGATGAAGAGGGTCAAAAAGTACAAACTTCCAGCTATAAAATAAATAAGTCCTGGGGATGTAACGCACAGCATGGCGACTATAGTTAACAATACTGTACTGTACACTTGAAAGTTGCTAAGAGAGTAGATCTCAAAAGTTCTCATTATAAGAAAAAAAAACTTGTAACTGTATGACTTGACTTTGTTAACTAGACTTATTGTGGTCATCATTTTGCAATGTCTACATCGAATCATGTTGTACACCTGAAACTAATATGCATGTCAATTAGACCTCAATTGAAAAATAAAATTTAAAAATGAGAAAAACTCATCGAACTCTAAACTTATGTTAAACCCCCCAAAAAAAATTTTAGAAAAGGAGTATGAGAAATTGTGAGAAGATCTAGTAAAAGGAATAAAGAAAGAAATCCAGTATGATTTTGTGAGATGTGAAGTTTCCCGCTATCTTATGAGCGAGGTCTCTGATGGGACGGAACAGAGTGACAGCATTTTTGTTAGTAAATCAATGCCACATGAACGCAGTGAAAGATTATATGAGGAAGAGATCATTTTCTTGGACTTGCAGATGTTCCCCACTGAACGATCCGAAGGGCCCAGAGTCTCCTCCAGGCAGAATCTCTGGGCTGAGAGGCTGCGTGGGAGGACCCTGGGGCGGGCAGAAGAGGAGAAAAAGCGCACAGGGAGGAGGGACGGGGTCACTGATGCCATTTGAGCTGATGTCGCTCAGGGCGGATCTGTTGGGACTGATGGGGGATTTTATGGAAAAAATAAAGAAATCATTTCCCCGAATCTCTGGACTCTGTGAGCAGCACGACAGACCAAAAGTAAGACGATCTTTCTGATAATTGATGGCAACGCACTCTCTCAGAGGCTATGGACGTGGGTCCCCTTGATTAATGTATGAAAGGAAATCAGCAGAAGGGAGATTGTCAACCTTGGGAGAGAAAGGAGCGAACTCCATCCGCTCTTTCATCAGCTTCTTTTGTTTTAATTGAAATGTGATTGACATGTAACATTGTGTAAGTTCAGGGTGTACAACCCGTCGATCTGATACCTTTGTATATCGCAACCCTATTACCACGGTAGCTCAGCTGTACCTCCATCACGTTACAGAATTGTCATTTGTTTTTTGTGGTGGGAATAATTAGAATCTAGTCCCTTAGCAAATCTGATGTTTATAATACATTGTCACTTGTATCCACTATACTGTGCATTAGATCTGCAGGACCTATTTACCACTTGTACCAAGTTTGTGCCCTTAAACAAGTCCCTTATTACCCCAGCCCCAGCCCTGGTAACACCATTTTACTCTCTGTTTTTACAAGTACGGCTTTTTATATTTGTACTCGACCATTTCTTTATATTTTCTGTTTATGTATATTTATATGTGCACTGGCTGTCTCCTATACCTGGAACTTTCTTTCCCTGCACATCCGAATGGCCACACCCTCACTTCCTTCAAGTCTTTGCTCAAAATTCTTTCTCAGTTCAGACCCTCACAGACTCCTCATGTAAATCTACAGCCCACACTCCCATCTCAGTATTGCATGTCGTCCTCACTCTGCTGCATTTTTTTCCATTGTACATGTCACTTTCTGATATACTATGCAATTGACATTTATTATGCCTATTGTCTGTCTCTCTATCAAGAAACTGGGAACTTGGTGAGAGTTTATGGGGAGATTTATTTCCATCTTGTTCACTTCTGCATCCCCGACATAGGGTAGGCATGCAATAAAAATCTATTTCCTGAATAAGTGAATGAAGATGAGCAACCCTCCTTTCTGACACTGGTATTTAGAATTGCTGTGGTCCATAGAGGCTTTCCAGAAAGATTTCAGTCATTTGTCTGGCAACTAGTGCGATAGGAGCATGCTTATTTTCTCCTATTTTTATCAGGATTGCTTGTTACCACTCCTTTTTTATTATTATTATTATTATTATTCTCCTCAAAGCCCCCAGTACACAGTTGTACATTCTAGTTGTGGCTTCTTCTGGTTGGGCTATGTGGGACGCCACCTCAGCATGGCCTGATGAGCAGTGCCATGTCTGTACCTGGGATCCAAACCCATGAAACCCTGGGCCACCAAAGCAGAGCGTGTGGACTTAACCAGTCAGCCAGGGGGTTGGTCCCCATTAGCAGTCTTTTTAATTGTGGGCTGTTTTTCAGATGCAAGTACACTTCATTGGGCTTTTAAATTTCATACGTTTACTAATTATTTACATTTTCACTTCTAGAAATTGCCTGTTTATGTCATTTGGCCACTTATATTTTGGATTGTCTTTTTTTTTTTTTAGCTTAAGGGACTCCTTTATAAAATAACTTAATCCTGTACCTATCAGACAGAGTCTAAATATTTTATTCCATTCTCTCTTTGTCTTTTAAACATTTGACTTGAAGCATTTAGATACTTTTCTGTTCAAAGAAATGTAAGGGTAGGAATGTTCCCTTTTATTATCTAGATGAAACAAAAGATGTTTATTTTATAGCCAATCTTTATGATGCCTTTTTCCAGGAAAGGATTATTTTCAGGGATCAAGGTTCTTAATCAAATTGCAGTTGTAGTTAACAGCCAGGACAGGAAACCATCAGCAGATGACTTTGCACAAAGTCTTGCCTTTCAGGAAAAGGGAAAAAGAAAGATAATTACTAGCTAGGTTTGAATTATCTGACCTATAGCAGAACTTTCCGTAAGTCAGTGAGAAGAAGCAAAGTTTGTTGTTTCCTTTGTATTCAATAAAAGAGAAAACCCAATTAATGCTCAGGATAAGCAAGCCATGGCTGTGAGTAAAGAAGAACAGTTCTATAAAGTAATCTCTTCCATTTGTGCAATGATTTACAGTTTCAATGTATTTTTTTTTAAAGATTTTATTTTTTCCTTTTTCTCCCCAAAGCCCCCCGGTACATAGTTGTGTATTCTTCGTTGTGGGTTCTTCTAGTTGTGGCATGTGGGACGCTGCCTCAGCGTGGTCTGATGAGCAGTGCCATGTCCGCGCCCAGGATTCAAACTAACGAAACACTGGGCCGCCTGCAGCGGAGCGCGCGAACTTAACCACTCGGCCACGGGGCCAGCCCCAGTTTCAATGTATTTTTATATGAATTATCTGATTTGATCCTCGAAAACAAAACTATTTTACAGAAAAGTAAACCAGAAGCTCAGAAAAACTAATTCTGGCGACCAGAATCCCATGTTGATTCCATAAAAAGCCCGTTTCCACAGCTCCTGTGGAGGGTCTCTTGGTCAACTGAGTTATTTAAAGTTTTAATAAATCAAAATGTTTTTAAAAATGATATTAGAATATTAAGTTGAACAGATTGGACCTAAAAATAGATTATTTCTCCTTTTTGTTCTAATAAAAACTTTAAGTTCTTGTGTGTCTCCTCCCAACTCAGAAGAACACCCACATCCAGCTGGTGCTGGTGCCCGTCCTCACACCGGGTGAGTGTGCACAACTCACAGGGCACAGGTCAAGAGTGTCAGGAGAAAGGACTGGCAAATCTTACGGTATTGTTTTACAATATCTTAAGTTTTGAGGACCTTCTTTCGGTATAACACATTCCTCTTGGGTTCATAGGTTGAAGAGATTTTTTTTTAAAGATGCAAAAGCATATCAACAACTTTTAGATAAGAAGCGGTGCATTTTTATTTTAAAGTTTATGAGATTACAAAGTGAAGCCTATAAATGCATCTGAAAACTCTCAAATCATATTAAAACACAGGAGGCAGCCCTCCTTTACGCACTTCTCCTTTCTTCTGAGGGACGTCACAGTAAGACCAGAATGGAGCCCACAGGAGGCATGCTCCATTCCCTCTCCCCTCAGGACCGCTCCTGGTGGGATGTTAGCACCCGCCCTGCGCCCGGATGTCTGAGGCGGACTCGCTGACACTGCCTGAACACGCTGCTCCCTCCCTCCATCACTGGGCTGAGTCCGCGGCCGCCCGCCTCTTCCTCAGGCTTCTGGCCCTGCCATTCTCAGGTAATCCCGCTGGGCGACAGTTTGCATCTTTTATGCCATCTGTTTCCAAACCCTGTTTTCTCCGGCCCAGCTGGGTCGCCCGCTCTGTTTGACCTTTCCTACCCTTGCTCCTCAGAATTTGATTGCTGTTTGCTTCAGAGTTTGGTTTCATTATCTCGAGTAATGAACTCAGCAGAGGCCCCAACTTTCCCCTGATTTCAAATAACTCTGGCCTTGGGCATTTCCTTAGTATTCAGCCTGACACATGAGAAGACCGCAGTCTGCCAAAGGAGAAAGCAGGCCAGCAGGACTGTGTGACAACACAAACGCCAAGGCTGCAGACCAGCCCTTGTCAGCACCACCTCATGCCAACAAAGGAGGCCTCGGGGCTGTCTGAGGGGAAAGTTCAGAGACTTGTGGTGTTTATCTTGTGCCATAAGTGAGGGTGGGACTTTTTTGGCCTGAAACCACAGGGGACTTGCTCACAGGGATTTTGCTCCAGAATATCCATTTTTCTACCAGTAACCTCCTGCTAACTAAATAAAAATAAAGGCATGCAGAATTTCTCAGGATGTCTAAAATAGTCTCCTTTTTGAACAACTTGTTCTCCTTCTAGAGAAAATGTGTTAACCCATATATTTCTGAATTATAGCTTAATTCAATACAGGTCCAGGGCAGCAGACATTTCTTTTGGGGTGATAGCACGGCAAGAATGTTGAAAATAATACTGCAGTCGAAACACTAACTTTAGAGCATGTAGCTTTACAGCTTTCCTCAGACTCAGTCACCTGGGACGTCAAAGGCAGGGACCACGTGTGCTCAGTTTCCTCTCCTCAGATCTGCCCGGGACCTGCAGCCAGCGCCATTGTTGGAATAGTCAACCACAGGCCCTTGTGCTTTATCAATGCGAAGAACAGAATTCTTGCATTAAGCAAAAAGAGTAAAGGAATTTATACCTTTATCTCTCCTCGCCATCTACTTCCCTCCCAATATTCTTTACTGACCTTTTCTTTTGCATTTAACGAGCCCATGATTTTCCCCTTCTTCTCACTATCCTTTCTTGCCTTATGCAAAACAAAAAAACCACAACTCTAGTATCTCCATTTCAGGGGGGATTTTCCCAGTGGTCTCCCCACGTCCCCCATCCCACCCACCCTGAGTCTGGTCATCGTTTCAGGCTGGCTGCTGTGGTGTAGACGAAGTGAAAACAGAATTCAAGAGGCTTGTGTATGATTTCTATCCTACCGGAGACTGACTCCGCTGTAAACCCTCTGATAACTTCCTGGTGGTTGTCCCGAGAATGTAGGCTGTTAGGAGACCTGGAGAAGCAGGGGAATGGCCTTTCTCTTGTCCTCTTCACTGAAACGGAGTATAACCTTGGCATTGCTGCTGCCACGTGCTCACCAATAAGTCAGTTTTACAACCGAGACTCCTTCGTGGTTTAGGGGGCTCCGCCCACACCTTCTATAAACCCTATTTTAGAAAAGGGGACCATAGGGGAAACCGGGTGGTAACGCCCCCTCCCCTCCTCTTCCGGAAGCTGCCCATGTACCATCTCTAGAAACCTCAGGCAAGTCTGAGAAAACCCTGCCCAGGTCACAAAGGCTCTTATAGGTCAGACCAGGACAGAAATTTCCAGTCACTTTTCGGACTGTCTGGGCTGAAACAAAATCACTAACAAATATCAGATCATCCTCACGATTCCTTCACTTTCACAACTGCGGCCTCCTCTCCTGAATGAAAAGAAGTGAGCCCGGGTCTCCAGACATGAGGACATGAGGAGCCAGGACCCCTCGGTAGACTTCGCGAAGAGGAACCAAGGAGATGCAGTGCCCAGTACTGAGAGGCCTCTCTTTGGGCCACAAGAAGAATATCGAAATCAGTAGCTGATTCTACAGAGAGGATGCTCACCTACCTTCACATTCAGAAGACTTGGGGAAAAAAGTGCTCTATTTAATTACTCGTTAGACTATCACCTATTAATTAGAATATTGGTTTGGCTGCAGTAACAATGAGACTCAAAATAACATTAGCTTTAAAAACACACTTCTTCTCTCCCTGACATCCAAGTGCAGCTCGCTGGTCCCGGCTGGCGCGGTGGCCCACGACCCCGAGGCTCTTCTTCTTCTTGTTGCTCTTTCATCCTCAACAACCGGTTTCCATCTGAAGGCCCACCTGGCTGATTCGGCTCCGTTCCCAGCCAGAGGAAGAAGGACGCAGCGTGGCGCCCTCCCTCTGAGAGCACACAGCACCCCCACAGTCCACGGCCAGAACCCAGTCCGTGGCTGCACCGACCTGTAAGGAAGGCTGTGCCGTAAAGACTGTAGCAGGGTGGCCACGTGCCCTTCTTAAAGGAGAGAATGGATTGGAGGGCGGCTGTTAATTTCCGCCACAACCTGTTGTCGGAGGATTAGAATATAGTATCTTCCATCAATAAAGAGTGGTTCTGATGTTGGCTTCCAATCCCTTCTCATGAAGGCATTCATGAGAAACGCCACCTGGAGTTACTCCACTTTCGTTGTTAGGACTCCAAACATTCTTCCCCATGCTCTCCGCGGCCCACGTGTTTTACAAGCTGAACTGGTCAAAAAGGCAAAGTCGTGTCTTTACATATTCTTCATGCACTTTTATACCAAATGCAGATACTTTCTAATCTCTCGGCCTGAACTAAATGTTCAGTTTAGGTAAGACGTCACGAGTCACAGTTCTCTGGGTGCTGATGGTCCTGCTCTGATTTAAGAGCCACACCATGTGTAACCTTGAAGGAGCCTATTCGGAGGGATGCAAATTTGCGGGGCTAGTCAGATTTCTCTGTATCAAATCTCAGCTCAACCTCTTCTTAATTGCCTGCCCTCAGACAAGTTACTTTACCGTTCTGAACTATGAATTTTTCAGTTTTAAGTAGGGAGCTGGAAACACCTCCCTCAGAGTTATTGTAAGGCTTGAACCATCTGCCGCATGATGAGATGAGCGTCTGCCTCAGTGTCTGCTCCACGGCAGATGCCCAGCACAGTTGTTTTTCTGCTTGACTTCTCTACACGCTTCGTGACATTCCTGCCGTCGCCCTTCATCGAGAAATGACCTCCCTCTCACTCTCCGCTCTGTGTCACGAGGAGTTGAAGACAACCCTGCCTCTTTGGTGACCCGAGCACCGCTTTAAAGTAGCGTGGGGCCTGAAGACTCCTCTCCCAGAGCGCAGAAGACATTTGCCCCGCGAAAGCAAGCCTTGCCACTCCCCCACCCCATCCTTCCCGAGTGGTTACACGAGAGCTGGACTCTGCCATTTAACTGTTTCATGCCAACCCGTGTACGAGTTCAGTGTGCTCCAGCAAGATAATAACTACTTACCAATTTATGTCATTTCTAGAACTAAAAGGAATTTCAGGCAGCTTATAAAGATACATCTGGTAGAGTAAGATTAAAAACATGGAAGACAAAATTAGAAAAATGAAACAAATGGAAAACAAAAAATGGAGCCGGGAGTGAAACAGGCACTCAATGCTCACGGCAGGCGCCCGGACACTGCCTCTGCCATTGACAAACGTTGTGTGTTCTCCTGCTGGGACCATAACAAAATGCCACAAACTGGGTGGCTTGAACAAGAGAACATTGTTGTCTCGTGGTTCTGAGATGGAGGTGTTGGGGGTCAGTCCCCTCTGAGGCTGTGAGGAGCGTCTGTCTGTTCCAGCCTCTCTCCTTGGCTCACGGATGGCGCCTTCTCATTCAGGGGGTGTTCTCCCTGCGTGTGTGCAAATTCCCCTTTATGGTAAGGACATCGGTCGCCCCAGATCAGGGCCCACCCTAACGACCTCACTTCACCTGGATTACCTCTATGAAGACCTGTCTTCAAACGTCACACTCTGAAGCCCTGGGAGTTAGGCCTTCAACATAGATGTTCCGAGGGACGCAATTCAACCCCGACACGTTGCTTCTGATGGAACAAACTTGGAGCTTGTTGTTTTGTTTTATTTTGTGTTTTACGACTTTTTTAATTTTTCAGACTCTTGCTTCAGGATTTGACGTGTCTTCGGAAGAGCATCGAGGGCTAGAGAGAGAGCCCAGCATTTGGGCTCGGGGGTCGGTAGGACACTGATGGGAGGAAAGATGCAGCTCGGGGCCTCCTGGCTGTGGGGCCATTTTCAGAGCCCAGTCCACGGCTCTGCACTCCTCCTCTACCACCTGCGTAAGCAACGCTTCCTGCCACATGTCCCGAGGCTCTCTGGAACTTGTGACCACCTCTGTGTTCTAGAAGCTTCCTAGCAGTCTCGCTGAGTGCAGCATTCTGTCACAGTATCTGCAGAGTTTGGGTAAATGCCCTTCCACCACTGGGAGAACGTCAGTCAAGAATCTGCCTGGAAACCCAGAAAACAGAAGAGGGTTTTGCCTTTTTAAATTGTCCTGATGAAAATAGTAAGACTCCAAATCCAACGTTTGTGGCAGTGACGCCTCGACATGTCCTGACAGTCAGGGAAGGTGTGACCCTCACAGTTCTAGAGCTGGAACGCCTCAATGCCTCCTCCCTCATCTCCAGGAGAGAGAACTGGGGCCCGGAAGGACGAAGGCTCCTGGCTCCCAGTCTGGTCATCTGTTCATCCTCCTCTTTGTTGTTGTCAAACCCAAACATGACTGCTTCAGAGACCAGCCACGGACGGGCCCTGAGAACACAGTGCAGGGGCCTCTACACGAAAGCCTGAGGCCGTGTGTGTTTCTGAACTCAAAAGCCACCTGGGGGCCAGCCCGGTGATGCGGCATCTAGGTTCGTGCGCTCTGCTCGTGCGGCCTGGATCCCAGGCAGAGACCTACACACCGCTCATCAAGCCGTGCGGTAGAGGCGTCCCGCATATAAAGTGGAGGAAGACGGGCACAGGCGTCAGCTCAGGGCCAATCTTCCTCACAAAAAAAGGCGTTTGGCCTTCGGGAAGGCAATTCAGTGCCCCTACCACAAACCCCATAACCTCCCCAGTGGGGTTGGAGTAGCACCTTCCAATCATGCACAATACTAATTCTGCAGCCGAGTGCGTGAATGTTCACACTGGGTGTGAAAATGAGGATCATCCACAGCTTCATGACACTTCGTGGGTCAGGCTTTGCCTCCAACGTGAGTTGAGAAAACTTGCCATGTTCAGAGTTTTGAGCCTCTCTGGCCTCAGGACTAGGGATGAGGATGGCAGCCCTCCTTCCTCCCCGAGAGAGGGTCTCAGCTTGCCGGTGCAGAGGACCACTTGGGCTGCCCCAGCCCAGAAGCCCCGAGTCAGACTCTTTCGGGAGTGGCCTGGGAATCAAAATTTTTGACAAACAACCCAGATGACGCTCACACAGAGAGCTGGGAAATGCACCTCAAGAAAGGCTGCCTTGAGCACAGTGTCAGCTCAGGAAACAGGCAGAACGTCGCCCGGCTGTTTTTATCTCGTGCCTCTCCCGACATCTCCCTGGGGCATCCATTTGACCCTGCACTCAAGTTGCACAGAATTTTTCCGTGATATTTGACGG
Organism: Equus przewalskii; assembly: GCF_037783145.1. Classification (NCBI taxonomy): domain Eukaryota; kingdom Metazoa; phylum Chordata; class Mammalia; order Perissodactyla; family Equidae; genus Equus; species Equus przewalskii. The sequence goes on from NC_091839.1 coordinate 82,743,924, forward strand.
GAAGTGAGTGTCCAAAGGGTGTACATTTGCAAATAATAATTGAAGGAACAGGAGAGACAAACACTGTCAGGTGAGGGGGAGAAAACCACTGTTCCAATATCTAGAACAGTCAGGCACCAGATGACGCCACACGATTCATTCGTTGTTCACTGAGCACCTACAGCAGGTCAGACGCTGTGCAGGCATTTCCGCCATCACACAGTTCGGTACCAAGTAACGCTATTGTATTCATTTAATTCCCCTTCTCCTCCTAACACCTCCTCTAGTGACTGACTTTCGGAGGGGTGGGCCTCAGTCACTGGAGCGTTTTGAGCGCCCCATGCTGCAGCTCCGTGAGCTGGGGCACCCGGAGATTAAGCAGTGGCCCAGTGCTCCTCGACGCAGGTGTGAACCCTGATCCACCGGCTGGCCCTGCGGGTCGTGCTGATGGAGGTCGTTCGTTTGTTCGTAGGCGGGCTTGTGGCCTGGCAGGGAGCATTAGGCTAATCTGTGGGGTTGAGAAGGATTTGGTGTTAAATAGGTTAACACCCAGGGAAAGTCTCTAATTAGGCTGCACCTGCTGGAGAGGAGGAGGTGACCTTCCTTGGAGCCCGGGCTCCGGATGGAAGCCCCAACGTGGCTGTCGCTGCCTCTCCACCTTGGCAATAGGTGATGAGCTGGCGTAGGGGCCCAGAACACCCCAAAAGTGCCTCAGGGCCTCTGGGCTTAGCATCCCATCTGGTGCTTAGTCCTTGCTGGCCACTTGCTCACCTGCCCATCCATCTCCTCTTCTCCAGGCATCTTCTCTACAACACCCCTTTGCTCCCTACATTCCCTCCTTTGTTTTGTTGCCCGTGCTCAGGCTCCTCCTCCTCTTCAGAGGGTCTGTTTCCTGGTGCTTCTCTTTGTCTGCGCTCACACATGGAGACTGGTTATCCCTGCAGAGGCTTCTGCGTTGACGTCTGATTGGAGCAGCATCTCTGTAGGTGGGAGCGGAGGCGAGAAGGAGATGTTCATCTTTAGATATATGGGCACCACGTGGGAACATAGATGCTATTCGTAGACCCGGATTCTATGGGGATGGAACCTTGAGTAAGTGGAGGCAGCAGAGGGTGTCAGGCCAGGGGGAACATTTGTGGAGGTGGACATGGCTGTGACAGTGGGCAGACCCACGAGAAGACTGGAACAGAGACTCCTCTTGCCAGCGTCAGCCCCACAGGAGCAGGGACCTCCTCTATTTTGTTCTCTGGAGCCTCCGCAGGGACTTCAACAGGGCCCAACACACAGCAAGCCCCCAGTGTTTGGTGAAAGAATGAATGCTATTGTGGTGGTGGTTTCTGCTGCCTAAAACAGTGCCCTACACTATCTAGAACTCTGTAAGCTGTAGAGTGCTTCTTAGTCAACAAATATTTGGGAACACCGTGGTGCCAGAAGCAGGCTGGAGAAGTAGGATGAGTCCCTTAAAGGCAGCCTTGACTGTGGGACGAGCAGTTCTGAGCTGGAAGAAGTTCTTGCAGGGGCGGAGCTGTCTCTGTACCGGACTCGCAGGTCTTTTCCCAGCTGTGGCATCAGTGATCCAGGCCCAGCTCCTACTGACCAGGTGACCAGGGCCATATTCTCTTCTCCCATATCTGGATCCTGCTCCCCTGCCTGACTCGTAAGTTGTAAATATCAGGGATCCTCGTGTGCAAACCCGACGTGCCTTCTGTGTGTGTGTGTGTTTTCTCCTCCAGGCCATCGGCTCTAACACCACGTCTGTGCAGACAACCCCATATTTTTATCTCCAGCCTGACTCCTCAGCCAGATTTGTGTGTCCAGCTGGCCAACCGACCTCTTCATTCACGTGCCTGCTCTGTTTTGTTTAAACAGTGTGGCTTTTGATTTCAGGTCTCATTTCTCTTTCTCTAAATCAGCTTCTACCCAGTCCTGCCAGCTCAGTCACTGGCCCTGCCATTCGCCTGGCTGCGTAGGCTAGAAACTTCTCTTGGGTCCTCCTTTTCCTCACCTTCTGCCACATCCACCAGCCGGTTGTGAAGACTCTGGGTCAGAAAAGGCCCCTCATCTATTCACTTGTCTGCACCTCCACTTGCTCCCCCAGTCCCATCGCCTCCTCACTGACTGGCCCGTAGGCGCCCATCTGGTCTCCCAGGTTTCCATCTTACACCCTCTAAGCCTTCGCCACCTTGAAGTCAGAGTGATGGTTTAAATTTTAACTTAGATTGGTCTTTTCGCTCTCTGTGTAAGTCTCTTCCGCCTTCCTGTTGCATCAGAATAAGCCCCAGCTCATCGCCGTGGTGCACAGGGGGTCCCTCCTGCGCCCCTCCCACCTCACTTCCCTCTGCCCCCAGGCCTCCTTTGCTCCAGCCCCACCAGTCTTTGTCTCTGACACATGCTGGCTCCCGCTGGTTCTGGGGCCCCTGCACTCTCCCCTCAGCCCTTCCATGGGTGAAGGCCTTCCCATCCTCACATCTCAGCTCAAACCTCACCTCGTTGGAGCTGCCTTCTTTCACTATTCTATCCAAAGGCCCCCACCCCTTACTCCCCCTACAAGAGTCTACTGTTCAGAAGACTTCCCAGCCCATCAGTATCGTGTTGTTGACTCGGTTATCCCACTCGGATGTGAGTTCCCTTAGGTCAAGGAGCCTGTCTTCTCTCTGGCGACTCTCGAGCTCTTGGAAAAGCGCCTGGAACAGAAGAGGCGTTTGGTGAACATTTGCCGAAGGAATGGAGGAGCCCCTGTGGGTCTCCCTTTCTTGTTCTGTGACCTAAAGATAAAAATACACCCTGCTTCGCAGAGTTGTTATGAGGATTAAAGGAGAAAACACTGAGAGATCAATAAACGTTGGCCACCATTTTTCTTACCAAGACGGCTGCTCTTCCTTGTCACCACCACCAGTCATAGCAGTAGAACCACGTTCCTTTCAGTAACCCTACAAGGTAGTTAAAATTAACTACAAGTTACAGAGAAGGAAATGAGGGTCAGAAATGTAAATCGCCTACTTAAAATCACTCAGCTAGGATGCAGTAGAGCTTGAATTTTAAGAGAGAAGAGTCGGAAATAACGACAGCTCTGCAGGCTGAGTGATGGAGGGAGGCATTTCCCATGGCACAGATACGTTGTGGGCAGAGGGGGCTCTGGAGGGAAGACGCGTTATGCTGAGGGGAGAGCTGGACGTCCAGGGTGCGATGCCTGACGGACTGCTGCAGGTTCAGAACTTTCACTCAGATGACAGGTCAAGAGCTTGAGATTTGAGCATCAAAAAATATAACCTTGCCATTGTGATCACAACACCTGTCTGGAAAGCTGTACAGATGTAGTCGGTCAGCAGAAACACGCACACAGGGTCCTCGAGGCCAAAGACGGTGCTTACCCTCAGAGGCCTCTCCCGCCCTCTAATCCACTCAGATTTTCTATCGCTAGGTCCTTCTTCGCAGCACCCGTGTCCATTTGGGAGGCTCACTGTGGGGTCCTCAGTCAACCTCAGGACCCTAAAGTAGGTCTTCACTGTCTGACATAGGATCGTGCTGGGGTGATGCGAATTTTTCAGAATAGAACAACAAAAACGCTTTCTCTTCTTATATCGATGCCTCTAAAAAGAGCTAAAATTTATACAGGACTTATCACGCGCCAGGCACTAGTCTAAGCACTTCACACGTATTAACTGATCAGCTCCTGATAACAACCCCATGAGGTAGGTGCTACCATTTTCTTTATTTTACAGTGGAAATGCAGATCAAGAGTGGCCAGGAGCCTGTTTGATGTCACCAAGCCACTTAGGAGGGCTGGGCTCCAGCCCGGGAAGCAGGGTTTTAGCATCGTTGTTCTGAACCAATAGGCTCAGTCTCCTCATCTCTGCAAAGAAGCATCTTCCACCAGAGGTGAGGAGGAGAAAGAAGAGCCGGCCCAGTGGCGCAGCGGTTAAGTGCGCACGTTCTGCTTCGGCGGCCCGGGGTTCACTGGTTCGGATCCCGGGTGTGGACATGGCACCGCTTGGCACACCATGCTGTGGTAGGTGTCCCACGTATAAAGTAGAGGAAGATGGGCACGGATGTTAGCTCAGGGCCAGTCTTCCTCAGCAAAAAAGAGGAGGACTGGCAGTAGTTAGCTCAGGGCTAATCTTCCTCAAAAAAAAAAAAAAAGAAGAAGAGCTAGAGGGAAAGCTGCCACAAAAATGTGGGTGTGACCCCAAGCCCTTGAAAAGAGGGTGGGAGGGGGAAGAGAGACCCAGGCGGTTGAGGAGAGAGCCTGACTCGGCTCAGATTGGGGTAAGGAGAAGTGGCTGACGAGTAAGGAGGACACGGATGACGTTGTGTCCTGCAGTCCAGCGCTTCCAGGAGGAGGGGGTCAACACTATCAAAAGCCTCTTAAATTGGGGAATAAAATTAGGGTCTTAAAGCTTAGAGAAATGTTTTAACAGAGCAGAGAATTTAGGAGCCAGATTATTAGGGAAATGCACACTATGCGTAAGCTGAAGGTACAGAGGGTCCCGTCCACACACTCGGGAGCAAACGGACGTTGACCAGGGGGTGGTTGCTAGTGAACCCACAGGGAATGGCAGGATTGGCTCCGTTTGGGAGACCCAGAGATGTTGGAAGGCGGAAGGCACAAGCAGAAGGGGTGCGGGAGAATGAGATGCGGAAGCGGCGGGTCACAGCCCTGCAAACCCCCTTCCACGTTGAGCCGAGACTAAGGTGAACTAGGGAAGCAGTTCCTAAACGCGGATGCATAAGGGAATCACCTGGACTTTAAACATAGTCGATGCCCCGACTTCCCCTCCAGAACTCCGGATTTAGTGGGTCTGGGGGTTCCTGGGCATCAACATAGGTAATACTCCCTGATTCTAACACAGCCCAGTTAGAGAATCGCCGCTCTAGGACCCAGAGACTATCGCTTCTTTAAGTGTAAAAATAAGAACAAAGAAAAAGATGTAAAGATAGGTCATCTGAATGGAAGACAAGTTCAATTGAAGACACTCACATTTGCGGGCTTGGATCATCTTGGTAAAAAAATTTTTAAATAAATGGCTTGATCATCTGTGGAGAAGGAATGAGGGAGTTTAAAGACAGACCTCGAATAGCCCCTGAGAGGAGAGAGGACACTGAAGAGGCTCCCCAGTGGAGCTGTGATAGGCACCGTGGAGGGGCGCTGCCAGAGAATTCATTGAGCCAGGACTTCCCACTGACTGGTCCTCTCCCAGCTGTGCCTCCTAGACTGACGAGACGTAGAGGAAGCTGATGGGGACCGTCCACGGCTGGGTTGGGCTCAGGAAGGTCAGAGAGGGAGCCAATGACCACGGAGTCCAGGGCTGTGCTCTGGTTGGTTAGAAACCAAGTTGAGTAGATTTGGAGAGCAAGAGAGAAGACTAGTAAGGAGGTTTTGGTTAGAGAAAGCAACATTCACAACCGAGATCCCAAATGCGAAATAATCCTTTGGGGTCTGTAACCCATAGGGCACACAAAAAAATATTAAAAATATGAGTACCATGTTACCTCTAAAGTTGAATGAAGTTTGGTGAAAGGAACGGTAGACACAAATCCTCAGATCAATCACTACGCGTAGTTCAGAAACAACTGTGAGGTTTCAGGCAAGTCTCCCTGGAGACCTGCAGGGTTCAGTGTCCTCGTGAATGCTGCGGAGGGCTTACCTGGATGACCTCCAGGACCCGTGTACCTGGATCACTACATCAGCTCGCTAGGCTGCTTAGCCGCATACATCATCAACCTATAAAAGTATTCTTTCTTAGCATGAGTTTCTTCCTGTGACTTTCCCCCCCAAAAACATTTTATTCGATGCCTTCTCTCTCCTCCATACCCCCATCCCCCAATGGCTGTAGCAATCTTGATATTAGAAAGAGGCACCTTGAGGGGAAGAACCTCAACGTTCCCACTTGTTTTCTAGCATTAAACTAGCAAAAGAATTTACCGGCAATCTGCTTAAAGAGATAGAGCCTTATTAAAACCAAAAACAAGTGTCTCATGAGAAAGCTCTGTGTGCTGAAGCAGAGCTCCTCATTTCTGTCAGCCAGAAGTGGTCCTCACCTACATTGTCATGCAACTTAACCAAATCAGGTATCACATTATCATTACAAGTTTCACAATTTGTACGCTGGAGTCTTCTTCTCTTTTCTTTTACCGAAAAGTTGAGTTTAAGGTAAAACTTCAACCTGCAGAGCCAGCTGGCTCATCTAGCACCCTGTCAGCTGAAGTGCTTGTTTCATTATAAATGAAACTAACTTTTGCTCTTAATTCTCCCTCCTGCTCTCCTCTGCCCTACTCTTCCCTACTTCCTGGAAACGCCATTCAGGTCAGAGTTCTTAGATGCAGCATGAGATGTTTGACCTTCCAGACCAGGTGCTGCAGCATCTGGGCTGTGCCATACTGTGGCCGCCGGGTTTAGACACAGATTCGCGAGTGAGCAGAGGCTGATGACAGAATCTCCTCTATAACGCAGGCTCTGGAGAAATCTTGAATTGTTTCATTACCAGTGAGCTTGGTTATAAAAGTAGAAACTATACATATATACACACACCCTACCTATTTGCAAATGAAATCTACTGAAGTGCAAAGGAAATCATGTTTAAAAGTTGTGTCATTTCCAGCACCAGCGATAACAATGATTTACACTGTTCGGTGCTCTTCCACCCTCGCTTGCTGTGTGTTCTTCATCGTAACCCCAGAACTCCGCACGAGGTGGTTGGACATTCACTCACTCACTCATTCAGTCAACTATCCTCTCTCATGAGCTGGCAAAGGCCAAACCACCCTTCAAGCCAAACGGACAGGTAGTTTGAGGAAAGGCCAAGCGTCTGCAGAGCTGATTGCGTCCTGGGACTCAGACGGTCAAGAAGTGATGCCCAAGGGACTCAGGAGGCTCCACCACAGTTTATGCAAACGAGTCGCACTAGAGAGAGCAGCGCAAGACTTACAGAAACCTGCCGGCTGGACGAGGGCGTGGATCTAAAGAGCCGGGCGCCCAGGTGGGACCACCTGGCACCATGACTGGCAGGCTGCTGGAGCAGCACATTCCTGTCTGTCAGGGAGAAGGGCCCATGTTTAGCATCAAAAAGTCTTGGGGACCCCCCCAGGCTAACTGTCCTCTTTGCATCTGTTAATTGAGGAATACATAATGATAAAAATCAACTAAGAGTCACTGGAGCTTGGAAACGCGGTTACGCTCGATAATTCCAGCAGGCCTAGGCCAGTTTTCAGTGTGTTGCCTCTCAGTTCTGAGGTCCCCCCGTAGCTGCACCGCACATGGGGACGGGCCATGAGGCGTTTGTCGTCCACGGTGAGCGGAGCGGAGCGTAAGTCTCCTTGCTGAGGGCAGGCAGTGAACAACGTCGCAGGAGGAGGAAGCTCCTCGTCAGCTCTGCTGGGCTCCGTTCCACTGCTTCTTGTTCCTGCTGCATGACAGGTCAGCGGGGCCATGTGTGGGGCCGTCCAGCAGGGCCCTGCCCCTGCCACACGCCACACGCGCAGAGGCACAGCCACTATCCAGCCCAGCCCGGGCTGTGACCCCCTCGCACAGCCCTCCAAGCAGGGCTCCATGCCCCAGGCCTCGCACACACACAAGCGGCCTGGCTCCCTCCATGTGCCCGCACCAGCCCCAGCTTGCCTGTGCCGGGAGGATTGTCCCCACGGCCCTTCCCACGCGTCCAGCAAGCTCTCCAGGTCTTGAGCTGACTGGGTCAGTCTGGGCTGTTAGAAGACTCGGATGGAGGCTCAAACAACAGAGGTTTGTTTCTCACGGCTCTGGGGGCTGGACTTCCGCGGGTGCCCGCCGGCCAACCTCGGTGACGAACTTCTTCCCAGTTTACAGACGGTGGTCCTCCTGCAGGGAGGAGAGCGGGGGAGGAAGGGCTGGCTCTCTTCCTCTTCTCGCCAGGACACTAACCCCACGGTGGGGGCCCCGCCTCAGGACCTAATTACCTGCCCAAACCCTGCAAACGCCGTCACATTCCCGCTGCCACGGACGAATCTGGGGGACACAGCATTAGGCTCACACCGGCACCTCCAGGACTCCCTCACACGCCCACCCACCGCCTGTGTGCCGAGCGCCTGCTCGTCCAGTGACGGTGGACACTGGTCCCGGCAAACAGCGGGAGAGAGGGAGCCCCTCCTCCCAAGTCGTCCTCCGTGAGGATCTTCCTCAGCCTGGGAGACCCTTTAAAGTCTCTTCACACCTTTGTGGTTCCTCTTCTGTCGTAGTTTAATAATTCTTCATGTCAAACTTCCCCTGCTTTCCATTACTGTGTGGTTTCCGTCTCTGTGTTGAACCAAGACAGAGACGAGTTCATCTGGAAAAGCAGCGGCACTTGTGTGAGTGAGATGCTGCTCCTCAGACAGTGTGTGGAATGGGAAAGCATCCTCGAACCCTGCAGCTGCTGCCCGCAGCCTTCCAGGCGTCCACAGTCACCGCGCTGGGAGACCCTGGGCCAGAACCAGACAGGTTGGCAGGAACAAGAGCGGATCCCCGACGTGGGAGTGGAGCCAAGGGGGAACGCCACAAACGGCCTGGGGGTCGGGGTTGAGCGTCGCAGCAGTGCTGGTGCTGGGTGCTCGGCCCTGCCTCCTCCTCTTGCTGCAGAACCTACGAAGGCCACAGAGACGGAGTCTGTCTCGGATTGAAGAGGTGGGGAGATGAGGGGACGGCAAACCCAGTAGTGAAGAGCTGAGAAAGGCTGGGAAGCCAGCCCAGAGCCGACACCAGCGTGCGTTGAGCACCTGTTTGACGGGTGAGGCTGTGAGGCAGGGGGACGCAGGTGGGCTGCTCAGGAGCATTGCTTCACAAGCGGAGTGTGCATGACTGGGAAATTCCTAACCAGGATTCCTCTGTGTCACACACTGATCCTATCAGGCTTCCGATCAAGGGGAGGACAGAAGCTTTCCGCCATTTCCTTTGTTCTGGAGCAGATGAACCAGCATGGAAAGCATCTGTTTTCATTGGGAGATGTTGATGGCTGTAGGAGGATAGGATTTTAGGGAATATTTTAAATTTCTCTGTGGTTTTCCACCTAACTGGGGTGTTTTTTAAGCCATTCCTTGAGTCAATTTTGGTAGTTTATAATTCCTGCAAAAAAAAGTATTGATTTCATCTAAATATTCAATTTATGTGCTTAATGTTGTAATTAGCATGAGTTGCTAAGTACCCTTTATATTTGTGGTCCAAATCCATTTCTCATACCAAATAATGTTATTGTGTTTCCTCCTCTTCATGGCCACAGAGGCCAGGGATTTTCCTGTTTAATACTCTTCACAGAACAGCTCTGTATTTGCCAAGCCAATTCTAGTCCACTGCTTCCATATTTTTTTTTTTAATTTGATAGGAGGAGAGTTAAGGGGCTCTCAGGTGCAAAGACTGGGTTAATCATACCCTTTCTGCTTTATGACCCGTTATCACAACTATTCTGTACAGAGTCTCTATTTTAATTACCTTATTTTTTCACTTTACTGGATCCCCCACTCCCATTCCTGTCCCCACAGTAGGCTTCTTCCAGTTCTAGGATCAGTGTGTATTCTAGAGAAATAGAATATCTTTTTTTATTTATTTCACCCGATTCTGTGATTTCAAAATCTATCCATGTTGTATGCTTGTGTTAGTTTCTCATTGCTGCTATAACAAATTACCTCAAATTTAGCAGCTTAAAACAGCAAGAAGTTACTATCTACGGTTCTGGAGATCAGAAGTCCAAAATCAGTCTCAACCACCACCTAAAGTCTCTGGGCTGAAGTCAAGGTGTTGCCAGGGCTGGTTCTTTCGGAGGCTTTGAGAGGAGAATTTGTGTTCCTGACTTTTTCAGCTCCTCGACACGCCTGCGTTCCCCGGCTCATGACTCCTTGCTCGTTTCTCCCCAGCCTCTGGCTTGCTTCCAGACACGTCCTACCACTGTGATCCTGTTTACTAAGGGTCTACCACATGCTGCTGTTTTGAACATGGGGAATACAACAGTTAACAGAGTCAACAAGGTCCACACTCAAGTGGAGCTTTTGAGTGAGAGAGGCTTCAATAAAGAAAATGAACAGGGGCTGGCCCGATGGTGTAGTGTTAAGTTCACGTGCACTACTTCTGCTGCCTGGGGTTTGCCAGTTCAGATCCTGGGTGTGGACCCACACACAGCTCATCAAGCTGTGCTGTGGTGGCACCCACATATAAAAAATAGAGGAAGATTGGCACATATGTTAGCTCAGGGACAATCTTCCTCACCAAAAAATAGAAGAAAACAAAAAAAAATCAGACAAATAAATAAGGCAATTTTAATACAGGTATTTCCCAGGAAGAAGAGAAAACATGGTGGGATTTGAGCCAAGAATTTCCCTGATAAGAAGAAGCCATCATGGATGGAGGTCATCCAGAAGGGCACTTGGGTGGAGCCACAGCCAATGCAAATGAACCCAACAAGACTCTTCTCTTTTTGATCCAAAATGCAACAAAAATGAGGCTTGTTAGAGTGGACCACTGTAAAGGAGGAAAACTTGTTCCATAGACCTGTTCACAAAAAAACACTACTTGAACAGGATTGACCAAGACATTGTTCCGTCGTGATGAGAGCGGCAACAGGGAGAAGGAAACTTTTTGCAGGAAGGCTAATTCTTGGAAAATAAAAATGTTTGTGGATTTCTTTTTTTCTTGGGAGGGAGAACAAGTTCAGATACCCAAGGATAGATTTCTCAACGGGTAACAACCATTTTGCAGGGGAGTCAGAGAAGGTTTACAAGGCCCCCAGCTCTCGACACACAAATTCAAATGTCCCAATAAAGCATGTTTCTTCCACACCCAAAATTCTCGTCCAGCTAAGGGCTTTTCTACTTAGTTCTCCCCCTCCAATCTCCAGACCATTGGTTCTAGCTTTCACGTTGCAGGGTCTTTCCCCAGGCAAGTAGTCTGTCTTCTATTTCTTACCAGAACAATTTATTTCCACGCAATCCAACATTCTCTTAACTCATGTGCTCATGTGGACCCTCAGCCAAGGCAAGGGCCCTTCAGACACTAGGGCCGCCCGTCAGAAGGCAGTGAGGAGGTATGAAGTAGACCAGAGCCCTTTTACGATTGTGTCTCCAGTTGTGCTTTGCTGTTCTACCATTTCCAATAACAATTGGTTCTTTGTGTGGTTGAGACTTTAGAAGCTACATAACCCGCAGGTGCTACAGTAACTTCATGGTACGACAAGTGTCTGTATCTATTTGTTGATTGAACTGGTTCTGAGCTGATTCATTTTGCCTTCCCTTCACTGACCTCATAAATTACTCAGTTGCAAATATAGTTTGTCTTGTGGTGCTTCCTGATGTCTTATTTTTAAAGACAACTAGTCTAAAGATAAAATGGAATAGAAGACCATATTTACAGTAGCATCTAAAAAGACGAAATACCTAGGAAAACAACAAAAAATGTGCAACTTTATAGGAGGAAAACTTTAAGGCCCTTCTGAAGAACCTAACAATAGACTTTGAAGGGGTTCAGAGGATGCCACCCCAAAACACGCCACTCTGATGTAAGGATTATTCTGGGCTGAAGACAATTGAGAAGAAGCAGACGCAAGAACGCTCTCTGCCTCCCCTCCTCTGCCAGGAAGGGCAGGACAATTCTTAATCACCAGAAACAATGTGGACTCTTATCAGCCCAGAGAATCCACATCACAAACCCACTAACCAGCCCTTGTCCTCCGTTAGTTTCACCTGCCGTTTACCTTCTCCTGGTTTGCCACCCCTAGAAGCCTAAAGCTCCTTCCCTCTGTCTTGTCACTTCCGAAGGAATCGTCGTCTTTTGCTAAGACACCCTGTAAGCTGCTGTTCCAATCACCCCTTTCAGTTACTCGTCTCTGAGTTCCTCCATGTTACATTTTCTCTTGTTACTCTGTCTTCTGTCAGTCTGATTCTCAGGGCCCCCTGCAGAACCCATCAGGGTAGAGACGACAAGTTTCTCCTCCCCTACAACTTTGATCAATATCAGGACATATCTTGGATATCATGGATAGGACGACTCGATAACAAAAAGGGATCAGTTCTCCCAAAACTAACTTCTAAATATGGCATTATCCCAATAAAAATAATGCCATAAAGCTCATGTGGAAAAATAAAATTTAAATAGCTAGAAAAACAGTAAGGAATACGGGCAGATTCAGTTTACCAGAGATTCAAACATACCACAGAGTCGTGGTAATTAAACACTTGGTGTGGTTCATGAATAGAAAGACCAGTGGAATAGGATAAAAAGTTCAAAAATAGACACAGATACATTCAGAAATTTGGCATATGCTAAAGATGACATCTATATCAATAGAATAAAGATGGATATTTAGACTAATGGGACAGCTGACTGTCCACTTAAAGAAAAGATGAAATTCGATCTATACCTCACATCATACATCAGGATAAGCTTTTAATTATATCAAATATTTAGAAGTAAAAATAAATAAGTAAATACATAAATAAATAAAATTGTAGAAAAAAATATGGATGAATTCCTTGCTTACCTTGGAGCAGGGAAAGACCAACTGAAAATTCAGAAGTCGTAAAACTAAAGAAGGTAAATTAAATTACATAATTTAAAAAATTCATTGGCATGGCAAATATACCATAAACAAAGTAGATGATAAAATAATAAACTGGGGAAAAATTGCAAATCATATCAATGACAAATACTGTTCTCTTGAATAGTTTGTGAACTCCTAAAGAGCTCCCAAGAATTAAGTAGATTAGGAATAATTCAACAGAAAAATGGGCAAAGCACAGGAACAGACATTTCACAGAAAAAGAAATACTCGTGGCCAAATAGAGCACAAATCAATCTGAGAAATACAAACTAAAACTACATTACTTCACCATAAAGGAGAATTTAGTCCAGCCCCTGTGGAGGGGACCTGGCAATACCTGCCAGGATTACGGGGTCAGTGACCCTTCGACCCACAATCCCACATCTGGGCATCTCCACTGTGGCAGCATCTGCACACACAGGAAATGATTGTGCACAAGCCTACTTACTAGGGCGGAGCTCGGACGGGTCCCTCATAAACACAGCACGTTTACGTAGCTCATACTACGCAGTTGCAAAAAGTAACGAGGCTGTTTTCTGTGCCAACAGATAAAGTTCAGGCTGTCCTGTTAAACAGAGAAAACACCCTACAAAACAGTGCAGATCTTACGCTACGTTTTCTGTAATAAAAGGAGAAGCGTGGCTGAGAATACCCTCTGTTCTTGTCTATTTGCATTTGCGTGAAGAAACATTGAAAAGATAAATGAGCAAGACACTAATACACGGAGCAGGAGTGAGTGCGGACAGAACAGATGCAGACAGACGTGGAGCGCGGCTTCGCGTGCCCTTTCGTAGCATATTCCATCTTGAGCCGTGTCAATGTGTGACCTACTTGGGAAAGCGCTGGGTTCTTTCAAACGACTGTTTTCCGTTGCACATAAGACAAACAGCATGGCCCTGAGCCCAGCAGGACAGTTCTGCCCCCACATTTTACAACATGACAGCCTCAGCTGTTTCTCTCTGTGGCATGGGTCCCGGGGGTGTTTACGTTTCCTCTGAAAGCAGCCCCCTCCGCACACACCCACACCTTCACACTGCTCCCCCGTCGCCTCCACCACGTCCCCACCGAGTCCACGAGGGCCTGTGCCTGCCGGCCTTCCACGAGCTCTGATCCTGGCGTGTCCATCCCCAGGTTCGTGTTCAGGTTGCACCAGGCTGAACCCAAAGCATTACGGGCCATCACCCTCATACGTCCAGGATACAACAAAGAGGGAAGTAAAATCAAGCTTCACTGCTACCAAAATATTTCAACAATGGCTTAGAATAAACTGTGCTGTGAGTGTTGTCGCTGACTTTCTTCTGTCTCCTCTTTAGGGACCGCCTGCCACACCGTGTGCCTTCTCCATCAGGGCGCTCCGCTCCCACCTGGCACACCGTGTGCCTTCTCCATCAGGGCGCTCTGCTCCCACCTGGCACCAGAGCCTTCTTGTAACCCATCATTAACTAGAAGAGCTCCCACATAAGGCAGCTGCTCATTTGTTCTCTCCTTACCTTATTCCAGACGTCTCCTTAGGAAGCTGGTCAGTACTGCTTTCGACTTTTTTATGGAACCTGAGGCCGAGAGAAGTAAGTAAATTCCCAAGTTAATATCCCAGAAGAGCCAGGACTGAAGTCCAGGTGAGCCTCGTCCCCGAGCAGCCTCACCCGCCTGACCCCACACACATCATCCCCAACCCTCCTTGTGGAGCAAAGAGGGCCACATTCTCTTACCTGTCCAGGGCTCTTGAGGATCTATTGCTGTGGAATCAACCTGATAAGTGGAATGTGCTCTAGTGACGATGGCTGACGTAGCTTCACCGATAGTCTATCCCGCTAGCTAAGGTTCGTAGGCTGTACAGAGCTGTACGCTGGCCGCTGAGCAGAAGGCCTCATTTGACCACTATTTCAATCTTCAACACATTTTTAGGAAGCAGGCCTTATTATTGCCCTCCTTTTATAGATGGAGACATCTAGGCTTCGAGGTCGAACGCTCCCAGGTTACAGTTAGGAAGCCCCAGAGCCCACAGGAAACCCCAGCATGTTTTGAGCCTGGGTGCTTAGCCATCCTACAACCTGCGTCCCTCGTTCATACCTCCAAAGACACTTGTGCCTGAAGAAAACAATCTTGCACAACACAGCTTTGACCACAAGAAACAAATCTGTATGAGGGACCTTCTGACCTCCAGCTGGGAGACATGCTGGTGTGTGAAGGAGCCTTCCCAGTACTTTTCTAGGATTTGCAAACATGCACACCTCCTCTGCTCATGGGCTAGTCTTGGTTCCTCTGAAATCAGGCCCACGCCGAGATCCTGTGGTGAATCAGAATAAGACCTTCTTTCTCCCTGAGTCTCAAGGGAGTGATGGCGTACGCCCCAAGGAAATCATATCCAGACAAGTTTCATCCCCATGAAATCCAATCAGCTGGCAGCTTCCAGGGCCAGCTCGTCAGCTTTTTCAGCCCCAAACCATTTCTCCCAGCTCCAACTTTCTAGATGTAATTTTCCCTCTTGTCAGAGAGGAGAGGTAGAAATAACCCCAGGCAAGCATTTTCTCAAGAGTATTCCAGAGAACTCTGAGTCCATAAGATGCCCTGCCTCCTCCCCAAAGTGTGAGTTAAATAGCTTGGGAAGAACGTCTAACGGAATGCCAGCACACATGACTTCATCTTTGCAGAATTCACCCACTCTTACCCACATAAGAAAAGAAGAGGATGGTGGGGAAATCCTTTACGTCCTCTATTTCTCTTCTCCCATTTCAAACTAGACTTGGTCTCCACCGTCAAGGGAACAGAGACATCACCACTGAAAGGCAGGAAGAAGCAAAAACACTAATTCTTTGCCATCGTGATTCTGAAGGCCCAGCTATATTGTCCAAGGTAGGTCCCCTCCTTGCAGGCAACTACTGCTACTCGACGGGTCATTTTGACTGTATACTATCTTTGCCTTTTTTGTCTCTTTAGAACAGGCCATTGCCCCATTCCTGTAAGTACAGTTTCATCGGATCACAGACATACTCACTGTTTATACTCCATCTAAGCTGCTTTCCTGCTGCAACAACAGAGTTGAGTAGTTGGGACGGACGCCATATGGCCACGAAGCCAAAAATATTTATATCTGGCCCTTTACCAAAAAAAGTTGGTCACCCCCACCAGACATGACCCCACTCTAGTGGTTAAGCATTTGATGCTGGAGTCAAAGCAAGAATTGCAGTTAGAATCAGGGCCACGGCATTGCGGGCTGTGCCCTTAGCCCCTGCTAACCTCAGCTCTTCATCACAGCACAAGGTCGACAAGAATAGCACCCTCGTTGGGCTGTGAGGACGCAGGAAACTACTGTTTGTAAAGCAGAAACTCACTTGAAAGAAGCGGACCCTCAAGAGGAGTCAGCAGTCACTGGCAATACTATAATTGGTATTGTTATTGACGTTTTATTAACATTTGCAGGCATGTTAGTATAATTAAGAATCGAGGAAGAATTTTAGGAATAGAGAATTTTACTCTATTTACTCTATCATTTCCCAAACTTCCATGACCAGAAAACGCCTTTTTGTGCTCTCCAGGGCCCCCAGAGACACTGCCCTGAGTGGGCCTCCTCCAGGCCTCTCCTCCTTCTCCTCACCTCCTTTATCTCTTGCCCCCACTATTTTTCCTTCTGAGGTTCAGATCTTCTTGAAAAGTGCTCAGTGTCTCCTCACCCCTCATTTCCAACAAAGGGCACTTGTCCCGAGGCTCACCCCCCAGGGATCCGACTCCCGGCTGACTGAGAGCCAGGCCGTGCGACAGGTGAGCTAGTCCTTGCTACCCTATCAGCGTCTGACGATGCTGCCTTGCTGCACCCCCTGGGCCTTCTAGACACGTAATGCCTTTCCTAGAGGAATCATCCTCATCAGCTGGGAGCCTCAGGCCTCGGAGCAGCAGCTAAGAAAGAGATGAACGGGCAAGGGGCCATTCGGCACGCTTCCCCTCACAGAGCGCGTCAGTCTCCAGGTGGGACTCGTCGAGGGCAGTGACTGAAGGGGACTTGGGCGTTGGCTGTGGTGGGGCAGGTGGGCAGACACCTGGAAGCACACACCCAGCCCCACGCGGATGCTAAGGACACTGGGCCAAGCCATCCTGAATTGGATCACGGGCTTCGTCACTACCCACGTGCTTCTCTCTGAGCATCACACACTGTCTTGCCCCCTTCAAGTGGCCACCACACCCACACGTCCACTTCGTGACATGGGAACAAATCGTGCTTCCACGTCTGTGCTCCTCTGCCAGGCAGCTCCCTCCCTCAGAGCAAGCGTCACGTTGCACACGTCTCACCATGCCACGATGTCTCCACGAGCAGACCCCAGCGGGGGCCTTTGGTAGGAGGGAGGTGAGGGGCATGGGAGGGAGGGAGATGAGGGGAATGGGAGGGAGGGAGGGATCTTCACCAGCTTTGGGACTCTCTCCTCTCTGAGTCTACCTTACTTGAGGCTTCCCTTGACCTGGTTTGTTTCTTGGCTGGCTGGGAGGGGATTAGATGTGAGACGACGTCTGACACAGATGATATAAATAAAGGCCAATTTAAGGTTCTTGGACTCGACCAGAAGCTTGCAAGGATGAAGCCTTGGAAGGGACCAGAGATCTGAGATGCAATGCAGCCATTGTTTCCAGCGCCGATCAGCCCTCGGCGCTCCAGCCCTGAGGACCCCTGATCCAAGCGGGGCTTCCTTCTGGGAACGTGGACCTTCGGTGGTGATCTCAGGTGCAGACATTTCACAGGTGAGGAAACCAGCACTCAGAGAGGAGGTGAAGTAGCTGCCCCAGTTCCCGCAGTTAGTGAAGTGGCAGATCTTGGATTCAAGCTCAGATCTGTTAGACTCCAAAGCCTCTTCTGTGTCTGCCACACTCACCAGCTCTTAAAAAGATGCTTTTGGTCACCACTGCGAGGTAGTCAGGTTCTTTCTTCTCCTCAGAAGCTGACTTTGACAACACAGGTGCTCCTTCAAATGTCTGTGATAGGAGACCGGAGCACGGCTGCTCCTCTGGGGAATTGGACACTTTATTTTGATCTTGCACTTCTTGTGACATGCACTGCTCTGGAATAAACAAAGAGAATGGGCGTCCCGCCCATCTGCATCAGAACACTTTGTGGGTCACTTCTCCATGTCGTGCGCCCGTGCAGGATGGAGAGTCCTTTGAAGCAGAGAGCCTCTCCTGTGCACCTGGAGCTTACAGCTCCCAAAGCATAGCCCGGGCTGTGTTTTCTTGCGTCCTCTTCTACAGGTGAGAAGGTACACTATTTCTATTCACCTGCTAAAAATTCCTCTTACATTTCCCTGTTGGATGGGCCTCGCCTACAGTGTTTAAATCCCACAGTCTGAATGAGGAACTACGATATGAAGAGAAGGAGAGGACACGACACTAATTAGCTCATTGGATCAATAAACTTTATTAAACCCCAGTTTTGTGCTGGAGACAGAGAGAGGAACAAGCTTTGTGCCCAAGCTTGATTTGCTCAGAGGATACAAAGGTGAGTAAATAATAATTAAACAATACTCAGAGAAACTACTATGGGGAAGCACAAACAGTGCCATGGTCGTTAAAATAGATTGTGTGTGCTCAGGGTAGCAACACTTCCTTTGGAGTGTGCACAGACAGTCAGGGATAGATGTACTTCCTAAGATGTGCAGAGGGACAGTCAGGGATGGATGTACTTCCTAAGATGTGCAGATGGACAGTCAGGGATGGATGTACTTCCTAGGACGTGTGGACCAACAGTCAGGGATAGATGTACTTCCTAGGACGTGTGGATGGACAGTCGGGGATGGATGTACTTCCTAGGACGTGTGGATGGACAGTCAGGGATGGATGTACTTCTTTGGACGTGTGGATGGACAGTCAGGGATGGATGTACTTCTTTGGACATGTGGATGGACAGTCAGGGATGGATGTACTTCTTTGGGCGTGTGGATGGACAGTCAGGGATGGATGTACTTCTTTGGACGTGTGGATGGACAGTCAGGGATGGATGTACTTCTTTGGACGTGTGGATGGACAGTCAGGGATGGATGTACTTCTTTGGACACGTGGATGGACAGTCGGGGATGGATGTACTTCTTTGGACGTGTGGATGGACAGTCAGGGATGGATGTACTTCTTTGGACGTGTGGATGGACAGTCAGGGATGGATGTACTTCTTTGGACGTGTGGATGGACAGTCAGGGATGGATGTACTTCTTTGGACGTGTGGATGGACAGTCAGGGATGGATGTACTTCCTAGGACGTGTGGATGGACAGTCGGGGATGGATGTACTTCTTTGGACGTGTGGATGGATAGTCAGGGATGGATGTACTTCTTTGGACGTGTGGATGGACAGTCAGGGATGGATGTACTTCTTTGGACGTGTGGATGGACAGTCAGGGATGGATGTACTTCCTAGGACGTGTGGATGGACAGTCGGGGATGGATGTACTTCTTTGGACGTGTGGATGGATAGTCAGGGATGGATGTACTTCTTTGGACGTGTGGATGGACAGTCAGGGATGGATGTACTTCTTTGGACGTGTGGATGGACAGTCGGGGATGGATGTACTTCTCTGGACGTGTGGATGGACAGTCGGGGATGGATGTGCTTCCTAGGACGTGTGGATGGACAGTCGGGGATGGATGTGCTTCCTAGGACGTGTGGATGGACAGTCGGGGATGGATGTACTTCCTAGGACGTGTGGATGGACAGTCAGGGATGGATGTACTTCTTTGGACGTGTGGATGGACAGTCAGGGATGGATGTACTTCTTTGGACATGTGGATGGACAGTCAGGGATGGATGTACTTCTTTGGGCGTGTGGATGGACAGTCAGGGATGGATGTACTTCTTTGGACGTGTGGATGGACAGTCAGGGATGGATGTACTTCTTTGGACGTGTGGATGGACAGTCAGGGATGGATGTACTTCTTTGGACACGTGGATGGACAGTCGGGGATGGATGTACTTCTTTGGACGTGTGGATGGACAGTCAGGGATGGATGTACTTCTTTGGACGTGTGGATGGACAGTCAGGGATGGATGTACTTCTTTGGACGTGTGGATGGACAGTCAGGGATGGATGTACTTCCTAGGACGTGTGGATGGACAGTCGGGGATGGATGTACTTCTTTGGACGTGTGGATGGATAGTCAGGGATGGATGTACTTCTTTGGACGTGTGGATGGACAGTCAGGGATGGATGTACTTCTTTGGACGTGTGGATGGACAGTCGGGGATGGATGTACTTCTCTGGACGTGTGGATGGACAGTCGGGGATGGATGTACTTCCTAGGACGTGTGGATGGACAGTCAGGGATGGATGTACTTCTTTGGACGTGTGGATGGACAGTCAGGGATGGATGTACTTCCTAGGACGTGTGGATGGACAGTCGGGGATGGATGTACTTCCTAGGACGTGTGGATGGACAGTCAGGGATGGATGTACTTCCTAGGACGTGTGGATGGACAGTCGGGGATGGATGTGCTTCCTAGGACGTGTGGATGGACAGTCAGGGATGGATGTACTTCCTAGGACGTGTGGATGGACAGTCAGGGATGGATGTACTTCCTAGGACGTGTGGATGGACAGTCGGGGATGGATGTACTTCTTTGGACGTGTGGATGGACAGTCAGGGATGGATGTACTTCCTAGGACGTGTGGATGGACAGTCAGGGATGGATGTACTTCCTAGGACGTGTGGATGGACAGTCGGGGATGGATGTACTTCCTAGGATGTGTGGATGGACAGTCGGGGATGGATGTACTTCCTAGGACGTGTGGATGGACAGTCAGGGATGGATGTACTTCCTAGGACGTGTGGATGGACAGTCAGGGATGGATGTACTTCCTAGGACGTGTGGATGGACAGTCAGGGATGGATGTACTTCCTAGGACGTGTGGATGGACAGTCGGGGATGGATGTACTTCCTAGGATGTGTGGATGGACAGTCGGGGATGGATGTACTTCCTAGGACGTGTGGATGGACAGTCGGGGATGGATGTACTTCTTTGGACGTGTGGATGGACAGTCAGGGATGGATGTACTTCCTAGGACGTGTGGATGGACAGTCAGGGATGGATGTACTTCCTAGGACGTGTGGATGGACAGTCAGGGATGGATGTACTTCTTTGGACGTGTGGATGGACAGTCAGGGATAGATGTACTTCCTAGGACGTGTGGATGGACAGTCAGGGATGGATGTACTTCCTAGGACGTGTGGATGGACAGTCGGGGATGGATGTACTTCTTTGGACGTGTGGATGGACAGTCAGGGATAGATGTACTTCCTAGGACGTGTGGATGGACAGTCAGGGATGGATGTACTTCCTAGGACGTGTGGATGGACAGTCGGGGATGGATGTACTTCTTTGGACGTGTGGATGGACAGTCGGGGATGGATGTACTTCCTAGGACATGTGGATGGACAGTCAGGGATGGATGTACTTCTTTGGACGCGTGGATGGACAGTCAGGGATGGATGTACTTCCTAGGACGTGTGGATGGACAGTCAGGGATGGATGTACTTCCTAGGACGTGTGGATGGACATCAAGTATAGGTGTGTGGATCCTCTATTTCCAAGTATCCTTTTTCCTAAATTTGATATGCTTAAGAAGCTACCTTTGGTAAAAGTTTCATATTTTATCTTTTTAAAAATAAAAATATCCTTACATTATTATAAAAATCTGTATAGATATTGAAACGGGAATAGGGAAAAGGAGAAAAAGTAATTACATAAAATTCCTATTTGTTCAAGAAAAGATAGCTCTTATATTTCTTTTCAAAGGATGATGATGGATGTCAAGTGATATGGTACTTATTTTCCATTGGATACATTTTGGAAAGCAATGTAACATTTTATTTTAATGTCCATTGTTCACAATACATAAGAAATTATATCCTTTTCCACCTTTGAAGCTCATTATGAAAAATTTCAGATCCAGCTGAGGATACCCAATGCAGTGCCTGGTTTCTAAGATGACTTCAGAGAACCAAAGAAAAGAAGTTTGGAGATGGGTGCTGGAGAAAGACAGAGACCTCCACTGGTCGCAGGATAGGCCACGGAGGGGAAGGAGCAGGCAGAGGGTGCTGGGGCAGGTGGTGACTCAGCAGTCTTGAAGGGCACGGCAGGGTGGGGGCAGCACAGAGTGGAGCGGGGAGAGCTTTCCTCAGGAGACCAGCGTGTGCCAAGGCTCAGAGGCAAGAGAGAGCCTGGAGTTTGGGGACGAGACTGTCATTGGGGCTTACACACAGGCAACAGTGAAAAACAAGACAAGGAAGGGTGGTGGAGACTCCCATCAAGAAAAAACAACCTCCCATGGCAACACCCACTGACTACTTCCCTCTGTCGTGATTCTGGGCTCAGAGAGGTGGTTGAAGCCGACTTGCGTCCAACAAACCTGGGATTGCACCCCAGCTCCGCTCCTATCATCTTGAGAAGTAGGACGAAGGATTCTCAACGTCTTTGCTTCAGTATCTGTAAAAAGAAGAAAATTAAGAGTGCTTACGTCCTAGAGCTGTGTAAAAAGAAATGATATCCATCCAGAGCACTTAACACAGGGCCTGGTATATAAAAAGCACTAACAAATGTTGGCTATTTATATCATCATTTCTAATACTTAAATCTGATCCTCTCCCTCTCTGCTTATGACCCTTGAGTTGTTTCCTTCTGCCTTCAGTATAAAAATCCAAACTTGCTAAGTTATCCGAAGCCCCACACCCGCCTGTGTTTTAGTGGCAACACCTACCCAGCCCCCTCTCCAGAAGTGAAATGAGACGTAATAAGGTAACACAAACACGAGCAGGCTCAACTACACGGACAATGCTGCTCTAAAAGGCTAGCGACCTCCCCTAAGGCCAGGGTGTCAGGGAATTGTCCCTGCACACAGCTCAGTCCCCATCTCTCTGCTGTGCCCGTCCCAGCTCTGTCCCCATCTCTCTGCTGTTCCCATCTCATGCAGGTGCCCCATATTTGGTGCCTGGAGATGACACATATTTGATGAACTCAGTTTAAAATCGTGCTCACAGAAGGCGACATGCTCCGATTCTGAAATGACCAGTCTTTTCTGAGGGATGCCCCGCACAGTGAAATAGAGAGAAGGAAGTTAATACATGATTTTGAAATATGTGGTTGGAATTGCCCCAATCACAATATCTTCTGCTTCCTTTCCTGATTTTTTTCTCTACTTTGTTTTACACTGTTTGAGGCAGACGTTTTCCTGGTAGGAGCAGGAGGCTGGGGAGGCCACCATCACCACCGGTCTCATCTTATCTTCCTTTTTCTTCTCTCCGCCTGGGAGGACGGCTGGAAGGCCTGGAACCGGGCACAGGTCGTTGCTGACACTAATCGCAGCTCTTTCTGCGTACGCTCTGGCCCAGGGTGCTCGTGTGTGTAGGAGGGGTCCTAGGAGGAAGGCAGCGGAGGTCGTCACCCAACCCCCACAAACTTCACATCTCCCCCTTGACACCCAGACTACGACACAAACGGAGAGGAGAGGACACGTTTCAGACACGTCTTCAGATCTAACATAAAGGAGTTAATACATGATTAAATGAGACAGATGAGGAAAAGAGAAACCTAGGAAAACTCCCAGTTCTCTCTTGCTTAGGGACCAAGTGGATAGCTCTACCATCCGCTGAGACAGGAGTCAGGAGTTCCGTTTCTCACCTTACGTATTGGAGGGCCTCACCAGATAGGCAAATGGAGATGGGTAGTAGGCAGCTAGATAAAAAGGCCTGAAGAACAGGAGTGAGATCAGGGCTGGAGGTATAGATAACATGGTAATTAAAGCTGCTAGCCATGGATGGGCTTGCCCAGGCAGGGTGGACAGTGTTGAGAAAAGACGACCAAAGACAGACCCCCAGGAAACTGCATCATTTAAAGATAAGAAGCCACAACAGAACTGACGGAGGGTTAGAATGAAAGCCAGAGAGAATATTATCTCAGCAACTAACAGAAGAATGATTTTGAAAAAGCAGGACATGGTTAACTGAGTCAAAAGTAAGAGATCACAAACAGGATCATTCATTCACTCAACAAACATCAAATATCTAACACATCCAGGGACTGTTCTAGATGCTAGGGACAGAGGTAAATACGAAACCACGTTGCTCTCAGGGAACTTAGTTGATTGAAGAAGACAGAAAAGAAAATAGGTAATTACAATGTAAAATATGATGAATAAATGAGGGCGTCATGAGATGGCATGGGTGTGTCTGGGCCTTAGGGACAGCACCTTTGTGGAGTGACAAGGGCCAATACAAGCTTATGCAGACGTTACAGTCAAGGAACTTGGTTCTGAGCAAATAAGAGACCTAGGGTGATAACTACAAATGGACATGGGATGAGGAGAGGTGTTATTATTTCTTTTTTTTTGAGGAAGATTAGCCCTAAGCTAACATCCACTGCCAATGCCCCTCTTTTTGCTAAGGAAGACTGGCCCTGAGCTAACATCTGTGCCCATCTTCCTCTACTTTTATGTGGGACACCTGCCACAGCATGGCTTGACAAGCGGTGTGTAGGTCCACACCCGGGATCCAAGCTAGTGAACCCGGGCCACCAAAGCCGAACATGCGAACTTAACTGCTGTGCCACCAGGCCAGCCCTGAAAGCTGTTATTTTTGAAGACAGAAACAACTTGGGTGTATTTAGGAAAGGGAGAGATTGGAGAGCAGAAATAAAAAGGGATTCTCTGATCTATAAGTTCAGTTCACACACTGGGGGCAGTATGCGAGCATGAAAGGGACTAAGCAGGCGGTACTGGAATCCAGAGTACAGGTGGACATACTAGCCTTGTAAAGAAGGAAAGCGTGTCTTTCCTAGAGATAGCTATCAAGAAGAGGATAGATAGAAGGAGAGAAGGATGGAAGGATGAATGGATCAAAGGATGGATGGATCAATCAAAGGAAGAAAGGAGGGATGGATGGATGGATGGATGGATGGATGGATGGTTGGATCAAAGGATGGATAGATCAAAGGAAGGAGGGATGGAGGCATAGATCAAAGGATGGATGAATGGATGGATGAAAGAGTGGATGGATGGATGGAAGGATGGATGGAAAGGTGGGTAGAAATACAGACAAACTTTAGAACCAAAATGATAGATTTTTAAGTACTAGAAATGATCAATTAGCAGATAGAATTATTAGTCTCATCGTTCCCTCCACTCATACAAAAAATAAATAGTGAGTAAAAGGATTCACTTGAATGAGCAACCTCAAAGGCCTTTCAAAGAATCTGGTAGACTTTGCTGGAAATACTTTAATCAGCAGCCTGACATGGGAACTGGGTTGTGGGGCTCTGCTGGGAAGTGCCTCGCTGCCGGGGCCCCAGTCCTCCAGAGGAGGGGGCTTTCTCGTACCAGCAGCCTTGAAGCACAAAGGTCACGGGCCTGAGGAAGCAGTATATCCATTTCCTCCCCACACATTTCCTCTGTGGCACGCACCCCCAGCCTTTTACCCCTACTGTTTCATCGAAACTCATCCCTTGAAGGTCACCAGTGACATCTGTATTGCTAATTCAAATGGCCTTTTCTTACACCCCGTTCCTATCACCCCCCATAGTCTATTGTTTATCAAAGTCATTTCAGTGATGGCTGACACAGTTGACCTCTTTTTGAAACTCTCTGGCTTCTATGACACTGCACTACTGTGATTTTTCCCCTCCTTGTGAGTACAGGGTAATGCCTAGAGGATGGAAAAGTAAAGCTGGCAGCATAATTCAGCGAAGGATGGTTTGTGTTCCTATTACAGACAAAGCTCTCGCGACGACCACAAGGATTAGCACAACCAGCCTCTCCGCTGATCTCCATTTGCCCCTGCCTCCAGCCACCTGCGGCTCCTGCCCCCGGAACACTCAGGCACACACCTGCCTCTGCCATTTACTCTGTGTGGTGGGTTCCCCCATCCCACAGCCTCATGCTAACTCCTTCCCCTCCGCCACATGTGTTTCCTACGTTATCTGAGAACACTCGGTTCTGCTCTGAAAGACAAGAAAAACGGTGGGATGGATAATGCTCCTAAGATGTGTCAGACATAGTAAGTATCCTACAAGACACGTTAAAGATAGACATAACGAGGGGGATACATGACTTTAAAAGCATGGAATAATCAAGAGTGTAATTTCTACAAAGAAAGGGATGGAAGGAACAAGTAGTCAGGTCCTGATCATGCCACCTCCAGGTTGACAGCTATGCCACCTCAAACTGGCCACCCCTTGGTGACATTTGTCATGGTCCCCACTCTGGCTCTGCATGTGGTCCACCCAAGAGAACCAGAGAAAGCTCATAGCTGCTCAATGGGCTAATCCACGAGCCACGGCTGTTGGTCAGCAGTGCTTTGTGCTGAGTCTCCCTGAAGAGTGAGAGTGTGTGGCCCGGGCCCCTTCTGTCTGCTGAGCCCTTGGGTTAGATTCAAGCCTGGTCCTTATAACTTTGCCGCAGTGAGCGGGCTGGTGTGCGTGTGTGCGTGAGAGAGAGAGAGAACATATTAACGTCACATGCCCCGGGATTCACAAGGTGTGAGCCTTCCACCTGCTCGCTCCTGACCTCTAGGGCGTTGGTCTAGACTGCTGCTCACCTCTTGTGCTCCCAGGTGTCTGAGGTTGATTCAGCGATCCGTACGACTGGGCGCTCGCTCGCTCCGTGAGCCGTTCCGTCCTGTAGCAGAGCAGCTTGCCTGGCACTTGGAGGCTCCCGTTGCATCAAGGTCATTTCCCACAAAAACCTCTTTCAAGTCTTCATTTAAACGCATTCTCAGCGAGGCCAACCCTGCCACCCTGCTCAGAACGCAGTCGCTGTGGCCAGCCCCTCACTCTACTCTGCTGTCTTCGTCCTTAGCGGATGTCATTTCAAACGTATCCACTTTACTCACGTATTAGGTTCACCGCTTACTGTCCGAGTCTCCTTCTAGAATAGAAATCCTCGTTTTTCGTCGTTGTTCAGTGATGCCCACATTCCTAAAACGGTGCCTGGAACACAGAGGGCTCTCAGAAATATTTGTTGTGGTTGAGGTGTCACAAACAAGGCTCGAGTTAAGGAAATGGCATGAGTGCTGGCTTTACAGGTTGGCACTCACGGTCTAAACGGTTATACGGTTTACAGACGTGAAAATCGCCATCAGCCCCAGCGCTGAGAACAGTGACGAAAGTTTAGCCTACACAACCGCTAGAAAAGGCAGACGACCACGGCCGCTCCGGCAGAGCAGACAGGAACGAAAGGAAGCCCTGACAACAACCTCGGGATATATGGAAATTGCCGAATGGAGGACTAGCCCTTGTCTCCCACTATAGAACAATAGTCTTCTAGTGGACTATTAGAAGAAATAGATTTTTAATCAGTTTTAATAGATTAATTTTAAAAAAAAAAAAACACTCCTTTTTAAGTTTAAGTGCAAATTCCACTGCTTATAGGTAGTTAAGTGAAGCAGGAGGAGGGTGTGGGGCAATGGGGCATGGCGTGGACTGTGGACCCTTAAAGACAGCAGCCCCTCCAGCAAGAGCTGAGATAGAGGAATGAAGCCCAATGTGGCCACATACAACATGTTAGAAATACAGATTCTTTTTGTTTGTTTGTTTGTTTCAAATTCTCAATTTTCACAATTCTGAGCTGAACCAAACAAAATCCGTTATTTGGCCTGCCATCGTCACTTCTGGGTTATATTCAAGGCCCTCTGCTGTCGCTCCCAGTCCCCTTTCCAACCTGCCTTGCCTCCCTTTCTCAGCGTGGCTGTCCCACTCCTTTTAGGCATCTCTCCCCTGTTCTCTCAACACCCTCGGCAGTCCTGCTGCTCCTCAGAAGATTGTCCCTTTACAGAACGGAAGCTGCCCCCACCCACCTTCTAATCCATCTCTCTAGTCCTCCATTCTCTAAAGACACGCAGATCAAGACCACAGCATCCCCAGTGTCTCAGCTCACTCTGGTCCACAGCGACGTCTCTGGTAATTTTTACGGCTCTTGGACTAGATCGTCTACCACCTGCGACATCAGACACCTTCCTAAGGACACACACTGTCCCCTCATGTGGACACACATGCCCCCTCCTGTGGACACACACATCCCCCTCCTGTGGACACACATGCCCCCTCCTGTGGACACACATGTCCCCTCCTGTGGACACACATGCCCCCTCCTGTGGACACACATGCCCCCTCCTGTGGACACACATGTCGCCTCCTGTGGACACACACGTCCCCCTCCTGTGGACACACACGTCCCCCTCCTGTGGACACACACATGCCCCCTCCTGTGGACACACATGCCCCCTCCTGTGGACACACATGCCCCCTCCTGTGGACACACATGTCCCCTCCTGTGGACACACATTGTCCCCCTCCTGTGGACACACATGTCCCCTCCTGTGGACACACATGTCCCCTCCTGTGGACACACACGTCCCCCTCCTGTGGACACACATGCCCCCTCCTGTGGACACACACTGTCTCCCTCCTGTGGACACACATGTCCCCTCCTGTGGACACACACTGTCCCCCTCCTGTGGACACACACGTCCCCCTCCTGTGGACACACACGTCCCCCTCCTGTGGACACACGTTGTCCCCCTCCTGTGGACACACGTTCTCCCCCTCCTGTGGACACACATGTCCCCTCCTGTGGACACACACTGTCCCCCTCCTGTGGACACACACGTCCCCCTCCTGTGGACACACACGTCCCCCTCCTGTGGACACACGTTGTCCCCCTCCTGTGGACACACGTTCTCCCCCTCCTGTGGACACACATGTCCCCTCCTGTGGACACACACTGTCCCCCTCCTGTGGACACACACGTCCCCCTCCTGTGGACACACACGTCCCCCTCCTGTGGACACACATGCCCCCTCCTGTGGACACACACTGTCCCCTCCTGTGGACACACATGCCCCCTCCTGTGGACACACACGTCCCCCTCCTGTGGACACACATGCCCCCTCCTGTGGACACACATGCCCCCTCCTGTGGACACACACCGTCCCCCCCACGGACACTCACTGCCCCCTACCTAGACTGTCAGCCTCTAGGGCTAGTGCTGGGCAGCACGCCATCCTCGGGGCTGGAAGGGCAGGGTCTACCCTGGCCTCTGCCGGTTCCATTCATGTGACATTGAGCAAGT
Organism: Equus przewalskii; assembly: GCF_037783145.1. Classification (NCBI taxonomy): domain Eukaryota; kingdom Metazoa; phylum Chordata; class Mammalia; order Perissodactyla; family Equidae; genus Equus; species Equus przewalskii. The sequence goes on from NC_091839.1 coordinate 82,772,518, forward strand.
GACTCTGCTTCTTCACCTACAAAATGGAAATAATATTTCTTCATTGAAATCCTGTGATATTTAATGAGGATGAATAGAAAATGGACATTCTCAATGGACACAAAAGTGTCTGGCACATAATAAGGATTCACCAGCTTTAGTTGTTTTCATTTCGCTAAAACCCTTCACTGTTCTGTATGTCCTACGACGACTAGCGTAGGTTTTCACTCGCAGAACGTTCACCATAAATACTTGTTGACTTGTTTCACGTGGAGAACGTTATCCTGGCTCTGATAAAGGCATTTGATGCCTGGATTTAATTCTTGGAAATCTCTAACAGAGATCTGAAGAGCACACTTTCTCTGATGATTTAATATGAGTTTTGCCCATGAACAGGATAGGAAGATCAACAAAACCTTCGGGATTTCCTTCATTCCTGTAGCTGGAATTTATCTAAAACAGTGGTTCCTAAATGGTGGGGGGCAGGGGGGGGGGCCAGTTTGTTCCTCAGGCGACTCTGCAATGTCTGGAGACATTTTTGGATGTCACAACTAGGGGGATGTTACAGGAATGTAGGGGGTTCAAGCTAGGACGTTAAATATCCTACACTGGCAAGGACAGTCCTTCACCCCCAATAAAGAATTATCTGACCCAAAATGTCATTAGTGCCAAGGTTGAAGGGCTGCCACCTAAAGAGGCCCAGTGCCGGAGGAGACCAGCGTTCCTGGATCGCTCCCCTTCCAGGGCTCCCTGCGACGCCAGCTTCAGCAGACAGCGGCAGGAACAAGGGGCCGGAAGCATCAACCGGAGGCCGAGGAAGGGTGGTGGTCAGCGGAGACTCGAAGGGCCGACCCTGGAAGAACTCTGCTCGGGTCAGGGACTTCCGGGAGCGCCAGGACGACCTCTCCAGTTCTCACATCGAGGCACGGCTGCCAGTGTGCCGCCCATTGTCCCCTCCTGATAATGTCTCTGACTCCCCCCACAATTAACACAGAAGCCAGCGAGAACGACCTCTTGGAAGGATGCTGAAGAAAGTGAGTCTGGACCCAAGCTGGTCACTCTGTAACGTAGACAACCCTGTAAATGTGAATCCACTCTCATAGTTTCCCAGAGGCAGCTGTCTTCACAAGAAGGTCAAAGGTCTGCCCTACGCTCACACCCCGGGCTGTGAGCAAATGTGGTCACGGCGCTGGTTTCCTCTCTCGGAAACTTCCTACATCAGCACTTGCTTGTTTTCTGTTCTTCGGCCGCGGACAATCCAGCTGAAGGTTTGTGAAGTTCTCTCTGCTCTCTGACGGTCCTCTCCCCCGCCTCCCTCCCACTTTCCTCTTTTCTTCCTTCCACACTCGATTCCCTCCTTGCTTTCCAGTTACAGGAAGGAGAACAGTTCTCCGCTGGGGTTCCCTTCTCGGCCTCGTCGTCCCCAGCTCTACAGAGACGTGGCGACGGCTGTTTTTGGTAACATCGTGCCGCCATCTTGTGGTGAGTGGAGATACGCAGCTGGTCGAAGTTCGGAAACTGAAACACCTGAAAAAGCGCAGCTCTGCAGGCGGGCCCTGGTTGCTGGGACGGTGCCTTCGCTTCCCGTTTAAGAGCCAGGCCCCAGGGGAGGCTCCCCCAAGCTCTGCCTGCCTCCTCCCTCCAAGGCCCGTGATCTCTCCCAGGAAGAAAACGAACTTGTTGTTCCCAAGCTGAGAGCAGAAAAGTCTGAGCGCAGGAAAAACCTATTCCGTGTGCCTGGGACGCATCTTAGGCCTTTAGAAGGAATTCCTCAGGTGTTGAGTATTCAGAATTATGTCTTCTCAAGTGATCCCTGTAGATGCATTGACTAGTACAGGGGATTGGCACCACTGCCTTAACACAGAGGATCAGTACTACTGCGTGAACATGTTAGATCCACTGTGTTAACAGGGGATCAAGTACCACACGAACATGTTAGATGCTCTGTATTGAGCGAGAGGATGACTACCAAATGAACGTGTGAGATCCACCGTATTAACATACGGGACCAGGGCCACCGTGTAAACGTGTTAGATTCACTGTGTTAACACAGAGGACCCACTGTACTAACATGTTGGATCCTCTGTCTTAATACAAGGGGTTAACAGTACTGTATCAACACATTAGATCTACTCTGCTAACAGAGGGGCTTCTCCTGGTTAAATCATGATGTTGACGTCAACCTAGATGAATAACCAAAAGTCAAATACTTTGGGAGAGACAGAAAACAGCACAAAAATTTAGCGTGATATTTTTAAAGGTTCAAATCGCATTTTTTCAATGAAACAATACAAATGTCCACTTTGTTAGTGTGGCAGGGAGCTACACAAATGCAAAGTTGACGTTTAATGAGAGCTCTAAACAGTCTGGGCCCTCGCAAGACGCTGGGACCTCACAGTTGGCGGGTCCAAACGGACTTCATTCACCCCGTTCCCGTCACTAGCACCACACCTGGCACCACACACACACACACACCCCCCCATCTCCACACACATGCACACATTCATCACCGCACACACCCCCCCATCCCCTCACACACACATACCCATCACCACACATACACACACACTCTGACACACACACACACATGCTCTGACACACACACTCACACACGCATACTCACTATGGTCTCCAGCCCCTCTGCCCGTCTCTGCTCCCTCCTCTTGGTCCCGGAGCCTCTGCCGTCTCTCTTGGGGCTGGTTTTCCTGTCTACCTGGACCTGTAGTTCTCCTGTTGTAACAATCCTCAGGCTGACACTCGGTTTTTCCATCTCTATTTTTCCTGTTACACGAGGGTAGGAGATGCGGGCATTTTGTTTGCTGCATATTGAACGCTAGGAATATTCATCCAACCTGCCTCTGAGCGTGATTTTGAGCAACGGTGGAATAGGACAGGATTTTCGAGCGAGGGAGACTAGGCCCCCAGCTCCATTTCCAGATAAAAACAGGCCCAGCGAGCCCGGGTACGTTGCCTGAGGTCCCCTCGCTTGTCTAAGGGGACCTGGACTTGGAACCCACTGTCCCCGCACCCAGCCCTCTCTGGGGAGCAGTGGAGAGCCGGGGCTGCCCTGGCAGGAGGAGTGGGTGGAAGCAGGCGGGGGTGAGTCCGGCTCGTGCTTCCCCCGGCTGTGGGCCTCGGGGCCACTCGTGGTCTCCAGGGAGGGGTGTCAGCGCTCAGAGCTGGGGCGATGGGTTCTTAGGAGATGCTGGGAGAGGCGGGAGACCATCCTGCTGACGGTGAATTCAGCCTTGGGAATTAGCCGAAGGCAGAGGTTCTCGTTCTCCATCTGTGATATTCGATTTAAGGCAAGAATACGTACTTGGCCTTCGTCCCGGTCCCCGGCACAGGGCTCCTGAAACCCTTGCAAGTTCCTAAGTGAGAAGAGCACGGGGAACATCATTTGTTCTAATGACGTGACCCTGGGTGGCTCCTGGGCGGTGGCTGGTCACCAGGAAGACGAGGCCACATGGGAAGCTGGGAATTTTCAGCCCCACCCCCACCTTCCCAGAGAGGGGACAGGGGCTGGAAACGGGGTTGATGATGGATCCCACATGCCTCCGTGAGGAAGCCTCCACAAAACCCCAGAAGGATGGGGTCCAGAGAGCTTCCATAGTGGTGAACACTCCCACATATAGGGTGGGTGACCCACCCCGACTCCTGGGGACAGAAGCTCCGCACTCGTGACCCTCCCAGACCTCGCCCCACGGATCTCTTCATCGGGCTGTTCGTCCTGTACCATGTCCTTTGAAAAACTGGTAAACGTAAGTACGTGTTTCCCTGAGCTGTGTGGGCTGTTCTAGAAAATCATGGAAACCAAGGGGTGGGGGTTGTGGGGACTTCCAACTGTGGCCAAGTCAGCGGAAGCTGTCAGGAAGCTGGGGACCTGCTACTTCCAATCGGCACCTGAACGGGCAGCAGTCTCGTGGGACGGAGCCCTTCCCTGTGGGGACTGACGCCATCCCCACGGGGACAGAGTCAGGACTGAGTTCAGTTGTCATGGAGAAGTGCTCTGTGTGGGAAACCTCGCACGCATCTGGTGTCAGAAGTGTTGTGAGCATGGCCGTCGTGTGAGAGGAAGGGAGAGGAACGGAGGAGACCAGGCAGTGTTCTAACTCATGGTGACAGGCAGGAACCCAAACCATGGGGCAGACCAGGCTTACACGAGCTTTGTACGATCCTCGAGGCTCTGTCTTAGTCCAATGTGGGTCATCTGTGATCTGTTTGTTATTTGTCTTATGTATTTGTGATACACAATAAATCTTTTAAAATCAAAAAGTCTGAGGGGGCCGGCCCAGTGGCCAAGTGGTTAAGTTTGCGTGGTCCACTTCGGCAGCCCGGGGCTCACTGGTTTGGATCCCAGGCACAGACCTACACACCGCTCACCAAGCCATGCTGTGGCAGCATCCCACAAAGAAAATAGAGGAAGACTGGCACAGATGTTAGCTCAGGGACTACCTTCCTCACCAAAAAAAAAAAGAATAGGGTCTGCGTACTTACCTGCAGAGGTGACTCGGGATGGCAGGTGCTGGGGAGGAGGTGAGGGGGCCGCCCTTACAGGACAGTCGGGTGGGAACAGCAGGCCGAGTCCCTGGAGCCTGCAGTAAGGGAAGAGCGAAAACCCAGAGGCAGACGCCCGAGAAGAGGCCCCGGCTGAGTAAGACGCAGAGAAGCTGTGAGCGACCCTGAGCGGGGGTGGCTGGGGAGGCCGCGCCGGGCTCACACGGGTGGGACCAGCTAATGAAACTCCCGGCCTGTTCCCCATACAGTGAGGGCTGGATGCGGGTTCGCCGTGTGGACGGTGCACCCACTGGGCAGGGCCGGGGTCATCGAGAGCTCGACTGCTCCTGTCCACGGCCCACGGCAGCCAACACAGTTGCCACAACGGTCACTCGCTCTTCGTCTCCAGAACCGAGCTTGTGGCCTCCGGCCTGGATTCCTGGTCTGACGGTGAGCACAGGTCAGCGAGAGTGACAGGCTGTGCCACAGACAACCTTGTACCTTGGGTGCTGTTGCTCGGTACTCTGCACCCTGGGGGAAATGCCTTTTGAGGCACTGCTATAACTCCCTTCTCCTCCGCTCGGCTGCGGGCGTGGCTTCCTCTTGGTTCTTCTCTGGACGCCTGGCCTCCCCCAGAGCCCAGTGAGCTCCATCCTCACGCACCGACTCTGGAGGATGGAGCCCGGGCAGAGTCTCTATTCTCTGTCCACGCACACCTCCTCGTGAACTCAGCTTTCAGAGGCACCGCAGCCCAGCAGCTCCCACGCTGACCTCTCTGACCAGACCTACCCCGTCCCAGGCTCCTGGCTCTTTCTGCTGGACGTGCCTGCAAGTCCACAGGCGTACTGGTTCTGAATTTGGCCTCCAGATCTATTCGTGAGGGAGGCCCAGCTCTTCCACGTAGTAGACGGATGTGGAGAGGTGTGGGCATGTGGAGTCTGACCTCTGTTCCCAGAAAGGCCTCCTTGCGAGGTGGGCCCCTGGTGGATATCTGGAGCTCGGATTTCGAAGGGTTCATTCCACTTCCCAGACTGCCAGAGCGGCTCCCTGGGAGGAACCGTGCAGACAGCGTGACTTAAGCTGGGCACCTGCTTCCCTTCTGCGGGTCTGGACTCGGTGCCTGCTGGGCAGGGCCTGTCCACATACATGGCCAGCCGCCACTCAGCCCTGCGCCCCAAGTCTCCAGTGGGCTTCCCTGGTGGTCGTTTTCCACACATGTTGTCACGGCACACTGCTGGGAAACAAAGCACGACCTTCAGGCTGTGTGTGACGTCTCCTGTGCAACGTCCTGCGTGACGGCTCCAGGACGGGGCTGCTGCTCGGTGCCCCCTGACTTCACGTTGTATGTGACGACCCATGTGACATCCTGTGTGACGTCTCGTGTGACGGCTCCAGGGATGAGTCTGCTTCCCAACTTTGCCTCTTCCCTTTGCCCGTTTTGCTCTGAATCCCATCAATATGATAAGTCACGGCCACGAGCAGGACTGCAGGCTGAGTCCCAGAGTCCTCCCAGCAAAGCATCGGGCCTGGGCAGGGCTCAGGGAGCCCAACACGCGTCTCCCAGGCAGGTCGCTTCCTCCTTCTGTGCTCCAGTTTCCTCATCGGTGGAGCGGGAGCAGTAACGGCGTCTAACCCCGGGGCCATGAGAGGATTCGATAGTTAACACATGAGAAAAGCTGAGGACAGAGCTGGCTCCTGGGAAACCCCAATAAGCATTGCGTCTTCTCCAGCATAAACCTCCAAGAAGGTGGGGGAGACAGCACGGGAGCTGGGGTAGGAACGTGAGTGTCTCAGACCCATTCGTCTTCCTGTGGAAGCCACACTGTGTCACATCTCAAACACATAAGTCTCTTGGGACTCTACGTTTAAACACATTCACCCCCCGGAACAATTCAATCTTAAGCCACAGGGTGCTTTACCTGTAGAAAAAAGAGATTAGAAGTTCATTCGTCTGTTTTCCTGAATAGTCGCATAGATACACATGACAAATTCAATCTATTGGAATACAATTGCAAGACATTTTACTGACGAGGATCTGTTGAACGTGGTTACTCTGCAGGACGCTGTCCTACTGACGAGGCTCAGAGGTCACTGTTGAGCAGTCAGGCATTTACAAGTCTTCAGCTTCTGTCATTAAGCATTTGTGAAGGACACTGTGCAGGGCTCTGTGAAGACACAACGTTGCTGAGAAAAGTCACTTGGTATTTTAGACAGTGACCATCACTGGCCTTGCCACCTAGTCATGGGGCCACCCGAGGACACCATCCGGCCCCTGCAGACTTCAGCTCATCTCTCAGGTGTGCGCGCACGCACACACACAGGCACATACAGCAGGGGGCGAGCCTCCTTCGTCCCGCTCAGCTGGCCCTGGTGCCCCCATCTCCCTTCTTGGGTCTTGCTCCAGGGCCTCTCACCCTCTTGGCCAAGGCCAGGCATGTCGCAGTCTACACAGCCTGTCTTCTCCCTCCTCCGTGTAGAACATCTGTGCTCTGTGACTCCACTCCCCCGACACCTGTCATCCGGGGAGCAGCTGGGACAGCCGCACCCGGTCCAGGAGCTTCCTCTCCGGGGCGGCCCTGTGACTGCCGTCCTTCGTCATGCTCCCAGTGAGGACCCACAGCCCCCACGCTTCCCTCCACCCGGGTGCCCTCTCCCTCCTGTTCACATGGGGCAGGTGGGTGTGTACGCAGAACCTGTCTGCGCAACCCGGCTGTGTGGGAGCCTCCAGTTTTGCTCACGGTCAGGACGAGACACCTTGCAGGCGAGGAGAGGAGGGCAGGCGTCGACCAGTGACGCCTCGTCTAAGAACATCACGGTGAGCTCATCTGGGGAAGCAAGTGCCACCGGGGTTTGGGTGTAGAATACCGCATTTTGAGTAATGAGTCAAAGACAACTTTGACTGGTGCTACCAGGTCTGCCTCATTCCTGCCCCTGTCCCAACAGCACAGCAGCCTCTGGTCCGCTGAACACACAAGTCGGAGCCTGTCGCATTTGGGCTCCAGGCTTTGCAGTGGCCCCATCTTATCTGGGAGGCTCTGGGCGGCCCAGCGCCCCGCGTGCCCGCCCGCTTTACTCTGACCGTGTCCTCCGACCCCCTTGCTCCCTCGGCTGTGGCCCACACGGCTCCTCAAACACGCAGGAACAGGCCTGTTGTCCCAGCTGGTCTCTCCTCCACATCTCCTTCCTCATGCATGTGGGGCGGCCCCTCACCTCCTAAGTCCGTCTCGGCCCCGGCTTTTCTGAGTCTGCGACCCTGCTTCATTTTCTGCACAGCATCACGATCTGACGGACTGTGTAAGCACATGGTCACTCGTCCTCTGTCACTCTTCCTCACAGGAACGTCAGCCCCGGAGGCGCAGGGCTGTGCGGGCTCGGTTCGTGCCTATCCCCCATGCCTGGAGCAGTGCGGGGTCCCTGATGGTGTGCCGGGAGTTTTTGTTACATGAGTGAACGACTGACCAAGTGCTCAGACACTCACAAACACAATTTAATTCCTGTTTCAACATGACCTCTTGGTCACAAATCGACTGCCAAGCATTTAGTACCCAAAACAAGAAACAAGTCAGTAAAATCAAGTCAAAAAGAGACATTTCTGGAGAACTGCTTTGTACACAGAACCTGAAACATCTTTCAAACCTGAGTGGGTAGCTGAGACTGTGACGGGTCCTGAGATGATGGCAGCAGGCAGGGTGTCAGTCCACAGACCCAGCTTCACGGGAGCACCAGATGCTATGCCAGAAACTCTGAGCTAATGTTTTTCGGTGAAGGCAGTTTCTCTTGGAAAACCCAGCCTCCATTTCAGTTAAGGTCAAGGGTTCATGTGAGTGGCGCAGATTTCAAATATTCTCTCCCATCGTTCCCGTATTTGTCAGATGAAGCCCCCAGTTTTCTTTCAGAAACTTGATCATCCTAACCAGAAGGTGAACACGACTTTGAGGACAGGTTGTGGAAGGCAGAAGGGAGTGAGGATGGAAGGAAATGAAGGGACCACGCATCCCAAATAGAAAAATGCAGCCACGGCTGGTTCAATGGTTGCGTCCAGCTCAGTGAGCATTTATGAACCCACCTTCAGCGCATCAGGCTGCGGGCCAGGCACAGGGGCCAGGGTGAATTGGAAATGAGATGCTGGAACAGCCATGTCGACGTCATGGGGTCAGTGCCGTGACAGTCAGACCGTGCCGATGAGAAGGGACATTTCTCCAGCTGCCGTCCCTGGTGCCCGGGACCAACAGGTGAGGCCCAAAGCACTAGAGTTGTATTGGCCAAGCCCATTGCTAAGAAGAGCACAGGCTTTAGACTCAGACTGACTTGGGTCATTGATCTCTCGCTGGGCAACCTTGGGCAGTTCCCGACCTCTCCTGAACACAGGTCCCTCGTCTTTGTAAACGGAACAACTGATGCTCAACCTGACAGTAGAAAAGAGTCCAGTGGAAGAGTTAGGACTCTGGAGCTTGAGAACCTGTGTCTAAACCCCAGCTCAGTGACTTCCTAGCTATGCAACTGTGTGAGTTATTGATGTATTTACAGCTGCGAGTCAGTTTACGCATCCATAAACAGGGACAGTTACGGCATCTACCTCACGGTGGTTTTTGAAGTTAAATTAAATTTGATTTCATTTTTATTAAGACTTTTTGTTTTTAGAGCAGTTTTAGGTTCATAGCAAAACTGGGCTGAAAGTACAGAGATTTCCCATATATCCCTGCTCCCACCTGTGCAGAGCCCTCCCCATCATCAACATCCTCACCAAGAGGGTACCTCTGTTACAGCTGATGAACCCACGTAGACACACCATGATCAGCCAGAGTCCACAGTTTCCATCAGGGTTCGCTCTTGGTGGTGCACATTCTGTGGGTTTGGACAAATGTGTAATGACCCGAGTCCACCATCACGTACCACACAGAGCAGCTTCACAGCCCTAAAATTCCTCGTGCTCCCCCTGTTCATCCCTGCCCCCTCAGCCCCCGGAGACCACTGATCTTTTCCTGTCTCCACCGTTTTGCCTTTTCCAGGATGTCATGTAGTCAGAATCATACAGAACGTAGCCTTTTCAGAATGGCTTCTTTCTCTTAGTAACATGCATTTAAGTTTCTTCCATGTCTTTTCACAGTTCGATAGCTCTCATCTGTTTGTCTCTGATTAATAGTCCATTGTGTGCATGGACCACAGTTTATCCACCCACCTGCTGAAGCACGTCTTGGTGCGTCCAAGTTTTGGCAATTATGAATAAAGCTGCTATCAACATCCACATGCAGGTTTTTGTGTAGACAAAAGCTTTCACCTCCTTCGAGTAAATACCAAGGAGCACATTTGCTGAATCGTATGGTATGTCCCTCCCTCTTCCCAGGGCTGGACATCTATCAGGAAACTTAGATACATCTTCAAACTAATATGTACCTGGTTACAGTAGGGAGGGCTGAGAAATCTCTTTCTCATGTTAAATATTTCTCCAGTTTAGCCTTGTAGTAGTAACTATAGTTAGCATAATAACTCATAAGGATCCTTATTTACATTCTTCCTTTTCTATGATAGCTGATCTCGATTGCTGAATCTCAGATCATAACCCCAAATGAGCCTTCAGTACATCTTCTAGATGCGTATTCTAATGTTCACAGAGACTGCCACAGCAGGGGACGATGCTGAAGCGACTTCCAGTCATGAAGATTCCGTTACACTTAACATGCTACCAATTACATTTATTGTGTCCTGAGTCCTTGAAAATTGGTACACCATATGTCTGACATGATAAATTTCTGTTAATCAGAATGTTTAATAAACCAGAATACTGATTTTCCCATCAAAGTGGAAGACTAAGTTTAATGGCTATAGTGAGTAACAAAATTGAAGCTGGTGACATTGCTGTGTCACAGGTATTATGGGTCCCATTTTCTCTCAAGAAAGGAGGCTCAGGAACTTTCTCAGTTTAAAGCAGACATGGAGAAATTTCAAATCAGCTGATGAATCTGAGTCCAGTATTTACTCGAGAAAATAAAATCATTTTTTTGAAAATTGATATGAGCATTATGTATCCCATCATTAAAAGAAGTTTCATCTGAAGGCAAGAATAGCTTTCAACAGATACAAAGATTCGTAGTCATTGACCAAGGACGGTACACCTTTTCTTAGAGGAAAATCATACCACAATCCCGTTTCGCCTCCATCCCTCTGTGAACATTGACCAAGCTCAGCACCACATTGAAAGAAAAGGGCTCGAAGTCCTTGTGAATGGAGGGGCTCCCAGAAGGCAGTAAAAAAAAGCTGCATATTTAATAAGACAGTAGGACCCGAGCCCCAAAGGGTAGCAATTCATTCATTCCTTCATTCATGCGTTTATTTAACAGTAAGTTTTGCTGTATTTTATTTTATTTTTTACTGAGATATAATTGACATAAAATACGTCAGAGTTCCACGAATTATGCGAAGATATTATTACTCTGTCAGCACATCTATCCACCACACTCCTGATGTCTCCTCTACTCAGCTCTACTCTCCTCGGGAAATCGTGCTTTAGAACAAATTCTAGTTTAACAAATCCAGATCACAATTCGCTGTTGAAAAAAAGTGATTTGATGAACAGACAGAAGTAAAGCGGTTGCCCGATTCTGGTTGGAAAGGTTCCATTTCTTTGTCAGCTTTGGCCCCGACTGCCGCCAGGTGGCGCCAGAGCACAGCGATTGCCGCCAACTTGACTCAAAACGGGCTTTTCTGACCTAAAATGGGCGGTGCGTGCGTAGAGCGCAGTCACCACGCAGGGGCGTGAAGCGCAGATCGTTCTCCTCTGCGCTTCATCCTCGTTAAAAATCGCATTTTACCTGTTCGGTAATCTGGCTCCTTTGCCGCGTTTTAAGAAGAGGGGCAGCGGGCTGGCCGGACGGTCGTCCCCGCGCGAGCATCACCCACCAGGTGCGCCCTGGGTACCGCGCGAGGACGCGCTCCCGGCAGATATCACTGCCCCCAGGTGCGCCCTGGGTACCGCGCGAGGACGCGCTCCCGGCAGATATCACTGCCCCCAGGTGCGCCCTGGGTACCGCGCGAGGACGCGCTCCCGGCAGATATCACTGCCCCCAGGTGCGCCCTGGGTACCGCGCGAGGACGCGCTCCCGGCAGGTGCCGCTGCCCCCAGGTGCGCCCTGGGTACCGCGCGAGGACGCGCTCCCGGCAGGTGCCGCTGCCCCCAGGTGCGCCCTGGGTACCGCGCGAGGACGCGCTCTCCGCAGATATCACTGCCCCCAGGTGCGCCCTGGGTACCGCGCGAGGACGCGCTCCCGGCAGATATCACTGCCCCCAGGTGCGCCCTGGGTACCGCGCGAGGACGCGCTCCCGGCAGGTGCCGCCGCCCGCTGCAGACGGTGGGCGCCCGGGCCCCTGGTGATGCTGGGACGACGCAGAGAAGCCGCCGCGAAGCGCCGAACCCAAGCGCCGGGCGGCAGAGCTGAGCACGAGGGGCCAGCAGGGAGTTTGAACGTGTCAGCAGAAGTGTCTGATTGAAAGCGCCTTCGTGCGCGGTGGCCATTGTATCTCATTCTAGAACGCTCTTTTATAGCAATCGTGTCTCTCCAGCACTTCCAGGATCCACTTTCTGATCGACGGGACAAACCCAGAGACTCGTACATCCCAACAGGCCTGGTGAAGGGCAGACCCTCCACGTTCAGAAGGTGAACGAATGAATGGGGAGCAGCTAGAGGAAGTCTTCAGCGTTAGCCTGAATTAGGAAGCTGTGGTCCCTGACAAGTTGCCAGGCCTCTTCCTTTAGGAATTGTTATATACCCTGATCTATTCATATATACTTCTAAAATTTCTTCTTGAATTACCTAACGTGGCTCTCACTGTAGATCATATTTACCGAAAAGTTACATAGTCTCTTCTCTTGGGTGGTTCGTCTCTTCTCATAGCACCACATAATTAATGAGACTTTGGAAGGATTCAGGAGTACTTTTGTAAAGAATTATTACTAGAGTATATCAAAAAATTTCAGAGTTTTACAAATTATGCAAACATATAAATTACACTGTATGTGAAACTCTTTAAACATACTACATCCGACCAAGTGCATTTGCAAGGATCCACGAAACATTCCTTTACGTTGAGGGTGTTCTCTTAGCTCGTTCCATCCCTGAGTGGTCCTTCACTCCTGGCCATCGCTGGGGGGCAGGGCGTGGGGTTAATCATTGGAAACTATGAGCAGTCTCTGGCTGCACCAGCTGAGCTGCTCTCGGTAGCAGCTTCAGATTTACGCCGTATTCAGCAAATATGGATCTAGCTGCCTTCAAATATTACATATGTATCCTCTGGATGGGACCTTAAGAAGCAGTAGTGACCAACTGTGCCTCATGGACACACAAGTTCAAAAATGAGCCTGTGAGTTAGCTCTGAAATGTGGGTGGGGCAGGAACGCTCTAATGGAATCCCTTATGTGAAATCCATGGGGTGGGGCCATTGGGAAGGCACTGATCACTCCTGGAGAGAAATGTGTCATAAATGGGAGAAATGAAGAGGCTATTGAGTCATTTGCCTTTAAATATAGCAAAAATACTCTTACTTTGGCTAGTTTCAGCAAATTCCTGAAAATGGAGCAACATTCAGATAGAATCGTATAAGGGTCCATAGAATATATTTTCTAGCCAACGTTTCTTCCTGTTTAATTTGACATTTTAATATTAGTTACATAGCCTTTTATAATTGCTATAAAAAATACTTATCCCATGATATAAATATGTATCAATCCATAGTCTTGATTTTGAAGGAAAAAAACCCTGTTCCGAAATCCTGCTGGAAATGAAGACACATCCACGAGTCATCTTGCTCCCCCCAAGCAGGGATGCTACAAACATCATAAAAGCGTCGTGAAAATTCTGGGGAAAGACTGACCCTCCCCCCCCCCCCCCGTTGGTGGTGGGATTTAGTTAGAGGGCAGCTTCTTAAATAGGAGTGATGGCGAGGTTACCATGTACGTGGGCATTTCTCTAGAATATGTGGTTTTCATTTGTGGCTCACGGTCACTGAAAGCTTGAATAGTAAGAAAAAAAACTACATTCTTTACCTGGGAGGTTTTTTATTGGTCATTTGAATTCAGGTGTAAACACAGGACTTTCCAGAGAGCACAGCAGCTTCCCCCTCCTGGAGCCACGTTCTTTGACGCTGACCCCACCTCTGCTGCTGCCTGTCTCCATCTTTCCCTTTCTCTGGTGTCAGTAAGCAGGTGGGCACAGACCGGGGGTCTCCAGCCTGAAGGCTTCCCAGACATTTTGACATCTAAAGGAACGGGTGACAGGCCCCCTTCAGCCCCACGGAGCGGGGAGCCCTGGGGTCAGGCTGGGAATCTTCCTTTAAATAAGCAGGGCTCCCCTCCCTGTGTAAGTAACTACACAGTGTGCTGTTTTCCTCGTTTCTCCTTCCTCTGTCAGCTCCCCGGACAAAGGAAGGAGTGATTTATAGGGGAGTTTCTCAAGTTTTACTGTGAACTGAATCACCTGGGATCTTGTTAAAATGCAGGTTCTGATTCAGCAGGTCAGAGGTGGGGCCCCAGCCTCTGCATCTCTAGCAAGCTCCCAGCTGATGCTGCTGGTCCATGGACCACATCTGAGGAGCAAGGATCCAGGGCAGGGAATCTGCGACCTTTGCAGAGGGCCACCGGGGAGCTCTCATCCTCCCCTAAGTAACACTGAGGAATGTCCCACTCCGGCTTCTTTAAATTGTGGGTTCGCTTGCTGAGCAGTCACGTCTGAGGGCTGAACCAGCGTCTAGAGAACACTATTCTGATCAAATGAAACCTACAGCGAACTTAGCATTCTTCTCACGTTGGGTCGTCAGTAAAGGACGGCGTGGTAAGTAGGCAGGACTGCTGAGCAGGCCCTGTAACATCCGTTGGTAATATTGCTTTTATACAAATCACATCCTCGGGTTTTCTCTTCTCACTCGATTGTGTTCCTCCCAATACATAACCACCTTCTCACTCACCCGATAGTGTGAATAAGTTTAAGCCAGAGTGTGGATGATTTGTGATGCCGTTGTGTTCTGACCTGGGGCGTGGTTTAGGAAAATAGAAAGGCTTCTGAAAGGGAAATCGTCAAAGAGAAGAAAGCAGAGCAGGAGAAAGCTAAGATCAACGCCGTGGTTCGCAGCTCTCTTCACGAGTACCAGGACACAACGCAGTCTGCGTGGGAACGGCTGACTAGGTCCACTCGCTGCTGACCGAGAGCGGGGCAGGGACGGCTGACAAAGGGTGCTGACAGCGAAGACCCCGTATAAAGAGAAGCTTCACCCAAATGTCCTGTGTGTCCTACATGGATGTTTAGGGTTGGGAGGTGGGAAGGGTGAAACAGAGCTCCCAGTTTCTGCCGGGACCTACAGTGGGTCGAGGGATGAAAAGACTCAGGCACGTCACTGCCCTGTAGGATCAGGTCAAGGAAAACCCCAGAAAATGGTAATATTCACTTTATTTGTAGTATTTTCCTCCGCAAGATTCCATTTCAGCAACCTACCCTTGCTGGCCAGCAGATTAGAACAGGAAGAAATGAAGGATTCATCCAGCTGAGGGCAGAGAACAGGCCACGCTGGCGTGTTGCTTGTCTTGAGCTAAAGGCAGCTGAGCAGAGGCAGAAACAGGAGAGGCTCTCTGCCTCCCCTATTTCCCTAAAAGCAGACACAACTCTGTAAAGGGGTGCCCTCCCCTCTCCGCCAGGAAGGGCAGAAGTTAATCCCTGGAGACAACTCTGGACGCCGACCACCCAGAGCCGGCCCCCGAGGAATGACTGCAGCTCTCCTTGCTGACGAGCCTCACCTTCATAGTTCCCCAGGTATCCACGTATCTACCCTCCCCACTTGCTGCCCTAGACCCTCAAAGTCCTTCTGCTTTGTCTGTGGCTTCTCTACAAGGCACTGCTCTTTGTTAAGATGCTGGACACGCCCGACTTCAAGCGCCCCTGTGAGTCACTCACCCCAGTGCTCCTGCCCCCCGTGTGGAAGCATTGCACGTGTTAGCACTGGTGATTGCTTCCTGTCGTCAGTCTGGTTTACTGGGCCCCAACTGGAGAACCTAACCTGGATGGAAGAGAAAGACGTTTTCCTCCCCTGCCCAGCTGACCACAGGGAAAAGTAGCTCATGAAAGTGACCAATACAGGATACTCTCCTAGAGAAACTCAAGGAAGATGCGTCACCATGCGATGATGGTGAAAACACCAAGAGGTTCTGGCTCACGTGGTGCTTCCACTCTGTTCTGGAGAACAGAAAGGCTGGGAAGGAAATAGGAACTAAGGCCCAGAAGCAATAAAGAAATACGGTCGTAAACTCATCTCTGACGGCAGGCAGACAGAACAGAAAGGCCTGTTTCCGGGCCGTGGCCGGCACACAAGCCTGATTCCTGGGTTGCTTCTCCGCCCTGTCTTGGGGACAGGAAGGGGCGGATAACCTTTACAAGGCGCTAGAAAACCACCCATGAAGGAGTTAAAGCCTCATACCACAAACTTCCCTCACTGCCTAATTCAGTCAATGTCCAGATCTATTCCACTTATTGTCACAAAAACACTCTTTGAAACTCACTACTTAAATGTTTTTCCTACACAGTATACTTTAATTCTTCAGTTTATCATTTTCTGTTCTCCCTAGTCCCATAAAGTTCTCAGATAAAAACACTTTCAGACGAATTTCCTGTTGTTATTCAGGGTGTTGTTTGAGCGACAAAGCTTTGACAGAAACCGAGTTAGAGCGTTTGAAATCGTCCCCTCTGGGCAGCCCATCGTGCCAGAGAGCCCCAGGGGTGTCGTGCAGTGGGCTGTCCCCTGCCCCAGCCTCTCCCGGAACAAACCCCGGGAGGACTCCCACACCAGTGCAGTCAAGGGCAGCCCGTGGCCCCGTGGCAGAGGCCCGCGCCGGCTCTGAGTGGCCCCCGAGGCCCAGCACTGCCTTCTGAAGAGAGAACCTCCCGGCTCTCAGAGGGGCCCATGGGGCGTTGCAAGTTTGCTGACAGTCTCTCCAGCCAGACTTTTCCTCCCGTGTGGTGGTGCTTTCATCTGGTTCTCGCTGCCGTTGGCTACACCGCGCAGAAGGTGCCGATCGAGGCTGAGAGGAGGAGAATCCGGATTTCACCGTGCGTCTTGAGGATGGGGGAAGCCCGTGTGAGCTGGGCTTCTGCTGGGGTCAGGTGGCAGGACACTTGGAAACACCAGTTCTGGACACGGACCACCTGCATGTGAGTCCGAGTCCAGCCCTTTACGTACCATGTGACGCACAGATTGAGCATGTGCCTCGGGGAGAAAGCAAGGAAGTCTGCCTGATGTGTGGCAGCCACAGTGACACTGCCCTGGGATGGGTGGGGCCCACTTCACTCAGATCAGATTCAGCCTGGGAGTCAGACTGAGCAAATTACACCACAATTATGCCTCCAAACGAGCAATCACCATCTCAGGAGGGGTGATTAAGGTTCCTAATTGCACAACATTATTCAGAGGCTCCCACCTCCTTTAATGAGTTGGCGTCCTCCAAGCATCCAGCCTACAGGCAGCTGAAAGAGATGTGTCTGAATTTAAAAGAAGTCAGCCGTATTCGATTTAAGAGGGCAGGGTGCCAGCATCAGCGTTGGGGGAGCATGGGGGCCCAGCACGGAGAGGGGTGTTGGCACAGACGCTGTTTATTGGCCAACCCAGCAAGGTTTCCCAGACCCCTGGTTGCGTTCAGTGTAGTGTCTAGAGAACTAAATGCTCCCGTCGGCAGCCTCCCCCGAAGCAAGGACTGACAATGAGAGGTTTCTACCCAAGGAGAGAGATGTAAGCCAAAGTCAGCTGGAAGCCTCCAAAAAGCATATCCAAGGCTGGTACAGCCTCTTTGCGCACAGCCTGTCTTATTTCTGTCTGGAGCTCAAGGCAGCTGCCTGCAGCTGTCACAGACGTTTTGGAACCATGAGGTAAAAGCCAAGACAATCACAGATACACTAGCTCTGGCATCTTTCAGCCACTAAACCGACTCCAGAAGCTCCTCTATTTGTACACAGGCCTGGAAGTCAGGCTTTCTCTGACTAGCCGCTGAATGCAATCCAGCTGGAAGATGAGGATAGGTGCTTCTAGAATACGCAGCCACTGAGCTAACTCTTAGAGGATGACACAAGTTAAGAAAGAGGGAAAGGGGCTCTAACATGGCAGCAGGAGGAGCCAGCGCCTGCAGGCACAGAAAGCACGGCAGGTTTGGGCCACAGCAGGTAGCAGAGGCTGACGGGAGCGTGGGGGTGCATCTGAGGGCCTGGGGTGGTGGAGCTGGAGAAGAGCACACGCCCGGTCACGAAGCCTTCTCTGTGGCAACCGAGAAATTAGAAACTCATCCACAGAGGTTGACTTCTGAGGAACCTTAGGCTGAGCAGCTACACGATCAAATTTGTGTTTCAAAGACATAATATCTCCCTTTAATGCAGGATATTACTTCTAGAAACTTTTTATTCAACTCCTTAAATCATAATAGGGAAAAATCAGAAACAATCTGTCACCAGTAGGACCCAGTAAAATAAGTTAGGATACCACTCTATGATGGAATATTTTTGCAGCCATATCTTTAAGGAACATACTATTATGCTAGTGACATAATAACTAAGGAAAAATGCACAATATAAGGCTATCTTCCAGAAAAATCGCAATTTCTCAGAAGAAATACATGGTGAAAAGGCTAGAGGAAGAAATGGTGATGTAGTAATTGCAGTTCTTGATAGGTAGTAAAAGTGCCACCAATTTTTGCTTTCTTATTTTATAATTTTTACTTTCCAAATTTTCTAAGTAAGCAATTTTATAATTGGGTGGAAAATGTTACTTGAGATGTAAGCGCGGCAGCTGGAGGGGCCAGAGCAGACGCCGAGAATCGGCTGGCATTTACTGCTCGTGGCACCAGACACCCCGGAGCTGGAGAACCGTGTCCTGAGAGACTCTGGGCCTCTCTCCTCCCTCGGTAACCCGCTGGCCCCCCAGCGTTTCCGGTTCTCTGGATCCCATCCTGCCGTCTGTCCTCGGGACGGGACTCTGACTCTGCGGCTTCCTTAGGTCCCGCTTTTCCCAGTACGGCGGGTGCCCCGTCCCCCCCGCCTTGTGCATAGATTTAGGAATCTTGGGGTAAGAATTCTTAGAGCTTTGATTTCAGGACAAGGTGACCGTGTTTGTGTTCCTGTCAGTCACCGTTTCTGCTCTGACCACTGCTCCGGCCACAGGCAGCCCTGGACAGCTGTGTTTGTACCTTGGGCCCTCCACCAGTGGGTGGTGGAGCTGTGGCGGACCAGCCTGGGCACCTGCTCGAGGCGGTGAATCAGCAAGCTGGCGATTCCAAGCTGAGCCCGGCCCTCGGGCGCTTGAGCTGGCCTTGAACTGGGAGTGCAGAGAGCCGGGCGGCCAGCAGCAGGAGCTGAGGTTGAAGAGATGCGTAGACAAAGCCAGAGGCGATTCTGTGGTCACGACATGTCGTGGGAAAGCAGAGACCATGCATGGACAGACGCGGTGATGCGCGAAGGAGGTACACAGAGCAGAGAGGAGAGGAGAGGCGAGGTGCAGTGAGAGGCGGAACAGCAGACCCGCACAAACGGGGGTAATCGGAGCCAGGCCAGAAACCGCAGCTGCGGGTTCACTGCTGTCTCACCAGACGCTGGCTTGCCCACTGCTCTTATTTTCATTTTGGTTCATCTCCCAACAGTCCGTGTTTCCTTACAGTAATAAACCTTACTTAGCTTATTTAGCTGATGTTACAAAAGTCTCTGTTTCCTGAAATCAGAAGGGCTGAACCTGAAATGTGACTGATCCATTTACTTATTTATTGAATTGTTTGCTTCCTTGTTCTTTCATACCTCCTACATAATGCGCTGAAATTGTGCCAGTATTCTATGCACCAAGGATGAGAAGACGTGTGATAGACACCTGCCCTCGATGGTTGTTCAGTATTAGCCATCGTGGTGGTGACAGAGAGAAGACAAGCAGAAGAGGTACTTAGAATGGTAGGTGGATATGATTGAATATGGGGTACGAGTGAGCAAAGATGGGAGGCAAAGGCAGGAGGAGAAATTTAAAATTATGTTTCAGGCTTCTGCTTGGGCCATTGAGAATGACACAGCCATCCTGCAAAGTAAGGAATTCTGGAATAAGGAACATTGAGCTGAAGGTCATTCAGGTCATCCACTTTGCAGCTTTAGATAAAGATTACAACTTGTGCATAGATTTAGGAATCATATATGACCAGTGATGTTGGGAATCTGTGGATCTCACAATGAGGGAATGGCTGAGCACAGAATTCTGGGCAACACCAACATTCAAGTGGAGGCTAGAGAAGGAGATTTCCAGGAAGAGTCCAGGCAGGAGCGGTCCAAGCAGTAGGAGAGCCAGAGATTAATATGTCATGGACGCTAAGAGTAGATCATTTCAAAAGGAGGACGTGGTCAACAGTGAAAATGCCACAGAGACGGCAAGAAAGAAATGGACTGGAAAATGCCCATTATATTTGTGACATAGACGTTACTGTCAACCTAGATGAGAGGGCTCAGGAGAGAATCCCTAAGAGTTGTGATGAGCTGAAGATCCACAGTGAGTGTGAACCATTCATGCAGTAAACTGGACTCTGACAGCGGGGGACAGAGGAGCCCCAGGGAGGATACTCAAGGGCGCAAGGGGCTGTAGAGTCAGGAAGTGATGGCGTTCATTTATCGGGCCTATCTGCTGGTCCTCACCCTTTGTAGCACAGAGTGGGAAAGTTTAGCTCCCAGCTTCCCACTGCGTGTCACACAGAACCGCTCCCTGTGCTCTGGGACCCACTCTCCAGCAGCTGCACGAGCTCCTGGTGCAGCCTCTCTGCCCAGAGTCCTCTTTCTGCACGACTAGAAGAGAAGACCACCCTTCCAACTTACACCCCATATCCTTGGTCTTCCCAGCCATTCCCCGTCTGACTGGGGGGACGTGGATGCCATTCTTTTCTGAAGGACTGGAGAAATGGAGTGGGGATTATCATGCGTGGGAAACCAGAAGCTGTGCTTGAGGATGTGGTTGGGAAGGGGCAGATGTGGCCAAGATCGGGTGTGGGCCCTCCAGGTCGAAGCCCCCCTGAGCCTCCCTACAACTGTTGGTCCTTATTCACATCTTCCAAGACAAACATTAATTCTCAAAGCACAGACCCATAAAGGGGAATAAAATATATTCTCAACTCTTTCATTATTTTCAAGATTCCTCTCTGCATGGATTCAGTAACACAATATTATAATCCCTTAGTTACACCAGAGAAATTCTGAGGTGAGATACTTAAGAAGAACTCAGATAAACTTTGGTGAGAATTCTCCTTAGTTTCCGTGTGGGGGAAGGCAGTGCTTAATGCCCAGCTTGGCTCCCCTGGCAAGAGGGAAAGGAATGGATGATTTTTGGGGCCACGTACCTGAGTAAGAAGAAGGGGTGGGCCCTGGGACACAGGGGTGAATGGCTCACCCTCTAGAGGAGAAGGATGGAAGGACTGGGTGCAGGTGCAGACATTTGTAGATGTGGGACAAGTCAGAGTTCTTGTGGACAGTTTTGTTTCCTCAGTAAATTATGAACAAAATCTTCTGCTAGCAACAAGAGTTGAGGAAATGGCATTACCACGTCTGCTAACAGCAGACCCGTATACCGGGCACTGAGGCAGCGGGTCCTCATACACTCTCTCTTGCTGAGCCCCTTCACAGCCTCCTCAAGCATTCTCAACTCCGTTTTACATCTGAGGAAAACGGGGCTTAAGATACTTGTTCGTGTCACTCAGCTAATAAGTGCCAATAAGGGGATGGGAGAAAATGGCAAAAAGAGGCACAGAAAAGGACTTCTGGGTTTTTGAGAAGAATATCAATGCCATAAATTCACAGAGACTCTGGTCTAAGGATTGGGTGATTTTTCTCCCACTCTGGTTGGAGCTGGGTCAAAGGAGCAGAGGAGGAGGAGGATGTGGCTGATTCGGGGCTGAGGTTTTGTGGCTTGAGCATTGTGGAAGGGCAAAGCGACAGGAGGGTTGAGAATCGTGGCAAAGGTGTGATTACGAGAGGCCCCGGGACAGAGGCTGGAAAGGGCAGGAAATGAGGCCTGAAGATGACAGGTCGAGAGAAAATGGAAGGCCCATGGATGTGGAGTTGAAACAATGTTAAAGAGCAAGTATGCGGAATTCAAAGAGTGAAAAGGCTGAACTAACATGAGATGTGGTTAGAGTCAAAGGAGAGGATGTTGTGGCCTCAGATTTTAAGTGTGAAATGATCCTGAAATATTATCAGGCCCAGCATCACCAAAAAGGAGTAGAGGTGAATGTCAACAGACTTTGAAAGCACACAAATTGAAGAACAGGATATCAAACCAGACGGCTACTTCTACATCCGTGGATTTATATCTTCATTCTAAAAAAATGAGGCACAGACTTTGAATTTTTCCAGAACAATGGTAAGACAGGCTACAAAGAAGTACTATAAACAAAGAAACGTATCTTCAACAACTGTAAGTGGTGCTCACCCAGCTGACACTTGAAAATGACAAAAAGACAGTTTTGCAAGAAGCAATGGAAAACAAAAAAAATATGGACTTGCTAAGTGGTCTAATGGAGCATGGGGTTCAGGAGAAAAAAACAGAGCCCACACCCTAGAGGACCAGCAGGAAACACGGATCCTGGAAGGAAGGGAAAAATTTCCCCTAAAAGGTGGAATAATCATCATGTGATGAACTCTACTGTGGGGGGAGATGGGGAAAGTGTTTGGGACAGTGTTGGGAGAGCACAGAAGTAAGAAGACAAGTGACGCTGAACGGAGCCAGGACAGGAATTACAAAGCAAATATGGAAAGGTAGTGAAATATTTCATTGGTCGATTTCTTTTATTTGTCTCTTCTTCCTCATTTACTTATTTATTCAATCATTTATTTTGTCAATATGGTCTCATGAATTTTACACGTTTGGCTATAGTCCAATACTTTGTTAATTATTTGGTTGATCAAATTGTTCAGCTTTGGCCAGTGGGAGCTCTTTTAGTTGGGTCTTTTGTCCCTTTGACAAATCCCCACTGTGCTCTTCGGAGCAGCACCTTGCACTCTGGCGTTACAAGATTCTCCAGGTTTATCTTCTATTTTCCCCGAACCAGCGCTAGAATCAGCCATGTCTCCTAGGAACCCCCGTGAGAAATGACTTTAGCAGCTGGAATACAGTTCTTTTTTGTTTAGTCTTACAGTTTCCCATCGAAACACCATTTTCCAAGTTATTTAGGTCAGCACCTTTCTTACCAGACTCCTATTGGTTGATTTTTAAACTGCCCTATTTATGTTTGGCTATGTTTTTATCAAACAATTTTCTATCCTGCTTATAAGTGTTGAGGTCTGGGATTTCAATAAGCCTAACTTTTGGAGCTTAATTTTTTAAAAAGCAACAGCTGCTTCATTTTTCATTCTTTTTTTTAAAGACATACTACAAAGATAGGCATGAGATTATCTCTTTCTTAGCTCAAAACATAATAAATGTAAACCAAATGGTATAGGAAGACGATGATACAGGCGTGTGTGGTAGAAACTGGTGAGGAAACACAAGTCACAGGGCCCCCTGCCTAGGTAGAGAGCAATTCTCTAAGGGACAGAGACAAGGGGAGAAGGACGAGGAGGAGATGGCAGGTGACGGCTGAGAGGGAAGTCCACCAGCTGCCCTCCCTCAGAGCATGTGCCTCCGGAGGAAACTGGGCAAGGGGGGGGCCAGTGCTCCGTGGCTCTCCAGAGGCCCCATGTGACGACGGAGGCTTGGGCAGTACCCTCAAGAGAGCGTAGTGGACACGCAGCCCTTTGACGTTTTCTAACTGAGGGGGAATTCCTGGCCACTCTCAAGATTCAACACACGATGTGGGTGCCTGGGTGGCCGGGAGGGTAAATACATATGCAGATGCATACTGCCATTTTGCAGACGCTCTGGGAGGACTGCAGGTATATGCAAGCTGCCAACTCAATGTTTGGTCTGAGCATTAAATGGTGTTTTCTGTTGAGCCCTTAAATACGAGTTTGTTAATACAGGGCTTGCTCAGCATTTTAGCTATTTCCCAGCACGGCTAGGAAAATGGGCAGTGCCGTGCCCCAACATTCCATGGAACACCTGTGGGCGCCACACGAAAAGCTGTGCACACAGATGTGCTACTCCACGTCTGAGGGACTCTATTGACAGGAAATATTGCTACCCTCGTCATTTCCCAGCGTTCCATAGTGACCCTAGCTCCTAGGATTACAATTGTCTTAACATCCAAGAAGTAATCATAAAGTCATCTTTAAATGATGTAACTCGAAGGGATCTTTATAGTTTGAGCTGGTTCCTGGTCACAAGACCAGCAGGGGAGGAACCTGGAAAAGGAGCTGAGGAGTACAGAATGGTTGGGATTTACCAGATGTTTGGAAACAGGAGAAATGTGAGGCCCACCTCTTGGGGCAGTGTCTATACCACATCAGAGAACCTGGAGTTCCATTCACTTGAACATGTATTTACAAGTGCAGCCACAGGGGAGCATGGTTAAGTTCGTGCACTCTGTTTCGGTGTCTCAGGGTTTCAGCGGTTCAGATCCTGGGCACAGACCTAGCACCGCTCATCAGGCCATGCTGAGGCATCCCACTTAGCAGAACCAGAAGGACCTACAACTAGAATACACAACTATGTACCAGGGGGCTTTGGGGAGAAGAATAAAAAAAAAAGAAGATTGGCTACAGATGTTAGCTGAGGGCCAATCTTAAAAAAAAAGAAAAGCAAGAACTAAGACTATTCCAGGAGCAGATCAGTTTCGGCTGCATTTTTCTAAAATTAGCATTGCAAATATCTCTAATCAATTATCAGAGCTTTTATTAGTTTCCTACTGCTGCCATGCAAATTGCCTCAAACTTTCTAGCTTGGAAACAACACACCTGCATTGTCTCACCATCCTGTACATCGGGTGCCTGATGTGGGTCTCCTGGGCTGGAGTTAAGGTGTCAGCAGGGCTGCGTTCCTATCTGGAAGGTCTAGGAGAGAATCCGTTTATTTCCTGGCCTTTTCCAGCTTCTAGAGGCCACCTGTGCTCCTTGGCCCGTGGGCTCTCCCTCCATTTTCAAAGCCAGCTGTAGCGAGTTGAGTTTTCTCATGTTGCATCACTATGGTGATTAACTGGACCAGCCCAGATAACCCAGGATAATCTCCCTATTTTAGGGTCAGCCAAACAGCAACCTTAATTCCAATTACAACCTCCATTTTCATCTGCCATATAACGTAATATATTCACAGGTTCTGAGGGTTAGGACATAGACATCTTGGGGGGTCATTATTGTGTTTATCACAGAGCCCTTTCATAGTGTTAGACTCTTTATGATACAAAGTCAATTTCTGACTTCCAAGTCTGTTCTAATATTTCATAATAGACATAAGTCCTTGTTCCTTTTACAGAGGCGTTGCTCTGTGGCATGGGAAGTAACTGCCCGAGCCAGACTACAGTGGGCGCATCAACAGCTCAACACAGAGGAACGATATCAACTTAAGAGAACACGTATAAGCAAATCGCCAAGATTCCTTTCTGGTATCAGAGAAGTCGACAGGTTTCTCAATCAGGTCCACTCTTCTACTTCTGCTTCCGTCCTGCTGATGAGACTTGTACTCATTTGCTAAGGCTGCAGTCCCAAATACCACAGACTGGGTGGCTCCAATGACAGACGTTTATCTTCTCACAGTCCTCGAGGCTGGACGTCTGAGGTCAAGGTGTCACAGGGCTGGCTTCTTCTGGAGCCGTCAGAGAAGGCTCTGTTCCAGGCCTCTCTTGACTGAAGATGCCAGTCTTATCTCTGTCTTCATGTCATCTTCCCTCTGTACATGCCTGAGTCTAAGTTTCTTCTTATAAGGACACCCGTCATGCTGGATTAGGGCTCACCTTAACGATCTCATTTTAATCAAATCACCTCTTTAAAGACCCATCTCCGAATGCAGTCGCGCTTGGCGGCACTGGGGTTAGGACTTCATCATGTGAGTTTTTGAAGGAGACACAATTCAGCCCGTGACACAATAGGATAATTATGATCCCCCATGACAGGATGAACCTGATACAAAGTGATCCCGTGTGCCTGCTGATTGGCGGCTCTCAGAGCATCCTTTCGGAAGGATTTGAGGGCGTGCCCAGCTCGGTTGGAAAGAACACTGGCATCAACCAGCAGTGACTGCCATGGACACCTGTGGTGGAGGGCGCACAGCCACGAATTTGCAAACCTTCCTGTTGACTCAGTTAACACATAGGGACTGAGGGGTCCTTTTGCTAAGTACGTGGTTGACTAGCATCCAGGAAGTCATGTTGATGCTGACGTACTGAGCCCTTGGCTACATTATAACCTAGTCTTTATTGCCCCGCCTCCACTAGAAGTTTTCAGTATCCTTATTTGTAATGTATGGTCCCAGACCAGTGTCCAAGTGCTCAAGTGATAGTTAGAGAAACCGCCTGAGGAATCAAGTCACTGACGAGCCATCAGTAGGAAATACCCTCTCATAAAGGATGCCTTTTATAGGAAAAATGAATCACCAGAGAAGGCAGCCATTCATCATGCTGACTCTACCACACACAGCAGGAAAACATTTAACAACACATTTAGACATTGTCCGTATAAAAGAATTGGCTAGGAAACTTTGTCTGGGGACTCGAAATTTTTTTCATTGAAAGGAACAAATCATCATTCTTCAAGGATTGGTTTTTATATGATTAACCCTGTGAAAAGATTAACCCTGTGAAAAAATTGGGTTATAGTCCCTAGAATGGTTCGACATGGTTCTATATTATGAAAACTCTGTCGTAGAAACCATAACTTTGAACCAACCTTTACGAGGCAGACTACTGGGTCCTGTCTTTTCCAAGAGTGAGTCTGTAGTTGAATTTGAGAAAATTTGGATTAGAACGACACCCTCATCGTACATCTCCAGTCTCATGCAACCAGCCAGGTGCACGTGTGGGGCAGACAGGTGAAGCTGTTCCAAGGAGACGGCTGACGAGGACCAGCTGAGATGTGGTATTAGTCAACACCAGGAGTCAGTTCTGTGGGGATTACCGATGTTTCAAGACTCGCATCAACAGGCAAACCAGAATGTATGCTGGACATGCTCTACACCTTGTTTATTTTTACCACGAAAGTTACTCTTTGCTGGAAGTGTGGCATGGGACCAGGCTGGCTTCCTGCCACTCTGCTTCAGATCATGGGGACGGTGTCACGTGAGGCTGGAGCGCAAGAGAACCGATGTGACATTGCCAGGCCAGTCGGCACCAAAGCCTTCTTCTCAGGTGACCTGACAGGAGGAGAACCAGGCCTTTGTAGAATTGTTGAGAAACAGCACACGCAATCTCGCCTCTCTGTTCTCAGACGACAAGGAGGAATCACCTGGGAGCTCTCGTTGTTACTCTCAGCTCACAATCAACATGCAAATATGAGTCATTGGAGAAAATGTGACTGTGAGTCATTTTTAAAATAGTGCACAAATTGTAAAAAAAAATGTAAAATGCCCTCCTGCTGGACTTTCCTAATCCTACTCTCCTCCACAGATTTGACCGTCATTTCCAGTGCTGTGAATATTCCTCCAAACGTGTATTTCTATGTTTATAGCCAGTCTGTGCACATGGAGAGAGAGACGTATGTGTATGTGTATATCACACATTCCCCGTTATCCAGCAACTTACTTATGTTTCACTCAGCATTTTGTCTGAGAGATTTGCCATATTAACCCATAGTTGAACCTCCTCTTTTAAATTGCTACACAGTATGTTAGTATAATATTTTACATAAGCACATCCCTGTTTCCCTCCGTGTAGACAGCTCCCAGTTCTCTGATACTGAATGTGCTGCTGTGTATAAACTTCCTTTTCTCTGTCTTATTCTGACAAGTGGGAGCTTCCTCTATGGTGAAAAATAGAGCAAAAGTTGGAGAAAGTATATTTTATTGTGATTTTAGTGAATTCTGACAAACTGGCCCCCAGAATCATGTTTCTGTTGTAGCAGCACCAGCTGTGTGTGAGAGCGCCTTCCCCGAGGCTTCCCGACATTGCATATCGCCCATGTGTGTAACATTTTCATTTATGGCCCAAAACAGTACACCACTGCTGTTTGAATTTGTATTTCTCTCATCTAGTGTTCGTACACCTGCTGATGGAAAAGAGTCACCGTGTGTGTGCATGCATGTGCATGCGTGTGAGTGTGTGTACATGCATGTGTGCATGCACGTGTGTGTGTGAGACAGCACACATGAGCAGAGCGTGCAAGGCTCAGAGGCCAGACCTGGAAGTGGGCCCTCCGTGGCTCGTCTGCATTTCCTTGGCCAGGACTCAGTTGCACAGCTCCGTTAACTATACGGGGCTGGAAGAACAGTCTCGCAGTGTGTCCAGAAACACAAATATTAGTGAGCAACAAGCTTCCGTGCCACAAGCTCAGGGTCAGGACACACAGAAGACTCTCCTGCACTTTCCCAGAATGCTTAGCAGCACCAAAGCCACAGAAAAGAGACGCACAGGGGTCAGTTTACTACCTGGTTCCAGTTTCTGATCTCGGGAGAAGACAAGTACAGGGATGGTGAAGACAAAGCTGGTTGGCGGCAGAGCCGTGAGCACTAGTCTCCTGGGTCCTGGTGCAGCGTTCTCTCCACCACACTGCACGTCTGCACAAAAATCACAGTATTGACAAGTGGCGCAGAGATTCAGTTTAACACAGTGTGACTCTGGAAGGCACAACGAGCGCCAAGTCGTTACGGAGAAAGAGAAACCGTTTGTTCTCCGTCTGAAGCATAGAGCTGGCCCGGAGGGGATGGGCTGCCTAGGGAAAGCGTGAATTTACCGCGAGCGGAGTCCTAAGTGGGAGCTCCGCGGCCCGCTCAGAGCCTGGGGCTGCGCTGAAGCTGTACATCAGGTAAACGCAGAGGTTCTTTCCAGCTGTGAAAACTATAATAAAAACATGGTCTATTTTCTCTTTTTTGTGATCTGAAAGGTAAACATTTTATGGTTGTCTCTACAGGAAAAACGTTCAACCTAACTAATAAAAAAAAAAACCTTCCAAAAAACACATCTTGCAGTGTTTAAATGCAGTAAAAGAATGTTAAGTAAGGAGCAAGAGGTGTCTGGACTTTTTACAGCGTATTTTCTCAATAAAATGGGGAAACAAGATTGTCTTCCCACAGGGGTGACATGAGAGAGAGAACAAAGTATTTATAATTTTATAAAATAAAAAGCATTATATGAGTATGACTTATCTATTACATAATTGTAACTTATGAGTTATTGTAGTTTTATGCATTTTTTGCTAAGAACGGGATGAGACAAAATAATTTCTTTTTCAGTGCACAACTGTGTATTAGTATAGAAGCAAACAGCAGCAAAGCCGGGGACTTTTATGAAAGCTTGGCCCTTGAGGGTGAGCAGAAGGGCATTTTTATTAGAAAACATATTGAGCTTCATGCTTGGAAATAATAAAATAGGAAAAAAGCTGTTTATCTTACAACTACCACATTATTTACTAAAACCTGCAAAGCTGAGTCTCAGGAGTCTGACCCCTCATTGTGCCTGTCAGTGTGCTAGGCACTGAGGGCCTAGAGTTACGAGAGGCAGTCCCCAAACAAGAGAAAGACCTCAATGTTAGTGTCGTACACCAAGCAGGTGGATGGCAGGTGTGGCAAGGTCGTCCTTGCTCCTCCTAGGCGCCTCCTGTGCCCAGGATCTAGACATACCCCAGTCTCTCTTGCCTAAAGGTTCTCCTTCAGGTTCCCCACTGCAGGCACCACAGGGAAGGGAGACAGGAGAGAAGGGGAGGCCGGGATGCCCAGCAGCAGTGGCCGCGTGTCTGACAGACGGCGGGTGGGCAGTCGGCAGCTCTCCAGCAGTCGCACCTGTGATGCTGGCTGAGCTCGTCAGTGGGGACTGCCCACAGTTCCTGGAATGCCTGGTTTCCTGGGAGCCGGCAGTGGTGGGCTCCTCGACCCTCCACACCTTGTTCTTGGACTTGAATCTCCTGTATTTTATCCCCTTGTACTTGAAATACCTCGAGTGGTTTGTGTTTTCTTGACTGATACATGTTGTAGATGATGAGACAGAAATGTATATAGGTGCTGTGGGATTTGAGCTTTTGGTTGTCAAAAATGGCTCAAGGTGTTTGTCTCTCTCCCGCTGATTTACCGCACTTAGCATAATACCCTCAAGTCTATGCGTGTTGTCACAAATGTCACGATTTCATCTTTTTACGGCTGAATAGTATTCCATTGTGCAGACACACCACATCTTTTTTATTTTTCATCCATTGATGGACACTTAGGTTGTTTCCAAGTCTTGGCTATTGTGACTAATGCTGCAATGAACATAGGGGTGCATGTATCTTTTTGAATTAGTGTTTTCATGCTCTCTGGATAAAGACCAGCAGTGGAATGATATTTCTATTTTTAATTTTTTGAAAAATGTCCATAGTGTTTTCCATAGTGGTTGCACTACTGTATGATTTCACTCACATGTGGAAGATAAAACAACAACAACAACATACACACAGACACAGAGAACAGATTGGTGGTTGCCAGAGGGGAAGGGGGAGGGAGGAGGGCAAAAGGGGTGAAGGGGCACACGTGTGTGGTGATGGACGGAAATCAGACGTTTGGCGGCGAACACGATGCAGACTATACAGAAGTCGAAATATGATGTACACCTGAAATTTATATAATGTTATAAACTAATGTGACCTCAGCAAATAAATTTTAAAAATGGCCCACGGGAAGCACGCACGCGGACTTCTGGACGGAGGAAGAACTGCCTGACCTGGAAGGGTCAGGACTCGGGGGAGCGGCCAGGCGTGGGCGGAGCAACAAGCCGCGCAGTCAGAGAGGCAAGGGCACTTACGACAGTGTGAGAGCAGTCTATACCCAGAGCAGTCTGCCTCCCCATCCCATTATCCCCCACGGAACCGGGTTCTGGTCGAGGGTCAGGGGATCAGCATGGATCGGGGGGCCTCCCTCTGTTGAGGAAGCTCAGAACAAAAGGCTGGACAGTTTAATGGACCCCGGGGTCAGCGAGGGCCAGGGAGATGGCCAGGAGCGAAAAGCCCTGGGTCCTGAGAGTGGGGAAAGCTGTCTTCACGGCTTCCTCCCCCTCCCCATAAGGAGGCTCAGCAGAGCATCTGGAGAGGAGCTCTTCCAAAGCCTCAGCTGGGGATGCAAATACGTGAAGAGCTTTACCAGCCTGAGGGGTCTGACCCTTGACTGGACGCCCTCAGAGACGGCCGTGCGCGGCCGCGCCCCTGCTCTGGGACAGGGAGGCCAGCTCCTCCTGGGACGCCGCCAGGAAAGCCTTGAATGCCATGGTCAGCCTGAAACATCACACCCAGGCTTTTAATCAGGAACTGGACTCCTCAGAAGGGGCTCAGAAGGAGTAAGATTGGGATTCGGGCAGAGAGGGTGCAGCTGGACGGATGTGAATGGGGACAAACCCCAAGGGTCTCTGCATCTCCAATAAACGCCCAGCAGACAGCATCCCGTGCAGAGTGGTGCTTCACCACCCCGAGGGGAAGACGACTTGTCCCGTGAATGCGACCAGCCTCTCTCTTCGACCACCAGATGCAGAACTGGCCCGTGAACAGAGAGTGCACTGGCCCGACCCTCACGCTCCCTCTCACATGGCTTAATCCGGCTCCTCTGCTGGTGAAGGCCTGACCTCCGGCAGCAGCAGTGGGTGCTGAGCCCTCACTGCAACCACTCCTCAAGGAGGCCACAGCCACTTGGTAGCAAGTTGGTAATGTTGGCCCCTTCTGCCTTGGAGGAGGCAAGGATTTGTCCTTGTTAGTGAAGCGGGTGCCAGAGGGTCACGGTAGATATTCAATAAGATCTTGATCGCCATTTGACCTTGTTCCCAACACAGACACGGATCAATCTCGTCAGTTTGCTGTTTTCTTGTTCAACTTAGGGTGTGACCCGGGTCTCGAGGATTTGTGAGCTTGTTTTGCAGAAGAAAGAGAATGCCTTTGGGGAGGTTGCCATCCCCAGATGGCTGGCCCCCCGCAGCTGTTGACGCCCAGAAATCAGACTGCTGAGGGGCTTGTCGGGGGTGACCCCTTTGTTTCTCCGAAGCTCCTCCTGTCAAGCCTCTTACCTCAAACCCCGGCTCTCTGTTCCTGGGGAGGCGGATTTGAGAGAACCCAGGCTCCCACCTTCTCGTTTTGGCCAATTTGAATAAATCTTTCTTCATCTCGAAGCACCGATGACTCAGTGTTTGGCTTGCTGCATGTTGGGCACACGAACTTGAGGTTAAGAGGTTTGGTGTCATTGGGACAGGGCGTCTGCCATAGCCCCTAGCACCCCTGCACATTCTTCCTGGGTGTGCCCAGAAAGCCAAGCCTTCATAGCTCTTCCCCAGCCATTTCTCAGGGCTGTGCTTGGAGCATCAGCCTTGGGGGATGAGGCAACGTCTCCCCCAGGACAGACACGAGGCGTGTTTAATGCTGACTATAAAACAACAGCTTCCCCGAGGTGAGTATTCCTCCATCATGATGCACAGCTCCCGCATGCACCCGGCCTTCTGTCTCACCTCCAGGACGCTTGAGACCAGGCACCTGATGCCCATCATGCTGCCTGCTGTGCTGAGTAAAGTCTGTCTCTGATCTAAGAGTCTTGTGTCTTCTGCCAGCATCTGTGAAGTAGTAACAGGTTAGCTTACAAGCAGGGCAACATCAATCCCATACCTGACAGTTCTTGCCAGAATTGATACCAGTTCCAGATACACACTTGTCTTCTCTGCTTCCAGTGCCTCCACCAGCACCGTGAACCGATAGCATGGAGAACACCTGAATTATCCAATAGGTACCCTGCACAATGTCGCCTTCCATCAAGGAAGCTTCATGACAGTAAGGGAGGTACAAACATAGAGGCCACTTTTGTCATCATGTGCCCTGTCATTCACAGGCATTTGGCTTAACAGAATTGTAATCTGTTAAAAAATTTAGGTGAGGAGCTGGCTCAGGGTCAAAACCCCATGGTTTTGGGATATTTGTCCTATAGTGTGGTAGACACACTCAGCCAAAGATGGACACAGAGTGCTACATCCCCTATAGCCAGAACACCTGGGTCCCGAAACCCCGCAGTACAAATAGAATTGGACCTTCTCACCATCTCTCCAGTGCCCCGCTTGTAGGATCTGTGCTTCTCTTCCCAGCAGCCTCTGACTCCACAGGTTGGAAGTCTCAGTTCTTTGGGAGAAACCATCAGCCTGCGGACACAATAAAGGTTTCACTGAACTTGGAGCCATCACCACCACCAGATCACCTAGCCGTGGACCACAGCCACGTAAAGGAATTGTACCACCATGGAAGTAACTGACCTCCATCAACGTGAAGTTCTAGGTCTCTTGTACACGATGGTCAGGGAAGAGCATGTTTAGAATTCAGAAGCCACACGGGTCATGTCTTGGTGATTCCGTGTGCCCGTAAGAATGATAAACGGGCAACTGCAGGTGCCACAGCCCAAATAGGAGCAAGGTAATATCCCATGAGGGTAAAGAGCTGCGTCGACCATCAGGCAAATCATCCTGGCCAGATCAGTGATGGCTGAGTAACAGGGAATCTAGAACCGATGGTGAATCGAGAGGATGATGAGAACCAGTTGTAGGACAAGCTACAGCATTAGGAACCATGATTTGTTTCCCTAATCCTCTTGCTGTCAGTCTTTTCAGAGATGTAAGTGGGTGTACAGACTCAATGACTGATCGAACTTACACTTCCTCTCTTGAGGAATAAGTGAGAAAATCTAGTTCTCACAAAAGTGGAGGCTCCACATCTTAGTTATGGAGGCTGGACACACAGAGCGCACAGCTGAATCTGAGCGCCAGGCTCGCTCAGTGTGTCAAACACTCCTCAGGTGCCACATCAGATCCTTGAGGCTCACCGGTCTCTGAGGTCTCTGGGCATGTCTTCCACATCGCTCCATGTGCCTCAACAGCACCTGTCTTGTGCCAGTGACACCTGCTCCTGCTCCTGCCCTGGCATCAGGCGCCAAGAGAACTCAGGGGGCTCCTGCAATCACAACCCAGAAATTCAGGAGACTCAATGTCCCACGGGACCACAATGTGACCAATGGGAAAGGGAGCTGAGTTAATAAATTCTTCTCCATCCATCTCCTATTCCCCCAACCCCAGCAACTGATACTGACAATGCCACTCACCTCCCCTCCACCACCATCAGCACCCTGCAGTCCGGTGGTTTTTTTCTGTCTTTGAGCCCCAAATATTTATGGTAATTACATCAGAATAAAATGGTTCTTGACAAACTCCAGTGTTCCCCACACACCAAAGCTCCCAGGCAGGGCAGGATGAGGTGAAAGGACTTAGTGTTCAAGTCCTCGGCAGCTGCAGAGAGTGTGCGGCAGACTCTCCCCAAAGTGGCATCTGAGTCTTCCCTGAGGCTCCCACACTCTGCCAGCAAACTGGCTTCTGATCCCTCTGCTCTGGCTCTGCCTGATCCCATTTCAGGTTTTCTCATGGTAGACTTGGTGCTGACGGTTAATCATGGGGACTCAGCCAGCGCCCCGGGCTCCCTGAGCCGTCAGACAGGCACAGCCTGTAGCCGACATTGGTGCTTCCCAGAGCCAGGCGAGCGACCTCTCCCATCCAGTGGGTCCCGCCCGACAAATGACGCCGCGGGTCCTGCCCCCCCGGGCCACTCCTGGTTTCATCGGGAGCGAGTGCCGGGCACTTCTACTCCTCAGGACCTTCTTCACGTGGACACGTTTCTCCTCAGCTCCCCTCCTTACAGGAGCCCCCACCCCTTCTACTTCCCAGAATAAAAAGTGCTGAAAAATGCAGCTAAGTGAAATTAATGCTTTGGAGGGACAAGAGGTGTGACATAACTTAATTACCGTGTTTACTTTCAACAACGCACTGAGGCATCAGAAGACCTCTCGAAAGCTGGCAGTGACCGGCTCTCAGCCCGGGTCCAGTGGAATGGTGACCTTGAGGACTTGTTCCCTGGGAGCCTGTCTGGCGACTCCCTCTGCGACAGTGATTCCAGGGCTGGTGAAGCTTCAGGAACGCAGGGTTTATTCTGTCACATGCAGGCATTGCAAACCAAGGAAAGACCCTGCTATTTTTCTCACCACTGTTTCTTCAACAAAAGGACATTTTAACATCTAAAGACGGAAAGAACATGATTGGAATAAAGGAGAACATTTAAACTAACAAACTAACTCCAAGAAAAAATTCCCTGTCCAACCCCATCCTCATTTTAGTCCAGATAAATGTCGATTGGTCCAGCCAGATCCGCACGTGTCCGGTCGGGCCTTGGGGATCATGCCTGCAGCGTAACACCACTGAGAATGTGCCCAGAGCTGTTAGGAACCACCGTGGTGGGGACCAGGACACCCCACCAGCTCCCCCATGGCCTCGCTGCAGACCCGCTCCACCCCTCTGACGACAAGCACTGAGACGTGTCTGATGCCCAGGATGGAGACCGCAGCCCCGTGGACTCTGAAGCAGCTGTGCTGTGGAATTGACACCACCAGCTGGGGTGTAGAGAAACGTCTTTTGCTAGTCCAAGTACAGTGGATTCTTTTTAATTCTCCATTGAGCAATCCATATTTTACATCTATTACTTAAAATCCCTGAGACGATATGGCAAGAAGAAAAACATAATGGAAGTATTACCTTAGGGAAATGTGTTTTTAATAAGATAAACTGTGAAATTACTAAGAAATTTCAATATTGAGGGAGACTATTGGAATTGGAAGCATTCAATTCTAAAAGTCATCAAGTCCAATCTCCACCGGGTTCAGGAACCCCTCCCACAGACCGCAACCCTCCCTCTGGGCCACGTGGGCCCCCTGGAGCCCGGGCTGCTCTGCCAAAGTCTGGGATCCCAGCCTTTGCCCCTGGCTAGACTCTGAAGTCTCACATAAGGAAGTGCTACCATTTTTGCTTCAGTCAGAATCGGACAAAAAACAGACCTCATCCTCATCCCCCTCCAACCAAACCTTACCCCAAAAAATCTCTTCCCTCCACCCTATTACAAGACGACATCTCACACGAATACCTGGCTGACAGTAGATATTGTTCTCTAGAATAAGGAGGGGGAGTGGTGAGGAACAAAGCTCTCTAGCTCAGCCACCAAAGCTCCCTGTTGCGTATGGGATTTTTTGTATTATCGTGCTATAGAGGGTCTCCAGGAGCTACCTCTACTAGAAAATCAATTTCTAAGTACAAAAGGAAAGGAAAAAAGCAATGAAGATCAAAGGTAGGGATTTGGCTGGGCATGTGGGAGGCGAGGGCCAGCCTGGACGGGATTATGTGAGATGATGTGTGATGGAGCTGGGCCTTGCCAGGGAGGAGGCTGGGGAGGGAGGGCGGAGCTGAGCTGCAAAGCGTGTGGTCACTGCGATGTGAGACTGGTCCGCTGAGTGACTCACCAGTCTTGCCCTCATGCAGTTCTTGGGAATCCTGGCACTTTTCTTATTTCTGGATCATTAGCCAATGGTACACTTATTCTAGATGACAATTCTCAGACATTTTCTTATTCTTTCCATAATAACACAAGACAGTGTTTTCTTAGCCGATCTTTTCATTTCTTTCTGAGTTTATTGGCTCCTTTTCATGGTTGTTCTGCGGTCCATTCACTGACCAACGTGCATTTGAAAATCTGAAAACATGGATTTTGAAAATAGCCTCTCCTATAAATTTCATGTTGAAGGAGGAGAAAATCAAGCGGGCCTGTGTCTTCTCGAACCAGCTCTGTGGTTGGTCTGACGTTTGTGAAAGAACTAGCACGTCGGTCTGCTCATGGTGCACCGGTTCTGCATTCCTGAGTGACGCCGACAGACACCCTGAAGCGAGCTGGGGCAGGCTCACACGCCTCCTCCCAGGAGGAACAGAAGTCCCGCTGTCGACACAGCCTGGCTAAGAGCAGCGCTGTTTTGAGAAAGGAGGAAAGAAAGAGCCTCTGAACAACTGTCTGACATTTCCCGTGCCCTCAGCTCTCCTGCTGAGACCAGAGAACACAGACGCTAACCCGGCACATTCCATGAGAAAGGGGAAAATTCTCCCTGATTCTCTGCCCGTTCACCAAGGGCTGGAGGGAGGACTTTGCAAAGCTGTGACAGGCTGAGCCACGGTCAGGGGACTTGAAGAAGGACAATTTCCAGGATAGAAGCTTTTCATATACTTCAAGACGCTGATTTGAGTAACTTTGAGCAAACCACATGCTGAGGGTTTCTTCACATTTCCACTAACTGAGCCAGCGACTCAAAGTGGACTGAAACGAGAGGAAACTGAACGCAGCTTTCAAGAGGAGACAAGTTTCGGTGTGAAATCAGGCCTTTCTGTGGCTCTGGCCACGTCAAGTGAGGAGGCAGCAGCCTCTCCTGGCTCCCAGAGGCCCTGGCTTTCAAACTCGTCATCTCCAAACTCTCCTCCGTCGTCTTCACGGCAGCTCCGCAGGGCGGCCGCTTCTTTCGTTTCACTCCTCCTTCTCCTGCCCGTAATGTTGGAGCCATGGATCTAAAACACACCCTAAGATCATGGCTTGTGATGGACTCTCCTTAAAGAGGAGGCTGAGCTCACGGCAGAACCGGAAGCAGCAGGCTCAGGACTGTGGTGACAGCTCTGCGACAGGACGCAGCCGAGCTGGAAATCACTGCAGAAACTTACAAGAAGTGGGTTCCCTCAAGCTCTGCACGCCCGCCTCTTTAAAGGGCAATTTACAGAGAAACGAGACTTGATTTAAAATAAAAGGATAGGTGTGCCCTCAAAATCCATATCCTGATGTAAATACCAGATTCAACTCTGACTCTAAAATAATGCAGTCATACGACGGTCACCCTGGGAGAACAGACACCAACCCAGGAGTGCACGCGGACCGAGGTGCTTCCCCGGACGGGCCAGTGGACATCGCTGGAGACACACTGGGGCGTGCGGGGCACCTGGGCCCTCCGGTTCTCTCAGAGGCGGCGCCGTCGCTGACCAGCCCACCA
Source organism: Equus przewalskii (assembly GCF_037783145.1). NCBI lineage: Eukaryota > Metazoa > Chordata > Mammalia > Perissodactyla > Equidae > Equus > Equus przewalskii. The sequence continues at coordinate 82,809,919 of NC_091839.1, forward strand.
GAGCTCCTGGAATGACCCCTCTCAGCAAATATTTTAGGAACTTCCAGCTGTGGATAAGGGCCCTGAGCCAGATCCGACCACCTTGGAAAACACCCAGGCGAGTCGGATCCCGCCGAGGCAACATTGCAACACAGAGGAAAAACAACACACAAAAACGTGCCACCCTCAGACCTGACTCTCCGCCCGAGTGGTGAACTCACTGTCTACCTGGGAAGGAGCCGGATGGGCCTCCTGGGGTGCCAGCCTCCGTGAGTGTGGTCTGAGACCCATAAAAACACGAAGGGGAGAGAGGCTTCTTTCTTTCTCTCCATCCTCCATCCGCAGACGCCCCTCATGCCTAAGCGAGCCCCCTCAGGAGCTCCCGGGCTGCCCATTTTGCCACAAGATTGCGGAAGCCTTGAGTGGACACGACCGAATGTCCCAGGCCAGGATTAGAGCCCAGATTTGGGTCCCAGAGAAACTCTGCTGACAACAGAGCCTAGAACACGTGGCCACCAAGGCCGTGTGAGGCAGCCTTGTCCCCCTGATCGGTCAGCAGCGGCTGTCAACCAGGGACGATTTTACCCCCAGGGAACATCTGGAGACATTGTGGTTGTCACAACTGGGGGGTGCTCTTGGCATCTAGTGGGTGGAGAGCAGGGTTGCTGCTAAACACCTGCAACACAGGACAGCCCCCAAACAAAGAAGCGTCCGGCACAAGACGCAGGAGTGCCGAGGTCTAGAACGCCGCTGCAGAGCGTCACCAGCGCTACGCTGAGCAGAGCAGAGAGAGAAGACGCCCAGAGGAGCCACGTTCTCATGGAGCCACGCGTCCTGTGTTTGCAGCTGGCTCTCAGGAGGGCCCCGCACTGCCCAGAACGGGGCAGCCGTCACAGTGAGCCAGGCCCGCCTGCTGGGGCCTGCCAGTGGGCTTGATGTTTGCTTCTTCAGTCCTGGAAAACGGGGATGCAGGAAAAACTATGAAAAGGAGCCCTTGCAACTCCACTAGAGCACAGTTCTGCAAGTCCCACTTCTGGCTTTAGAGTCGGCGGAAAGGACCATCCCACGGGGCAGGGGTTTTGTCTGTTTTGCCGACCGATACACGCCGGTTCCTGGGCATGCTAGGCCCTCAGCACACATCTATCCACTCAGAGTCCCCTCAGGCCTCTCCTCACTGCGAAACAACAGTTAACAATAGCTGCCATTTATCGAGGGTTTAAGTGCCAAGAACTGTTCTGAATGCTCGTAATATCTAAGTTAGTTGAATTAATCCCCACAACCACTCTACACCCTGTGCACTGTTATCTTCCCCGTTTTACAGGTGAGAACAATGAGGCAAAGGAAAGTCAAGGAACGAGTCCAAGGTCACACAGCCAAGAAGAGGTGGAGCCAGGGTTCAGACCCGAGCAGGTGGTCCTAGAGCCTGGCCGCTCACGTGCAGGCAGTGCCATTCCCAGGTTCTAACTGGGTCTCGCTCAGCATCAGCGAGAAATATCCCAAAAGGCAGAAGATAAGAAAGGGCCTCTTGGCCTAGAATCACACCCTGAACTTATGATAAAGACACCAGGCCAGAGGACAGAGTTGAAACACCTGGAGTTCTGGAAGAGCTGGAGGAGCCTTTGATGCTGGGAGGTGTGGGCTGGGTGGGTTAGGAGACAGTGATGACTTCCTGCTTTCTGCCCAGCTTCCTGCATCTTCATCCTTTATCATCAGCCAGTTTCCCACCCCACCTCTCAGCTGTGCCCCTAGACTTCGTCAGAGAGACTGGAGGGGCCCGGCTTCAAGCCACTTAGATATCAACGTTAATGTCAGATTTCTCCTGACTCTATACCCCAAATAATCTGCAGCTGCATCCCGCTGACTCCAACCCAGTCACCCTCTCAGCCTTGCCGGCCCCTTCTCTCCAGCATGAGAGCTCAGCTCTTGAAACCCCCTTTGCAGTTCCATCCTGTTAGCTCCTGTCAGACCACCTGCCTGACCACATCTCACAGGTCATCTTCACTGAGCGACTATAACCCCTAACCCCTCCCCTGGCAGCACTCTAACTGGCCTGGCTGGACCGCCCTGATGCCATCCGCTGCTGGACTGCCAACTGACATTAGTTTCCACCCTTTTCACAGCCACACTTGCCTGCCTGGACTGCAGCCACGTGCCCCAGCCTCCGCCCTGCCCTGCTGGGATGGGGGTTCCAGTCTCCAGATGCTCTCTTCCAGTCTGTCTGGGGCAGCACCTCCTAAGAGCTGACACCTTAGCTACGATGCTGCTTAGAACACAAGCTTGAGCCATGCTGAGGTCAGCAGAACTGCACCTCTGTCCTCCATCCCTCATGGGGCATTGTCACCACCTCTGTGGAGCTTTTCCTGAATTCCCCACCAAGTTGACTGCTCATCCTTGGTGAACCCAGAGTACCCTGGATAGTTCTCTGTGGGGACATCTCTCACCATAATGACATTTATTTTTAATATACAAACAGGCTGGAGAATACTGTCTTCCTCAGCAGCAGCAGGAGATCACTCTTAGGGCAGGGACCATTTTTGTTGGGAAATATTTTCGTAAGATCTCTGGGACTCAGTGAGCTCCTGAAGAAATATCACCTGCTGCTAAGGCCTCAGGGAAAATGTCAAGATTACAGCAGACATGGATCCTTGGAGCAAGTGAGGGAAGCGAAGGAAGAACAGACATACGGGCAGGGGGAGAAAGAGCGGAGCCATCGAGATACACACAAGCCACACACTCTGATGGGACCCTTCCCCCCGCAAAGCCAACCAGCCTCGGAGCAAGCAGAGCGTTGCTAGGAAGCAGCAGCGAGTTTGGCATTGAGTTGTATTTGAAAGGAATCAGAAGCACATGTGTAGACATGAATCCTGGAATCATGCGATTGTGAGCCCTTTGGAATTAGTTGTCTATAGAGACATCTTTTTTATATCTCTATATGTTGATAGTTTGAGACAGACGGATGGATGGATGGATAGACAGATGGATAGATAGATAGATAGAAAGATAGACAGACAGACAGAAAGACAAACAGATATAGATAAACAGATAGATAGACAGATAGACAGAAGGACGGACGGACGGACAGACAGAGATGGATGGATGGATAGATGGATAGATAGACAGACAGACATACGGGTAGATAGATGGATGGATGGATGGATGGATAGACAGAAAGATGGATGGATGGACGGATGGATAGATGGGTGATAGATTGATAGATGTCTTGGGGGGACTTAGGGCTTGCCAGCCGTGACATGCAGGTCAAGCACTTCTGTGCAGACGTCAGGGACGTGTGCAGAGCAAGGTGAGCAGCTGACAGCAGTAGCGTGTGCCCCTCTGTTAGGCAAAGACCACATCTCGTTCGTCTTTGTTCAGCCTTTATTTCTATACAACGCCTGCCAGCACTCAGGAGGGCTCAGCAAACACGTGAATCGGTAAATTCCTGCAGCTGTCTGGGAGCAGCTCCGTCTTGCCAGGCTGATGCCAGATGTCCTTGCTCTGCCACCTCTAAGAGCCTGGGAACGACCCTCAGAATCATCCTCATCATGGCTCGGGAGGAATCGCCTCAAGGGAGTCACCACGCCGGCGGATTACTTGGTGCTGCGTCGCTTGCTTGGGCAGAGGGCACAGAGCCCCGGGCAGAGGGGCCGCCTCACGCCCAGGTTCCCGAGAGTGCTGAGGCCAGCCGTCCTGAGTCAGCTCGGGGTGCGGCCGCGTGCAGGCCCGGGGGAAGGGCGGGAATGCTTTCAGAACTTAGGTAGGGCCGGGTGAGGCCGGGCGGGGAGGAGCCGTTTCAGCTGTGTGTGCGTGCTCAGTCCTCATGATTACGCTCCTAGACTGGGGCTGGGTGTGAGCGCTGCGCACCCCGTGGGGACGGAGGGGACCCCAGGGAGCTGCGAGCCGCGAGGGCTTCAGGATTGCCAACCCCCGCTGCAGAAGCACACCTGGCCGCACCTGGATGCACCCGCCCCTCCGCCGGGCGTCTGAGGCCCTCCTCACTCTGGCCCAATTTTTCCAATCTGCTGACTTCACGACATCAGAGAGAGGCCTTCCGAGGTTGGCCTCCATCACTGATGTGGAGGCTACGTAGGTTGGTCCCAAGCAGTAAAATTTCCACAGAAGTCATGAGAGCAGGGATTCTGAGGGACAAAACCCTGACTTATGACTGAATGAGCTGCCCCTTTATTGTGGGGTTGTTAGTCACTGACTCTGTGTTCTCACCAAACAACAAGGAGCCTCCATTTAAAGAGCTGGTTCATCCATTTCCTCACCAGTTGATGGCTGCGTGCGGTTCACACAAATGCGTATTTATGTGCTTTCTAGACGTGTCACCGACACTTTAATGTGTCATGTACTAGAACACATTATTTTCCTGGAAGCAATGAAGATAAGCTCTACCTGCTCCTTCTGATGAAAACGTGCCAGCCCGTGTAGCCTGCAGGAGGAGGGGACGGGAGGTCTCGAAGGCCTGAAGGAGGCTCAATGACTGGCCACAGGGCCTCGTCACAACTCAGTTCACAGAAAGAATCAACAGTCGCTCGCTTGGGTTTTCCTGTAGCCAGAGGTGAGGTCAGGCTGTTAGAGTGCATTGCGGTGTTGTTCAAGTAATAATAACTGGAGCCATAGAAGGAATATTTGTCCTCTGCAGCCTGTGGGTTCTTGAAGTTGAGCACGGCCTTGCCTCCTGGCCCCCGTTGCCACCGAGTCTTGATAACTTAGGCCTTGAGCACCAGCTCCCAGAAGACACTCCCATTAGGGCTGCCACGTACTGACTCACGTAGTCCTCACAACCTCATGACGTGGGCACACGGACTATCCTCTTGAGAACAAACAAGGAAACTGAGGCTTCAACAGATTAAGTAATTTGCCCTGGGGGATAGGTAATAACTTGTAGAACCTGGATTTGAACCCCCAGGACCTGTGTACCTGAGCCATCAGCTGCTCCAATTCAAGATGGGAGAGAAAGGGGAGACCGACAAGCAAATGGACCACGCAACCAACACCAGTTAACTGTGCGGACTAGGAACCAGCGCAAGCATCAGAGGGAAGAGCTGCCCTTCTGCGCAGCTGTCCTCTGTCCCTCCTGTGTCTTTCCGTTTGAGCCTGACCCTGGCCTGCACAGCCGTAAGAAGACGGAGGCCATGGTTAAAGTACATGGAGAAACCAGAGAAGTTTGCTTTGGGACTTCAGTGTTGGGATAAGGCAAGGAATTTTCAATGGAATTTGGTTTCCGGTGTTTCTCCTTGTATGCTGAGTTTGGATCCTAACCCCTGATAAAACGCCACTCCATTCAGTTGATGTGAGTGACCCAGGGCAAATCTTGGACCATTTCTGTCATCAGTGGATCGCAGTCGAGAGGCGCCACGAGGAGCACCACGGGTGCACTGGGTGGGCATTCGGAGTTGCACCTTCCTTCTTTGCTGGACAAGGCCCCTACCACTGGGTTGAGGAGGCACTAGTGTAGACCGCACAAAATAATAGCAATGAAGTAAAAAACTACGTAGATCTGCAGTCGTACGTTGACCAACACTCCGCTAAGCGTCCCTCCATCAAACACAAATCACACGTTAACAAAAACGGCTTCATCCAGAACCCATCAGTGTCTTCTCCCAACTGTACAGCAGAACACCTGCCCACAAAGACCCAACCCGAGTGCCCTTCCACGTGGAACGCCACTCCCACTGCGCGGTGGTCCAGCGTTGCTAATGAAGGCATTTCACCAAAAGCACCCTGAGCCCTCTTTCTGAGCATAATATCGGTCATTATTTTTGCCGCTGGTTTTATAAAACCGTTATATTTTCTCATAAATAGTGTGGGTCAAACTCTTTCGCTCTAAGAAGCTCACCTGGTGTCAATCTTCAGGCAAAGGAGAGGGGCCCTGGACGGGCAGCTGAAACCAAGGACAACGTGTTCAGGAACTAGGAAGAATGGTCATCTCCCTTTGGGTTTAGACCAAAGGTTAATTACCATCCTTCAGAATCACCCGAAGAACCAGAAAAATAAAAAATAATTCCTGAGCCCCACCCTGGGGTTCTGAGGCTCCGGGTCGGGGAGGGAGGTCCCTGGGAAATTTTAAACTGTTTTACGAGGCATTCTGACCGTCAGCATGGAACAGAGCTCTATTGTGAAGCTGATCCGTTCCAGAAAGTTCTCTATCCTGCGTTCCTTTCTGTTAGTTCTAGGCCTATCACCCAAATTTAATCTTTTCAAGGTTTAATGTTTATAAAAGATGAACAGCTATTATTTAGCTTCTGTTAATGAGAGTTTAAGATTACGAAATTGAGTTTTTGACAAAATCCGTGTGTTTTCTACCAAAATCAAGCAGGAGTACCCCCTGGAGAAACTCCACACGTTGAGCAAACCCTGGTAGCAGTCACCTTCCTGGTTATCCCTGGGAGACGGGACCGACAGATGGGACCCGGGCCACAAATAAGAAGTGAAGGTGTATCTGACACGCTCTCCGCGGCATGATGATGTCCTGCTCCCCTCCCCGTCCACTGCTGTCCTCAGAACCCGGGAAGTGTGTGGGGGACGGCGAGTGGACACGTCACACACAGGCGGGCATCAGATGTGCCTGATTCTCCCCTCTGATCCTGCGTTCCTCAGCCATGCTGCCTGGGACATGCTGGTCCCTCAGCAGACTCAGGGGACGGGGGCCGGTGCCCAATATCTTCAAACACATTTGACCAAAGTGTGACCTCCCTTACAATGTGGGGAGATTTAAATAAATGCATGTGCTTTATTGGCTGATCTGATTATTGAATTTTAGTAATAGCATTTCATTAATCCAGTTACTGATATCTATCAAGAAATTCGGTTCTGGGTAGTTTAATTCTGAAAAAAAGTTTTCTAGAACAATGTTTCTGCATCAACCCCCACCATGGAGCTGACCCTGTCATGGACCCCCTGGGTCTAAAAATCAAGGACTGAATTCCTGAGAGACCGGGCAACGAGGGCATATCTGCCATATGCACTCGGCCTGGGAGGTGGAAATTTAAGTGTGATCCAGGATCTGTCTTCCCCTCATTCAATAAGAAAGGGCAAGTTTTCAAGCCAGAGTAGGTTTGCTTCATAAGTCTGGTTCTCTAGGCCCATAGACTCATCTCTGTTTACCCCCACATGTCATCGCCGAGTGTCAGTAACAGACTCAAGGAGGAGCCCCGTGTGCATCGACTGACAGGTCCGAGAGGTGACTTCTTTAGCGGTAAGGGTTGTGCTAAGTGGAAGCCCGAGGGGAGTGAATCTCAGGACACAGGACGCAGTGGCACGGCCCACTGCACCTCCCCATCAGGACAGTCTCCTTTCAAGGAAACCAACCAATTTAGAGGTTTGATATTTTTCCCTTATTAAGTAAAGTTGCATATCCCACAGAGATAATATTCCCGTTTTACAGAACTAATAACTGAGGCCAAGGTGAGTTCAGTCTCTTTCCCCAAAGCAGCACAGCTCCACGTGGCGGTACGAGGAGTAAGAGCTGCGCTGTAGTGTTTCACATCACTGGTTTTCAAACCTTGGGGCATTACAGCACACTTTAATCTCTTTTTAAAATTGAAGGAAAATACACAACATAAACTTGCCATCCTAACTATTTTTGAGTGTGCAGCTCAGTAGTGTTAAGTATCTTCACATTGTTGTACAACGGATCTCCAGAACTTCTTCAACTTGCAAAACTAAAACCCTACACCCATTAAATAACTCTCCATTCCCCCATGCCCCATCCCCTGGCAACCACCACTCTGTTTTCTGTTTCTGTGAATTTGATTACGTTAGATTCCTCACGTAAGAGGAATCATGCAGTACTTGACTTTTTGTGACTGGCTTATTTCACTTAATGTGGTGTCCTGGAGGTTCATCCATGTTGTAACATGTGACAGGATTTTCTTCCCTTTTAAGGCTGAATAATACTCCGTTGTTTGTATCCATCACATTTTGTTTATCCATTCACCTGTCAGTGGACACTAGGGTTGCTTCCACCTCTCAGCTATGACGAATGACGCTGCTGCAAACATGGGAGTGCAAATATCTCCTGGAGATCCTGCCTTCAGTTCTTTTGGGCCCATTCTCAGAAGTGGAATTGCTAAATCATAAGGCAGCTCTCTTTTGAATCTTTTGAGGAACTGCCGTCCTGTTTTCCATAGTGGCTGCACCCTTTTACATTCCCGCCAACACCGCACGAGGGTTCTAATTTCTCTGCGTCCTTGCCAACACTTGTTGCTTTCTGGTTTTTTGATAGTAGCCATCCTAATGGGGGTGAGGTGATGTTTCATTGCGGTTTTGATTTACATTTCCCTAATGATTGGGGATGTTGGGCATCTTTTCATATGCTTGTTAGTCATTTATATGTCATCTTAGGAGAAATAGCTAGTGAGCCTTTTGTCCATTTTTTAATTGGTTTGTTTGGGTTTTTGTTATTGATTTGTAGGAGTTCTTTATATATTCTAGATATTAACACCTTGGCAGATATACGATTTGCAAATATTTTCTCTCGTTCTGTAGGTTGCCTTTTCACTCTGTTGATTGTGTCCTTTGATGCACAGAGTTTTTGTTTCATGTGGTCCCGTTTATCTATTTTCGCTTTTGTTGCCTGTGCCTTTGGTGTCACATCCAGAAATCATTGCCAAATCCAACGTCATATAGCTTCCCCTATGTCTTCTTCCAGGAATTTTATAGTTTTAGGTCTTACATTTAGGTTTTTAATCCATTTTGAGTTAATTTTTGTATATGGTAGAAGATCCAATTCCATTCTTTTGTGTGTGGATATGCAGTTTTCTCAACACCATTTGTTGAAGAGACAGTCCTCTCCCCACTGAGTGGTCTTGGCACTCTTGTTGACATGCTCACTGCCCCAACTAGGCTCCCTTAAAAACTGATGATTAAGGCTCAAGCATATTTTAGCAAACATGACGTCTTTCTCTGATGTAATTACTTTGTTATTCCTTTACCTCTTGGGTATGCATCTCAACGTCATTAACTACAGCAGAACAACAGCAACAGCTCACGCATTGATCACAATTTGGTTGCAAGCCAATGACGGGATTGTGGTAATCAATGTGCTGCAGCATGCCAGTTGAGCACCACAACGCTGCAGTGCAGCCTCTCCTGGAAGGTATTTCTTAGAAGCCTAAGAATGTTTTGCCCATCCTTACTAAGCTGAATAATTGCATAAATTTAACCAAAAAGATTAGATTTTCTCATTTCTGTGGGAGACATTACCATTTGAAAGCAAAGTTCATAGATAGGACCAAATAGTGACTGTCATTTGACTCATGGATGAGTAGGAAGTATGTTGCTCAGAGTATCTTAATAGACTTAGCTGGAGCCTGGGCTGCTTCATCTTGGGTATTTTGGGCTCCTCAGGGGAATGAATCGAGTCGTAAGTGACTGGGAATTGGGAATCTTGGTGTCATGAGATTCTGGTCCAGGATGTGTTACAGATAGAAAGAGAACCATGAGTAACATCTCCAAGATGGACAGGCTTAGGCAATAAAGGCGATGAGCATGTCCTGCTCTTTGCTCTGTTATGTTCTCATGACTGTCCAAAGGAAGCCCAAAGGATAACAGCGGCCCCCCACTTGTACACCAATCAGCAGCTCATGCACACACGCTCAGTGTTTGTTATCTCTAGCTTACAGAGGAGTACATTTTAGGTCCACAGAGATGAAGTGCTTGGCCAAAGGACACAGAGCAAATGATAAAGCATGGTGTCCAAATTCGGATTCCTAGACTAATAACTGTCTTTCTTGACTCTGCTGTTTCCTTGATTTTAAAAACTTATCTAAAAATTTTTGATTAGCATTTGCTACATAGCCTTTAAATACACAAGGTATAAAATTACTTCAGCACTATCTTGCACATATTACTTCAATGCTTTTGGAAATTGGCTGCCATGATACTGTGCTCACCTAATTCTCTTCTTTCCTATCTGGTTGCTCCTCCCAACCTCCTTCACACCTCTAGATGTTGGCAGACTCCTAAGTCTTGTCCTCGCCCTTCTTCTGTCTCTTTTTCCGTGGAATCTAATCCAGTACCGTGGCTTTAAATAAAATCTTTATGCCGATGAGTCTTGACTTCTCTTCTGAACTTTGGGTAGGTACATTCAACTGCTTACTCAACTTCTAAACTTGCGTGTCTAGTGGGCTCTTCAAATGGAATATGTCCAAAAGAGAATTTTAGGTTTTCTCCCCCAAATCTGCTTTTGCCTTAGGCTTCCCCTCTCACCAAACATCCAGTTGCTCAGGACAAAAATGGAGGGATCATCTTTTGTTATCCAGTTTCTCTCATCGCTCACCACCCCTCCAACCGTAACTGTACCCAAGCGGGTACTGTCAGCTCTACCTCTGAAATGTACCTGGATGCCATCACTCCTCGCCACCTGCACTCCTGCTGCCTCAGTCCTCACCTCCACCTTCTCCGTCCTGGACAACTGAGGCAGTTTGTCAGCTGGTGCCTCTGCTTCCAGTTTATCCCCAACACCCGCCGCGGTTCCAGCCCATTCTCCATTAGCAGGCAGTTGACATTCTAAAAGTCTAAATACTTGAAATTATTTCCCAGCACCCTCCAATGCTCCCCATTTCAAGTAGAGCAAAATCTAAAATCTACATGATCTGGCCTTTGCTCCTCTTGCTGACCTCATGCCCTGCCACTTTCTCCTTACTGATCATATCCCAGCCACACTGGCTTCCTTTCTGCTCCTCAGACGTGCCAAATCCTTCCCCATCTTGCTCTTCCTTTGCCAGAAACTCTGCCCTGAAACTCTCCCTTGGCTCTCTGCTCCTCAACACTCCTTCTCAGCCCAGTGTCACCTTCTTAGGGAAATCTTCCTTGGCCATGAAATACGTCACCACAGCTCCATCATTCTCTCTCCCATTACCCAGTTTGCTTCTTACTATCCCTTGTCCCTGCCTAAAATCATCTTCTTTATTTGATTGTTTGTTGACTGTCTCCACGCGTCGGAGAGTCAGTTGAATGAGGGTAGGAACTTTGCCTGTCGTGGTTGCCTCTGGATCTCCAGTGCCCAGAGCGGCACTGTCACAAAGCAGGTGTGTGACGCAGATGTGCTGAGGAACGAACGGCAAAACAAACAACCACAGAAAACCTGTCAAACACGGAGGATCAGTAAAAACATTTCGGCCTCATTATCCAGAGGAGCCACTCTTTACACACTTTTGGGTTCGGTCTTTTCTCTCTCTCTCCTTGTGTGTGTGCACGTATGTAATAAAATGTATGTAGTATATACTATTTTACAGCCTGCTTTAATCACCTGGCAATAACTAATAATAAATACATCTAATATAATAATTATTATAAAGTTTAGATATACCTGTTTGAAAAATAAAAGAGTGAAAAGTAACTAATGAAAGCTATACCCCACTCAATCCGGTTCCCAGAATAACTCCTGTGAGATCAGTAAACATTGTTCCACAGTTGTTCCTTTGTTCACACAAACACACACACACACCACACACACACATATACAAGACGCTGTATAACATATATATTCAAATGTATATTATATACACGTAAATATGGAAAAATAAGGTCACAGACATCAAACTCGCCTTTTTAATTTCAGAATAGATTGAGATCTTCTCACGTCAGAATACGTTGAAAATGTTAAGAGCTTTTTCATCCTTAAAATGACTGCAGGGTGAGGAGAGAGGCAAGCCGATAAGAAGCAAGCTGACTCTCGCCTCAGAGAGGTTCAGGAATTGAAGACGAACTGTGTCTCTGGAGGCAAGGACTCGGGGTGTTGAGCACAGGAGGATAGAGGCGAGTCTCCACAAGAAGCGTACAGAAGCCCAGGCACCCTTCCCTCCTCCACAGTCAAGTGATTGCTTCTCATTAATCTCTGCAGAAGACCAGAGAGTGCCAGAGTCCCCGGGACAAACCACAGCCAAGGGCAGAAAGAGGCACATGCTGATAAGAGGTGGTTATGTCAAGTCCCCATTCAGTGGTGAAGTCCCAGCCCGCCCTCCCACTAGCTCCAAAATAGTGGCAAATAGGCCCTGCCTTGTAAGCAAGAAATTGGAAGATTCTGCTTCAGGAAAAGTGATCTGCCCAAGAGAAAAGGCTTATAAACATTGGCAATTTGGAGTCCTCCAAGGTAACAACCAGTTTCACCTCCTTAACCAACAGTGAGGCCCACTGGCTGAGCCCATCAACATACATGGAGCTTCTAAATGTTCCAGCACACATGGTAATTGCTTGTGTCTTAAATATAAATGAATGTCCAAGGATCATCAACATCCTAGAAAAGTCTCAAAATGGAAAAATGGAGACCAAAATATATATATAAACAACCAAAAGAATGGAGTTCAAAGGAGAAGGAGACATGGATGGGACCAGAAGTGAACTTCAAAAACCTATTATTAATGTCTTATGGGAAATGAGAGAAGACTTTGCTTCCACAAATAAGACAGGACAATAATTTTCCCAAGCTAAGGAATAGTTAGAGAATTTTAAAAGGTTCTTGGAAATTAAATATATGGTAGGAGAAATTTTTTTAGATTCAACAAAAGGATTGAAAGATTAACATAGAAAAAAATCACTGCAAAGGAAGTACAAAAAGATGGAAAGATAAAAAATGGAAGAGAAAATAAAAGAAAAAGAGATGGAAGAACAGAGGAAAATTAGAAGGTGTAGCTGAGAGGTCCAACATACGATGAACAGGAGTCGCAGAGAGAAGAGAGAAGTAAAGAACTGCACATGCTCAAACCCGACACGGAGGCACATCCCGGGTTTCAGAACACGCGAGTAAAGAGAAAACACTAAAGCTTCCAGAGACGGCAAAGTGAGATACAAGCAAAGGATTGGAAATCAGAATGGCATCTGACTTCTCAGGAACAATGTGGAGTCTAGAAGCCGTCAAACCCTGGGAGCATCATTTCCAACCTAAAACTCTAAGCAAATGAAAAATGAGTCAGGAATTAATTCCAATAAAAACGAAAAGTTGTAAAAGATAGGAAATGAAATCATTTACTATGAAACTCAGCTGAGAACTATACTGACATAGTCATCATGATATAGTATATGGATATTGATATAACCAAAAATAGTGACATTGCACCATTGGGAAATTGGAAAGAAGAGAAGTATCTGTGTGCACACGTGCCTGTGCATCGTGTGTGCATGTGCGCTTGTGTGTACACGTGTGTACCTACACATGTAGGGGTGAGTGGGATGGATATAAAAGTCATATTCTTATCTTCCATGGTAAGAGATCAATACAAAATAAAAAACTCAAGGAAAAAAGGCACATTATTTTGAAGGATGAAGGCAAACATTGGGAGAAACACCTAACAGTTTTCCAGGGTTGCTTCTGAGCCTGGAGAGAAAGAGCGAGGACAGAAGGGCAGAACCCGCTGTTTTCATGATGCGCCTTCTGATTGCATGACTTTTTAACTTTGCATATGTATCATTTTGACTTGCTTTTTTAAAAGGACTCAAAAAACTTGGGAAAATATTTACAATGTTTCTGAAAATGAGTTAATAGGCATTAAGTTTAAAAAATAAATGATATTAATGTATTTGCATTTACAATGCTGTCATGGACACACTTTCACAATCTTTTAAAAGTGAGAATGGTTGCAAACTGTAACAAAATTTCAGTTTTGTCTATTACAGAAACACTTTTTATTTGGAAACAATTTAAGTATTAAGAGAAGAATAAAGAATACAATACATACATTTCTGTGTCCACCAACCACAAGTGAAAAAACCTAACATTCTGTCATTTTCGTTTCAGGCTTGTTAATAAATAAAAGAAATAGAATGTTATAGACGAATTTGAAGTCTCCTTTATTCTCCTCCCCAACCTCGGTCCCCTTCTCCTTTCCTAAAGGCAACCATATCACAGATTAGGTGAACACATTCCAGTCCAACGTTTACGCTTTTGTTACACATAATAATCTCCATAAACAATGTATACGACGTTGTTTGCTTGGTGACTTTTAACTTTTTGTAAATATTTTCATACTGAGTAGATCAGTCTGGAACGGCATTTTCCACGTAAAATTCCTTAAATTTATCTATGTCGATACACATAGATCTAGTTCATAGTTTTAACTGCTATATAGAATTTCGTTGTTTAAAATTTATTTATCTAAAGTGTGTTTAACTACTCCCCTATTGATGGTCATTTAGACTGTTTCTAATTTTTTACTATCAAAAATGGTTTCAATGAAGGTGTCTACATCTGTCTCCTAGTACACGTATCTGAGAGTTTTTCTGATGTATACACCCAAAAGTTGGATTTCTGGTTAGGAATAAGCACACCTTCAACTTTTCTCAATATGGCATTACCAAATTGTTCTTTCAAATCATTGAGGCAATTTACACTCTCACCAGCAGTTTATGAGCAGTTTAGGGAACCACATGGAGCTACTTAATTATCCTCAGGGTTTCTGATTTTGCTGTCTAGTGGGAGTGAAATAGCCTATCACAGTTTTAATTATCATTTATCTGAAAATTAGTGAATTTGACCATCTCTTCTTATGTTTCTTGGCCATTCAGGTTCTCAATTTCTGAATTATCTATTCATATTCTTTGCCTATTTTTTCTTGGGTTATTTTCTTTTTATGATTCATTTGTAGAAATCTTTTAAAATATATTGTGGATACTAATTACATGTGTTTATGTGTGTGTGTATATATATAATATCTTAGTTTTTTAATGAGTGCATTGCAAAGAGGAAATTTTAATAACACCTAGAATTGGTAGTCCCATAAGGGCCTTAGAAAGCCATATGGCAGCATATTTAAAAACCTGTAAGATGAAAGGAAGTACTTATTACACGGAGGGTCTGGAATATCTCATTTCATCATTTGAGCAAATGTATAAGATTGGCGTATTTTTCCATTTTGCGTGTAGCACATTGAAGGTCAAGCCCACGGCTTGCGTCATGCCAATAACCAGTGCAAGAGACGGAATTCCAGCTGACAACAAAGTCTGGACTTTTTCATGCTACAACACTTGCTCTCATTAAAATATGACCCACCAGTTCCACTCCTGACAGGCTATTTCCAAAGAAGGAAAGCTAGTAGATAAAGGCAAATGCATAAAAATGTTCTTCGTAGCATTTATTGAAAATGGAAAAATATTGTGAAAACCTAGGCCCCCAACCTAAGGGTGACCAAGGCACCCCTGATGATGCAGGCAACTGTCTGAAAAATCAACAAGGAGAGTCGCTGTACAGCTGCTGCTGGGTAACAAGAAGTTGGCTCCTTAGTAATGAAGTCAGTCCGCAGTGATGCTGGTGACTAAGGAGTTGATTGAAGTGACTTTTGTGGATCACAGAGGCAAACACTGCAAGGGATTCATTCGTTAATTCACTCATTCATTAACTCATCTGTTCAGGAGGCACTAATGAGCACCTCTATGCACCAGACATTATGTTCTGTGCAGGCGATAAAGACAAATGAGACGAGCTCCCTGCCCTCGGGAGCCGGCAGCTTAGCATCACGAAATAGAGGCGTAACTGCAGAGGAGTCAACTTACACACTGTGAGTGGGCGATGCCAGCGTGCCTCCCTGACAAAACACGGCTCTCGTGTTTCCGTAACTGATCTTGGTTTGCCCGGTGGTGATGGCAGGCGAGGGGAGAAGATGGAACCGACTCAAACCTGACGAGGAAAGGTAGCAGCGTGCCCTGGTTGACAGTCTCCCTTAGGTGACCTTAGTCCCTTCAGAGGTCACTACTCAGTTATCCAACACTCACACTTTGTTTCATCCTTTCCTCAAACATCTGCATCCATCTCGCCCTCCCAGGAAGACAGCAGAGAGCATTTATCTGTTTGTGGGGGGAGCCGTCTTAGCTGTTAATCAATCAGAATCGTCCTAACTAAGTGCCACTTGCCTCTATCTCCAGTGACAGAGGCTCCTCCCTGGAGTGATGAATGGTCCATTTATGGTTCTAGAAATAGCAAGGCAGCTTCTCAGGGACCTTGGTTACCAACCGCTGCTGACATGGCCCCACCTTGGCTTTAGTGGTGCTGTGGATCCCTGTGGCCCTGCAGACACTGTAGCCCTGTAGATGCCTGTAGCCCTTAAGCAGCTGTGCAGCAGAGGGGAAAAGCATAGGCTGTCTCACCTTACAGCCTGCGGTTGAGACCCAGTCCTGCCACCCACAAGCTCTGTGGTTTCAGGCAAATTACTTCACCTCTCTCTGCCTTGGTTTCTTCATCTGTGAAATGGAGATAAGAAAGACCATTATCTCTCTTGTTGGGTGGTCAGGAAGACAAAATGAAGTAACGCATACAAAGACACAGACAGTGCCTGGGGCCGCTGCCTCAGTCCCATGTGTTGGCAGGATCTCACTCTGCTCGCATCAACAACCAGAGGCTGGAAACTCTGGACCTGGGCCAGAATATCTTGGGTTGGAGGGGAATAATGGTGCTCTTTTAGGCTTTCAAAGAAAGCCCTTAAAGACATTCAGATTGAAGACAGATGAATCCGTGTGGAAATCCAGAAGCTGCTGGAGGACGTCAAAGACAGCAATCCAAATGGACAACCGGACCTGGTGATGCCAGAACCAGCAGGTCCTCGTGCTGCAACTTCTTCCCTGAACACCCGGGGTCATTCTCTAGTGGTTATGCGTCTCAGAGAGGGTGACCTGCCGTCTCTGACATCTCACCAATGAAGACCAGGAGTCAGTTGTCCACTTCTGGGTCAAATGTGGAATTTAGCACTAGCTTTCTCTCACTCGTCTACAGCTAATTCTGCACAATCATGTACCCACCTCACATCACACTGTCTGTGATCGCTCACAAGGACAATGAAAGGCAAAGCACTTTGTTTGAAAAAAATGCTCAGTAAACATGAGCCATTTTTCTAGCCATCTCCACTCATCAGATAATGAGCTGGCCCCTCATCTACCCTCAGCTCTGCCTGGTGACATAGTGGGGGTAGGGGGAGTCAATCCTTCCACGCCACCCACAAGCTGGCAGAGACAGTTTCTTTCTACAGTTCTCAGCGGGAGGCAGGGCACACGACACCCCTGCACCCTCTCAACTTTCCTGTGCTCCACTCTCCTTGATTCGGCTTCTCCACTGGGGAGAGGCACAGTACAAGGTTTATGGGGGAAAAACAATGCTCTAAAATGTCTCAGAAAGTGTCCCCATTGCATACATATAACAGTAGATCCAACTTCCTCGGCACCTGGTGTGTGTCTGGCTTTGTGCTGAGCTCTTTTCATGCATCCTTTCAATGAAGTCTCCCAATGACTATAATTATCCCCACTTTACAGATAAATAAACTAAATCTTAAAGATATGAGATATTTGCTGAATGTCACACAGCTGGTAATGAGCAGAGTCTGACACCAGAGTGCACTCACAGTCACTGCGATTTTGCGTCATAGATTTGCAATGACCCGGTGTGGGAATGCTTCAGTGAGCCTGGATGGGCGGGGGCCTGGCTGCCAGCCAGTGTCAGGGCCTCAGAGAAAGGGGGAAACGATCCCAGCTGATCTCAAAGAAGAATTTGGATCTTACAGGAGAATCCAAAAGGGAGAGTCTGGGGAAGGATAAGGGATATAGATGATAGAATGCTGTGCACTGAGGCCACTTCCCCAGCTCCTCCCAAACCGTCAGGGAAGGTCACGGACATTGTGAAATTCTTGGTTCTCTTTGAGACATCGTAGAAACATTGAAAGCTGTTTAGTTCTGCTCCCAGGTGGATGTATATATAAATAGGTAGATGATAGAAAGATAGATAGATAGACAGACAGATAGATAAAGATCTAGAGAGAGCGAGAGAGACATTGATTGATGGATTGACTATAAGGAATTGGCTCTTGTAGTTATGGAGGCTGAAAAGTCCCAAGATCTGCGAGTGGCAAACTGGAGGGGGAGGAGAGACGATGGTGTAAGTTCCAGTCTGAATCCGAAGGAGGAAGATCAATGTCTCAGCTTGAAGGCAGTCAGGCAGAGACAGTAAATTCCCTCTTACTCAGCCCTTGTGTTCAATTCAGGCCTTCCACGGATTGCATGAGGCCAATCTGTTTTACTCAGTCTATGGATTCAAATGTCAATCTCGGGGCCGGCCCGGTGGTGTAGTGGTTAAATTCATGCACTCTGCTGTGGCAGCTCAGGTTTGCCGGTTCAGATCCTGGGCGCAGACTTAGCAGCACTCGTAAGCCATGCTGTGGCAGCGTCCCACATAAAATAGAGGAAGACTGTCACAGATGTTAGCTCAGTGACAATCTTCCTTACCAAAAAAAAAGTCAATCTTATCCAGACACACCCTCACAGACACACCCAGAATAGCCAGAACTATCTGGGCCTCCATGGTCCAGTCAAGTTAACATATATAATTAACCATCACAGATGGGAAACCTCCCAATGAGTCTGGCCCAATCACAGGATGTGGAAGCGGGAGGCTGCATTAGGTTGGGGGAGGTGGTTTCCTAGGAGACATGCTGCTTTTCTAAATGATGACGGATGGGAATCCTGGCAGGGGAAGGCAGCACGATTATTTTTATTTTGTAAATATATCTCTATTTTGGTAAAATATACATAAGGTTTACCATTTTAACCATTTCTGAGTGTATTCTCCAGCGGCATTAAGTACATTCACAGTGTTACGCAACCACCACCACTTTCCTGGAATATCTTCGATAGGCAAAAACAGTGTGTGAAAAGTCATTTTTGGCAGAGGAAAAGAGTAAGCTAGCATAGAAAAATGAAATACTAAGGAACTGTAAAAAGTGGGCTGTGGTCAGAGTGTAGAACGCAGTGATGGGTGGGGGTGTGTGTGTGTGTGTGTGTCTACGGGGTAAGACAGTGACTGAGAGAGGAATGACTTTCAAGGTATGCCTCTAGGAAAGCAGAGCCAGATCACAGAGGGCTTTGTAAGCCATTCTAGCGAGTCGCAGGTCACTCCTACAGGCTGTGAGAAGCGACAGAAGTGGACAGGGTGAATAATCTGGAGAAGTCATTCCCAACCAGCCTTCTGGTAAATGAGGGCAGGTCTGTGTAGCAGATGCTGTTGGTGCCCACCTTGAAAGGCCCTTGGCCCACTCACGTGTTCCCCCCGCAGCTGCGTGGATGGTTCCCACGCTTGTCCCAAGCGGCTGGGTCTCTCTGCCCTTCGCCTGCGGGATCCGGGCAGCTTGCTGGACCCGCACAGAACACTCCTCTGAAGAGCTGAGGATTTAATGCCCCAAGAGACCCTCAACCAGTAAGGGGCAGAGGTCAGCTGATAAATCCTCCACTTCTGCCTCTGTTGTGGGGAAGTTCTACACGGTTGCTCAAAGGGTCCAGAGTAGGATTGAGCCCAGTTGTCTATACCAGCAACCAGTAGTAGTAACATTAACATACACTTTTTTGGGTTTTCTTTTTTCTATCATTTTCCTCATTTGGGATTCCTGGGCTCAGCTCCTAGATACTACCTACACCTAAATCCTTATCTCAAGGTCTACTTTTGGGGAAAACCAAACTAAGACAAGAGGTTCCAAACGTAATGCCAGGATGGGTCCTACAACAGGCTCAGTCCAGTCAGCTGGCCCCAGACCTGCGCTCTGGGTGGTCAGTGCAGCCGGATCACCCCTCACAGGCTAGAGCATCACACTTACTGAACGCTCACCTGCGAGGTGGGGCTGGGAGAGGAAGTGCTGGCTTACTTGGTCTCTGTGGCACTTGAAAGACAGGGGGCAATGGCAATGACAAGGATTGTGAAACTGCTAACCGGAGAAGTGAGTGACAGGCTCAGGTCCACCAGCCATCAGCTCACAGGGGCCCCCACAGAAGCACCTACAGCGGGCTTCATCTCCTGCATCTGCATCTGAAAACCAGGTCTAGGATTTGACACAAGGGTTACAGACCTACCAAGGGGGCCAAAAGCACAGCCCCAGGAAGGCCTCCACGTTAAAAACCAGGCAGAGAAGGAAAGAGCTGGACTCTAAGACCTGGGACAGGGACCATGGGTGGAAAACTCCAGGTGGGCAGAATGGTCCCCTCCCCCTTTGAAGAGGAAAGCAGCCCCCATGCCTGGAAGCTGCAGAGGCCTCACTTGCTGCAGATGCTGCACAGGATGGCGGTGTCCTTCCCTTGTTGATTCCAGACCAGGGACAGGGTGAGGTCTTACAATATCCTGAATGGGAAAGCAAGGTTCGTGCCACAGGAGGACGTGGCTTATCAGCTAAAAGAGCAGCAGGACCCGCCGACACGTCCAGCAGGCACTGAGGGTACACACGCGGGAGTGGATCTTGAGGACGTTGGAGTGAGAGACAGGTTGGTGGAACGAACTGCCCCTCAAAAGTAAACTTCCCACTTAGAGATGAGTGATTGCTTCAGACACTTCCATCCTGGAGGGGAGTAATTCATCCTACGGGGGTTGATGTTTATTCTGGTTTCCCCTCGCTGCCTGCAGTGCCCCTGCAGCCCCACAGTGCAAGGACTCGTGTTGTTCTTGGTTTACTGACACGAGATCCTGAATAACATTTCCTTAAACTACGAGAGCGAAGGTGTGCCAGGAGACACAGGATCACGAGACCCACTGGTCCTTCTGGTACCTCCCGGAAGCTGCCAGACTGATAACACATTCAAACAGCCTCTCGGAGGCTCCACTCAGGTACCAGCTGGCTGACGACACCGTTCAGGGCTGGGATCAGCCCTTCGTACCATCACTGCCAGGATCTTGTTTGGGGGAACTTGTGCTCTCTCTAATCAAAAACTTAGCTCTGCGGACTTAGAGCTCTAGATCCCCAAGGCGGGCGAAGAGCTTCAACCAGGGACACGACGAGGGGTCCACTGAGCCTAAAGCCTCTGGCAGTTGTGGTTCCTCATGCAAGTGGGCCCGCAGGCCAACAATCCGAGCTAATATACCAGTGGGGTCATGGACCTCAATTACCACAACGGGATGGAGTTGCTGCAACAAAATATCCGTTAGAGGCTCAGTGACAGCGGCAGCTGCCAGGGTAGTAGTTAGTTTCATGAATCCCCCCATTTTTAATGCAACTTTAGAGACTATAGCCCACAACGACCTTGAGGCCTCAACATCAGAGCCACTCGGTGTGGGCAGGGACCCTCTAAGCAAAGCCGGGAGCATCACCTGCAGCCCCAGTGGACTGTGCTCTGACAGCGGCCACCCACGTGTCGGTCTCTCTGCCTCCTGCCCCAGAGCTTTATCTGGTGCCACAGGCGCCGGCTCAGCCTGCATGCAGGGCAGCCCAGATGTGCCAGGGTCTAAACCCGGGAGCAGATCTCAACAGTGAAGGATGGCGGTCCTTGGACAACAGCCAGCCTCCCTGTCCCTCAGCAGGACCTCTTGGAGATTCACTCTGCGCAGCTCCTCAGTGCGTCCCCAGCGACACGGAGCCCCAGGGCAATGATCTGACTGCACGCACACCCCACCGCCCTTTCCCCTAAGCTCTCCTGCACTTCTCATGCCTTTGCTGCAATTCCTGGGGCCGCTCCCCAGGAAGACTACGCACCCCCAAGTCCTCGTCTCAGGAGTCCACCCAGGCAGTGTGCCAGGAAAAGAGGGAAGCGTTCCGACCTCAACCCTCCTTTTGGTGACTTACAGCTCACTTCAGCACATTAAGAGTTCTGAACTTTGTATAGGAATCAAAACCCAAAACAAAACAAAATCCTTTAAGCTTTTTTCTCCCCTGTATTTCCCAGACACGTTTGCACGGGTGACAGAATGGACTTTGGAATCAAACCAACCTGGTCTGAGCGGCGGCTCCACTGTTTACTCTGAAAGTCCCCGGCCTCCCCAGGCCTCAGAATCTGACTCCAGGACGGAGAGGACCATGTCTACCGCCTGGCATTGTTGTTAAGGTCAAACGAAATGGAGCCTGGCACACAGCTGGGAGTGGGAAACGGGAGACATCCTTGCAATGACTTGACAGTAAAATATTTCACTAACATGTCAGCATTGGGAAGACGAATATCTTTTGGAACGTTTTGTGTGCACTCCTCTGGGGAAGATCTCATATCTCGTCTTGTGCTGAGAACATTGGATCCAATTCTACACGTGACTTTTCTTTTACGAAAGTCTTAAAGGTGTTTGTAGACTTGAAAAGAAAAAAGGTTTCCTATGAGTTAATTCCTGCGAGTGAGGAACCTTCGTTTATTTAGCACGTCAGCTGGGACGGAGCAGCGGCCTTAGGGAGCGTCTTTGAGGACTCCCATTTTGCTGGTTTGTTCCAGCTTCTTTGCTCGTGAAGAAGGCGTTTCAGGAGAAAGTCCTGTGCTGGGTGTGGACGGTGCTGCGCTTCTCTGCCGTCCTGGCTCCGCTGCGATGACTCACCTGCCCAGGTGGAGGGAAGGCTGCTCTGTTACCAAAACAAACAGTGAGCACTCTCGAGACCACAGCCAAGGCCGGCCTGCTGAGCTCCCATCCCTGCTCTGCTTCCAAAAGCAGCCCAGTGACGACACAGCTATAAATTATGAAGAAAAAAAACTGTCATGTACAAGAACATGAACAACCGGGTGTGGCTGACACGGGAGCCCCTGGACACCAAACAAGCCGAGTGAGACGGCTCAGGGGGAGGCTACAAGGGCTGGGGGCTGAGACTTTCCCTCAGCCTCTCCAGGCCCAGGACAGCCCCTCTGAGAAAACCCGTCGAGGAACCCAGGAGCCACACGGGGCAGGACCTTGTCGTTGCTCTGCATCTCAGGCCCTGCAGGTGTGGTGTTCTGAGCGAGCAACACCAATGCGGCGTTTCTGCTTACTAACGTGGCAGAGTGCCCCTTGGGTCTGCGTATTTGCAGCATGTGTGAAGAGGAAAAGACAAACGTCATTGGACTTGGCTTTGACTTTAATTGGTGACATTTCTGAATGTTGAATTGACCCTTTAGAGACCTGAACTAGAGAGTGTGGACCATGTTCCCCTTGTACCGAGTCCCTGGTACCCACCATGAAAGCCGCTCTGTGTTTCTGAGCCTCACAGAGGAAATTTGGGGAGGCAAGTGGGGGGTGCTGGAGGGATGGAAGAGGCTTGACCGACTTCTGGAAACAATCCCGGTGGTAACTTTCATCCCTACCAGCTCCCTTTGGAGGGGGGCCTGTTTGGCTATGGTGCCTGGATGCTCTAACCCCACAGCCCGGGCTGCTGGTGGGGCGCTCCTGGCAGAGGCCGCTCCGTTCTGTTCTAAGTTGTAACAGCCCAGGGGCAGCTCGGGCGGGGAGATGCCCTGCGGGCTGAGGCACCCCCAGAGACAAAGGCCTTCGTGTTTGCTTGGGGTCGACGGGAATCCGCTTTACTGTGTTGACGGCTCTGGTCTTGATGAGTCCAGCGTCTGACCACCAGACATGTCACAAGAGGAGATTATTCCAACGGTAAATTCTATCAGCGTGAAATTGTCGTGGCGAACGCCAGCTTCCTACACGCACTTCAGTCCATCAGTCTTTTATATCTGCACTCAAAACCGGTTTCTTTATTTTTTTTTTTTTCTTGAAAAATGGGTTAGGCGTTGAGATGTGGCTTGACTAGGTACTGGGTGGGGTGGCATTTTGGAAATACAAATTTTCACTGAAGTATTCCACTTTAAGAACATCCACTGAGTAACCAGAACAGAAAGCACAGAAGAGGCAAACAGAGGGTCCACATATGGAAACCGCTTTCGAAGTCTCACTCAGCAATTCACTTTTAGTGAGTAAATTCAGAGTTTTATTTCAAATCGAAGTGTTCCATCTTAAAAGTAACTTATTCAAACACAGTTGATAATAGCAGGTCAATTACCTTGAATCTTTGTACCAGAAAAACTGGCTGGGCAAAGCATTATACAACCTCCTGCCATGACTATTTGATGACTCATTTTATCACTGAAACAATCTTATGCCATTTAAATCGACAGGATTCATTTCTTCACCAGACAACTATCTTTAAATACACACAGACCTCTGAGTTTTCCTTTATTTCTGCAGCTGGAGAGTAAATTCTTGGGATTAACAATGGAACACAGAATAAGTGACAGGATCGGCAGCTTTTTCATTTCCCTTTCTGGCTGTCTTTTCCCACACCTGAGGTGTGTTACACTCACCTCTGCCACACCCAGAAAACACACCCAGATACTTACCAGAATTGCAAAATCCAGGACCAAGGGACTGCGTGTACAAGGAGCCAAGCTCACCAAAGAATTCTCTCAAAAAGCAAAGGGCTCTGAGCACGCCATCTGTCTTCAGGAATTTTAAAACCTGCAACCACTCTGCGGAGATAAGACAAAGCAATCTTTTGACCCAATAGACCTGTTTTTAAAACTCCCCTGCCAAAATAAGTGTTACAGAAAGAGCGAGGGAAGAGAGAGTCCAGAGAGGAGCTGGGACGGACTCCACCCCAGCGCCCCCGAGCCGTCCGCTCGCACCTGGCAGAGGCACTGGCCGCGGCTCCCGTCACATCCTTGCTGCATAACTGTGTCAAATATCCTTGTTCAGAGCCATCCCCTTTCACAGCAATTTAGATTTCAAAATTCTCTGAACTCCTGTTATAATTTTACTGTTAAGTCTCTGAATTTCTTTCCGCAGCAGGGAATTAAGCATCAGAGGACCAATAAGAACGCTGACTTGTATCTTCCGCCTAAATGACAGTCAAGGTTTCGTGAGTTCAGACAATGGCGTCCAGGGAGACAATGTCCTCCCAGATGTGACAAGTGTCACTCACATCGGCCCTCTTTTAGTGGAAGATTTGTGGGGAGGAGGTGAGGGTTACATAATTAACCTGTGATTTAGAACATTTTTATATGAAAACAGGCTTAGATTAAACATTTATATAAAAATTTAAGATGAAACATGGGGCCCATGCCTTCACTGTCCTCTGCTTAGAGAGCTGGGTGGAAAAGATTTAGCCACAACGAGGCAGAGACTGCAGAGCAGCAGTCCCTGCATGTGTTTCCATTTCTGACCAGAACGCCCGGAGTACAAGAGAAAACGAGGGACGAGAGCCAGTGTCTACATCCACACAGCCCGTGTTCCTTGTGAATGTCATGTGTCCACCACGTGTTTTTTTCTGTAATACATATGTCAAAATGTCCTGTAAACAACAATTAAGACTCACAACATTCCACACAGTGTATGGATGATAATTCTGACGTCTTATAAAAATTGTATTCAGTTAGGACCAGTAATCTGTAACGTTAAGGCAGCATCTTAGAAAGGCCGAAATTGTTGCTTCAGAAAGATGCTGCTGGGTTTATTCACGAGGCCTCTGCATCAGGCCACCCAGGCTGCACCCTCTCGCTCAGCCACACCCTGGGATGACTTGGGAAACAGCTTCTCCCTGTGGCTTACAAAGTTTGGCCTCCGTGGTCCAGTCACAGGGAAGCGTTCCGACAGAAGGCGGTCTGATCGGGAAAACCCAAAACAGTGAGAACTGGGTTCCTCAGACACTGTGCCCTGAGATGCGTAGATCCTGAAGTTGATTTGTAAACCCCTTTTTCCCTCTCTCCACTCATCTCCTTTGGTTCCTCCCCCCAGCTCTTGCTGATGCAGCTCCGCGGTGCTCGTGCGTGACACCCTGGTGTCTGCCTTCCTTACTCCACACTCTCCACTGTCTCCACCAGGAAATGCCCCCCACACACCAGGGAGGCACAGCCCCCCTAGAGAAGTGGGGGGAGCCTAAGATCCTCCTGAGTGGTGACCCCACTGCACCAAACACCAGCACACGGTGCGTTTGTGTGCATTATTCCTGCTGTTTACTGGCCATCCGACTGGAGAAAGTTCACACTCCTGGGCCTGCACGTCTTCTCTGAACAGCTGAGAATAATTCGACCCTATCAGAGGGTCCAGGTGGAGATTACAGGGTTAGCACACGGGAAGCACATAAACCAAGCGTGACCCTCCCCTCTGGGCTTTGCTCACAGGCGACACTTCAGGCCAGTTGTCCACTGCCCGCTTAGGGTGGGAGTCTGGTGGGGGGTGGAGACCAGGCCAACCGCGGGCTCCTGGTGGGCAGACCCCAGCGAACCCCGGATTTACACCCTCCTCCGCGGCCTGCTCCTCCTGCCTCTCCGGGCCTGGCAGCACACCCTCACTTGCCGACAGCCGGCCTGAGTTTATTCTGGGCGCGGCTTCATCGCACTGTTAACTTCCCTCGATTTTCCTTCCAGAAACCTGACGAAACCTCTGCTCAGCTGTCGTTTCCCTCTTGTTATGGATTCACTCCCTCTGGCGCTTGGACACTAGTCTAACTTCTTTCTCACAGGACAGTGATATGTTTAACGGAGTCCACTCCACCACCTGGAAGAGACGCTCCCTGGGACACAATGAGGGTGTTCCTCTAAGCTTCAGGGCTGCCACACTCGTGATAGAGCCTGTATTCACTTGCTCAGCAGTTCGCCCAACTAAAGCAATAGTGTTTAATTTTAAATTTAAGAAAAGATTCCATCACAATATTAAGCAGATTTTACTCATCTCTAGTTATGAAAATCAATTTGAAAAAAATACACCAAAAAACCCCACATCACTTTACCCTTTTCCCTTCTCCCAAGAATATTTGAGAAATTAATAAATGAGCAGATGCACATACAAACATACTGAATCAGAGAATTTTGAAGGAAAAAGGATCCTTTGCAACCATTTTACAGGTGAGGTTACAAGAACAGAGGGGCTGTGAACTGCCCCAGGCTGCACAGCAAGCAGGAGCCCAGGCTGGGACAGGACTCAGACAGGCCCTTTCCAGGTCGTCCAGAAAACAGAGCAGGTCGATTCAGCACTCATGTTTACTACATTAATATGACTGTCTTTCAGCAGAGTTTGTAGCAAAAATCAACCTAATTAAGTTATAAGTGTACACCTCCATTGTTTTCATCTCCTTAACAAAGGAGAGCCTGTCGAACCTTAATGCCAGTCCCGCAGCGCACGGCTTTGAGGCTAAAATTACGCTCTGTAGTGAGCTCGTGTGAGAACCAGAAGACAGCATATCACTCCTTTGTTTCATTCAATAGTAAACGGCACTTAGCACATCCGACTACTCATAGTGCCAGAGTGAGATAATTGTTTGGGAACCCAGAACTGCTTATTTAAAGGGTGGGGACTCTTAATGTAATTACAGAGCCAAAAACCACTCGGCTCCACCATGGGAAATTCATGCAATGCCTTGTTAGCCTTCAGGTGGTTTCTCAAGTTCCTCACTCTCCAGAATGCTCTCGAATTCTCCTGCTCTGTTTAGGACATGGATAGATATAAGGAAATACTGGCATAAAGGAGTCAGTCCTGGTAAGCACGAACCCACAAAGAATGGAGAAGGCTGAAACAAACGGGACATTTTAGCCAAAGTGATGACAGTCCATGAATCTTCATCACAAACATTTCAAGTTGAAACACTTCAGTTCTATCAGCTCATTGGTCCCAGGAAGCTGTACTTTTCCTAAAGGTCCATCATTAGGATATCGTATTATTTATTAAGGGGAAGAAAGCTGGATGGGAAAAAAATCCAAAGACAGGAGTGCCTTTACAGAACCTTGTTCCTGAAGGTCATTTCACGTGTCGGGGGAGAGCCAGTCTCTTAATCTCTACCCATCATCATCTTCCTGAATTGTCCGTGCTACTACTTGAGAAGATGGCATAATTATCACTTCAAATCCTCTACCTGTTTTTTTAAAAAATCTAAAAAAAAAATTTTTTTAATTTTTAAAAAATTTTTTAAAAAATTTTGTTGTAAATAATCACCCAGACTTCTTTCTTCAGAATTTATGATGAAAAACATTCACTGCGTATTTTGAAAAGCACAGAAGAAAAATTCAGTGCCAAGGACCAACTGGCCAACAGAAGCACAAAACAGAAATGCCTCCCTTCTCCCACCACACCACGTGCAAGCCTTCTGTATGCACATCATGGTGGAATAACTTTATATACATTTAGACACCACAGTAGAATTAACCGACCACAATGGCAGGAGAAAGCTACCCAACAGGAAGGCAGCAGGAGAAGAAGGAGGGACTGCCTGCCACCCCACCACCTGCATGAAGAAGGCCCATCTCAACAGGAAGACGAGAGGGGACCTGCCTCCAGCCACACCTCACCATCCCTGGCGTCTGGACCGACCAGAAGTCTTAGTCCGCTCCCCTCGCTGGCAGCACTGGGCAGATATGTTTGCTATCTGCGTCCAGGGCACCGGTCACTGTGGACGAGTTCAGGGAGCAGACTGCAAGGATCCATTAAAGATCATTCAAAAATTGTTACTGGACACCTAAAACGAGCAAGACCCTTACAGCTGAGGAAAAGCAGCTTTTCATTCTATCCGATGTTCTTACTACTCCACTCAAAGTATCTTTCAAAAATTCCCTTCCCCAGATGTGAAAAACAAAACTGCAAAGTAGAAACAAGATTAGAACACCTGGTTTATTGGGAAAAATTCACAATGAAAACTGCAACTGCTTATCCTGCAACTTACAAAACAATAATTTGATATATAAAATGAATTGCTTTTCATTATGTAAGTACAAATGGTAGAAAAATAATAATAATCCATGTGATATATCCTATGTTTGTCATTCAGAGAAACCTCCCATCCCTGAATTCTCCCGCTGCATGTTTTACATCAGATATTTTAAATTGTTTACCAAGGAAAACCAGGTTTTTAACGATAAGTTTTTGCTTACAGAGGCAGCCTATCAGAAGCTGTGTCTGTACGATAGAGCCAGTCAGACCTGAGATGGAAGATTCGAGCCATCCCTCCTCCGGAGGCTGCTGTAAGGTTCGCTGTGACAGGAATGACCCCCCTGAGGTTTCCCGAGCAGACTCACACTTGTCAGTCGGGAGGAACTACACCCAGGCCATCTTTCAATCCAGTCTACTCTGGCCCTGAACACACAGACACAAAACCGTACACACTTACTGATACAGTGTTTTCCCACACCCCAGCCCTATAAACCACGTTGAAAGAGAAAATTTCATCTTAACACTTCGCTATGTAAGGAGGCCCTACTCTACTGCACCAGGCTTTGGCCACGAAGAATACTCTCCTAGACGCCATATTAGGTTAACGTGAAGCTTGGCAAAAAAATCCTTTATTCAGGATATTCATTAGAAATTCTCATAAACTATAAGCATTTAGGGAACTATTTTGCTTCTTTAAATAGCCGAAGGCTTGAAAAAATACTTCTTTTTGCATTTCTTTTGGAATATTTTAGAATATTTAGCCCTTAACAGACCCGGTCCGTTCCAGCTGGGAAAAACAGAAACTTGATCACATCGCTTCCATCTTTGAAGTCTTCTCATTTTTGCCTTAGAAAGTGGTAAGTTTCACATTCATAGTCTTTTACAAATGCAGTATGAACGGCACGGATAGATGGAAGGAAATATTGGCATTTTATAGTAATTTGTTGAAAGAGGTAAGTCTTGTTTAACTCTACAAACATATATAAAAGTTGACTATGAAACTGTAACATCACTTAAGAAATATTTTCTCCCAAATTATTTTAGCATTTTGACTAGTTTAAGAGGTTGCAGGTATTCTGGGGAAAACACTCTCCCCGGAGCCCGCCCGGCAGCAGCGACTTCCCCCGGCCCTCCTCAGGCGGACGTGTAGAAGTAGCGTGGCTTGGCGTTGCCCAGGAGGTCATCCTCGTAGTTGGGGAGGCAGCAGAAGAAGAAGGCGCAGCCGATCAGGATGATGGTGGCCGCCCAGCCGAAGCCGTAGGCCCAGTTGTAGACGTAGGTGACGGCAGGGTTGGCGTGAAGGCTGAAGGTCTGGGTGTACTTCACGGGGTAGATGACCAGGGAGATGATCTGGAACACAGCTAAGGGGAAGAGAGAATCCCAGAGCGTGAGCGACTGCGTGGCACCAGCAGATCAGCTCCCTCCTCCACACGTTTCTGCTTAAAAATAGGTGTTAAGTCCACCTAAACAACTAATGAAAAGGGCTGGGGCCTCTAGCTAACCACGGGCCAAAAAGGGTTATTGGGTACTGTGTGTCAGAGATGCCAGGCACCGAGTGTGTGAAACACGGTCAGAAAACCAGTGGGGCCTCACTCTACAGCACACAGACAGGCATCACACACGAAAGTAAAAGTCCAGAGCTGCGGTGCACGGAGAAGGCAGGACGGTAAAGAGTCCACCTTCTCATCTCTCTATTTCCTGTGCAAACACATTGTTAATATTTTCAGTGTCAGCAACAGTAACATCTAAACATACACACGTGTGCGTGCACTCACACACGTTTATAACTCCACGTGGGCCTTCAACAGTACACCGCTGCAACATTCGTTCAATAAGTGAAACAGCAAACGGATGATGCGAGTGATCCATATGGGGACTCACGAGGAAGCCCTGCAGAGGCGTGGGGAGACAGAGGGCAGGGGGTTATCCCAGCGCCTGGGGGAGCGTGAGGGAGGACATGGGCAGGAGCGTGTCAAGGAGATGTCTAAACTCTTTGGTAGAAGGGGCCCATCAATACAGTTATCATCGATCCTTGTATTAACACATAAGCCACTTTAGAACAAAAAGAACTTTGTTAAATCTACTTTTGTGGTCTTTTTCAATGAACACACATAATCCTATAAAGCTTTGATGAGTATATGTGTGCTATGCTATGTTATGCGTTTTTTGCTTGATCTTCCACGTGCGCCCTGCCATGTCACAGGGGTGAGCAGGGTACGAGCACGGAGAAGGCCGTTACTAGACCTTAACGTTTTAATGCTAAGATGGACGGAAGAGTTTTACTATGATTCTTTTAATTGTGGCAAATTTACACAACATAACATTTACCATTTTAACCACTGTTAAGTGTACAATTCAGTGGCATTAAATACATCCACAGTGTTGTGTGATCATCAGCACTGTCTATGCCTAAATCTTTTCAACATCTCCAACATGAACTCTGTCCCCATTACCCACTCCCCGTGGCCCCTGGTAACCTGGATCTCCTTTCTGTCTCTATGAATTTGCCTCTTCCAGGCACTTACTCCATACAGGTGAAATCATAAAATATCTGTCCTTCTGTGTTTACCTTATTCCTCTTAGCATAATGTTCTCAAGGTCCATCCACATTGTAGCATATATAGAAACTTCATTCCTTTTTATGGCTGAATAATATTCCATTGTATGTATAGACCACATTTTGTTTATCCAGCTAGCTGCTGATGGACACTTGAGGTGTTTCCACCTTTTGCTTATTGTGAATAATGCTGCTTTGAATACAAGTGTACAAATATCTGTTCAAGTCCATTTTAATTTTTTTGAATATATACCTGGAAGTGAAATTGCTGGGTCATATGGCATTTACTAGGATTTTGCAAGGAACGCTAATGTCCTAGCATGTTACCTCCAATGGTGATTGAAACAGGCATTCATCTAGTCTTGTAAGGCGAGAGAAATGAAGCTATACCAAAGGTGTTTCTTTGATAACGTCTCATAAATTTGAACTACAAAACACCAAACAGAGGTGGAGCTGGGATGCAACAAGGTTCTTCACGGGTTTTATGATTCTTAGCCATTTCTGGTTTTAAACATTATTGCAAAAGCCAGCTGTGAAACATGAGGGACACAGAGTAAATCCTTTACTTTTCTTTGCTGAGGAACATTGGCCCTGAGCTAACATCTGTTACCAGTCTTCCTCTATTTGGTCGGTGAGCCGCCACCACAGCCTGGCCACTGACAGACAAGCAGTGTAGGTCTGTGCCTAGAAACCAAATTTGGGCCATGGAAGCCGGTGGGCAAACTTAACCACTAGGCCACTGGGTCTGGCCCTAAATCCTATTTTCAATCCGGAGAAATTTGTCAATGTCCAGGCGAGGGCTGGGCCCCACTGGCTGGTTCTCTGAGTCACCTCCCTCCTCTCAGTCGGGACTTCTCACCCTCACTTGTCCCCCTCCCAAGTCTGTGAACTCAACTTTTCCAGGCTCAGGGAACCCACCCCAAAGTGGTCTCCCTCCAGCTCATGCTCAATCTGGTGGACCCTTCCAGTCACGAGGCTTCTGACCTGTTACCAGACCATCCGCCCACTTTGTGTCTGTGCCCAGGTCTGCAGCTGCGTCTCCGCTTCACTCCCAGGAGCCTGGGTCAGCACCCGAGAAATGACCTGTGGCCTTGCCCTCATCAGCACCTTCTCTTCCCTCCTCAGGAAACCCAGCTCTCCGTCTAAAGCTGGGGTCCCGCTCCTCCGACATACTCACCTGGCGTGCAGTGCCTGCCTAAAATCTCAAATACTTCTTCCCCAGGAGTCCTAGTTCTTGTATTCGATTAATAAGTGTCCACTCCGAGCCCCATCTGCCTGCATAATGGGTTTCCCGGCCCCAGCACTAGCTCTGTGCTTCAAGGAGGCAATTCCACCTCCCAGTGCTCCCGGTCCCCCGTGCCCCTGCAGAACACCCCTGTGACCCACCACATCACAGGGCCACAAAACCCCTTCAACAATGAAGGGGTTCCGGCACGTTCCAGTCCCCTCGGACAGAGCTCACAGGAGGCCCGCCCGGGGCCACTGCGGAGACACGGCACCTCCAGGCTGACACAGCCCTGCTCCCTGGGGAGGGTGTCACTGGACTCAGCGTCACCGAACAGAGACAGCAGCACCAGGGTGACAGCCTTCCCCACTGGGACGGGGAGCAGAGAACGCCCCTGAGGAGACCCCACCGAGGAGAGGGGTCAGGCCTCAGGACACAGCTCTCCTCCGTCACCTCTGCCCTTGAGGACACGATTTCTGAGAACAGAGAGGAACTGCAAATCCCGGGGTCTTCTGCGTGGACTGGTCACTAACTGCACCGAGGCCACTGGAGGTGCGATGGAGCACGGCCAACAGCGCCTTACCTGCCAGGGCCAGGAGGCCTCCGATGACTCTCAGGAAGACCAGCATCTGGGGTCCGCAGAGGGCAAAGAAGGACAGGACGAAGCAGATGAGCAGGATGATGAAGCCGCAGAAGAGCATGGCGGCGGCTGCCCGGCCCCACGCTGCAGGAGAGAAGAAACGGCAGTTCCAAGTCAGACCGGCCGAAGGCACAGACCAGACCTGACCACAGATCCTGCTCCTTCTGCTGACGGCATCTGCGCGGAAGGACAGGCTTTCTTTGGACAACACTTAAGCATCTCCATATTTCAAGGGAAGAATCGGCAATTCACAGACCTAGGTGTTAACACACTAATTTGCAATAACACCTTCTCTCTTCAGTTGTGGGGAAAATGTTTCTATCTCTGAAATGAAAGTTAAACTTCATTAAACTATTTCTCATTTAATAAACTTCCCATATAAACAGGTATATTTAAAAGGTTCACTCAAGTTCTGATATTATATAACCCTAATAAACAACATTTTTGTATTGAAAAATCCAAATAACAATCTCCTTAGGAAATGTTTCAAATACCTTCAAAAGGATCTCTGTGTCGTATTAATGTTTGGTTCCGTGCAAAAATAATCACTGAACACGTATACTTAATGCCTAAGCAGAGATGCGAAATAAAACAACTAAAGTAGCTGTGATTTTTATAACAAGTTCACCTCACCGACTTCTAGGTCATTTGACTGGTCAACCTGAACAAAGATCTGGGAGCACAGACAGAGCGAGGGCTTTGAGGGCAGCTGGGCCTCATTTATACGCTGCCTCTGCCACCAACCAGCCTCTGTCAATCGCGCATCTGTAACCAAGGCTAAAATCGCCTTATTTCGGGATTGTCGTGAGGATGAGAGCTCTCGTGTGAAAAGCCAGGCAGCTGTTCATTCTCCAGCCCTCGCGGTTCCCCAAGCTTCTCATGGATCTGCACCTCGAGTTTTCACTTCATTCTGCCTCCACGAGGCTCTGCACCCTCACGCAAAGATGGCTCTCACTGCCTGCTGCACGTTCTCTTCTCCCTGCGTCACAGACAGCCCTGAGCAAAGCCCGCCCCCACGGGCCCGCCACATCCTCTAGGTTTATGAGCGACGCGGGCATAACAGGTTATCCAGGAGAAGACATTTTTATGTCTCAGAAACACCCTGATTTCCCACAAATTACCCCGGGATGGGGCTGGGACGGTACCCGAGTGGGCCTAGTTTTATATTTATAATTTTCCTTACTTTCCTCCAAAGCTTCTGGCTCTTCCTCTGAGATCAATAAGAGATTTTAGGGGCAAGGTAAAGTAGATCATCTCAAAGTCCAGCCCATAGACCACTGAGTCTAAACCATCAGTGTCACTTATTAAAAATCCTGTGCCTCCCTGGAGACATGAACAGACATTTCTCCAAAGAAGATATATGGATGGCCAATAGACACATGAAAAGATGCTCATCATCGCTGATCATCAGGGAAATGCAAATCAAAACTACACTAAGATATCACCTTACACCCGTTAGAATGACAAAAATATCTAAAACTAATACTAACAAATGTTGGAGAGGTTGCGGAGAAAAAGGAACCCTCATACACTGCTGGTGGGAATGCAAACTGGTGCAGCCACTATGGAAAACAGTATGGAGATTCCTCAAAAAATTAAAAATAGAACTACCATACGATCCAGCCATCCCACTACTGGGTATTTATCCAAAGAGCTTGAAGTCAGCAATCCCCAAAGTCCTGTGCACCCCAATGTTTATTGCAGCACTGTTTACAATAGCCAAGACGTGGAAGCAACCTAAGTGCCCATCAACAGACGAATGGATAAAGAAGATGTGGTACATATATACAATGGAATACTACTCAGCTGCAAAACAGAACAAAATCATTCCATTTGCAATAACATGGATGGACCTTGAGGGAATTATGTTAAGTGAAATAAGCCAGCGAGAGAAGGATAATCTGTGTATGACTCCACTCCTATGAGGAATTTAAAATTATGGACTAAGAACAGTTTAGTGGATACCAGGGGAAAGGGGGGGTGAGGGGTGGGCACAAAGGGTGAAGGGGTGCACCTACAACACGACTGACAAACATTAATGTACAACTGAAATTTCACAAGATTGTAACCTATCAACTCAATAAAAAAAATTTTAAAAAATTTTAAAAAAGTAAAAAAAAAAATCCTGTGCCTCCCTCCAGACCCGCCGAACCAGAGCTCGAGAGGTGGTGCCCGGGAGTCTGCATTCCACTGGTGTTTCTTATACCCACAGCAAACTTCTGGAACTAAGAAAGATGATTAATCTCCTTATAAAACCAGACACAGCACTGCCAAAAAAGAGGACATAACTTTCAGTGTGTGACCCTCTGTCAATTATAACCTCATTTCTATAGATTTTTACCGCTACTGCCAATCACTAAATTCAGTTAAATCCAGTCGCTCAACTCAAATAAGCAGACACTGATTTTTCCTTTTGAGGTGAGTTCACAGGCTTGAAACCACGCAGTGAAAGGCCACATCTCTGTGTAAGCAGGCAGAGAAATGCAAACACGAAGAGAAATGGCACAGCAGGTGTGAATTTTCAATAAAAACAGGAAAAACATCCTAACGAGGAACATATTTCAAGGAGCAAACTTTGACAATCACAGACTAAGGTTTTAGAGGTAGAGCTAATAAACTGTGTGTGATGTTGCTGAGGAGTGAGATCAATAATTTTCCCTGTTTACTTGAGGAAGATTAACACCGAGTTAGATTGTTCCATTGCTCCTTCCTCTAACGTCACAGCTGAGGCATAATTTACACTTAGCTTCAGGTGCTTGGAAGGAATTAAAGAAAAGAAATAGTAACCAACCCCCAGTCTGAAGGCTGCAGGAGAGCACAGATACAAGCAGACTTCTCCTGCGCTGTGTTAAATCAATTCAGTTCGTGTCTTTCTTATTTAAAAGGCTGAGTCTAAAGAAAACCAAAATGGGAAATTAAGGGACACTTTGTCTTGAGAAACAGAACGTGTAAAACCTGCTCCTGCAGCACAGAAACACCCACTGAATCATTTCACTATCATTTAAGACAAATCTCGGCGTGGTGTGAAGATCCTGACTGACGAGTACGAGTCCAGCAGTCTGCCCTCCCATGCCAATGACTATTCTGTTGTCAGATGATGAAATGGGCTCCACCAGGTCTGAGCAGGGTCCTCCCAGCCCAATATTCTGCCCAGGGAGGGGACCAACGGGCATGTAGACACGACACGGCAATTCTCCATGAGTTTGTACCCTTAGAGCCTTTGGTCTCAGTGGACCCAGAATGAGCCTAATATTTACAAATTTACCCAACTCTTCTGGGAACTATTTATGTTTTTATATTATACCATGGTCTAAATTATACCATATTTACCAACCCCAAGGGAAAATGTCAATTTTTAAAACTTTATCCTAAAGCTACTTCTTCTGTGACTCCACAGATGGTCCTCAGTTCTTCAAAGGCAGACTGTCCACCTTTATTCTGAAGACAAGTCTGGCCTTCACCATTATTTGACACACAAAATTTTATTGCTTTTCCTGATTGTGTGTGTGTGAGAGAGAGAGAGAGGGGAGGATTCTCCTTGTCAATCATCATTCTCTGAACTGAGACCACGAAGCCTGCAGTCCTTCAGGTAAAAAGGTGCTATGTTTCTGGGTAGGAAGGTTTTCTGCTTTTTTTTCCCTAAGGGAAGATCAATTTGGTGCTACATGTATTCTGTTCTGTCCTAAGTTTATTTTCTAAGTACCACTTGGAGAAGTTTACATTATCAAAGAAACCAGCAGTATTAAAAATCCACTTTTAAATTAGATTCATTAAAGATCCACGTAGATAGGGGCTGGCCCCGTGGCCGAGTGGTTAAGTTCGCGCGCTCCGCAGCAGGCGGCCCAGTGTTTCGTTGGTTCGAATCCTGGGCGCGGACATGGCACTGCTCATCAGACCACGCTGAGGCAGCGTCTCACATGCCACAACTAGGAGAACCCACAACAAAGAATACACAACTATGTACCGGGGGGCTTTGGGGAGAAAAAGGAAAAAATAAAATCTTTAAAAAAAAAAAAAAAAAAAAAAAAAAAGATCCACGTAGATAAAGACAGCTTACCAAACTGTGTTCTCGCTTGCAACAATTCAACATTAAGTCAACAACATGGAAACCATTCAATGGTCACCAATGAAATTCTAAGTTTTTCCTGGGAAATAGTTTTCAGTTTTTTGCATGAGGAAGAATGACATATGAAAACACAATGTTACAAGGCAAGTGCATCTGAGAAAAGACCAGTAAGGTCAACCGACAAGAAAAGAGCCAAAAAAGTAACAATAAACGAGGACCTTGAATGCCAACCTGGAAACCGTAAATCAAACTGAGGCTTGTGAAAAGAAAAATAATAAACTTTTAAGAGAAGGAAAATACTACTAATATTTTTAATATTCTCGGTAATATTTTGGAGACTGTCACTAATTTTCCCCCCAAAGTTAGGATTTCTTTTAATGGATGTGCTGCATTCTTAAGTAATTTTACTCATGGACGCCAAACATTGACCAAAACAGTCAGTGGCCCGGCCCCTCACTCAGTGCCCTGCGGACAGCAGCCTGTCACCCAGCCAGAGTGGGTCCCCTTCCAGAACAGAGGATTCCGCTATTAACAACTCAAAGGCCCCACCTAGTGAATCTGATTGTGATTAGATTTCTTCATATTGTTTCTAGAGGGCTCCCGATGTCATACACAAGCAGAACTGAAAACTGGATAAAGCCATAGTTTAAAAAATAAAAAAGATCCTATTTACAAGTAAATATGAGCACGGGTGGATGACATATTCAGAAAGCCTACGGCACGGTCAGTGAGGAGGTCATCGCAGTAACAGAGGCCCGTGCCTCCGAAACAGAAGGGCTCAGGAGTCACCTGGTACCCTGATAAAATGCAGATTCCAGTCGGACAGGTGGGGCCTGAGACGCAGACGACTCTGATGCCGCTGGTCTGCGAGACCTGTGTAGCGAGAATCCAGAGTACAGCCCATAACAGGCCTCCCAAAAATCTACCCAGAAGAAGCGATTTTGCAGGCGCTTCGGGGGGGTCACGCGGGCGAGCACTCCAGGTTGGGGGAGTCCTTTGTGCTCGGCATTGCTCCTGAAACGAGCTGACGAGAACTACTTACCACCGTGTTCTACAGAACTATGATATCAACCCTTCATGGCCTCTTCTAAAGTCTGAGTGGGAAACCGCCCTACGCGGGAAGATGTGAAACCAGGGGTTGTGGCCTGAATTCAGACAAGATAACTCCAGGGAATTCAGAAGCTACCCGTAAACGTTGGAAAGTCTGTCCAGTAGGAGGCTGGACAGTGGAATTTACGGGGACGCACTTTCAGCTCTGTGGGTAGAAGAGACGACCTTTTACACAAACGGCACTGTCGGGAGAAC
This sequence comes from Equus przewalskii, assembly GCF_037783145.1. NCBI lineage: Eukaryota > Metazoa > Chordata > Mammalia > Perissodactyla > Equidae > Equus > Equus przewalskii. The sequence continues at coordinate 82,848,006 of NC_091839.1, forward strand.
CCAACGAAGTGGCCCAACAAAGAGAAGCAGCTCAGAGGAGCTGGGCGTGCTGATGAGCAGCTCTGGTGAAAGCTGGCAGAGGTAGGGCCCTCCCCTCCCTGATTCTAATGGTCTGGGAGTCTGGCCCCCTTTGCATGGAGAAGACAGGTCAGGTCCCGAAAAGGGCTGAGGCGCTCGGTGGTTGCTGCCACGAGCAGCAACCAGGGAGTGGACCGAGCTGGACCACCAGGGCATAGAATTCTAGGTTCTATAAATCAAAATATGCATATTTTTTAATTACGAAAATAAATCGACAGTAGCCAACTTTTTATTTTGCTATGTAAGGACGTGAACACATGCCCCCACAGAGTAATCTATCTACGGATGCCTTTTCATAAAATAAGAACATTTCAATACCTCACCCAGCCCCCAACAAAAAACCCCAAGAGCTTAATCTCAAAATGAAGTCCTTTAAGTTAACTTTAGCATCGCTTAAACCTGCTAACTTCGTACTTATTTTTCTCATTATCTGTTCACTTACGATCCACAGGGCTAAGTGACCTAAACATACTTCATGTAATACTCTGATTCTTTGACTTATCAAAGGCCAATTTCACATAAAAAACATTGGCCCCATTCTGTGGATTCAAAGGGTGTCTTTGGTAAGAATGAGGCTCTGAGCTCCCCAGTGGGATCCCAGGCAAGCTCTGGAACGCGGCCACACTGGCTGTCATTCTTGTGCAGAAACTCGTCTCCACCAGCCTCCACCCGGACAGGCTGGAGCCTGCTCAGATCTGAAATCTACGCGGCTGATGCTTAGAATATCCTCCTGATGTACTTTCTTAAAACTGGAAACAAGCTGCTGGCAGTGCAGAAACAGCATGCGTGAACATGCATTCAAATTTAACTTTGCATTTTATTTACATGTGAAATTTGAATGACCATTTCAATGTTTAAATCTAGATTTTCTTTTCCTGTTTTGAGAAGTATACATCACGATTTTTTAAAAATTCAAAAAGTATCTGTTAAGCTGGGTATTTATTTAGCTGTTAGCTATCACGTAAAATAACATATTCCGTGTATAAGTTGGTTCATTTATGAGGAAAAATGATGAGACATAGTAACCTGAAATTCTTTAAAAAAAAACGTTAATAACAGTGCAAAAAATACTATTCTTCTCTTTACATAATTCTAAGGAATTACTGACCTTTACAGAAAACTTCCATATTATTTAGTATTATTGCCAGTATTTGGCACAGTAGGAATAATCTGCATCTTTAATACCAAATAAACATACTGGTGTTACGAATATCAACTAACAAAAGAGAGGGTCAAGAGCTTCGTAATAAAAAGTAAGTTTTCTTAATGGTTACAATGGTAAATCACAATGTTTATATTCTAGACATATCAAGAAGTTTTAAAAAGTGCATGTACACACTCAGTTCTCTCTATTGAGACATCATTTTAATCAGAGCCATCAAATACCCCTTGTTGTGCCTGCACATACGTGGGCGTGTGTGTAAACTGCTTGTGCCTTTCAGATAAAGTATGAGGCCTGTAAACACTGATTTCGGCAAGGCCTTTCTGGGGCTCTGAAGCTCTCTGGAGCCCAGAGATGCCTAGATAATGGCCTGCAGTGTAGGAATTCACACTTCCACACTGGGTTGAGCTCGCCAACGGTCCGTAGTGGAGACAGAGCAGAAATGTAGGGACACCCACCTCATCTCTGACACCAAGGGCCTGAGTGGCCTCTCCTGTGGGTTCCCACCTCTTTTCTTCTCCCCAGGGCCACTGGCAACGGACGATCCTGGATTCATGATTCGACCCTAGGTCTTGAGCAAAAGCCACATCTAACACATGATTGGCACTTAATTGTCTTTGCAAAGGTCACAGGAATAACTCAATTGGGATGTTAAGGCCACGGCTGTTTATGAAGAGCGGTCTTGCTGCGTCACAAAGCTAGTGATAGATTTTTCAAGACTCCCTTCCTTGGAAAACGGAACTTTTCAAAAGGCCGATTTCTACATAAAATTAAAACATAAACTATACACAGGATCAGTGTTTTCTTTACAATTAAAAAAATTAATGCTTTAGACTTCTATCTAATTAAAAAACTAAAGTGAGAAACACAATGTGCTTGCTCTCTTGCATGTTCAAAGCATGGTGTCAGTCTGAGTTGGAAGAGCCACGCCCTAGGCAGGTGAGCTCATCCTGCAAGTCAAGAAAAATAAAACCTGCATTGTGTGTGTTTCACAAGCGGGCTGCCGTCCCAGCCCAGCCCTGCAGGCCAGATCCCGTCCAGCCGCACGGGCGGCTCTGCCAGCACCTCTCCCGCCCAAGCTAACCGCCCACTTCACAGGCAGGACTGCTGAGCGTTCTTTGGGTCTGTGTTGGTCTTTGGAGTGAGGCATGATGATCAAAGTCTGTTGAAAAACACACCTGTCCGAGCAGACCTAAGTCCCTACAGGAGACTGAGCTCGAATGCATCTTAACTAGAAGGTACGGATATAGTATTTCAAAGAAATCGATTCCCTTTAAAAACTAAAAGACTTGGGATAATACAGACCCTTGCAGGCCAGCTGTTTGTGTTTTAAGAGGAAAAGCACAGACCTTCAGGAAAGCAGGAATTCCGTTCAGTCTTTACATTTTCTTACCCGCTAACGAGGACCATGCCTCCTTTGGGGGAGAGTTCACCGTGGGAACTTCCAAACAATTCCACCCTAGATAAGACACAGCAGGAGCCCAGACACACCGCCCCAGAAATAAACAGAGTCTGGTTGGAAGCCCAGGGCCACTTGGGGGAGGGGAGGAGTCGAGCCGGCGGTGCCAGCAGGGAGCGAGGAGAGGCGGGCGGCCTGCCCAGTTTAGACCGGCTCAGCTCGGTTGGCAAGGCCCCACTCTGTCGTACTGGGCTTTAAGCCCCTGATCAGGTCCGGCTTGGACCCCCTCTCCCGCGCGGCGCACGAGGCGGGAGAAACAGCCCAGCCGCGCGCCTCGCGGGGGCAGCGTGGCCCCCGCAGGACCCGCCCCGCCCCAGTGCCGGCTACCGACCGTCAGGGTCCCCCCGCTGGGAAATACTACTCCACCGCAAAATGCTACACCTGTCAACTCCGCTTCACCTGCTGGTGTAGACGATGTGCTTGCCGTTTAGATTTCAAATCAGATTAAAACAAAGTTTTCCAAACTGCAAGGCGGGCGTAGGCCAAAGGACGCCGGAGACAAAAGGTGACAAGGACGAGCTGCGGCTGGAGGTCCGCGGCACCCCTGGGGTCGGAGCTGCTCGGACCGCCACGGAAAGGGCTTCTCCAGGGGAAGAAGAGCTCCCCCCCCCCCCCCGCCACCCCGGTTCAGGTTAAAGGAACAGGACGCCGACTTAGGGGAGGCGCGCGTCTTAACACTTGTATTTGAATCCTAAGAACCGAGGAGGAGGCGGCGGAATGGGAAGAAATCCCAGGTCTCCAAGAAAATATACTTTGTGCATTATGTTTACTCCTAAACCCTTGTCCAGGGCTGAAACCGTCTTTCGCACGTACCCGCCAGACCCTCGGACAGAACAGCGCGGACGCCGCCGCCGTCTTCCTGTGCCGAGCCTGCCTGAGCACCCGGAGCTGCTACCGCTTTCTCGTCCTGCGGTCCGGTGCGGGAGCCCAAGCTCCGGACAGACTTTTTTGAATCACCCATCACCCCGACACTGTTCAGCCCCTCACACCGGCCGGCTTCCAAACGCCGCACGCTCCCAGGCCGGCGCACGCCCGACCGCAGCCCGGTGGCCTTCCCGGAGGCGGCGGCACTCACCGTACTCCATGAGGCTCTCGCAGCCCTGCCCGGGGGACCCAGAGCCGCCGCCCTCCTCCCAGCATCGCCACCACAGCGAGGACGTCTGTATGTGGGTGCTCGACTGCAGCCAGCCGCGGCCGGCCAGCGCGATGATGTCGAAGACGATGGCGCTGAGCAGCAGCAGGGGCAGGATCCACCTGCAGCGCTCGCAGGCCAGGCCGCAGCGCAGCATCTCGGCGCGGGGCTCGGAGGGGAGCGGGACGCGGAGAGGGGCGAGCAGGAGAGGAGCGGGGCGCGGGCTCGGAACCGAGAGGGGCTCCCGGAGGCGAGGAGACGGGCGCGGAGGAGAGTGGGGCGCACGGAGAGGGGCGCGGAGGAGAGTGGGGCGTGAGCGCAGCCGGCGCCACAAATGGGGAGGCGGCGGGGAGGCGGCGCCCGGAGGCCCCACCTCAAGTCGGTGACTCAGCGGCCGGGCGGGGCCAGGCGGGCCGGGCTCCGGTCGCTCGGGGCGGGGCGGGACTACCCCGCCCAGAGCGGACGACGGGGTGGGGCCCGGCCGGGGGCTGGGGGGCCTGGGGAGCCAGGGGATCTGGGGGCCGAGGGGGAGTCAGGGGTGGCGGGCGGGGAAATAGGGGGTCGGAGGGCTGAGTGGGCCATGGGGGGCCAGAGGGGTCGGGGAGACACGGGGAGGGGAGGAGACAGGACGGCGCGGTGGGGAGCCAAGTGCCCAGGGCTCTGGCCGCAGCCTCGCGCCCCCGCAGCCCCCTTTCCCTCCCCTTTGACCCTCGCACTCCGAAAGCTTTTCTTCTCGGCGCGTCCACGCGCGCAGAGTTTAATCCGCGCCCGCCCCTGGCGTCGGACAAGGGTCTGATTGGCGACAACGCCATGTTGAGGTCTCGAGCAGCTTGAGGTGGGCGTTCCAATTGGAGCCCGGCGGACGCCGCCCGGGGACTGACCGCGCCAAACCCGGGAGCCGGCAGGCGTGGGGGGTGGAGGGGCCCGCTGCACCTCTGCCCGCGGCCCCGCCCTGTGCCCGCCCTCGGCCGCGGGGGCGAGGTGGGTTCCTGTCTGCGCCCCAGTGTCCGGCGTGTGTCGGGACGTGGGGAGCGCGGTCGACACTGTGGGCGTGGACACCGCGCGCTGGACAAAGGCTCACTTCCTCCGCTTCCGGATGAGTCCATCCCCACCACAAATCTCCACTCTGCGTAGACCCCACTCGATCCACTCTTTTCGTGGACTCTTTTGAGGTTTCTCCAAATAAGAGCCGTGTGCCAGCATGCACCCGCGCCCAGAACCCCGCCTGCAGGCCCGGCCCCGCTTCCGGTGCCCGGGTGACCGCGCAGGTGGGCGGTGACTGCGCAGGTGCTGGCGGGGGGCGCCAGGGAGGAACCAGCTCTCGGGTCCACACCTCCGGAGCCTCCGGCAGATCCCACGAGGGTCACACCTTTCCTTACACCTCCAAAGGTTTCTTCTGGATCTCTTACTTCTTCCACTAATTTAGCACGAAAGAAACGGGAAGCACGCAGCGGCACGCACAGGCCAGCCTTCTCTATTTCGCGCTCTCGAGGGAAAGAGGAAAGGACTCTGCCTTGTGTCTCCGGCAAGTTTTGAGGACGAATAAGATAAAAGTACTGAGAAAGTTAGTATCTGGAACCACGTGAACTCATTCTACATGAACCACGTTCGGGTATTTTCGTCAGAGGCAAACACCTTCACGTTGCAAGAATACACAGGGGTGCCCGCCGAGTTCACCGCCTGCGGCACAGACTGCGAAGAAAATGCGCCCTCAGCTGGTCAAAGCAATGAAAATACGTGTTTAATTAGCTGAGATAACATATTTGTGAGAAAAAAAAACCCCACATTCTTACAGACCAAATAGAGTGCTGATCATAAGTGTTTTCAGACAAAATGAGCGCTTCACGGGTGTTCTCATATCTCTGCATAATTTTGGACTAGATATAATTTCTCGTTCCAGTGGGTTTGAGGAAAAGGGCTCATTGATGCTGAGGTGAAGGCAGAGAAAGGGCTCCGAATTTCTGGAAGAGACTCCAGCGCCCTGGTTGGGGTCCAGCGATGCCCACCCACGCAGGAGCCGCAGGCTGTGGAACCAGACGCCCGGCGCAGATGCTTCCTCACGCCGGCTGTGCGACACTGGGCCGCCCAACTTCGTGCCTCAGTTTCCTCACCCCATGGTGTTGTAATGACTATTAACAGAGCTGGGATGCTGCCTGCAGAGCGAGCCACAACGTGGGGGTTGAGGACGACGACGACGACGATTTTCACGCAGGTTTTCCACTTTAATAAGATTGGAAAGGGGCCCTTTCACGTTTGCAAGGGGCTAGTTCCATAGATGGGTATCAGCGTAAATCGTTGTTATCTTGGACACGCGCAGCTCGTCCAGCCTGGTCCTGAAATGAGGGTTATGGGGAGCAGACAGTTCCCCCTGCTGGGAAACGGAGGGATTGCAGGGCCCTTGGCAATGTGGATTGTACCTGAAAAGTTTTTATGTTTATGAATTTGGGGGGTTTATGGTTATAAAAGCAATGAATATTACAAACAAAAATACATAAATATATAATTTAATGATGAAAATTTGTAGTTACTTTGCTCTCCCATCTAGAGAAGGTCTAGTCACAACTGTGGTACCAGCTACCTGACATTTGCGGGGAGTTCACCTCGAGCTGTCAGTGTGTCACGTCCATCTGATGAGGTGTGTGCCGCTGTCACCTCACTTGAACGAGAGAGGGAGCCTGCACATCACGGAGACCCTGGGGATGTGAGAGGGTTAGCGGGGCCCTGAAATAAGCTGTAGGCTTATGTCAGGCGGTTCTGGAGAGGGCTCGAGGAAGTGGGTGCTGGCGCTGAGTCATGTTGCATCAGGAAAGGCCACATCTTGTCTTGTGGTTGTGGTGTTTGTCTTCTCTGGGCTCAGCTACGGCTGTTCAGTGGTCTTGGTTTTGTCTCGCTCTGCCGTGATTACAGGTGGCTTGTCTGATGTGGATATTTGGTGGAACCCATTGTCTCAGCATCAGATCATCATGGCCTGGCGCCTGGTTGCCAGGCCAACCACCAGCTGTCAGGGATTTTTTTCCTTCTCTTAGGTTCTCCTTGAATCTCTCCATCCATCCTCCCCTTTATCCGTCTGGGGCTGGTCTTCCTCTGCCCTCTCACCCAGTGTTGGCATCCCCGGGGTTCTTTCCATGAACGATTCTTCTAGCCATTCTATACCTTTTCTTTCTGTTATGTCATCCTCTTTCATGATTTCAATCCATGCTATACCCTTGTGACTTGCTAATATGTACCTTTAGCCCATACTTTTCTATGCTTCAGAATGTTCTAGTCAACTTCCAGCACTTGGCACCACCTGGCTTCTCCCCCAAACACTTTGACCTCAGCCACTGCAGAATTCAAACTGCCTTCTTTTCTCCTGAACCATTGTCTTCTTTCTGCAGCCTCAGTCACACCTCCATCATCTCTGTCACCGAAATTAAAACTCCTCCGAGGTCGTCCTTAACACTTTCATGTCCAGTCTAAGCCCCGTAGCTGGAAGTTGTGCCCCCTGCTTTACCTCCCGTCTGTTCCTTCAGCACAGACTCTACCTCGCCCTGCCGCCCCGCCTGGCGCCGCTGCCACAGCTGCCTCCTGACTGCCCTCCCGTCTCCAGTTCTAGACGCTCCCTCCTGCAGAGATGCTGAAATGGTCCAGCCGCATGGGACCTGACCCTGGCAGTCTCCCTCACGCCCCCTCGCTGACCCTCCCCACCTCTGAGATCGAGCGGAGACCCCTAAAGCGACACACAGGTCCGCCCATGTGCTGCCCATCAGCTTCTCCAGTCCCATCCACCACCTCCACCCACCTCACACCGCTCAGCTGTCTCTTCTCTCTCACAGCACCTTTCCTAATGCAGGAGTGAGGTGACCGTTTGGTGACCACGTGGACGAATGAACGGCTGTCACAGCCACCTGTAGACCCGGCCTGTCTGTGCCTCAGTGTGCTCGTCTACTGTTGAAGTGGCTGGAAAATGGACTGTAAGAAAACTTATAGCTCTGAAATGCTATGAAAAAATAAAGGAAAACATTCTCAGAATCAAAATTGAAAAAATACGTACTTATTCAGAACAGCAGGTGGCTGTAGAACGTCGCTTTTCAGCGTAGCATTTGAAGACAAAATGGACCAAATCCCCGGGGAACACCAGCAGTCACAGAGTGTGATTTCCTAACGCTTCCGTGCTTAGTTGACAACACTGCGTCCGCCCTCTGGGTGCTTGGGGTTTGGGGAGGGTCCTGCGACGGAGTGATGGATGCTGACCCCGGGTCAGCGTGCCCAGGCGGCGGGGGCAGAGAGGAGGGTGGCCCTCGCCCTGGAACAGTCAGCACGATTACTCAGAGTGGGAGACAGGCTGTGTACAGCCCATCTGTGACCCAGCTCTAACCAAACCCCAGCTCTAACACCTCCTGGGACCACGGTGGCAACATCCCAGCAGGGACTCGGTGACAGCCTTTCCGTGGAGGGAGCAACAGACACTTGTTTAAAGTTGCTCTTCCGAGGACTCCACCAAGTCACATCACAAATAATGTCTCCACATTCTGACAACCGACTGAGGGTTAGAGGCTGCTGTGCCCATCTTACAGAAGAAGAAACCTGAGACTGAGCGGTTAGGGGGAAGGTTAGAAGGAAGGGCTCCAAACTCCCGTCTGCTTGCTGCAGTGTCCATGCTCGGTCCACTCCGCCAGCCTGCTGCCGTGACCCCTGAGTGGAGCACGGCATTGGAACACACAAGCGCACGGAGTTGAGGAGGGCCCATGTAGACCTGTGCTACGCCTAGAGAATGGCCGCATCTCAGCATCAGTTCCAAGTCACCCGGTGATGGGAGAATGAAGTACTGAGCTCGAATAACGTCATCTGGACCCGAAAGTTTAATAAGAAGCAACACAGGCTGCATTCACTGAGCGCTTCACGGTGTGTGGCACTATTGTTGGGACACGGTGTGTATCACTGTCTTTATTCTCAGGGCAACCCTCTGGGGTTGGTGCAGTTATTACATCCACTTGCAGATGGGGCCCTGAGACACAGAGAGTGTAAACCACTTGTCCACGGTCACACAGCGGGTTGCTGTCAGAGCCAGAACAAAGCCTAGACCCAGCTTCTTGGTCTGAGGCCTCGGCGCCCGACCACTGTGCAAATGACGACAATGATAGCGATCACCCTCACACAGCCCTTCTCCAAGCCAGGCGTGTCTGAGCATGCAGGAGTTCTTCCTGCCCTCACGGCACCACGAGCAATGTGCAGCCGTGGCTTCTGCACTTCAGATGAGGAAACTGAGGCACAGAGAAGCTGAGTGCCTGTTCCCAGATGACACAGGTGGTGAGTGGCAGAGCTCCCCTGTCCTGCACAGGTCTCCCCGTCGTCCACAAACTGACCTCAGACACCTCCCAGGAAGGTCTGCACCCCTGCACATTCCCGCAGCATCCTCGTCACCTGCCAGGCCCCGTCTCTCTTGATTTCAGGAAATGTAACTGCCAAACAATGAATTGGATTGCCATACAGATGGAGATGAGAAGAGAATGTGCTTAAATATACGATGTTCTGCACCGTTTAGCACCTCTGTTGAGGAGGAACAGTCGTCCCCACGCTCGGGGAGCCTGCACGGGGCGGTGTCCCTGTTGTGTGGGGGCTCCCTCATGGCTGCTCCATCAGAGAACAGGACAGCTGCTGGCCCTGAGTCTCACAGGATGTCAGTGCAGCATGACGACGTCTTCAAGTCCACCTGACAAGCTTTCAGGTCCATTCTTCTGGAGATGCACCCGGCAGAAGGGGACAGTTCTTATCCACGAGTGTCTCGTTGTCACCATTTCCACTCCTCAGACTCAAAGGAAGATACCTCTTCTCTAAGTGAAGCAAAATCCCCAAGTGTTTTTCTCCTTCTAGTGTCCTGTACGTACACGTATGCACACAGCATATGAAATAAAAATGCTTTGCTTTAGTAAAACGGTGATAAATTTCTGGTTTGGGAAGTTTAATCAATTTATGAATGCATCATTTATTAAATTTATAGAAATATTTATCTCATATGATCTTGGCATATAGTTAGAGAATACTAGTGGGCTTAAGAAAAATAAAAATCATTGAAATCTCAAATGTAAAACAAATTCATTATGGATTTTTTTGGTGTTTACAAACCACCATATGAGTTATAAAATACTTTATAATCAATGCAGTAATTTGTGGTTTAATTATGGTTGTTTTATCTCAGGACCACTTTTTTACTTTTCAAATGATTTAAAGCAGCGTTTCTTTTAAAACAGCTGTGAGTTGATCCAGCAGCCGTCTGTTGGCTTTGTGGCTGCCAGGAAGGAATACAGCCCCACCTCCATCTCCTTTGCACTGACAATTTAAAGCGGGGGACAGCTCGCGCGGGAACACGCGGGAAGCAAGCGACATTAAAAGCCTTTACGACTAAGTGCGCAGTGGAGACGTCTGTGTGGACGCCCAGGAAGGAGAAGCGTGCGGCAGGCTGAGTGTTGGTTTCCTGTTGCCGTATTCCAAGTTACCACACACTTAGCGAGCTAAGACAGCACCCACTGTCGGCTCACAGACCTGTCGCCCCCAAGTCCAGGCAGGCTCAGGCTGCGCTTCAGACCGTTCTCCACTTAGGGTCTCCGAGTGGAGAAAGGGGGTGTCGGCCTGGTCAGACTGGGCTCCCCTGGAGTTCCCAGGAGGCCCCGCTTCCAGGCTCACTCCCGTGGTCAGGAGAAGCTGGTTCTTTGTGGTGGTGCAGCTGAGGTCCCCCTTCCCTGCTGGCACAGTGGCCCTCGCTCCTCCCTGGCCTCCATCCTCAGAGCCAGCAGTCGCACACTCAGACCCCCTCACACTGAACGCCTCTGCCCCCTCTGCTGCCAGCCGCAGAAACTCTCTGCCGTGATGGGCTGTGCGTGGAGCTGGACTTGGCATAGAGCATACGGGGCTGAGCTCAGAGTCAGGGGGAATGGTCCACAATGAGCCTCTGGCGAGGATGGAGATGTGCAGGAGTGACGAACAGCCTCTTGAGTGGGAGGGTCACCTTGGCTGCTATAGCTGCAGGTAGAGAATGTCCTTCAGCCGTCGAGGTCCACAGGTTGTTCTGGCGGATAATGGCAACCTGCCGTGAGCCCCTTCATCAAAATGCCTGCACATGCATCGAGTTTATGAATGCAGGAAAAAGCCACAGGAGTAGGCCTGCTGTAACCTCGCCAGACAAGACTCGCGTGCTTTACAGCCACTCGTCGCCCAAGGATGGGGACACATCCTGAGACGTGTCATTAGGCCATGTCGTCGTTGTGCAAATATCACAGAGTGTCCTTAAACAAACCTAGATGGTACAGCCTGCCACACACCTGGGCTCTACAGGACTCATCTTATGGGACCACTGTCCTGACTGACAAGTCGCTATGCAGCGCGTGACTGTCATGAAATCCAAACTCCCTCCTGAGCCCTAAAGGCCTGGCTAATCGTCCCAGCCCCACCTGGTGCCACATGCCTCCACCAGGCTCCTCCTGGCCTCCTCCCTGTCCTCCAACACCCAGGCCCTTGGCAGTCCCGAAGCCTCTGCCGTCACTGCTCCCTCTGCCAGGAGCACTCCTCCCTGAGCTCTGCTCATGCCCAGCACTCTCTCCTCCCTCAGCCTTCAGCACATTCTCCATTTTGATGAGACCGGGAGGTGTCAGGGCCCCCCACTCAGTCACTCTAACACATCACCTGTTCATTTCATTTAATGTCATCTGTGCATCGAGGGTCCCCAACCACGCTCAGACTCAGTGATGCGCTACAGGGAATCACAGGGCTCCAGTCGTTATCTTCATGGTAGTGGTTCATTGCAGTGAAAGAATGCAGATCAAAACCAGCAAAGAGAAGAGCTGCGTGGGTACCAGGAGCCACAGGGAGACGCCCTGCATTCTGCCAGCAATGCTGTGTGACAACACGTGTGACGTACTGCCAAGCAGTGATGTGCACTGAGTCTCAGTGCCCAGAGGTTTTACTGTGGATCAGGCCCATGGGCATGCAGTGCCCGTCACTGACCTGACTGCTCAGTTTACAGCCCCCCTGTCCCCAGTGGTCAGGCTGACACAGCAGGGCCCAGGGCCTCTGAGATCTGAAGCACCCACTCCAGGCGGGACAGTCCCAGGCTCAGAGGTTATCTCCCAGGAGCTGGTCCAGGGCCAGCCCCCCAAAGACAGGCCTTTCTCTGGAACCTGCAGGGTGTGAACAGCCTGAGCCTGCTAAGCCAGCCCTTCAGTGCACAGCTGCAATGTCTTGTTTGTTGTTCACTGTTGTTGACTGAGCATCTCCCCCCGGAAGACGGTTCCGTGAAAGCAGAGGAGCATATCTGTGTCCTCCAGGGCAGCACACTCGGAAATCACCCAGTGCCTGGCACAGGCAGACACTCAGAAGATGTTTGCTGAAGGAGGAAATAAATGAATCAGTAAATGGCACATGTGAATAAGAATTTACAGTAAGTGACTCTTACCTTGGCTTCTTACAGGAATTTTGTCACACTATTCACCTCAAGTGCCTGGAAGAAAGTTATAAGACATAACATTTTCACAGAGAAAAAGTCTTCTAAAGTTATGTCTTTATTAGCATAAAATTCCAAGCATTCCTGCAAGAAATTTTTTAATTTCATAATTATTTGGCCTGGCATGAAAATCCTATCTAAATATGCCAGAAGTTTGAAAAATAATTTTGGCTTTGTAATGAATCTTGCTTTGTCACAGAGCCTGCCTTCCTCGAGTTATAGGAATAATCCTCCTACAATGTTTTCTGAGGCATTTACAGATTCCTTAACTCCCATCTCAGGGGCGTCTTAGTCTTTCGAACTTCCTGAGGTGGAAATACCTATTTATCTAATATCAATAATGAAACAAGTTTCCAACACGGAACATTTCTCCTTTGGGGGGTGCTGGGCTCTGCCCACTAATTGTAAATGCAGGACAACTCACAAACACAGAACACACAAAAATGAGTTAAAATCTCTGTTTCTGATTCTCTCATTAAAAAATGCTGCTAAGAAGTCGTGATTATTCATGGTTCAGGCACAAATTGTAAAGTGAACTGGTCACACACGGTGGAACCATTTGTTTCCTGGACTAGAGATTTCCTGAAGCCAAGATGACTCTGGGGAGCGCTACACTGAAGAGCTGGGAGCGTCTTCAGCAATCAGGCACAGCAGAAAGTGAGTTATCTGAGAGATGATGCTCATAGCAGGACTGAGGAAACCCAGATAAATGGTGTCCCCTGCATTCACTTTGTGGGAATCTGTGGGTTTTTGTTTGTCTGTTTTTTGTGAGGAAGACTGGCCCTGAGCTAACACCCGTGCCCATCTTCCTCTATTTTATATGTGGGATGCTGCCACAGCATGGCTTGGCAAGCGGTGCTAGGTCTGTGCCCGGGATCCAAACCTGTGAACCCTGGGCCGCTGCAGCACAGTGAGTGAACTTAACCACTGTGCCACCGGGCCAGCCCTCTGTGGGAACCTGTGTTTTGAGATAAAAGAGATTGTTAGAAGAAAAGAGATTGAGATGTGAGGATGTGTACAAGCTCTATAGATTTGCATAATCGGGATAGTAATAAATCCTGCTGTGGACAATGAATTTTAGCCCCAGCTAAAGCCATAGTCTTTGGTAGGTGAGGGTCCCTTGCTTGGAAAATCATTGCTCTGCCCTGAGAAGTCAAGCACTGATGCGGCTGACTGCGCTAAGCCTGGACTCTGGCAATGTAGGATTCACCTGGCTGCTTATGAAGGTCACACCTGTCCCGGCCCCACCTCGAGAGGGTGCCTCTGCAGTAAGGTAGGCTGTGTACAGTTCATCCTCCAGGTGCCAGCAGGAAAGGTCCTGACAAACCAGGCCATGTGGTCATCAACAGCAGGGCTGGGTGTATACATACGCACAAGGACCCCGAGTGGTTCTTGTGAGGGGGGTGTGGGAATCCCCCTGAGGGAATCCCCTCTGTCCCCCGGGCCTGCAGCACCTGTAGGGAGACTCTCTGCCTGGAGGGAACCACCTGTGTGTGCAAGGAAGGCCTTCGGATGGCGTGACCAGGCCCTCTGCCAGGACTGAAAGGGTCCAGGACACGGGACTTGCAGTGCTAAACCAAGTTCTGGGCAAACAGGACGAGTTGGTCACTCTGTCAGGGGAACCAGGCACAGTAGCCTTTCCAGAGACTTAGGAATGGGAGACGTCAACAGGAGGAAAAGTGGGAAAGAGAACTGGGAACTCTCGCGGGAGTGCAATATTGCCTCCACCCAAAGGCATGAAGGCCCATGAGAAACCCTTCCCATCTGAGTGTGTGCATTGATTTCTGGGGCTGCCGTGACAAAGTACCACAAACTGGTGGCTTAAACTAACAGAAGTTTATTTTCTCACAGTCCTGGAGGCTAAAAGTCTGAAATCAAGGTGTTGGCAGGGCCATCAGAAGGCTCCAGGGAAGAGTTCCTCTTCGCCTCTTCCTGGCTACTGGCGGCTCCTGGCAATCCTTGACTTTGCTTGGCTTGTAGCTGCTTCACTGATCTCTGCACCCATGCCCCCTGACCTTCTTCCCTGGGCTGTGGGGAGTGTGTATGTCTCCAAACTTCCCTCTCCTTTCTCTTACAAAGACACCAGTCGTCAGATTTAGGGCCCACCAAAATCCAGTATGACCTCTTCTCAACTAACCACATCTGCAGTGACTCTGTTTCCAACTAACTCACATTCTGAAGTTGCCAGTGGATGCGAATTGGGGACGGGGTCACTATTCAACCCAGCACAGCATATAAACTACATTAATGGAAAAAGAACCATTTTAAAAGATGGTTCCTACAGCCCCCTTTGTCTGGAGATCCCACCACGTGGTGTTCCTACTCAAAGAGGTTCACTCGCCTGCCCCGTGGTCCGGGTTTAGCATCTCCATCCCACACGTGCAAAGCCCTGAAAAGCCCAGGATGGCTCCCCATACAAAGATGTGGCAACTGGGTGACAGTGTCACTGCGATCGATGTTGAATCTCGTTTCGTGGCAACACCCAGCCCGCGCAGGTCCTCAAACAGGGACTGAGAAGAGTGTGCTGAACGAGAAACAACTGGGCCATGTTGTATATGTTTCGGAGTTTGAGAGGGAAAAATGGAATGGAACTGACATTTATTAAGCATTCGACTCTGGCAAGTCCTTCCCCTGCCTTATTTCATTTAGTCTTCACGGGAGCTGTGTGGAAAGCACTACCAGGCCAGCCTCCCACTGGTCTCTCTTCTCGGGGTTTTCTTAATAGAAAGGGGCCCCAGTTCTCATGAACTTGCTTATTCCCAAGACCTCCTCAGAGGTCAGAGGGCTTGGTTACTAATGCCTTGTCTCACTTAGAAGGGCTAAGCTTAGTAAGACACAGGAATTAAGGTATTGGACGGGCTTGCTTCCCTAAGCAGTAACAGAGCCATCTTCCATTCCTTATTCAAAACTCTGCACTCTTGCTGCAGGCCTCAGCGAGTGCCCTTCTCCTCTCAAGCTGGGTCGGCAGGGGTCTGGGAAGGAGTCCCACCCCCTCCCCCTGCTCTCCCCTCCTCAACGCCCCGAGGGAGCTGATTGTAACTGCGCTCTAAGACCTCTCCCACGCAGCTGGACCCCAAAGCCCTCACTGCCCAATACAGAGCAAAGCGAAGGCAGCTAGGTGCGAGGAGTCGTGTCTGGGGAGGCAGGAACGAGTCTCTCCCTAATAGCAGTCCCTCGTGGGCAAGGCAGCAGGGATGGGCTGGGGGCAAAACCAGACCACTGTGAGGATCCGGAGAGAAGGCCCAGCCTGGAGTCTGGGACTCGGCCCAAATCCTCTAAGAGCCCCGCCCAGCTCCTCCATGAGCCCCGCCCAGCCCCTCAGAGAGTCCCGCCCAGCTCCTCAAGACGTCCTCAGCTAGGCAGGCTCCAGGTTGGTGGCGGCTCTGGGCTGCTGCAGACTGCAGATCAGGGATTTCCTGTCTCTGTCCCCAGGGCCAGGACAGCAGCAGGCACCCCTGAAGTAGAGCATTAATTATCTCCACAGCACCGTGTCTTCGCAGAACGTTGCACTTGGCAAAGCTTCCTAAATGACGTGCTGTATGCTTTCTTTCAGCCTTTCCAACAGTTTATCTGTATTTTATCCAACATTGCAAAAGACACTTTCTTTAATGTACGGAATGAAAATGTTCACTAAATCACAGTGGACTTAGCATCTTATAAGGACGTTACAGTAGCTCATTCTAACATAACTTTATGTGGCTCACAGGAAAAACAGATCAAGTGTGAGGAACTTCTAATCATTTTTTTCTGTGTAGGAGCTAAGGCATGGTTTTCAGAATTGAATTTGTAAAGGGTTGTGTTAAGATAGTTTCAAACATACCTAAGAAACAGACGTGTCCTTCATAGGCCTTTTCTGTTTTTTATGTGTCACAATAACTTTCCTGTGCAAAATATATCTGAAGGCAGGACAGCGGCACACCAGTGAATTTTTACAAACTTTGGGTCTCAAGGGTAGTGAATATTTGAGAGATGACACTAATAGAGCTGCCTGAGGTGAGGGCATTGGATCCCAAGTCAGGATTCCTGGTCCTTACCCAGACTCTCCAGTAACCAGCCGTGCAATCTGACACTTCTCTAACATCTTCACGCCTTAGACGTCTTTTCTCGAAAATAAACGTATCCAGCGAAGTCAGTCACTCTCAAAGTGTGCCTCCTTGCCCCCAGACCCCAGAACTTTCACTCCAATTTTTCTCACTCTTTCTTGCTGGAAGCTGCAAGAGACCAACAAACAACACTACTTTCATGTCTTTCTGAATTTGGAATAATTGAGTGACCAGTGCTGGAACCAGAAGGATGGAGAGCAAAACACAGGTTTGATTACTGACGGAAGCATCTGAGAGTGCAAGTGATGGCCTATCCGAGGTGGGAGGGGGAGATAGAAGAGAGAGGAGGGCTGGAAAAGAGAGAGGGAGAGGGGCACCCCTGAGAAGGCGAGCGGTGGGAGTGAGTGTGAATGACTCTAAGGAGAGCCGGTGAGGAAGACAAGTAGAAACACAGGGAGGAACAAGGCAAATGTGACGTCACAGGACCCAATAAAGGAGTGCATTTCAAGGAAAGAGTGGTGAATGGTACCGAATATGATACTACATTTTCACATACTGAGGTATGCGAGGTGGCTGTTCTGGTTTAAACCTGGTTCAGCCTGAACTAAACAGTGCTGAGTTATGAGCCATCAAACACACTGTACACATGTCTGCTTTAAACATTAAAGTAAAAGATACACATCGCCTCAAAGCAGAAGAACGCAGTCTTCAAAGATAAGCATGCACACCTCCTCCTGAAGATAATTTCCCTTACCTGGAAATCAAGGTCGTGTCGACCTGCTAACCTGTAACTGAATGTCTCTCTGAGACCTTGATGAACATGTGTCCTGGGTGTGCTGGATGTCTGCTCCTTGTTCTAAAAATGTATAAAACTGAACTGAAAACCACACTTCTCTAGAATGCTTTCTTCCTTTGTGGAGACTGCCTTCCTGGGCTGCAGTCCTCAGCTTGGCTCCAGTAAAACTCACCTTCTTTCTCTTATCTATAGAATAGTTATCTGGCTTTTACATTAACAATTGCTACTAAGAGGCACAATAAAATGAGGGCTTGCCTAAGGTATTTAAAGAAAAGAGATGGAGTTGGGGGCGGGGGAGTAAGACAAGCCACAGGGCAGGGGAGGTTCTGGGAGAGCATCAGTAAGGAACCCAGAACCCTCCCCGCCTCTCATCACCTGCTCTCTTCTCCGGTCTCGGGTCAAAGCTGAGACTGGCCGCTTGTGGGCAGACTCCCAGCCCCAGTCTTGGTTCAGTACCTCTACAAGCTTCGGGAAGCAATTTACTTCCCCTCAGGGTGAGGATGCATTTCTTTTTTGACAGTAACCAGCGGCAGCAACTCTTATAAACTTCAGCAGAAAGACACCTTTTTGGAAGGGTGTCCGGCAGCTCACAGAATTTTAGTGAAAAGGCTGAGGAACTAGGTTTGGCAAATAGGCCAAACCCAAAGGAGACCAGCAAGAGGGAAATGGGCTGAGGGTCCGGTCTCCAGGTGGGCGGGTCAACCGTCGCCACATCGGCTGCATCCGCGCAGCGTGAGTCCCGGCTGTCCCTGCTCCTTCACTTTACTGAGTTGTGGGGAATCCTACACGTGAAAGAGGGGCTGTGGCGTTCTGTGCAGGGTAAAGAATAACACAGTGGAACTTCTGCAGCTGCTGCTGGGCATGATTCCGAGGCCCCCGAGCTCTGCTGATGACCCCCTTCCCTCATCTCTGCCATCACGAGACCCTGGATTTGCTCCTATTTATAGTTTTACTACGTGTTTGTGTCCCCAAGCTCCGTGCAGCATTGTGGGTGCTGCCCGTTTTTGTACTTTGTATGGGTGAAATCAGACTGACACGTTCCTCGGTGACGTGCTATGATGCTGTGGTTTGTAGTAAGAAATGCGTGTTTGGTCTTCCTCCATTCCTGGCACAGAGCTCCTAAAACCCGTGGAATTTCCTAAGAGAGAGAGCCACAAAGGTGACTTTCGTTATGTTAATGAGGTGACTTTGGATAGCGTCTAGGGATGGGCCTGGCTGCCAGGGAACCCAATCAATTGGTCAGAGGGTCGGGACTTTCAGCCCCACCCCTGACCTGTGAGGAGAGAAGAGGGGCTGGAAGTCGATTGAGTGCCAATGACGTAACCAATCATGACCGTGTGATGAAGCCTCCACTAAACCCGGAAGGGCAGGGTTCAGAGAGCCCCGGCACGGTGAGCAGGTGGCGATCCCGCGAGTGCATGGAAAGGACCGCGCCCTTTCCCCGGCCCTGCCCCGTGCATCTCTTCCATCCGGCTGTTCCTGAGGTCCAGCCTTTACGCTAAGCCAGCAATCCAGTGAGGAGCATGTTTCTCTGAGTTCAGTGAGCCGCTCTAGCACATTAATCGAATCTGGGGAGGGGGAGGTGGCAACCAGATGGTCAGAAGCACAGGGGACAACTTGGACTTGCCAGTGGCATCTGAAGAGGGGGGGCAGCCTTGTAGGATTGAGCTCTTTACCTGTGGGATCTGATGCCATCTCTGGGTAGACAGGGTCAGAACTGAGTCCCCGCTGGCACTGGAGACCTTTGTGTTGTATGTGTGGGGACCCCTCCACGTTGAAACTGAACCTCAGGATTCTAAAAGATACGTGTTTTTGTTCACTGCATGTTTCTGCAATTTGTCCTTGTTGGCGTGAGTAGCTATAATTCATTCGCTCTCACCGTTTTATGGTTTTAATATACCAGAACTAATCAATCTTTCCTACTGTTAATGGAAGAATGGTTTTTCCCCAGGCACAATCCTGCTAATTAGATGTCTATGCCACCTGGTGCCCATATTTCAGAATTCACCGAGGGTCTATATGGAAAGTAGAATTTCTAGGTAACAGGGAATGTGCATATTTAACTTTGCTGGGAAACGGCAAACTGTTTTCCAAAATGGTTGTGACGGAGTATATGCATACTCCCACCAGCAATGACAAGCGCCCCGCTGCTGCAGGCCTCCGTGGACGCTGGGAGCACCAGCTTTGGCATCCTTCTCAGGCCGCCGGGCAGCAGAGCTCAATCTTTTTGTTCGTTCGTTTGTTTGTTTGTTTGTTTAAAGATTGGCACCTGGGCTAACAACTGTTGCCAATCTTTTTTTTTTTTTTCTGCTTTATCTCCCAAACCACCCCCCCCACCCCCCCCCCCCCCCGTACATAGTTGTATAACTTAGTTGCAGGTCCTTCTAGTTGTGGGATGTGGGACACCGCCTCAACGTGGCCTGACGAGTGGTGCCATGTCCACGCCTGGGATCCGAACCCTGGGCCGCCACAGAGGAGCGTGCGAACTTAACCACACGGCCACGGAGCCGGCTCCCAGAGCTCAGTCTTGACCTGTTTAGACTAGACTCCCCATTTACTGCTGAGTCTGGGGGTTTCTCCTGTGTTCATGGGCCTGCATACTTGCTCTTCTGCAAGACACCTGTTCGTGTCTTTCACCCATTTTTCCTAGTTGATGTGTAGGAGTTCTTTATACATATTGAATGTGAGCCCTTTGTCCGTTTGCATATCCCAAAGATGTTCTCACAGGTAGGACTGCCCTTCGATTTCTTGCTGTTTTGGGGGGTTTTTTTAAGTATACTTTTTGGTGAGGAAGATTGGCCCTGAGCTAATATGTGTTGCCAATCTTCATCTTTTTTTTTTCCCTCCCCAAAGCCCCAGTACATAGATGTATATTCTAGTTGTAAGTCCTTCTAGTTCCTCTATGTGGGATGCCGCCTCAGCATGACCTGATGAGCAGTGAGTAGGTCTGCACCCAGGATCCAAACCAGTGAACCTTGGGCCACCAAAGCAGAGCACACAAACTTAACCACTCAGCCACAGGGCCGGCCCCACTAGTGGTGTTTTTTGATGAACAGAATTTCTTAATTTCAATGTAGTAAATTTCCTTTATGTTGTTTAAATTTTTGCATCTTGTTTAAGAAATCTTTCCCTCCGCTGAGATATTTTTCTTCTATTTTCATTTAAAGTTTTGCAATTTCTGTCTTTTCCAAGGTCTTCACATATCTGAGTTTCGTTTTAGTGTTTTCAGGTGCGAGGTAGGGATCCGTTTTTATTTTTTCTATGTGCGTACCCAGTTTTCTTGCATCATTGATTAAAAGATGAACCGCCTCCTTTTCTCACTGACCCCAAATGCCAGCTCCGCCCTGTACTATGTTCCCTGTTATGTGAGGGTCTTTCTAGGATGCGGATTCTGTCTGCCCATCTGTCAGTCTGTCCTGTGCCAGGCCCACATTGTTTTAGTCGCTGTAACTTGATAGCAGTCTTGACTCCTGGTAGAGCATGCACCTTGCTTACATTTTCTTCCTCAAGAATGGTTTAGCTCTTCTTCACTTTTGCTTTTTGAAATGAATTTTATTTTATAATTTTTTTAGGCATAACTATCTTTTTAGAAGAAATATTTGTAAAAGTGCCTGATACCTATGAAGTGCTTGATACATTTTTATTCTTTCTTCTCTCATCTTCCATAGGAGTCAAGTTGTGATTCTTGAATAAACAACTTGGAGCCCCAGAAAATAATATAATTTAAGATTTGCTGTAAGGTCAGAATAATTTTTCATTGGAACTCTTAAAGTCTCTTTTGCCCACACATTTACCAAAGCTCTCTTTATCTGTGGGAGTCTTTCCTGCCTTCATCACAAATAACAGTGGAATTAGAGTAAGAGAATGTCACCACGTTTTCATACAAATGGTAGCAACATAAAGGGAAATGAGAATGATCACAAGTTGTGGGTTTAAGACTGATTTCTTTTTTAGTTTGGTTTTTATGGCAATATGCATAGCTAATTACACTTGAGAAAATATTTCCCTTTAGGTTGATCACAGGATCTCACCAATTCCCTTTACTTCTTGTTTAAATTTACTTTTATTTTTCACCCATATCTCCCACCATCCCCTCTTCCACCCCGCCCCTGCCACCAGCATCCACCAATCTGTTCTCTGTATCTACGAGCTTGGTTTTTTAAAAATTCCTCATTTAAGAGAGATCACTTGGTATTTGTCTTTCTCTGTCTGACTTATTTCACTTAGCGTAATGCTCTCAAGGTCCATCCATGTTGTTGCAAATGGCAAGATTGCATTCTTATTTTTATGGCTGAGTGATGTTCCATTGTATACATACACCACATTTTCTTTATCCAGTCATCCATCCATGGACACTTAGGTTGTTTCCATGTGTTGGCTATTGTAAATAATGCTGCAATGAACATGGGGGAGTACATATGTTTTTGAGTTAGTGTTTTCATTTTCTTCAGATAAATACTCAGAAGCGGAATTGCTGGATCACGTGGTAGTTCTATTTTTAATTTGTGTGTGTATGTGAGGAAGATCAGCCCTGAGCTGACATCTGTGCCAGTCTTCCTCTGTGTTACGTGGGATGCTGCCACAGCGTGGCTTGACAAGCAGTGCTAGGTCCACACCCGAGATCTGAACCTACAAACCCCGGGCCACCAAAGTGGAGTGTGCGAACTTAACCACCATGCCACTGGGGCGGGTCCTATTTTTAATTTTTTTTTAGTAACTTACATATTGTTTTTCATAGCAGCTGCACCAGTTTACATTCCCACCAACAGTGCATGAGTCCCTTTTCTCCACATCCTCATGAACACTTCTCTCTTGTCTTTTTGATAATAGCCAGTCTAACAGGTGTGAGATGATATCTCCCTTTGGTTTTGATTTGCATTTCCCTGATGATTAATGATGTTGAGCATCTTTTTATGTATCTGTTGGCCATCTACATATCTTCTTTGGAAAAATGTCTGTTCAGATCTTCTGCCCATTTTTTGATTGAATTGTTTGGGGGTTTTTTGCTACTGAATTTATATATTTTGGATGTTAGCCTCTTATTCAGATATTAATTTGCAAATATTTTCTCCCAATCAATAGGTTGCCTTTTCATTTTCTTGATGGCTTCCTTTGCTATGCAGAAGCTTTTTAATTTGATGTAGTCCCACATGTTTATTTTTGCCTTTGTTGCTTTCGTTTTTGGTGTCAAATTTGAAAAGTCATCACCAACAGTGATAGCAACAAGATTACCACCTATTTTTTCTTCTGGGAGTTTTATGATTCCAGGTCTTACATTCAAGTCTCTAGTCCATTTTGAGTTAATTTTGGGGTATACTGTAAGATACTGATTGAGTTTCATTCTTTTGCATGTGGCTTTCCAGTTTTCCCAACACCATTTGTTGAAGAGACTGTCCTTTGCATATTCTTGGCTATGCTACATTTGGTATATTACAAAGCTATAGTAATTAAAACAGTATGGTAATGGCATAAAAACAAACACATAGATCAATGGAACAGAATGAGAGCCTAGAAATAAACCCATGCATTATGGTCAGTTAATTAATGACAAAAGAACCAAATGAATTTTAAATTCAGCCTTTTGTGCTCCATGAAATTACCTGTTGGGAATTTCACTAGAATTGCTCGTTATCCAATATTTTGTCATCTTTACACAAATGAGATATGTCTCTCCATTTATTTGCATCTCCTTAATGTTCTTCAATGAAGACTTTGAGTATTCTGTACAAAGGACCTGCATATGTTTTCTTTCTTTATTCCTAGATGCTTTATATTATTTTATGCTACTAAATTTTTTTTCCTGGTGAATAGAAATGCAATTGTCTTTTTATATTGATACCACATCTGGAAATCTTGCTAAACTCATATTAATTCTGAGAATTTATCTGTAGATTCTTTTGAATTTTCCATGTAGATAATCATATCTACAAATAATATGACTATTGTTGCCATTACTGTCAATAAATAATAATGACTATTTCATGGATTTTTTTTCTAATTCTTGTACTTTTTTTCTTGTGTCATTGTGCTGCCCAGGATCTTCAGCTAGTACACTGTTGACTAATGGTGGTGATAGGAGCATCCCTGTCTTGGACCCGTGTCCCTTCCTTCTTTTTGGTGCCTGCTTCAGAATCAGAATATCAAATGGATACATTGACGAGGGAAAATATATGCCACACTTCAGCTTCCATAATATAATGTAGGACTCTTTCTCTAAACTTCTGAGGAATTCCTCCCAAGTTGGAAGGATATTCAGATGCTGGACAAAGGAAGTAACTTGTAATTGTCTGTATACTAGTCTGTATCCACAGCTAGACTCTACCAGATCATCCTAATCACCATGTATAAAATGTGCCTACAAGGGAACTTATTCTTCATTTCAAATTGAAACTCTAAGAGCACATCTCCCTTCGCTGCACACATAACATCAGAATTGGGGGTTCTCCATCTTCTAAACCATTGATGGGAGCTCCTATAGCTTCTTGCAGGGTCTTTAAGAAGCTAAGGCTTGGGGATTGGATAAGGATGCAGAATGGAGCATTCTAAAGGACAACTTCCTGTTAATGTAAGACCCCAGAAGTGACTTTTCCAGTTATAACTTCAGTAATTCCCTCCCTCTTCTTCCAAGGATTTATCTACTTCTGTGTCCACGGCGTTGCCTGGAGCAGCACCCATGTTTTCTTCTGCCTGGTTACTGATGAAAGGTGCTCTCATCCTTCGACGGTTTTCTCGAGGGTTACTGCTGGCAAAAATGAGAGAGACTTGATGAAGAGGATCCTGCCATTAAATTCACACACACACACAGGGTAACAGAATTTAAAATTTCTATGTAGTCAACCACAAACAAAGTTAAAAAACAAACTTTAAAAAAATTTGTGGGGCTATCCCGGTAGCACAGCAGTTAAGTTCTCACACTCTGCTTTGGCTGCCCAGGGTTCGCCGGTTCGGATCCTGGGTGTGGACATATGCACTGCTCATCAAGCCATGCTGTGGCAGGTGTCCCACGTATAAAGTAGGGGAAGATGGGCACAGATGTTAGCTCAGGGCTGATCTTCCTCAAAAATAATTAGCACTCTATGTGACAAAATTACTATCCTTAATATAAAAACAGCTCTTACAAATTGATAAAAGAGAGAATATCCTAATTTTTTAAATTGGCAAAGGAGGCATAGATGAAACAATAAAAATAAGATGTTCAACTTCGTCTTTTAGGTTTAATTATAAACTAAAACAAAAATTAAATACAATTTTTCGCCTAATAAGCTGGTAAAGGGGAAAAGATTTCCCACACGTCGTGACGCTATGGGTAGGAATACAGGTTCTCTTGTGTGCTGTTGGGGAAGCAAACATCCGTGTTCCTGGAGCAACTCTGGCAATATGTCGTCAAACCTTTCAACTGTGTATGCTTTTTGACTCAGCACTTCCACTTCTAGGAGTTTACTCCAGGGAGATATTCCAGCAGTGAATAATATAATAACTACAGCAGTGTTCACTGAAATCTTCTTAATAGCAGAAGAAGCTGGAACCAGCAATGTGGATTGACCGAAGTTTGTTAGAATCATCCAGCAGAGTCATAAGCAGGCATTCAAAAGGAAAACTTGACTGTGACATACTGTGAGTGAAAAGAGGCAGAATCTGTGAGAGCACGTATAATATTACTTATGTAAAGTGTTCCAGCCTGTGCACATGTACACACACGTCTGTACACACAGACACATCACAGCCGTGAGAAAGGCTGTTCATTAAATTCTGTTAACAAGCAGGTGTCAAGCCTGTGGTTGCTTACTTTATCGTTTATAATGTTACGTATAATTTCACGTAGCCTTGACCCTGTGTGACTCCCTTTCCCCTGGCACCTTGGTTCCTCGAGTTCCACCTGCCTTCATAACTCTGAACTCAGGTTTTTCTCGTCCCAGACTCTGAGTGCCCTGCCATCTCTAGGCCACCATTCCAGCGTGGCCTCTGTGCACTAGGATGTGGACTGGCAGGGGCTCAGGGAGAGAAGCCACAGAGACCATGTGGCTCACTTCCTCGCTTTCCCTTCTCTCCGGGATCTTGGCCCTTTGAGTCCTGACTGCCCTGGTTGTTTTCGATGTCTTCAAACAACTGCTTTGAATTTTCTAAATCCAGTTTTATAATTGCTGTCAGCAGTTAGATTGTTCTGTACAAGCTGCTGTATCATAGCCAGAAGCAAAAGTCCCGTGTATCATATTTTGATATATATTAATTACTATTAAAATAGAAAACTGTTTGCAAATAAAGGAATCATTTTCAATGTTAATAATTATTAATGTTATCTATTTTGGGAGTATTTAAAATTTTTCCTCAAATAAGGATGCACTATATTTTACACAGATTACCTAAAATGTATTAAAAATAATTATTTACTTTTTTAATGCTCAAGATCACAAATGATTTTATAAACCATCTTCAAATTAAATACTCTTTTCCTAAGCTGAATTTAACACAAAATTGAATTTAATCCAAAAATATGCTTATTTTAATTTGAGATTATACTGGTGTGTATTTGGGTAAACAATATAGATAAATTTCTTTAATATATTGTGGATTAGGTGTCAGAGTAAGTGAAAAGACCAATAATCTAAATATCAGGTAAAATAAGCTTGAAAGGGAGATTTGATCTGGAAATGTGGATTTAGCATCATCAACCCAGGTGGTCAGTATCTGAAGCAACAGCAAATTCACTAGATATTACCAGACTTGGAAATTTTGCTGCTTTGGGACTGCTCCCTAAATGTCCGAGGTCAAGGAACTGCGGGGGCTCTCAACACGTGAAGGAAGCCTTCTGTGCATCCTTGGCCACCTCTCCCCCATTTCCTTTGGATGCTCTATATATTCACTTCTCCTCCTCAACAAATGTCTGTCTTTTTCTTAAAAAGGAAAACAGAAGCCATACAGTACAGTTCCTGCAAATTCCTCTCCCCACATCAACAAACTAAACCCAGTCTCCTGTCTTCACTTCCTCGTCTGTAGATTGGCCTTCACCCCCTAACTGAGCCAATGACTCTATCTGCTCTAAATACCTTCTTTCCCATCTCCTTAGGATATTTGTTTCATCCATTAGGCTGGCTGCCTCCTACCGCTTCAACTTCTGCCTTTGTGTCTCTTTTCTTTCACTATATAAACATGCTTCCCACCAATAGACTGTTCAAGCTCAAATCTCCCACTAGTCTGGTGTTTTCAAATTTCAAATCTCTACCCATTAGTGGGTTATGAGGTCAATTAGTCTGTTTAAGCAGAATATATTCTTTTTAAAAATGAAGTAGAGTGGAACCTTCAATATCAGAATGCTATATAGATATTCTCAGTCATGCTGTCCACATTGCAGTAAGTACTGGGGACAGCTGAGTTTAGTGGCATCTGGTGGAGGGGCTGTAATGACCATAAGCATTGGCTGCGAGTAGCTGCCCGTTCTTTTTTCTGTCCACTGGTGTCTCATATGATTTTTTGGCTTTGATCAAAATTGTATCAGCAGAGTTAATGTTTTATAGTTTAATTTATGTCAACATAATTTACAGTTAATTATGAAGCAAAGTTAGAAGAATTTATCCACTGTTGGTAAGGGCAGCAAGACTTCTCATCAAGTTTTGGTTATGAGTTAATAGTTTGTCATGTGTTTTTTGCATTAGGCATAATTGTCAGGCATTTTTTGACTTTGCAATTGTTGTACATTTTAATCAAACTTGTATAAATTATTCTTAACATAGTTTATTTTATTATTAGAAGAAATAAGAATGATGATGTGAAAAACACAGAAGATGTTCTGGTTGCACTGTCAGGTCTGGACCTGTAATAGCAACTACATTGGGAAAAATGTTTCTCTTAATCAATAAATTTTTTTATTTGAGCTCAATCTAAGAAGAAAACAAATAAATGCAAGCCTTTGTTTTTAAATAAAGATTTTATTGTTCCTTTTTCTCCCCAAAGCCCCCTGGTACATAGTTGTGTATTTTTAGTTGTGGGTCCTTCTAGTTGTGGCATGTGGGACGCCACTTCAGTATGGCTTGATGAGCGGTGCCATGTCTGCACCCAGGATGCGAACCGGCGAAACCCTGGGCTGCCAAAGCAGAGCACCCGAACTTAACCATTCAGCCACCAAGCCTACCCCAAATGCAAGCCTTTTTAATAAAAATTAAGTATAGCTTGTCAAATGCTCAAAACCATTGAAAACGTATTATTTATAATGATTTTCTTGCAAATGAAAGCTTAAAATCTTACCAAAAAAAACTTGGAAACATAGTAAGCCAAACTTGTTGATAAGATGCTCAGATATTTTCATAGAGAGAAAAATGACATAAATTTGTTAACACTATTTCACATTGGTTAATGAGAAAGTGTTACTGTCATAAATAGTTGCATATGTGTGGCAAAAGAAAATTACTTACATAGTTGCTGAAAAAATTATTCTCAGCATACATGGTCATGGTGAATATAATTCTTGAAGAGAAATCAGCTGATAAATTTAAAATTATACTTCTAAGTGATAACACATTCCCTTAACAGATGTGTAGCTCTACAGAACATACAGAATACAATTAATCCTTATTGGCAGATGTGAGCAGACTCAGATTTTGTGATTCTACATAACAAGAAATTAATATTTCAAGTTATTATGTTTTCAGTTTATGCCAAATATATATGACAAGACAATTTTTATAAAGTATTCATTGTGTTTAAGTTTAACCTAACACAACTGGTTTAAGTAACCTGATAGAATTGGAAAAATACATTATTTGGAAAACATAAACTGGGAAATTGTAATAGAATTGCAAGTGATTCAGAGGTAAATATGACCAGGAAACATAGCAGAGTAATTTAAAATATTATTAGAAATTACCGTCTACGTTATTATTTGGAATCACCGTTGCATATATTGTAAAGATTTGGCATCCTAAGAATTCTACTGACTCTTGAAAACAAAAGTGGTCATAGTTGTTGCATTTCATTGAGAACTTTTACTTTCTGATATGTTTTGTTCAGAAATTGGAGTTGTGGCCACCTCCCAAAGCCTCTTCCCTCTGCTAGTGGAAGAGAGCTGTGGCAGGGCCCTGTGGCACCAGATAGACTATGATGTAGCCGGTGTGTCTCTGCAACTGTCTTCACCAATGGAGTAGAGGAGAAGGGATCTGTGTGACGGCTGCATCTGGGGCCCAGGCTCATCTGTTCTCCCTTCTTCTTCCTACAAGCTAAACACAGCCTGCCGAGGACCCATCTTTGGTCACACAGATGAGAACAACTCCCTCCGGGATGGTGGAGCATAAGATGCAAGGTACATGGTCCTTGAATTATCTCCTGGAACTGCCGTATCGACCTACACCACTGACACAGGACGTAATTTAAGTGAGAAATAAAAGTGTGTCCTGTGAACCGCAGTATTGTTGGGTCTTCGTGAAAGTAGCTTCGCCTTTCCATTAACTGATATATGTACACGTTATATCATACTGGAGTTATTGACCGTCATGAGGGAAATACTAATTAAGTTATATGAACTCAAGATGGGATTGACATTTTTCTGTTTAAAAGCAATCTCATTTGGCTAACATGTTTGGAGATGATATTTCAGCAACAAAATTGGCACAAAAACTCACATTTTTTGACTTTTTAATTAGCTGAATTTGGATCTACAGAGAAAAAGTAACATTATATTTCAAGATGTTAAATATATCCAACAGTTACAAAATACATTTTTAAGCATTTTAAGTAACCGCCATGGTTACTATGTGTCCTCAATGCTTTGCAACACAGGAAGAGAACATTATTAATGAAGACACTTGGAATGGAATAAAATTAAAGATATTAACAATATCTCAAGTCTCCGTTTCAAACTTCAAACATTTCCAAAAAACAAATTTAAAATATCAAGGACAAGTATTTGGATAAACGATCCATTTGGTTTTCAAAATCCTGAATCCATATTTGAGTTAAAGTTGATGCCCAAAGAAGAAAACTGACTACTAACACTTGATGCAAATACATTGAGTAATGATTATAAGTTTATCACCATTTTAGATTAAGAATTTGCTGAAATTTGCAATTTCAGTTGCTAAGTAGAGTATATTATTATTAATATCATCCACAGCAACTTCTTTGTGTGAACCAGAATTTTTAACCAACGTGACTAAGAACAGTAGGAAGGGACATCCAACCACAAAGCACCTGGGGTGTGCATGCAGCACTGTCCCTGTGTCTCCAGCCTGGAACGAATTTAAGAACAGGCAAGCATGCCTGCAACAACTGAAAAAATCGTATTTAGTAATAACTATTATATTTAACAGTAAGTATTGTTTTATAAACAAAACGTTTGTTTCAGTTTTTTAATCTATGTATACATGTATCTATGTTTATACTGGCTGACAATGCAAAGGGTATTTCCTACTGTGAGTTGATATTTGAAAAAAGGGTGTTTTCACTACTCTATTCACTTTCCTTCACAGCCAGCATCTCGAGGGGGTTGTCCATACCTGTGTTTCTACCTCCTCTTACTCCACTGAAACTGGGCTCTGCCCTCATTGTTATTCTAGGGCAGCCTTCCTATCCAAGCTCTCACATTCATCTGATCCTTTTCTGTGTTTATCTTTGTCCTCTCTGTGGCCATTGACCTTGTTGCCTGGATATAACTTTCATCTTCCCACCACCTTAAAAACACAACACTTTGTGATTATAAAAGTAAAAGTGTTTAACAAAAAAGTAAACTCACCTGTAACACCATCAGAGATAATCACTGTTAACATTTTGTTTATTTTCCAGTTAGATATATGTTTGTATTTTTAAACTTTATGTACATCCACAGCAAATATTTAAATAATAAAATTGGGATAATTTAGTGCACAGAAGTACATAGCATTTTACAATGTTCTTGTTTCATTTAACCGTATAGTAGAAACCACTTTGATGTCATTCAATATTCCTCTCCCACATTATTCTTAAAGGCCATATCATATACTGCTTTATGGATGCATACATCATGGATTATTTATCCATTTCTCTATTGTTGGACATTTTGATAGTTTTCAATTTTTTTAAATAATTGACTGACACATTGAAATCCTTGTAGAAAAATCTTTATTCACTTCCATAATCACTTGCTTAGGATGAATTCCTAGAAGTGGGGTGCTGGGTCAGAGCCATATCTATGCTGTACGCACATCCAGAATCCCTCTAGGAATATGGTACCGAGTTGCCCTTCCACCAGCGCCTGTCGCATGAGAGCACCCACCTGGCCAGCTCCTTGCTAACACGAGGCAATAGCATTTAAAATCTCTTAGCCAATTTGATTGATTAAAAAATCGCATTTTATTTAAAAGTTTGTGCTCTTTTGATTAGTAGGTGCTCGAACATTTTTCATAGGTTATAAGTCACCTGTATTTCTTTCTCTGGGAACTGACTTCATGTTCATGGCCTGTTTTTTTTAGAGTGTGCATCTGTTTTTTAATGCTTTATAAAAGCTTTTTTACAAAGCTATTCAAACTTTCTATCTTTCAACTGATTTTTCTAGTCTGTAGTTTATGTAAACTTGTTTTTAATTATAAAGATAATATTCTTAAAAAGAGTAAAAAACATAAATGCATATAAAATTAAAAGATGAGTTACTCTCTTTCCTCCTTCAATTCACCCCTCAGTGTCATTTGCTTTTTAATTTTGTATGGAACTTTTTCTGTGTGTGAGGAAGATTGGCCCTCTGCTAACATCTATATCAGTCTTCCTCTATTTTGTATGTGTGTCACCTCCACAGCATGGCTTGACAGTGTTGAATGTCTATGCCCAGGATCCAAACCTGGGAACCCCGGGGCCACCCAAACCCCTCGACCAACTTGACCACTACCCCGCCAGGCAGCCCATTGTACGGAACTCCCCCCTCTAGTTGTATACTTTTAGTTGTGAGTTCTTCTAGTTGTGGCATGTGGGACGCCGCCTCAGCGTGGCCTGATGAGCGGTGCCAGTCCGTGCCCAGGATTCGAACCGACGAAACACTGGGCCACCGAAGTGGAGCGTGTGAACTAAACCACTCGGCCAGGGGAACGGCCCCTGTAGGGAACTTTTGACATAAAGGTTCTACATATTGAAATCGTCAAATCGCTTTACTTTTCCTTGTTTTCAGTTTCTGCCTTAGCTGGTTTGTTATAAATAATCTTAATGCATTAAGTACATTCACTTAAATTTTCTTCTAAACTTTTCATGGTTCAACTGTTAAATTTTACTCTTAAACACATTTGTAATTTATTTTTGTATATGGTATAAAGTTGTGATCTCTCTCTATTTTCCAAACAGTTAACAATGTGGTCTGACATAATTACATAATCTACTACAAGGTTTTTGATTTTATCGTCAAGCACTGGAAACCTTTCTTCCGAGGATGGCTTCGCGGGTGTGAGGACGGTGAGCAGCAGGGTCCTCGGTGCCAGGAGCGCGCGGGGGTCGGTCCGGACACCCCGCCCGTCGGACTCCCGCCGGCTGCGCTCCTCGCGGTCCGAGCGCTCCCCGGCCCGTCGTTCCAGGGAAAGGGCCCGACCTCCCGCTCTGCCCCTTCCGTCCGCTGCCTCCCGAGCCCCCGCCGAGCCCGGGCGCCCACAGCTCTCCGCGCTGGCCGGCGTCAAAGCCCCGTGTCTCCCTCGGCGCCGCGTCCCGCGCTCGGGCCCCACAGCGCGCACCCCGCGGGCCGCGTCAGGTCAGCCGAGCGCGTGCAGACCCGAGCTCGCGCTCCCGCTCCGCCCCCTCGCTTCTGCTCGTCCTCAACAGGAGGGCGGAGCCGCCATCCTCCCGTTTTCCCCGTCAGGGAACCTGGGAGCCACGCCGCTCGCCACCACCAGAAGCGGTCGGCAAACCCGGGCTCCTCCGCCCTGAACGCCCCCGCGGCGGCTTCCTCCCTTCCCTTCACCTGCTGCGAGGCGGGGCGCCGGGGGCGGGGCCTCGGCGGCGGCGCGCGCGGCGCCGAGCGGGCGTGATTCTCTGCGGCCGGAGCGGCGAGCGCAGCGTCCGTCTGGGCGCCGGGCCTGGCCTCGCGCTCCCCTCGCTGCCGGCGGCCGGGCCGCGAGCTCAAGATGGAAGAGATCCTGCGGAAGCTGCAGAAGGAGGCGTCCGGGAGCAGGTGCAGAGGCATCAGGGAGAGCTGCGCCTGGGCCCTGGGTAAGCGCGCGGGCCCCTGCGGCCGGCCGGCCGGGCCTCCCGCGGCTTCGCCGGAGCGTCGCTACCGCCGCGTTCCGCTAGCTGCCCCGGGGCCTGACGTGGGGGGCGTCGCGGCCCGGGCGTGGCCGTCACCGCCTCCCGGCGCCCCCCCTCTGTCCCCAGGTGGGCGGCTGCCAGCTCCATCAGACACGATAGGACACCCGTCAGACACGACGCCCATCAGACACGACCCCACCTCAGAGACGACCCCCCCCCCAGAGACGACCCCACTTCAGACACGACGCCACCTCGGAGACGACCCCACCTCAGAGACAACCCCACTTCAGACACGACCCCACCTCGGAGACGACCGCCCTAGACACGACCCCCCTCAGACACGACGCCCCTCAGACACGACCTCCCCAGACACGACCCCATCTCAGACATGCCTCGCCCGCCGAGCACAGACCCCTCAGACATGACCCACCTGAGACACGACAGCCCCCCATACACACACGACCCCCCCCAACCCCGGACACGACGCCCCTCAGACACGAGAACCCCCCGACACAACCCCGCCTCGGACCCGACCCTCTTCAGACACAGCCCCCCACAGACACACCAGCAGCTGGCGGCAACGGGTCCGGGTGGGGGAGGTGGAAGCATCCGGGAGTCGGTGGTGGGTGAGCAGGAAGCAAGCGCTTGTTTTATTTGATTTCCTGGTGGAGGCCAGCTTGTTGAGTACTCGCTGTCATGGCTGTTGCCCAGGAAAAATAGCAGGTTTTTTTCCCTGGACAACGGGGACTGTGGGACTGTGTTGCCTCTGCCCCTCGGACACTGGGCTTAGATTTGTGAGCTGTGGGCGCGCTGACGTAGGTTCCCGGGAGCAGAGGTGTGATTCCATCTGACAGCTGTGGGACTCAACGGGGAAGACCGCACGACATTCCAGTTAGGCCGGCATCCCGCTGGCAGCATGGCCCGGTGGGATGCAGAGGGCAGGAGCTTGCTCTGGGAAAGGAAGGCCGGGATCCCGCCGGCAGCATGGCCCGGTGGGATGCAGAGGGCAGGAGCTTGCTCTGGGAAAGGAAGGCCGGAATCCCGCCGGCAGCATGGCCCGGTGGGATGCAGAGGGCAGGAGCTTGCTCTGGGAAAGGAAGGCCGGCATCCCGCCGGCAGCATGGCCCGGTGGGATGCAGAGGGCAGGAGCTTGCTCTGGGAAAGGAAGGCCGGGATCCCGCCGGCAGCATGGCCCGGTGGGATGCAGAGGGCAGGAGCTTGCTCTGGGAAAGGAAGGCCGGGATCCCGCCGGCAGCATGGCCCGGTGGGATGCAGAGGGCAGGAGCTTGCTCTGGGAAAGGAAGGCCGGGATCCCGCCGGCAGCATGGCCCGGTGGGATGCAGAGGGCAGGAGCTTGCTCTGGGAAAGGAAGGCCGGAAGCCGGCCGCGCTGTGAGCCCTGCATTGCCCAGGCCCGCATGGGCGTCCTCACTTGCCGCTCAGTTAAAAGACAAAATTGAATCTCTTTCTCCCTCAACCAAAAAGCAGTCAGTGCTCGTCGTGACGCTGTGCCGTGGGGCAGCCTGAGACGAGATGGAGAAGTGCCGCCAGCGGGAGAACTGATGGTGTTTTAGGTGGCTGTTAGCATCTAGGAGGTCTCAGTTCTCATGTTTGAGTGTGCGCGCAGTCATAGCAACATCCCTTTTGTATTTTACCTGTGCATGTCCTCACAATTGTCTGGCATATTGTCTGGGAAGTTTATCTTGTCGCCAGAACCAGGACTTGACCGTTTTAGTTTACTGTTGAAGAAGAACGGACCAGATAACCAGATAAATAAGTGAGCAGCTAGGCTCTTAAAGCCACGGTACTGTTTTTGCATGGCCATTGTCGTTCAGCAGAGAGACTCAGAGCTAGATTCCCCACCGCCTCTAATGAAGGGTCACAGATGGCGGTGGGCCCGAGTGTGCCCCAAACATGCCATTCCTTGTAGTCATCATTATTTTGCTGTCATTTAGGCAGATTTAGGTAATAGGGAGGAGAAGACTAATCTAGTATTTTTCATGTGTGAATTCTGATACTCAGCATCTTGTTAAATCCAGCTGCAGCGTTTCTGAGTGTAGGTCCTTGAGGTTACCTGGGAAGCTCAGAGCTGAGGCAGGTGGGTTATCTGCGTGGAACCGGGAGTCCAGCCTGACTCAGAGTAGATGGGATTCCTCTCCCGGTGGTTGTTCTCTAGTTGCAAGAGGAGACACGAAATAGTTAAATAACAGTGCAGGGCATTCATTGTGCAGTTGGAATGAGTAAACCAGGAAAACAGACCAAAGAAGAGGGGATGAATGTGGCGTCAGGGAAAGGTGGGGGAAATTGGTGTGAGCTGGTGGGGCTTTTGAAGTAGATTTGACTTGAAGAATGGGTAAGCTGTGGGTTCCTTCTTTTCTTTGCTTATTTATTTAGCAGACATTTATTAAGACCTCCCCTGTACTGAGCAGTGGAGATATAAGGATGAGTAAAATACTTCCTCCCTGTAGGATTTTGTTAGAAGGGCGTGTTGGAGGGAGAATGCAGCGTAAACAAAGGCACAGAGACTTGGTTTCCTGTTCTCTTTCTCGCTTCAATCCATTTTCCACTATTGCCTCAATTTTTTTTTTTTTTACTATAAAACACTTTTCACTACTGAATCCCCATAATTTCTTTAAAGTTTGAATTCCTTAGAATGCTCTTCAGAATCTGGCCCTAGCCTTCTTTCCTATCACCCCTGAACCAAGGGCTCAACAATCTAGAGGCAATCAGCTGCAGCACTTTCTCGAACATGTTGCACACTGCACACTTCTCTGCCTTTGCTCATGTTAGTCCTTCTGCCAGGAATTCCCTTTCCAGACTCCTCAAGGCCCAACTCAGATAAGAAGCACCGCTGAGCCCCTCAGTTGAATCATTTGCTCTTTGGGTCTAAGCACTGCTCTCATGCCTCTCTCAGAGCACGTGCTGCTTTGGATGATGGTTGTGTGCACAGCTACTCTTCTGAGGGCAGGATAATTGAGAACTATGTTAGGTTCAAGAGACCAAAAAAACTAGTTCAAGCTGACCTAAGCAAAACAAAATTTCTTCACTCTATTAAGTAAATATCCCTTGGAAGGCTAGCTATGGGTTGAGTTTTGTTCAGGAATTCTGCACTGTTCAGGGACCTTGCTCTGCTCTCTTGGGCTGACTGACACACTCTGCATGAGTCTCCACAGCTTTGGGCTCATGAGTCACCACATCTAGACTATCTCATGAGAAAGAGGTGTCAGCACACTTAGACCATCTCAGGAGAGAAAGATCATCTCCTACTTGGACTGTTGTAGGAGAGAGGAGTCACTGTCACATTTAGACCATCATAGGAGAGAGGAGTCATCTCCCACAAAAGCTGTTGCAGGAGAGAGGGGTCTTCATGACATCAGACCATCTCAGAAGAATGAGACTCTTCCAGCCACTCCTGCCTAGTCCTTGGTTTCGCTTGTTCCTTTGTGACCTGATGGGTCATGTGTGTATACTTGAACCTGTTCTCCGGCGGAGGAGTGGGATGGGCTCCCTGGCTTAGGCCTAAGCTACAAGTCCACTGAAATCCCAGAGTCAGGGGAGGATGATCTCCTCTGAACACAATTTGGGCACTGGTTCAGAAGGTGGGGGAGGGGATGCCAGTCACTCAAAACAGCAATGCCACAGTGTAGACCTGAGCCCCTTGAGCACAGGCTGCAGCTCATGCTTCCTGTGGCTTCTGTGCCTGTAGTATGAGGCAGATGTTCAATAAGCAAATCAACACTTGAATGACTTGCTTGGATATTAAATGATATTGATCTTTTTTCTAGTTATAAAAGTTATATATGCTCATTTTAGAATATTGGAAAATATTAGAATAGCATAAAGAAAAAATTAAAATCACCTGTAATCTGACCACCCAGATATAGTACTATTCAAATTTTGGAGTATTGCCCTTCTGCAAAGGATCATACCATAAATGGCAGGTTGTCATTTGTTTTTTAACTTTTGCATTTTCTTCTACTTTGTCATTTATACCTCTCTGAAAATCAGTTTTCTTAATGGCTGCATGATAACTGGCAAGGGATATGGATGTATCTTTCCTCTATATTGAGCCATCTAGGTTGTTGGATAGTTTTCTTGTCAGTGAGGGAAAGGGAATTCTTTCTGATGAGGGGGTAGAAAGAATAAGGGATGGTCAGCTTGTGGAGAACCAGAAAGAATGCATTTTCCTTCAGGAACTGGCAGTCCTGGATGGAGGCTTGTGGGCTGGAATGGCAGGATGGAGTGGAACGGCAGAACTTTACAACTAGAAGGGACCATGGCCTCATTTGGAAACTTAGATAAGGGGACTCACGTAGAATGGATTTGGAAAATGGAGGACAGGAGAAAGAAGATTAGAGGCTGGAATGCCAGGTGGAGAAGAAGGATAGTCTCTCCAACTTCCACCCTTCCCTCTATCTTCCCACAGCTTCTCCTTCCAGCTGCAATTGCTGTGACCTTCAAGCCCAACTTCCTAGAAACTTCTTAGAAAGTGTCTACTGATTGGGCCACTGACACACATCCTGAGTTGAATACAAACCCCTATGTCTGGTGAGGAAAACTGCTGTGATCTGGTTGTTCAGTGTCAGAACTGCCCCACGAGGAGAGGCAGCAAGTTGTCCTGGACACTGGCCCTGCCATGCTGAATGTTGGGCTGTCTTGACCCCTGTGGCCTGTGAGCTGCTCCCTGCACCTGCATCTCAGGGCTTCATTTTCTTGTTGTTCTATCCCATCTTAAGGACTGACCTCAGTCCTTCCACTTCTTCCCTTGGCCTTGTGGCCATGATACCACTGACCCTCCTGGTCCCGTCCTTCTGTTTTGTGGATTACCTTGCTTACACCCGCCATCTGCACCATGGGCCACACAGGCCCAGATCCTACCATCTTGTTTTGGTCTGTTCTTACTCCTAAGCCTCAGGGACACATCTGGGTCCGTTGTTCCCTCTGATCTCTGAGCAGGGTGGGGAGATTTTTCTCCTTCCCCAGTGAAAATGTTTCACATTGACAGGGCTTGTTAGCTCTAAGCAGTGAAGAGAAGCATCAACATGGTTCGAGATGAAAAATTGGAGACAAGTTGGAGCTATCAAAATAAAACTTTTTTTTTTTGGAAGAGAATAATGAGCTTTTTGTTATCTCTACAATTGGAGGCAGTAACAGTGTGAATAATCCACAGCAGTGGTAAAGTATTGATCATCCAGCTTGAAGTAATGAGATTTGAGCCTCCCAATCAGTCTCCCTAACTATAGTGTGATTGAAAAAAGCTTAATCTGCCATCTCATAAACATGTGCAAGAATCGTGAGATATCTCATAAAGTGCCTTGTGAACTTGAAAGTCTCTCACAAGTATGTTTTTGTTTAAGGGTATTGAAACTGTAGTTTCAAGGAAACAGCTTTCCTTTCTCTATTTTATTGCAAGAGTATAGAAATTTAGCCAGTTGTAACTAGATTAAATTGGCATTCTGATTCAGGTTAGGAATTTAACTATTCGTTCGGTGTCTCTATAGGGAAATGCGTCGTCATTTTTAACCTTCCCCGGGGAAGTCTCTGGGGCTGCCAAGGGAGAAGGATTTTTATGGATGATTTGCATGCAGAGAATTGAGAATTCACTAATGTATAATTATAGGAATTTCTGAGGAAAAAAGAAACTAGCAGTGAAATAATGTCTCAGTGCAGATTCTCATTCTTTTCATATTTATTTTTAAATTTGCTTTTTTCCTTTTGTAGAAACCCTGGGTGGTGTGGATACCGTTGTCAAGATCCCCCCACACTTGCTGAGGTAAGGAGACTGGAGTTGTTTAATATAGTGGAAGTGAAAATTGTCCTCCCTGTTTCCTGAAAGCCCAGATAACCTCGTTGGCTTATAGTGTTTTACTTGCTGAAGGAGGGCTTTTTTGCATCCATGAACTGGGATATTTCATGTGGTTAGCATGATGGGAACCTGATTTCCTCCTGTCTTTGGAGAGAGTGAAGTCAGTGATCCAAAGGAACGAGCTGTAGGAGTCAGGGGTGAAAGGATAAAATTGGTCCAGGAGAGAAATGACCATGAGGTAAGTGAGCATGTGGACAGTGAACAAGATCTTCCACTGCGGATTTGGAAATGGCACCCGCTGTGGGGGCATGCA
Organism: Equus przewalskii; assembly: GCF_037783145.1. Taxonomy (NCBI): domain Eukaryota; kingdom Metazoa; phylum Chordata; class Mammalia; order Perissodactyla; family Equidae; genus Equus; species Equus przewalskii. The sequence goes on from NC_091839.1 coordinate 82,886,450, forward strand.
GCTCTATACCATGTGAGCTGAGTGTAAGCTCTCACTGGCCCCCTTGGTGGGACACTATCTCACAACTCGGCAGCCACAGGCAGCAGCCCTCCTGTTTCCCCACCTTCCTCACCTCCTCCATCCTTCTGTTCCCCCTCATCGGGAGAGAAATACATGCCCTTTTTGGAAAATTTGGAAAGAACAAATGAGGAAGTAGTCCATAATTACACCACCTAAGGATAACCACTGAAAACAGTCCAATAGATTTTCTTAACACAATTTTTCCACACACGTGTATTTACAAATTAATATGAAATTTATTTACAGGTTTGTTTTCTGCTTGTTTTTTAGTCAACACCATATGAAGAACATATTCTAATGCCAGTATATGTTCTTCAAATTAAAATATTGCATATTCTTCCATTATTTGGCTGCTGTAACATAATTTAGTAGTTTTCTTCTTATTATTTTGATTATTTCTAGACTTTTCTTTGCGACTATTAAAAATATTGAACTTCTCATTTGTTGAATATAGTGTCTATACTGTCAGGACACTATGATTTATTTGGTATTTTTTCTCTTTTCAAGTAGATGAACAGGAATTATGTTTCTATCTTTTAAAAAAATTTATTCCTCTTTGTGTAGTATCTGCTACAGGCTGATATATTGAGGGGAATTCATGTGTTAATCAAACCGAGGGTGCTTTTGTGTATATAATGCTCCTAAATGGACAGAATGTCTGACAGCAACGTTCTCGCCTTGGGGAGGGGAGTTCTGTGGGGGATCCGTGCAAACAGGAGATGTGAAGACTCTCCCAGAGATATGAAGGTATGGATGGATCAAGGGAGGCCATTTCCTGGTCCTCGACTTTCATAGGTGCCCTTTCTGAGACTGGTTTGCTTCAAAACTGGCTTGGCGTGTCTCCTTTTCTGTCTCACCTTTTACAGTCAAAGGAAGAGCGCAGCTGTGTCCCATCTCATCCTGAATCTGACTGTGGTATGTGGTCCTGGGCAAAGAACTCTTCCTACCAACAAAGGCCTATGAAAATGTTAGTGTCTGGGTTGGTGAAGGGATGAGTATAATGACCAGGGCGCACATCTTTTTGCAGGTTAGTTTTTACTTCCTGGCTTATCAGCCAAGTTGAAGGAGGAATCAATCTGGTTAAAAGATAATAGACGAAAAGATTTTTGACAAGTCTCCTTCATTCTTTTCTTATTTATGTAAACAAAGTTCCTTACTGCTATGTCTTTGAAAGTGAAAAAAACAAGGTATGGAACTGATCTTAAACTACCTTATTATAGCAATAGAGAATACTCATCCGTAGGTGTATCAACTAATTGACGAGAAAAATAAACAAGCCCTATCCCTTTCTTTAGAAATGCATTTCCAATAAAATTATACTTTCCATGTTAACTATATTAATATTCTTATAAGTAATTACTAATGTTTGGATCAGTTGTGTGCATTAGTAGTGACAGCTCGAACCAGAAGAAAATTGAACACTTTTAAGCCTAATGACCGCAGGAAATTTTTTAAAAATCACTTTATACACATTTTTGTTACAGAGAAATATACATAGGAGATTAATAAAAGCCTCTCAAGTGTTAAAATGTATTATATTGAGAGGAAATTCTGTGGGGGAAGTGGAATGGAAATATGAGTTCAAGGAGAAAAGGAGTACAATGCAGTCTTTTTTACCGTTAAAGGAGAGTTTGTTCATGTATTTTTTGATGAATGAAGGTGGTTTTCAAATTGGTGTGGTATTTTTTCTTTAGGTACATTTAAATGAGTGATATGTTTTAATTAAAAATTTTAATAATTCCAATATGCTAGAATTATAGCCTTTGCAATTGATTAAAATTATGAAGTTTAAATGTCAACTTAAAATGTCTGAGAAACAAAATTTTAAAAATTTCTTAGTGGCTGTATGAGCAAAAATGTTTGATGACACTGCTGTAAAGATTGTCTCTCAATCCAAAAGGCTGTTGAAGCTACAGCAAGACTTTCTGTTGTTTCGAGTCTGTGATAAAAGGGCTGCCTTCAGTCTTAGGGGCAAGAAGGTGACAATGATCCCAGAAGAGGTCCCTGGTGCACTGTTTGGGAATATTCATCAAGACAACTGGCATTTTCCAACTCTCGGTGTGTGTGTGGCCGGAAGAGTTGGAGAAAATAGTGTTAATGGGCCTGAGGACATAGGTTTGGTCTCTGATTTAGCCGTTTAGCTTTATTTTCTCTGTGGTCTCAAGATTTACCCCAGACCCAACTAGCCATCTTGTATGAGCCATAGGAGATAGTCACAAAATTGGTGGGAAGGATGCCAGACAAGGAACTGTGTATGGATTTGGGTGGGTGTCTCTACATATCTTCACCATTATTAGAAATACAATTCAGAATGTTTATCCTAGTGATGAAGAGCAGGCGATATCATCCTTGTACAAAGGAATGTGCGTTGTTGTGTTCCAGGTGTGCCGTGAGGTCTGTCAGGCATTCTTGTGCAGAGAACTGAAGCGGTGAACGAGACAGAGCAGATGGAGCTGTACACTCAGAGGTTTACGTTCTGAGGGAGGAGAGTGAGGACATACATAGCTGGAAACACTTATGTGGTAGCAAGTGTAAGTTTATTGTAGAATTTTGTACATTTAAGGAGGTTTCAGTTTGACTGATTTTTGGTGGCAGGGAGCCTTTGAAAGCCTCTTCTAGGGTATAGGAATCAGCCATAATTAGAACAAAAAAGAATTATTGAGTTGATAGTAGCCTAACTTACTTTTTCCCTCTGTTGTCGGAGGAGTGATATGATGAGGAGACATACTGTAATGGGCCCCACTTGTTGTCAGTCAGCTTTCTTTATCCTTTGATTCAGGACCCAGAGAGCGCTTCCTCCATCCAGTCCTTATGTTTAACGTGGCATCTTCCTGTTGTTTGAGCACCTGCTCAAAAGAACCTAGTCACTGTAAATATTTGCTCACAAGAAAGAATTTGGGTATGTTAATTATTTTTGCTTCAGTTATGCTTTTGTTTAGTAAATGAGAAAGAAATGAGATTCATAAACTATTTCTTATATTTTCCTGATTTTGTATTCAGATTCAGTTCCATTTCTGTTACCTAGTCACCTGAAAGTGACTATTTGCAGATTTTTTGTTGTTGCAGATTTTGAAAAGGGCTCTAGGGAAAAATTCAAATCTCAAATACTTTAGCTGTGCTGTTTTTCTTGTTTTTTCTTTTGCCATTGATTGACTGCTTTTCGTGTTAAATATATTAACATTCTGATAAGTAATTACTAATATTGTTTTCGTCAGTGTGTACATTGGTATTGATAGCTCAAGTCGGAATAAAATTGAAACCTTGAGAGACCGATAGTTGTATTATTATTTTTTTTTGCCATTGATTGTTCTCAGGACTTCCTGTACAAAATAAAGTCCAGATGTCACATGAATGATGTTAGTGACTCTAGTGATGACTCCATTCAGTCACGTGTAGGGCATTCTGGGGAGACACCTGGGATAAAACACTTGAGCTGGAATTAAGGAGTGGTCAGAGGCGTTGCCTGTCTCTGCCCAGGCCCTTTCATTGAGCAAGTGCCCACTCGTTGATACGGTGAGCAGCTTTAGCAACAGGGACAGGGATTTGTGCACAGTGCCCAGTGAGACTCCCTGTCAGGGATAGAGGAAGGCCCAGGGAGCCGCCCTTTGGGAAAGTTCCTGAATTTGTTAGTAGACTGTTGGGTGAACATCTTCCCACCTGCCTGCCCTCTGTCTTGCTTTTGTTCCTGGGGGTGAGTTATAAGATTCCTCATCTTGCTCCACGAGGAGCCTGGCCCTCCCTGTCTTTGCTTCTCTTTTCCCTCCTCTCCTTAAACTTCAGGTCTCACACACGTCTTCACAGAGTTGAACAAAAGCTCCGAATTAGTGAGGCCGTCGTGGTGTCCCTTACTCAGAAGCTCTCCATAGTTCAGGCTCTTCCTCAGGTTGGGGCTGCCATCTCCATGTCCTCCTTGTTTGACAAGCAAAAGGCAACTCAGGATGTTCCCTAATAGCGACAGATTTGGTAAAATATCTCCAACCGAGACAAGCTGCCACTGACACTCACTGATTCCATCGTTGTTACACTGGTTCTTCAACTAGGTGATAAATAAGACCTGGAAGCAACTGATAACAACTATTAGTAGTAATAACATGAAGTGTTTTCTGTTCTTTGACATCCTTCTTTTGGTGAGGAGGAGTGGCCGTGAGCTAACATCTGTTGCCAATCTTCCTCTTTTTTTTTTCTCCCCAAAGCCCCAGAGCATAGTTGTATATCCTAGTTGTAAGTCCTTCTAGTTCTTCTCTGTGGGATGCCACCTCAGCATGACTTGATGAGTAGTTTGTAGGTCCACACTCAGGATCTGAACCCATGAACCCCAGGCCGCCGAATCGGAGTGCATGAACGTAACTGCTATGCCACCAGGCCGGCCCCTTTGACATCCTTCTGTTTACCCTCTCACCTGTGGTTTTTCCTGTGGTTTGGGAATCAAGTGATATAACCAAAATAACCTAGTCATTTAGGGGATTTTCGGGGCTGATATCTGTGTTGTGTGAGGCCTTCACAGCAGGCCTTCACTCCCTGTCAGGGAGCCCTGGGCTTAAGCCCACCTGGAAGTACCACAACTTCTGTCATGTTTAGTTCCTTGCCAGTTGGTACCTCAGCCATCCCCTCCAAGCCCCACTGTCCTTGTGATGGTGTGGTTGTGGTGTCACCTACATCTGTCTGATCCTTTTTCTCTCTAAGATGTTGAACAGCCTATATTTTTTCCAGCCCTATTTGTTACAAGGGAAAGGGCTTGCATCTCTTCTGTGGACCTTTCACTCCCTTTTCAGTTGTTTGCAGTCACTGGCTCTTCCAGATCATTCTTGACCTCCTGGCACACTCCCAGGGAATGTTCTTCTGCTTCCGAGTCCTGGTTGGGAGTGGTCAGTCTCTCTGCTGGCATCTGCACCAGAACGCCCTGGCCACTCTCCTCACCAATGGATCTGAAACACCAGATTCTGACTGTGGGGCTGGACGCTCTCACAAAGCCCCACATAAATCTGCATGGATGTGCTTTTCACCCCATGCCAAGGCCCAAAGATCCAGGGCCTCCACACTTTGGGTGTCTTGGCTGAGCTGCCTGCCTCTCTGACTGCTCCATCATCCCTGTCGGATTCCCAAGAGGTTTGCTCACCCAGGCCTGGACCCAGGGTGAGGGGAGTGAGGCCAGGTTGTGCAAAGACAGGGCTGGGTCCTGTCTTCATTTGACATTTTGACAATTTGTTCATCGTGGAACTTTTGCATTAATTTTGAGATTTTAAAGTGTGGCATTAAAATATTATTTATCTCGATGACTGAATTTTTTGTGCCTAAGGCCAGTGCCTCACTCCCTCACCCAGGCTCGGGCCTTACACTCTGCATCCTGGCAGAAAGTTCTCCCAGCCTCTGAGGCCATGCACTGCAAGGCAGGCCTTATTCTGCCTCCTCCAGATCCACAGGCTGCTGTGGACTGAGGACACAGGTTTCTCTCCCGCTGTGAGGAGAACCTCAGAGGCAGACGCATCAGGGAAACAGCTCTTTTCTACAACCAAAGCCGCGTTTGGTAAGTCCCACTCCCAGTACCCTCTCCCACAGCCACCAGGGTTTTACTGGAGGCATCTCTCACCCCGCCCCTTCTCCCTCCCGGCCCAGCTCACACGTTGAAATAGAGCATACTTCCTTCTGCATCCAGAGCTTGGCCCAGAATGGCAGGTCTGGAGGTGTTTGGTTGGTAGTCCTATGCCCCCTTTATGTGGGGCACTGAAATGCTGCGGGATGTTTTCTGAGCTGCTCTCTGTGTCAGGTTTGTCTGCTGGGTGTCTCATAACACGCAGTCTTGCTCACTGTTTCATCCTGCATATCCTTCATGACTGAGTTGGGGCTGGAGAGGTGACTTTCTCTCTCTATGTCCTCGCTGTACCTTCACTTCATCCTGTCGTGGCTCTTATCCATCAGGGTGGCAGCTGTTTAAGGGTTCTCTTCTTAGGCCTCATCCTCAAGGAGCTCATATATATAGATTATTCATCTTTGCACCCTCTGGTTCAGTGCCCTGTACATGTTTGTAGAGTGAATCTGCTTCTCCAAACTCTGCATCGCCCATCTGAGAAACCTTTGCCCTTACCTCCTAGATTCTTGGAAAGCATAGTATTTGGAAGAATCCATGGTAAATAGAATCTCAACTTTTGCAACAGAAGTTCTAAATCTCATTAACCGAAAGGGTGGGTCCCAAATGTAGACCCAGAAGCCCATACCCACTCCATTGACCTCAGCTAACAGAACTTTAAATGCCTTACTTCCTACTCAGTCAAAGCCCTTGCTGAGTTGGGGCGGGAGTTGGTGGGCACCCCTGGGACCCTGATTAATGTTCTTTGTCAAAGGGCATTGAATGTACAGGGTTCAGCTCTCGCTAGGTTCCATGAAGAGTCCGTGGCCCACCTAGAGGACATACCCTACCTGCTGTGCCCCTGACGTGAATTCACCTTGGAGTATTTCTGTCCTAAAGGAGGAAAGAGCCTCCACCCCATGCTACTCTAGTCTAGGATTTTTCCTTTCTCTTAGCCCAGGTTATTTATAACAGATGAGATAAAACTGTCAAGGGAATCTTAGAGCTGCCTGACTGAAAGGCAGCCACTGACAGCAAGCTCTTGTTGGCATTCCTTGTTGCCCCTTTGGGAACAGTCCAGCCATTACTGTGGCTGTGGCCCAGCTGCCATTTTGCCTACCTTCTCTGTGGTTCTTCAGAGCCACCTGCAGCCTCGTTACTCTCCTGCCCGTTGTAGTCCCCCACAGTTGCTGACAGCCCTTCTTCCCATTTGTTCTTGTATGTGTCCCTCACCCTCTCCTGTCCCTGCCTGGCTGAGCTTCTGCCCAGCCCTCTGTTTCACTTGGCCTGCCTGGTCTAGACACTTCTTTCAGCCCAGATGCTGACATGTTCCTCCTTGTCTTGTTTGGGGACCTGCTGATTTTCATCAGGTGGGAGCACATTCATCAGCATTTATGTTTGCAGAGAACCATCCGTAGCAGCATCCCATTCTTTGTATGGTTTTATTTTAATTGCTTTTCTGCACTGCTTTTTATCTATTTTAGTGCTTTAGTTCTGTGCTTTAAACCCTGGAGCAACTTCTACAGGATGTGCAAATTGTTTGTTTGTTTATTAATTGAATAAACATATCCACGTCAACTAGGAAGGACTATGTGTGACTTAAAATGGATGAGGACAGCAGATACCTCAATAGCGGATTTTGGCAAGCGGTTTCGACCTCATCGTGGTGTTTCTGCCTTTCTTGTGTCCTGGAGAAGTGCTGGCCTTCTTTTGGTACCTCCCGTGTCAAGAGGAGGACACAGAGGAGGCCAGTGTAGAGTCTCCAGCTTGTGTTCCCCAAACGGAGGGTGTCAGCTGCATGTAGGACAGGTGCTCCTGCTGAGGCCCGAGTTCTTCCAGGAGAGCGCAGACATCATGCTTCTCCTGCAGTTGAGCTCGTCCTGAGGTCTCGTCTCTTGCTGGTTCCTGCCCTCCTCTCTACCCCAGCTGACTTCTCTTTGCAGAGGCATGCAAATGTAAGTTTTGGCTCTGTTTATCTTTTGCTGGTTCTACACCAAGACAAAAAAGAATAGGAGGTTTAAGACACTCTGATTAGTGTAAGCTTGGCTCATTTCCAGTCTTAGAGAATTCTTTGTCTCTGGGAGCCATGAAAGGAAATATGGAGGGAGACATTGTTAGCCTTGCTGGGGTCAGTGGGGAGCATTTAAGTGAACAAGGACTTGCCCTGGGCTGTTCCCACTTCCTGAGATCAGGCTTGCAATAACCAGTGAGCAACGTGACATTTCCGTGTTGGCTACAAAACCCGTTTGCAAGGAGAGTGACGTGTGGAGGAGCCACAGTGGTGCGCAGGCTGGAATCCACGTTGAAAATCAGGGTGCCCTGAGATCTGCTTCTTCTTTTCCTTTCCCTACTGCTGTGGAAGAGAGTGTTCCTGTCACCTCTTAACGTAGCGTAAGTGACAATCTAGACCATTTCCCAACTTACAGACAGCTTTGCTGTGTGTTATCTGCCAGCATGTAAGCCAGTGCTGGTGATTTTCACATCCTCTTCCCTTTGATAGTGAAGACCTATAATTAGTGCTCAACTGTAAATCTTCTCCTTGTTAACAGCCCCCCCCCCCCCCCCCGACCTAAAAAGCTCTTTAAGTGGTGCAGTCAACTGAAGAAGTGCATGGCTCACCCCAGCAGGGATTTGGGGGTTGGGCCTGAGGGATGTTGTGGGATATGAGCCAAACATTCATGTCCAAAACACAGCTGTGGCCATTCCTCCTTCCTTTGTGACAAGTGGTTGATGCTTTATCCCATAGCACTTGGCTCTAGAGGGACGTGCTAGAAGGAAACATTACCCCATTTTGAAAAAGTGTAACAATCCAGTCATGGGTTTCCCTTCTTAGGCCTCTTTATTCTTTTTGAATGGAATAAAGGTAGGATTTTTGCTGTGTGTGTTATTCTTACATGGTTTGCATAATTAAACTGTGCTTTACAGAAAATTTAAGTTCAGATTTCCTGTTTCAATTTCAAAGTATGGCTTTGAGAAATTTTTTACACTGATGGGTTATAAAGATGGATTCCAGGAGGTGGGTGGGGACCTGAGCTCATCAGTTCAGTGAGGTAAACCGTCCGGTCAGGTGTTCGAATCTCCTTTTCACCCTCTAGGACTTCTCTTCTTGGGAACATGTGGTGCAAACTCAAGAATCGTATTTAGTTTCTTTGGACAACTTTGTTCATTAAATATTTCTTATTTTTATTTTACTACATATTTCTGTGTAGTTGAGCTGTTTATAAGTCGGTAGGATTATGAGACTCTACAGTGCCCTGATGTATCCATTTCAAGTCCAGTCCAGTAAACTTGTTGCAGGAGATCTCCCTTCACCTGTTTAGTTTCCAGTGCTCTGTTAGTGTGATGCTTAATAGCCTGTGATTCACACTTTCCCAACTATATTTGGGACACGTTATAACGGAAGTTAACATTTTTAAACGTCTACTGTGTGGCATGGACTCTCAGGTGCTGTGCGTGCTGGACTCAGTCCTGATAGTGCCTCTGTGTGGCAGGGGAGAGTGAGGCTTGGAGAGGCTCTGGAGCCAGCCGAGGCAGTCAGGCCTGCGGGACAGAGGCTACCTTCTTCCATCACGGAGTAACGCTTTCCCATTCTTGACCTAACGCAGCAGCTTATTTTTTCTTATTTGTAATTTATGTGAAAAGCTGAGATCTATAAAACTAAATTTCATGCAGTGAATTGTTTGATGCATAGCCATTATTGAAAAGAACTCTTGGGAAATCTGCTCTGTTAGGCCCCCCCTGGTTCACGAGAGTGCAGCTTACTCGTGTAGGGACAGGATCTCCTTGAATTGAAACGACTTCACATGCAATTTTCAAGGAGCCAGAGCTTTGGAAAGGGGGGTTTCCTGTATTCAGACTGAGGGCGAGCTTTGAATTGTTAGACCTATCCAAATTAGTGTGTATACGTGACTTTGCCAGGAATTGACCTAAATTGACTTTTCTTCTCCATAAGGCAGAAGGAGACCTTAAGATAAAAGAGATGCTGGTCTGGATTGACGTGAACACCCTCTGGGGAAGCCTGAGTGATTTTGTGGTTGAATCACTGACCCCACCGCTCCAGACAGCTGCTCACGTGACTGAGGGGGGCCGAGAAGCAGCCAGGGTTGCTTCTTCAGGCTCAGGTGGGTGGACTGCAGTGCTGCCTGGCGAAGACTCAGTGCAGGGCTCTGAGGCCTAAATGGAAGGAATGCGTCCAGGACGGATCACAGCCTGAGTGGGAGCAGACCTGGGCTGGTGTTTAATTTAGTGAGGTCCAGAGAGAACTGTTGTACTTCGAAGGTTTTCTTACCCCCGAAGCTGTAACTCCTCCATTGCTTGCTTTATTTCGTAAGCCGCATTTTGTTTTTCTGTATTTACCAGCTGGGAGAAAAACCCTTAAAAGACAGAAGGGGTTTTGTATCTTATTTCAGAGACGGTTGGAAGAGAAGTAGCTTGGAACTGTGTCCAGCTGTGGGTTGTGGAGCAAGGGCGGAGGGCAGGGCTGGACACGGGCTGCCCAGGGGGAGCTGGGGAGGGCTGCTGTTTTTACCTGCAGGGTTTCACTCCTCCTCGGAAGTAAAGCGGGATGTGGAAGACAAGGCCAGTTACGTGATATTTGCTGCAAAGCGGGAGGGAAGCATGTGTGTTTCAGGGGGAGTAAAAACATAGATGTAATTCGAAGTCAATAGGATGTTTGACTAAGAAAGGAAACGACTGTTGGTTTAAGGTGTGTGTGCCCAAGCCTCCAGTACGTGCATGCCTTTGTAAATATTTGCTCACTGTGACTGCCTTGTGGCTCTCAGTCTTGAATGCTGACATCTCTGTTGGAGGTGTCTGGAGCTAGGATCAGTGTTGGGAAAACATGTGAGGGGGCTCTGGTGGAGGAGCCAGTGGCAGGGGGTCGGGTGTCAGAGCTGAGCAAGCACCGTTCTGTGTGCTGGGAACACGTGGGAACAAGACACAAACTCTCCCTCCAAGAGCCCAGTACCTGCTGAAGGGGAGTACCCACTGAGTCCTCGGGCAAGTCCTGGTTCTCCTCTGTCTGGCCATTGGGACCCCAAGCTGGTCGTTTTGCCTGTCAGCCTCTGTAAGTGGAGGTGGACACTGAACAGTCATGAGGTGTCTCTCTTTCCCAGCGTGAGCATCCACCAGTTGGCAGTAGATGCAGAGGAGACAGATCCAGAGACCCCGATCTAGGCCACAGAGGGGATGTGGTCTCCCCCGCAAGGGCTCAGCATGCCTGTCTGCTACCCTCTGTCCTGGAGAAGAGTGTCCATTTCCCCTCTCTGTCCCTTACGTCTCCTCAGCATTGAGCAGGAGGGCAGCTTCCAGCCTGCAGGCCTTATCTCAGGTTCCTCCATGTTCCTGGCATGCTTTTTTTCAACTTTATTGAGACATAGTTGACATATAACATTGTGTAGGTTTAAGGTGTACCACATGATGATTTGATGTATGTGTGTGTTGTGAAAGGATTACCACAGTAAGGTTAGTTAACACGTCTGTCACACACACACAAAATTATCATTTTCTGTGTGCGTGTGTCGGGGGGTGAGAACTAAGTAAGATCATATAGTAATTGTCTTTCTCTGACTTACTTCTCTTAGCGTAGTGCCCTCAGGCCCATCCATGTTGTCATAAATGGCAGGATTTCCTTCTTTTTTTATGGCTGAATAATATCCTTGTGTGTTTGTGTGTGCATGTACCACATTTTCTTTATCCATTCATCCATCACATTAATGCGGCAGTTCCAAGACGTTTTGGTCTCAAGGCCCTTTACACTTTTAAAAATTACTGAGGATCCCAAAGAGCTTTTAAAAAAAATTTTGGATTGTATCTATCAATATTTATCATCCTAGAAATTAAAATAGGAATTTTAAAAATATTTATTCATTAAATATAATAAACACTTGGGGCTGGCCCGGTGGCATAGTGGTTAAGTTTGCACATTCCACTTCAGCAGCCTGGGGTTCGCCAGCCCAGATCCCTGGGTGAGGACACAGCACTGCTTGGCAAGCCATGCTGTAGTAGGCATCCTACATATAAAGTAGAGGAAGATGGGCACGGATGTTAGCTCAGGGCCAGTCTTCCTCAGCAAAAAGAGGAAGATTGGCGGCAGATATTAGCTCAGGGCTAATCTTCCTCAAAAAATAATTAGAAGAATAATAAACATGTACATGTTAATATAAATGACATTTTTTATGAACAGTAACTACTTTCAAAACAAAACAGTGAGAAGAATTTTACATGTTCTGTAGATCTCTCTAATATCTGGCTTGATAGAAAACTGAATTCTCAGCTCTGCTTCTCTATTTAGTCAGTCACAGTCTGTTGCTTTGATTGAAGTAGATAAAGAAGATCCAGCCTCTACAGATAAGTGGTTTAAAATGGGAGGGGAGTTTTCTTCCTGAGGAAGATTGGCCCTGAGCTAACATCTGTTGCCAATCTTCCTCTTTTTGTATGTGAGCCACTGCCACAGCATGGCTCCTGACAGATGAGTGATGTAGGTCTGCGCCTGGGAACTGAACCCGGTCTGCCGAAGCGAAGCAAACTGAACGTAACCACTAGGCCACTGGGGCTGGCCCCGGAGGGGAGTTTTAATTGTGATAATTGTGACCCTTTTCAGATAATTGTGGGTGTTCTTTTTTGATGAACTCTGCCGTATACTCCTGAGAGATTGAGAATGAAAATAATTTTGACCTCATGGACCCTGTGAGGGTGGAAGAAATTTTCCTCTACCCTTAGTTCTTCTGGTTACTCTGAGAATTAAACTGACAGCAGACAAATTAACAGGAAAAAATCAAATTTAATTTTATACCACAAGAACCCCACACGCATGAGAGGTTCAGAGACAGAAAGGTGAAGAGAGGTCTATGTGCCATCTTGAGCTAAGGAGTGGCCTGGGGGCCTGAGGCTTCGGACGGGAGGAGGGTAGCGCACCGGATGATAAGTGGAACAGATGTTCAGTCATTAGGGTTTACCCTGCCATACAGGTAGGCCATAACAATTTATTTCTGGTGATAACTCTTATTATGGGAAAGGTCCCAGTTGACATTCTTCAAGGGAGAGGTGAAAGTTTCTCTCAAGCCCACAGGGTCTCGATTGCCTTTAGCTCAAAATATTCCACATAGCAAAGTGGCATATCTTGGGGAGGCCTGTTCAGACCCCTGTGACCCTCTGAAAGGGTGTCAGGCACTAGGTACACTGTGAGAACCATGTCTTCCCCGTTTTAGATGCCAGAACCTCAATCGTTTGTTCGTAAAAGTCCTCACCTCTTCCCTTACCCAAGATGGAGCTGCTCCCAGCCATTTGTGTAAATGGTGTAAGGTGGAGGTCTCAAAGGTAAAAATTTGGCCTATGCTATGAAATACACTTGTTTTAAATTATTTAGAAAGTAAGAGAATTTATATCACACAGGTGATATACTTGTGAAAAACGAAGTAATATTTTTAGGTTGTGAAGTGAGTATGTTCTTCCTGTAGAAAGTTCGGAAGCCTGGAAGGATGGTCATTGGCACACGTCGTGTTCCGTGAGCTCTCCCAGGCTCCTGGCGTCCCTCCTCTGTAGATGAGGGACCGAGGCCTCATCTTGCCTGAGCTTGCCCAGTAATAACGTGAAGTCTGAACTCTCGACGACTGGACGCAAAAGTCAGATAGCCCACAGATAATAAATCTTAATATTTGGTTTATTTTCTTCTGAGTGTATATAATGAATATTAGGTCATGTGGTATATAAGTATATAATGTTTTTTAACTTGCTACTTTCACTTAGTATTATACCAAAAAATTTTCCAACACCATTAAGAGTTCTTTAAAAACATTTTAAGGGCCATTAAAATTCCATCAAATTGATGTACCATAGGAAAAAAGTCATATTAATATTCCCCTCATTGTAGTTCTGATTCTGCCAGTTGGTCAGAAATTGGCGTAGAATCCTGGAGCCCTCCTCCTCCTTGGAGGTAGGCTCTTGGCTGTAAAGTTAGTGTGCATTGTGATACAGTGAGGCGGCTCACTTGCTCAGGAGAGGATTTCACAAGGACATTCGTTAGCTGTGGACTGTGAGCCAAGCAGGGTTAATGCATCCCCCCCAGGTATTTAACAATATTCCTAACCACCTGTGTAACCAGCCACTGTGTCCTGTGTCACGGGAGTGGAGGAGGCCCCAACCCTGCCAGGAGGGCTCTGGGAATGCTGGCAGCATCAAGCAGAGCGTGAAGGAGGGTGGCATTTGTCAAGATTCATGGCTGTGTCAGTAGAGAAGAGGTGAGTCAAAGGCACTGAGCATGTGTTTGATGAACCGTTGTTACCTTCAACAGTGCTATCTCCCGGCGTGAGAATAAGTTTTAAGATGCTGTCCTTGGCCTTTCCATGTGTTCACACTAGCCTGATGCTTAGCTTTTATATATTGGGCTAAATTTCACAATTTAATGCTGAAAGCTTTATTGTTGTAGGCAAAAAGTTGACGAAAGAGTGAAGGATGCAGATTTTTCTATTTTGGGGGACCTGTAGGCCTGAACATTTTACATCCAAGTGTGCTGTTCAGACAGAAACTGTTCTTGATTGTACTGAGAAAGCGGGGACTATCGCCCTGGCTTTCATGTGCTGAGTTGTTTTGGGGGAGAACCGAATACAGCAGGAAGGTTAAAGTTTTTGTGACTTGGGCTGCTTTCTAGGGATGCCTGTCGTGTTTCCCTGCCCCTCTTAGCTTCTGTTCCCTCCGGATGGAGAGGCAACATGTTGCTATGGAAAGAGCATAGGCTTTTGTGTCATGTAGTCCTTACATTCAAAGCTGAACCCATCCATTTACTGGCTCTGTCCGTGGTACGTGACTCTGGGAGCCTCTACCCCAGTCCTTGGGAGATTAAATGAGATAGCATGATCAGATTTCCTAGCCCACAGCCTCATGTGGTGGGTGGGCCCATCATTTCTCTTCCTTTCCACATCTCCTGCTCCAGGGCAGTGACCAGAGTGTCTAGTTTCCTGAGTTTGGACAGTAGGTGTAGCTTCTGATGAACCTAGTGCTCTATGGTAGTTAGGGGACATGGGACAAATTACCTACCGTCTCTGAGCCTGTTAGCTGTTGACGACCTGGAAGTAATTACACACTACATGGTGCTGTAAGTACCAGATTAAATGAGATGGCGTATGTACGCAAGTCACAGCACCTGGCACAGAGTGGGCACTCACTGACTGGCACATGGCGTCCTGAATCGACGGGTCTCTGAGCAACAGCATCCTCCTGCCATCTTCCTGAGTGTTGCTGCTTCTCCTGACTTCTCTGCTGCCGTCCCTTCTCTCCGCTGACTGGCTGGAGGGATTTTCCTGAGCTCTGTCCTTCTGTTTTGCATCTTGTACTTTTCCTTGAAAGTTTTGTCTACTTCCAAGGCTTCAGCTACCACTTTTAGATGGATAAACGTCTTAAGTTTTTCTTCAGCCACAGACCAGTACATCCAATTTTCTGTTAGTGCTTGGATGCCCAAAGGAAGCTTGAACTCAAAATATATAAAAATATGGTATTTTCCTTCCCACTTCCTTCTTCAAAATTGTCCTTCCTGTAGGTGCTCTCTGTTCCACCTCTGCGCTGTCTCGGGTTCTGTTCCTCTTTTCCACTCCTGAATACAGGCCTGACTGCACTGTGCTTTCCGCTCGAGGCCGTGCAGCAGAGTGCGGCCCCTTCTTCCAGGCTTTCCTGCCACCAGTAAATAATGATGACAACAAAACTGTGATAACAAGACAATGGCCACAGTGGGAAAAAACACAGTGGCAACAGTCATTTGTTGAGTGTGTGCAACATGCTAGGCACTGTCTTGCCACCCGAGTCCTGGGTGAGGGGGAGCTCTGCCCTGGGCCTGCACTTTAGAGGTCCTGTTCTTGTCCTCCCAGGGCGGAGGGGACATTCCTGCCCAGAGCCTTCCCAGCACCCTCAGCTCATGCTCTGGGTACTTGAGGCTTCAGACTTCCCCCTTAGACTGTGCTGAGCCTCCTTCCAGAAGCAGCACATGGGCCTTTTCTGCAGATTGTTCTTCAGAAGCAGATGGTGCCACAGGGGTGTGCATCTCGGCCAAGGGCTGGCCACGGGACTGTTATCAGACCACAGGCTGTGTGATCTGAGAGTGGCCTGCAGGCTGGGGTGTCCGGACCTGAGTTCCTGAACCCGGTGTGGAGGAGGACAGAGCCAAGGCTGAGAAGGGAGGGGGTTGAGCAGGGGCTGTGAGGAGTGCTGTAAATGTTAGGATAGCCCTGGGCACTTAGGAATCTTCCCAATGGAGATTCTTATCCAATTGGCGTGATGCTTCTCTGGGTAGGTTATGTCAGTTCCATCTTTCTAGATGAATAAAGTGAGAGTTGAAGAGGTTAAATGGCCAGTGCACAGTTTGTAATTGGCAGAGCCTGGATTTGGCAGTCCTCTGCGCCTAGGAGACTTCCACTGTCGGTCGTGTGCACTTTTAATAGGTTTCTGTAGGCAGTCCTGTGCACCTAGGAGACTTCTGTTGTCGGTGGTTGTGCCTTCATAGGCTTCTTCTGTTGCTCGTGTGTGGCTCAGCACAGCGCTTGTTCCCTTACTTGTGTTTCCCTTCTGTTGCCTCCCTTAGACTGCAGCTCCCTGTGCAGGGGACTGTCTCCTTCATTGTCGCATGCCTGCCATGTGGTACAGAGACTGGCCATAGAGGAGGCTGGATTAATATTTATTTTTTAAAAAAGATCTTTTTATTACTAAGAATCTTGTGTACTTCTCACAAATGGATTATTAGCTGTTTAGGAATGCTAATTTTAGTTCTGGCCGTTTGTTGGTCTGTTAATGGACTCGTTTTATAAGGCATTCTGACATCATAATTGGAAATTTCTGTTTCACAGAAAAATGTTACTTCACATTTAGTCCTACCATTTTGCTGTTATGGCATTTAATTGGTGAGAAGTCATTATAATAAATGGTATATGTGTATTATTTGTGAGTTTTGATAGCCCAGTGAGTTCTGAATAAAACATAAAGAAATTACAGTTTGTTTCAAAGTAATTAATTGGTTTGTTTTTTAAGTTATTTGCCTTTGGTTATATAGACTTTTCTGAAAGACATTTATGCCATAGAGTTGCTTTTTTTCGAGAGGTAGCTACATATTTTCATAAAATTATCAGCACATAATAAAGATTGTTAGAATATTGTCCAGTTAATTTTCTGTGCTTCCCTAAGATTTGAGTATTTGAGCTAGAAATCTTTTTTGTTGTGGTGCTATATTTCTACTTGCCTCTCCATGGCAGAGATTCGGGGCAGAGTCCTGCCTCCAGATTGCCAGTTGTGGTATTTTCATCATGAAAAAAAATCATTAAGTAGCAAAAAGCATGTGGTTCTGTGTTATAGGACAGGGCAGATAGGCCCTGCTTAGGCATATTTCATGCTGTTAGTGTATTCACAATATAAGTCCGAAAGCTTGATTGTAGGGAAACATGTCAGAAAAGCAAAATTAAATTAAGCATACTGATTTTAGATTGTTTATATGATTAAGGTAATTACATTTTAGGGTCATAAGCCTATTTTCAGTCAAAAAGGCTTCAGGAGAAGAAAGAATTCAGCAAGTGTTTGCAAAGTAGTGAGGAAAAGTTTAGAGGAAAGGAAAAGAGAGCCTGTTCCAGGAATACTCAGCCCAGTTTTCATAAAGTGGCATGGTGGTGCCTTGGTAGCAGAGATGAAGTAGGCACAGAGGAAGTTTAGGAAGGATTAGATCAAAGCCGTTACCAGAAACCCAGCCATTCAGCTTCCAGACCAAAATCTTTGAAGGAAAAGGGAGTGTGTGTTTATGCATGTGTAGGATAGAGCTAACTTCACGTTTCTCTATTTCTAAAGAGAATATATTTTATTCTTGGAAATTTTTTAAATGTGGAAACATATAAGTAATAAAACCAAATTTGTCCATGTTCCCAAAACTCAGAGATCCATTCTGGAATTGTTTTGAGGAATTTCTTTCCAATCTCTTTCCCCCCTCCCCTCACTCTGTGTGTGTATGTAATTTTTTATTCAAGGGTGAGACCATGGTCAGGCATGTGTTCTACATTGTATTCTCATTTTTTAAACCTTTGGCATAACATTTCAAAGCATATTCCAGTGTTAATGAAAACTTTCCAGAATACCTTTAATTATTGTGTATTATTTCATTCTAGAGATGTACCATGATTTATTCAACATTATTTACATTATAAATAAAACTGCAGAAGAATCTTTGCATCTAAAACTTTGCTACATCTATGATGATTTCTTTAGAAAATCCTAGGTCAAAGCATATTAATGTTTTTAAGCTTTTGTTATCTATTGACAAATTGTTTTTTATGAAAGTCTTAAAGAGCAAGAACCTTCCGTGGTGCCACAGGGGGTAGTTATATGAGGAATTGCGAAGTGTGTTGATGGAAGTGGGGGGCAGTGTACAGTGTTTCACACTGGAAAAGCGTAAAAGTCAACGTGTAAATGCTTGGCGTGAGAGAGAAAGTGAGGAAATGTAAGGATGGGTGGACAATGGACAGAAGAAAGGAGTTTCCTTATGAAAGGTCCTCACAGGCTTGCTGTGTGTAAAATGCTTACCCCAGTTCTTGGAACGTGGTTTGAGAGTGACACATGGTAACCATCAAGGAGCTCAGTGTCCAGTTGTTGCCCCATCTCTTTCCAGGAGTGAGTTTTCTTCTCTTCCCCTCATTTCTCTGGTGGGTAAATTCCCTCCTCACTGGGGGAATGTGAGGTGTAAGTGAGATCCTGTGCCTCAGCCCTTAGCCTGTGCCTGGCACACTGGACTTTCATGAGTGGCACTTCTCTGACTTCCCACCACTCTGTCATCAGTTAGGAATCCTTCAGGTGAAAGAGACAGACATTCCGTCCAATGAAAGAAGCCAGTATGTTGTGTCCAGCACAGAGTGTGGTGTCCAATGGGATGAGAAGGCTACTTGCTTTGGTCTTTATACTGGACTTGCTCATCTTACAGGCTCAGCCAATCTTCAGTGGGCCTTGATGTTAACATTTCTCTGGCATTTTCCTCTTTTTTTGATTAAGACAAGGTGAAATTACACGTGTTCCCACCTTGGACAGGAATGATGTGTGTTTTCCTCTGTTCTGTACTCAGTGCCAAGGCAATGTTGCGAACATAATAGATGCCAGTAGTTGTAGAAAAAATGAATTCCAGAACAGCCTACCTTGTGATTAATATGTGCTTCATGTCTCTTTTTTCTCTAGAAATAAAAAATTTTAGTGTTTTCTCCCTGATTACGTAGAATTTATATCTTATGGCAGAAGTATTAATATTGATAAACCTAGATTACAAGTGAAAATACCAAGCCATAATCCATCCTTAATTTTTTTCAAAGATAAGTTCTGGGGTTGTAATGAACAGCATGGTGACTATAGTTAACACACTGATTGTATATTTGAAAGTTGCTAGGAGAGTGAATCTTAAAAGTCCTCATCTCAAGAAAAAAGAAGTTGTGACTATGTGAGATGATAGTAACTAAACTCATTGTGGCCATAATTCCACAATACATACATGTATTGAATCATTGTCTTGTACGTCTTAAACTTATACCATGGTACATGTCAATCATATCTCAATAAAACTGGGAAAAAAATTTCAAAATGAATAAACATTTACTCTCCCTTATAAATTGTCTTCTTGACCGATGGTGTTTTATAGGTTTTAAACATTGCAAGAATATTAGATGAAAACTTTAAAATGAAAAAGATAAACCCATTGTCCTATCACGATACTGTAACAAAATGTTTTTGTATTTATGTTGCTTTCTGTTCTTTTGCGGCTTACTTTTTAAATTAGACATATCAGATAGCAAAGATAAAATCTAGATCGTATTTAAAATTTTTCAGATGATAGGCAAGCCTCCTTAATTGCCTACAGTTGTCCTTTCATTAGAAAAACAAATCTGTTAGCATAGTGAGGCCCATAATGTCAGGGAAGCTTTTCTTATGGACAAGAACAGCAGGTATCATGGCTGTAAAGAATACATGAATTGTTGATGTAAATACCAGGAAGAAATGGGAGAATATTTAATATTTTGTCTGAATACAAGCAAATTCACTTACTATTTTTGAGCTGAACGACAGAAGGAAACACAATGATGTTATTTTTGTGAGGAGCTAATGGCTTTGTACCTGAAGAAGTATTTTCTTCAGATTATGCAAGTATACTCTAGAGTTATTATGTAAAAATGGATACAAATAGGAATTATAAAAAGAGAAAAACTCCCCCATGCCACTCCTTGGAAATAGCCATTGTCAGCATTCAGCCCGCCCTTTTTAGGTAGCACCCTGCCTGGTGTTCATCACTGTGTACCCCTTTGTACTGTTTGGATCTTTTAATGTATGTGTGTGCCTTGTATAATGAAGTGACAGATAATAGAAATTTACATCTTGAGAGAAAATATGAGCATAACCACATTATATTATTTAGGATTATTTTTAACAGATTGAATCATAAAAAATTGCTGATATGCGACTCTTTCCGACCTACAAAGATGACAGTTTCATACGCTCAACTTAATCATTGCAACAGGCTAGCTAAGAAATCTTGAAGGCCTGCAGGAGAAAAGGGATTTTGTGTTTTCACGCTGTATCCCTCGGGGCTAAAACAGTTTCTGAAGGATGAATCCAATCTTTGTTATGAAATATAAAAGGAAGGGATTGATACTGATAAAAATAATTTCATTGAAATAGAAATGAAAATAGAAATAAAATGGAAACACTTCAGCTGCACTGCAGAGGAAATCAATTAAGGAAGCAGTTCAGTTCCGATTGGCTCAGTGGGATCGGCTCTGGCAAAACTTAGTGAATGAAAATCTGTCCGTGTTGATACCAACTGTGTAAAGCATCAGTATTCATAAACATGCATGACAACATCCTGAGTGTCACAACAAGGGGTGACAAACCTCTCTACTCAAATTAGGAAAGGTTCTGACTACTGGGAAAAGTGATGGCCGTAGCTTGAACCCAGCAGCTGGCTCCAAAGCCACATTTTTTCCACTCATTCAGTCTGCCTGTAGGTTCTCATAACCACGTGCCAACTGTCAAATATAAGCATTGCTCATGAACAGCTGTCACCCACTAGTTGCCCTGAGGAACTCAAGTGTGGGTTTGGATATTTTAACCATTTTCCTAAATTGTCCTTTCCCTTTTGCTATGTTAAGGAGATGCAATCACCAACCACCCTGAACCAGACCAGGCCTCCCTGCAAGAGCTGTGCCTACGACCTTTGCCTCATTTTTAATGCTGAGATCTCTCCAGGAGGAGCTTAGGCCTTGTTACCATCACCTGCAGTGTGTGTGGAATCACATTTTCCAACTGAGGCTGTGCAAGAGGACTCCCACCTCTCCCTTCTGAATATTCATTCCCCATCCCAAATAAATGTCCCTGCTTCCCTCTGTTCGGGGACGCATGACTCTGGAAATGATTCCTCATGGTCTCCTATTTGCCGCAAATACACTTTACTTTGTGAGACAACTGCTTCTGGTGTAGAGTCTGATTTAACTCCCCAGGAGGGAACCCACTTTGGGTTCAATAACACAGCCACTCAAAATAAGATAATTTTCATTCCTTGTTTGATGTCTGTCCTGCCTCTTCTTACCTGGTAGACATTTGATTGCTGTTTTAAGCAGTGTGCCACAGGCCGTGGTCGGCAGAGGCTGTCTGTGGGCACAGGCGTCCTCGTGGAGGCCTGAGAATGTAGGATTGAAGGCTGATGGTCTGGGTTTAAATCACAGCTCTGTCATTTACAAACATGGGTGTTAGACAGGTGAATTAATCTCTCTTAGTTGGTTTTGTTGATAATTAAATCCCTGCTTTCAAAAGTTACAATTAAGTAAGGTAGTAAGTACACACGTCTGTAGTGTGGTACTTGGCACATACAGGCCAGTGATTTACAACCAGAGCCCTGGTTATTATGTGATGGAATCCAGACAGTCATTGAATAAATGGCTTGGATTGTAGAATCCTAGAACTGCAGAGTGTAAGCAGACCTTAGAAATCTGAAGTATCTTTGTGCCCCTTCCTGTGCAGGGCATCAAAGAGGAATCAGCCTAACATCCAGGTTTTACTTGAGCTCCTGCTGAAAAGTAATTTTTGGTAAATCCTACCTCTTCCCCTATTTGCCTGTTTTCATTTCCCTTTGTCCGTTGTTATCTGCCAGCCCAATAAGGCTGGTTTGTGAACTGTGACAGTGCTGTTAAGGAAACAGGCTCCGTCTCCTTGCCGTGAACAGACACACTGTCACGGATGTTTTCCTCATGCAGATTCGGCTCTGCTAATTCTTCTTTAAGAAGTGATGGCGTGTCAGGACCTGAAACCTGGGGCCACTGCCTTTATTTAATTAGGCAAGAGTGAATTTGCACATGCCTGTGCATAAAAAATAATTGCTTAATGTAATTGAATGTTGGGTTTTCGTATGCCCTTTTCCCAATGAGGCAGCATCTAGAAAGATCAAAAAGTGATTTATTCCAATACAGGATGTGCAAAGGGGACTGAGTGTGTGCCACGTGCATCTTCATTATAAATGTTAGTCTGAGACCCAATTAAAACCTGTTATTCTCCCTTATTAAAATCACTTTTAAAAAACTTCAGGCAGCAGGGTTTTTATGATATCACAGAGCAAGCAGCAAAATTGGTTGTGCCCGTGAGCTTCATTCATTTCCCACGTGTTTATTTCCCATCAGAGTCAGGATCTGAGGCTTGTGACACTAACCTAGGGGGCTGCTGGGTCTGAGGGGATGAGAGGCCTGGACCCTGAGGAGAGTTAGTGATCCTCCACACACACACACACACACACACACACACACACACACGGAAGCTACCTCTGCCCCAGGGCTCTGTGTCACCTCACTTCAGAGCCCATCCTGGTGGAACCCTAAGTGAGCCAGGGAACATGGCCCTCTTCTCTGATGCAGGCTCTTTCCCCTGAGGGCAGGGGCTCTTAGCTTGGGATCCATGTGGCTTTGGTGTTTGATGGGGGGTGGCGGGGGGGGGGGGGGGGGATTCTGTGATTCCCATCAAGTGATTCACGCACTCCCCTAGGAAGAGGGTCTTTTGCCAGATTTTTTGTGTTCATGATCTAAGAAAGGTTAAGAAACAGATCTATTCTACCTTTGCTCTGATCTTTTGAGACCAGATTGTTGGAAGGAATTTGATCCTGGGAATCAGATGGATTTGGGTTTGAATTGTCTCCAGTGGATTTTAGCTGTGTGGCCTTGGCAGGCTGTGAAACCTCTCTGGACCCCCATTTTCTCAAATGTAAAACAAGGGTAAGAATGCTAATTTAAGGTTGAAGTGACAGGTAGACTAAACAGGGAAATAATAAGTACTAACTTTCTTTTTTTCTCTTTCATCCTGTGAACAAAATGAAACCAGTGTCTGTCCTGTCTTTTCCTTGCTGGATCTTCCTAAGCACCCATTGTGGGGCCCTGAACACAGTAGGTCCTCAAATGTTGGCTGAATGGATGGTTGGATGGATGCATGGGATGCCTTGTCTGGGGCCCAGATGAAACCTCTCAGTCTGCTTCCTCAAAGCACTTATTTTGTGAGAAGTTCTTGGTGCTGCAGCTGGCTTTGCTAAGGGCTGACCACCTCCCAGGACGGTTAGCCTGGGACCTGTGCACAGTCTTTCTGGATATTGTGACAAGATTAGGTCTGCTTATCCTGTGCTGAAAATTGTGGGCTGTGCTGGGCCTTTGTCGGCATCAGGGCTGGGCAAACTCAGCCTGTGGGCCAAATCTGGCCTGTTGCCTGTTTGTGTAAATAAAGTTTTATTGGAACATAGCCATGCTTGTTGATTTACATATTGTCTGACTGCTTTTGTGCTACGGCAGAGTTTAGTAGTTAGGACAAAGACCATATGGATTGCAAAGCCTAAAATATTTATCATCTGCCTCTTTTTTTTTTTTTAAAGATTGGCACCTGAGCTAACAACTGTTGCCAATCTTTTTTTTTTTCCTGCTTTATCTCTCCAAATCCCCCCAGCACATAGTTGTATATCTTAGTTGCAGGTCCTTCTAGTTATGGCATGTGGGATGCCGCCTCAACGTGGCCTGACGAGCGGTGCCACGTCCGCACCCAGGATCTGAACCAGCGAAACCCTGGGCCGCCGCAGCGGAGCACGCGAACTTAACCACTTGGCCACGGGGCCAGCCCTATCCTCTGCCTCTTATGGAAAAAATTTGCCTACTCCTGATATGTATTATCTGTACTCCTTACTGTAACCCTGTATGATTGGCCTCAAGATGCCCTTTGTGTGGCTTGGGAAGCTAAGACTCGACAGAGCTCAGTGTCTCGGTGGTGATTGCACAGCTTACAGATGGTTGGGGTTTGAGTCCAGGTCTATGGGATTCCACAGCCCATGTTCTTTCCACTGGATGCTGACACCTTTCAGCTTGAGCAAAACCTGGCTGAACCGATGACGTCTTCCAGTCCTGTCTGGTGGCCATCACCAGCACAGGGAGCAGTTCAGTGATATCCCCTGGAATTGTGGCACACCCTGGCGGTCCTGGCATTTGTCCATAGCCTGGCTCAGTCTGTAGGATAAGTCATGTGAATGTGTAAGTCAGGGAGTGAGTGGAATGAGGATTTCAAGGGCTGGCTGCAGATGGCAGTAATGTGGTATGCAGCTGTTTATGCAGACATCATGCTGCCTCCCAGGGCTCAGCAGGGTTGGCATTTCCAGGGCGTCCTTGTTGCTGCTGAACATGCCATCCACTCTGCGTGGTTCCCCTGGGGAGTCATGGGTAATACTTGTGTGTTTTCAGCATGCTAGCCACTCCGCAGAGACTTCTCCTGCTCCAGGCTGCAGGACCATGAGAGTTGCAGACCTCCACATGTGCTCACTGGTACTGTGCCCTCATTGGCAGATCTGGCTCCAAAGTCTAGATGCACATCTTTCCCAGCAAATTAGTCCCGATGCAACTTTGATGTTTCAAGGGTTTACAGGTGAAGTTCTGTGATTCTTCTGTTAATACTCCCTCTGCCCATTATTCCCACTTCTCATTGGACTTCCACCCTTCCAGTTAATGTTCCCATGCTTATAAACTGCTTATGATTAAGCGAAAGAAACAAAATTGGAAAAACCAGCTATTTCTGCTTTAATTGACTGCATAGCATTGTTTGCCTTGTTACTGTGACAAGCTGACAATGATACAGCAACAAAATTGTAGCCACCCAACTGGAAGTAACACCCTTGGGTAATTTATCCATCTGTCAAAGGATGGATCTAATGAAAATGGCTGTAGTGTAATCGCTTGTCATATCGAAGTGGATATTGTAACTTTGGGTAGTGAGAGGAGACATGGGAAGGATTAGGAAGGCAAGTGTCCTTTCTGATAGAGTGCGTTCTTGTTCTGTCTCTGTGGCTGGCAGCAGGGAGTGTCTTTGACTCTTCCGTTGTGCCATGGAGCTGCGGGTGGAGAATTCCATGGAGGAGCAGCAGAGCTGCAGGTGGGCAGCAAGGAGCCAGCCCTGTGATTAACTTTCTGTCTTCTTGTCGACGGCAGCAACCCTTCTTTCTCATAAGACGGAATCCTGTAGTCTTACCCTGTGGCTTTCACACTCTCTAAAGTCAATGACTCTTTCAGTTCATGCTGAAAATATAAAACAGGTAAAAATGAGGCTGCTCTGGGTTCAGTGGGGGTGGAGTAACCTGCAGAAATTAAGCAGCATTTCGTTTGTTGTGCCAGTGGGGTTCCATAGGGAAGTCATGGTTTGATTAAACTTGTGGGTCTCTTGTTTAATTATTTAGAGGAAAAGCTTCTAACAGAAAGAGATGTTTTCCTTTGTAGCCCTTTTGGTTTCTCCCTAACATGTTTTAGCGCTCAGTAACTCTCTGGATTTTTTTGTCTCTCCCATGACAGCAGGTCCTTCTCATTGGTCAAAGCTACTGAAGGTTCATTTGTATTTCTGTTTTGGAAGTGTGTTTGTTAAGAACCCATCACAAAGTCCAGATATACCTCTTACTGGAGACTAAAGACCAAGTTTAAAAATTATAAGTGATTATTGAACACTTTGAGTTGCAGAGAAATTGACAAGTCGATAGCATTTCAGCTATCGACTGAAAGCTGACTGATGAGGCTGCGTCATGGTGGGATAGAGGTACGAGCAAGGCGTCAAGACCTAGATACGTGGTACTTCCTAGAGTCCTTCACCCCACGTGCACGGGGCACAGGCAATTCTGTTAATTTGGGAAGGAGCGAGGCATACTCATGGTCTGGGGGTCCCCCCGTGTGATAATTAGTGCAGTTATTTGAGAGACCTTGTGTGCCCTCCCTGTAGCCATACTGAGAAGACCAGCTACTGACATGCCCTCATTTCTGCCCAGCTTTTTTGCTGTGTTTTTTAAGTCAATGTGCATTTTCATGACTGGTTATAGCCTTTGTGTGTGTGTTTGGCAGAATTGGGGGGTGGGTGCACATAAGCTTGTGTCACTTGAGAGCCAGCTCTGCTGAGCTCCCGCCATCCCCTTATTTCTGTGTTTCCAGGGAGAAGTGCCTGCTGCCTTTCCAGCTGGCTTTGGAATCCAGGAATGCAAAGCTGGCCCAGCACGCCTTGGCAGGGATACAGGTACGGCTGTCACTGAGTGCGCGGGAGGCAGAAATCGACAGGCCACAGGCACGGGGTCTGCTGGACAAGGGATGATTCACATCCTGAGTGGGAGGGTGCAAGATTTCATCACACTATCAGAATGACGTACGATTTAAAACTTATGAATTGTTTATTTATGGAATTTTCTATTTAATATATTCAGAACATGGTTGACTGCAGGTAACTGAAACCGTGGATAAGGGGGAACTGCTGTAACTTTTAAGAGTTAATATATGTGAAAGAGTGAGAAAATTCCACCTCTTTTTCCTCCAGTGGATTGGAATTAGATAATATATGTATTAATATGCAATAGCATTAGAAATTTTTTAACACTGTCAATATCATTAAAAACTCTTTGCCTTTCTCCACAGTAATTGGGCCAAACATAAAAATGCATGGAAGTTGATTTTGAGCTGCCACTGTGTTCCTTTTTCTCTAGTATTGTATATATTTTCCATTAGTTACTTTTTTTTAACCTCAAACACTCTAAGTTACAGTACCCTGTTTCCCAGAGCCCACTCAATCACGGTGACTTCAGTGACTGGCGGGCAGGGCATCTCCTCTTACCATCCCTCGTTGCCCCCCACTAGTTTTAGGTGCTTTTTGAAGGCTTCCCAATCTTTATCACTTTAAGTAAATCAGGTTTGTATATAAACTTTAAGTCTGGGCTGCCCTGCAAGCACTATGTGATAGTGAAAAATTGCTTTGGGGAGACTATAGACAAAATTTCAGGGAGTCCTAAGAAGGGTTTGAAATACTTGTTTTCCGCATCTGCAGTGGCCTTGAGCTAAAGGATGGATGAATCAGAATTCCAAAAGTTCTTCACATCTGCAGCTCTATACTGAATTGGACAAGGACAAATTTACCAGGTCTCAAAACCAGCTGCCCCAGGACAGATGCAGGAGGACAGCTTAAGTGCGGCCCTTGTGAATGAGAGTTAGGGGTTTCAGGGCGAGTCAGCACAGAAGGTGCTGTGACTTACAACTAAGCCCATTTGGTCTGAGAATGTGGTTAAAGTTATGCACAACTATTTTTTTGTTTTTAGGTAATAAACACATTTAGTTTTCTTACAAAACTAGAATTCTAGAGGTGGGCACTTCCAGGCTTACAGCAGGTCAGTGGTGCCACCAAAGACCCCATTTCTTTCCCCCCCGCCATCTTTTTACTTTTTGTTATTTGTAAAGACTTCATTATTTTAGAGAAGTTTTAGGTTTACAATAAAATTGAGAGGAAGGTGCAGAGATTGTCCCATATGTCCCCACCCAACACACACAGAGCCTCCCCATCACCAAACATCACTCACCAGAATGGTACTTTTGTCGTTTTTTGTTTTTTTTGTTTTTCACCAAGGATGAGCCTACACTGACCCATTATAATTGTCCACAGTCCACAGTTATCTCAGGTATCCTCCTGGCTGCCTTACTCTTTACTGTCAGACCACCTTGAAGTGTTACACTGCCCTGGAGGCCACATGTTCAGCAGGAGAGCGTCTGGAACCACATCATGCCAAGAGCGCTTGAAGGCACCCGAGAAGGTTTAGTCTGGAGAAGGAAGGGCTAAGGGGGACTTCATAGCTGACTTCAGATATTTTAGAAGCTTAATCCCTGTGGCTCCAGGGAAGGATGAGGGAGCCAAAGTTGTAGGCAGGTGGGTTTTGGTACCATCTAACAAGGGGTTTTATGAAGAGGAGTTGTCCTGAAATAGAAAAAGGCTGTCCTGGGAGGTGTAATGACACCTGGCAAACCTCATGAAAGTGAGTGTCTTCTTATTTAGGTTTTTGTGGGATTCATTATTTGATGAGAATACCGTAAGATTTGTGGATTCATGAATAATTCTGGGTAAATGACAGCTCACAGTAGGAAAGAGATAAATATCTGAGAAATGCACTTATCCACAAGACCTCCTCATTTCCTGTGACAAAGCTGCCTTAAGGAAGGCTCTGTGTGATGTGACTGTTGAGGGGCCAGATCCCCCTGGCCACATCATCCTCTGTCCTCACCAACCACATAACCTCTATGGCCACCCCATTAGAATCTCGGTTGATAAAATTTAGCATGGATTGTCTAATAGCAGGAAAAAGTCTTTGCCAAAAACCATTTACCAAAAGTTTGATGCGTTTTTCTTTTCAATGGCACAGAGCATGAATTCTTGCCTAATGGCCTCACTAGATGGCTCCTGAGTAAGAAAAATTATCCTTAACGCGCATACTAAGGGAGCAGCAGAGTAAGGCAGCGAGGAACCTCTCTCTGATCACTGCCCTGTGCCTCCTACAGAAGCTCCTGTCAGAAGAGAGGTTTGTATCCATGGAGACGGACTCTGATGAGAAGCAGCTGCTCAATCAGATCCTGAATGCTGTGAAAGTGACACCTTCCCTCAACGAAGACCTGCAGGTGGAGGTCATGAAGGTTTGTGTGACGTGGCTACAGTTTGCATCATTGGGACAGGAGCAGACTCTTACCCCAGCCCTCACTATTATCTCGAAAATGCCTCTGCATTGTGATCATGCTAGCTCACCCGTGATTTGGAATACATGGTTATTATCCTGGCTTTTGGTCCCCCAGAATTACCTTGATTGTTGAACAGAAATGACAAGTAAGTAAAAAGCTATAATATCAATACATCCATAATATTTTGGGCCTGATCCTGCATATGAAATGTTGCTAGGAAATGCATTTATCACTTTTTGAATGTATGTGAGTAGTTCTAACTTGGGGTAGATCTGATCATTCTGGGTATTCTGCCTGCCTGTGTATGTCAAAACAAAGCAAAGACCTAATGATGTTTTGACATATACTAAGGTTTTACAATAGTCCGTTTAAGGAAAGGAAGACCATCCTTGGGAGCCATATCAGAATCACATCTTTTTTTTTCCATCCACAAATTATGTGAACCTTATCTCCCACGTTCCAATTACCATCTCCCTTTTGGGGATGGCATCTCTCCCTCCCCTTTTCCTTTCCCTCCCTTGAGAAGCACCATGATCAGAAGCCCCTTGTGCTGACTCTGGAGTGTGTTGTATCCTGTGAGTGAACAGAAAAGGATGGAAATCTTTGCCCCAAACCAGCGTCTTGGTCAGAGTAACACAGCTGGAACCAATGAGCTGGCTTTTAGTAATGCCGTCTGTCCATTTCTTCCCTAGAGGAGCGTGTGTAGAGAAACGTTTAAGGATAGTTGGTGACAGATAATGGTTGCTTTCTTCCTGGAAATACCATGAAGGATTTTTGTCTTGGATAAGAGACTTCACTTCTCTAGGTTTCAATTTCTTCATCCATAAGAGGAAAGATCGACTTCAGTCATGACGCTTTCTTAAAGCCCTGGGCCTCACCCGAGCCCTGTTGGTGGGTAATTTAGTGTCATGATTAAGAGCTCAGACTCTGAAGCCAGCCTGTCTGGGATGGGATCCTTATTCTCTTCCTCGTTGGATGTCCTTGGATGATTCCTTAGCCACTCCGTGCCTTGGTGTCCTCGTCTCTGTAGCACCTACCCAATAGGATTGTTGTGAGGACCAGATAAGGTGATATTTGTAAAGAACTTGGCACAGCATCTGGCACAGAGCTAGTGCTGTAGAAGTATTCATATTATTCCTCCTCCTGCCAGTGCCTCCTGCTGCTGCTGAGCCCTCGAATTGATAACTGAGCAGTAGGCTTGCTCTGCTCCCCACCATCGGAGCCAGTCAATCAGGAGCTAGGGATGGAGATGGGAAGTTTAGTCAGATCAAGCAGCACAATCTGGAAGATGGCCGACTAATGTCTCAAAAACCCATCTTCAAGGATTACGGAATCTTGAGGCAGTTCTATAGGGAAATGGGCAGTAAGGAGGGGGTTTCCTTCAGGCATGATGGACTCCAGGGTCTTTTATTGTACCCTTCTTCTGCCAGCTGTGATGGATACCTTGTGGGTATGTTTGCCGCCTGTGGTCAGCCTGTTCCTGGAGAGAAACTCATAGAACAAAGTTTTAATTTATCAAGCTATTGGGGAGCACATGTGTAAGCTGAGGCCGTAAATCAGGAGAGCATGTGAATTTCTTAGAGTACCTGCAGAGCAGCGAGTACTCACACAGAGGAGGGGCTGGGGCCATTTAGTGTAGCAAGACGGCCCCATTCTTGCTCACTTACTGTCTCAGTGGGTGGGTCTAGGAATATTCTTATATACAGTGAACATCGAGAATCCCTGAGTTAGCTGCTCTTTAAGATCTCATTCGTCTTTAACGCTCCTTGATTCTGGAATGTACAGTTTGCCTTATCCTTTGACATAGATTTGGCCGCTGTGCATTCGTAGGAACCAAAGAGTAGCCCTCTCTAGGCTTGTTTCACTTCCCCCCACCTCTGTGCCTCCATTGAGGGAGAGCCAAGGCCACCCACCATATTCATCACTTCTGTGGCTTCCAAGTCTAGTCAGTGAGTCCTTCTTCTCCTAGTCGCTCTCCAAGAACGGGAGAGGGAGCTTTGGTGTCATACTAAGAGACACAACTCACAGATTTCATATTATTGTGGAAATTCTCCCAGGAGTACAGCTTTTTGTGGAATATAGAAATTTGTATTAAAAATTAAAATGAGGGGCTGGCCCCGTGGCCGAGTGGTTAAGTTCGCGCGCTCCGCTGCAGGCGGCCCAGTGTTTCGTTAGTTCGAATCCTGGGCGCGGACATGGCACTGCTCATCAGACCACGCTGAGGCAGCGTCCCACATGCCACAACTAGAAGAACCCACAACGAAGAACACACAACTATGTACCGGGGGGCTTTGGGGAGAAAAAGGAAAAAATAAAATCTTTAAAAAAAAAAAAAAATTAAAATGAGAAAATACCTGTTGTTCTGGAAGCTATGGAGAGCCAGATGTTTAATGGTTATGTCAACAGTAACACCTGTTTTGAAGATGTGCTTGCTTCTGATTCTACCTGGCGGTGCCTTTTGCTCACCTGCTGACGACAGGAGTTGACACATGTTTCCTCTGCTGGAAACCTGGAAGCCTGTCATAATGATGTCCTGCTGACACCACAGTGGACTGTGGTCCTTGTAGTTAATGTCTGGGAAGAAATCAGACATTGTCAGAAAAGGAAAAACAGTCTGGGCTGCCATTCTTACCATTAGATTTACAAAATGCTTAAAAGATAAGGGCTTTTGCTACATTGCTATCATATTTAACTAAGTGTTGGAATAGGGAAAAAATACTTCAATTCACAACAAACCTAGCCTTAAGCTAGTTTTTTAATAGTATAATTTTATTTAGACAGACTTTTTAGCTAGAAAATTAGTGATGAGATAACTGTACTTTAGTGTGATGTTAGCATCAAATGAGACTTCAGAGACAGTGGTCTGACTGTGATGGCTCACAAGTGAGGGTTCCATGGTCATTTCCTATTTCTGAGATTTAAATTCTTTGGGTATAAAGGTTTATACAAATTATGGCATTTTTGGTTTAGAAATAGTAAGTTTTACACCCTTTCTCTATGCGTGAAGAATTTCTATACCAACTTCAGTCATCTTCAGAAACCTGTTCCCTTTTATCTGGTAATTCTGTAATACTTGGAATGACCCAGGCAAAAATTCTTAGATAACTCTTTGTTTTGCTAATATCATTACCACATTAAAATGCTTTTACCACTTGTTCTCCCAAAAATTATATTAAAAAAAGAGAGAGAGAATTGGATAAGTCCTTAGAGAAAAGACCCGATTCCATTACATGTGAAGGTTTATTAGTTTATTCTTGGTGCTTCTGCATAACTCATTCTGATAGCAAATTATCTAAACTAGATATTTCCTGTAAAAATCTCCAGTCATTTTATATAAATATTTTGTAGGTACAGAAAATCTTTTAAAAATGAGATGTGGTAGGCATTTTCAAATGTTAGTCTGAGTTTACTATTCAGAAGAGAGAAAGCCACACCATGCAGTTTTTATTTATGTCTGTCCAACCACAGCATAGTACATTTTTATATCACATCCTAGGTGCTGTTTTTTAAAAAGCTCTATCGTGCATCTTACTTACATATGCCATCTGTGAGGGTTTGTAAACATGAGAAATTGAACCGTGTCATTCACACTCTTAAGATGTGTAGCAATTGTATTAAAATCGTGGAGAGAAAACAATATGGTTTCCTTTTTTAGAGATTTCCTTGAGATTAAACAAACTAACTAATAATGAAACCAAAGATTCTAATGGTAGTGTTCTCATTTAGGAAGAAGCCCCTAGACTTTCAATTGGAGGGTAAAAAAAAATCAGTGATGCTCACTTCTAACAGATTGAAGAGGAATGTGGTTGGATCACTTAGTTTAGAAACTGCTTTACATCTGTTTTACTACCTAACAGGAAGGGAGAAAAGGCAGCCTTGATTTACTGAAATGGCCATGGAATCCAAATAAAAATTTTATAGCTTGAGCAAATAAAGTGTCAGAATGTAGAGAATCAGAAAGAAATAAAGTGTCAGAATGTAGAGAAAGAAACTTTCTCTGAAGATCCATTTCCTTTGAAATGGATTGCAGATGGCAGGGAGCTAAATATTTAGGTCAAATACTTATCCGCCTGGTAACATTGTCCCATGCTGTGAGCCACACAGACTTGACAGGAGCCAGTGCATAACTAATGACATCTGTGACTAGAGCAATTAGGACTTTTCCCCCTCTTTCTGATGGATATCCTTTAGTGAAGTTATTAACCAGTAGAGCTGGCTGAGGCTCCCTAGTGAAGGGACATACTGGCTCTCTGCCTCTGTGAGAGTCAGAGATGAGAGCCTTCTGTCTGGGGAGGGCAGGTGGCCTTGATGGGGAAGGATATGATACCAGGTACTGAGAAGGCATCTGATGAGTGTTCTGTTGTCTGATGCCTTATTTTATGTGCATCTTTAGATAGTAGAAATGAGTGTTGGTGGAGTGCTTTACAATTTCAAGGGAGAAATGACAGAGGCTAATTATTTAACTTGGATTATGCATCAGATACCCTGGTGGTACTTTCCTGTCATCCTCACATCACACCCCCCATGAAGTGGCGGGGCCAGTGTTTGGACTGTGGTTCAGCCTGGGGCAGTCGGTCCTGACAGACACGTAAGTCTGTAGGTAGCCATTACTGTTCTTTCTCATAGAGGGCTAAACAGAAGAGTCGAGTCGCAGGCTAGGAAGGGCAGCACCAGGAGGGCTCAGAGTGCATGTGTCTGTCCCCCATGACCGCATATACCCCCTCTGGTCCATGAGCCAGATTCACCTGTGAAGAAAGGGTTCAAGCCTCTTCTCCACCAGATTACTAATGGCTCTGGGTGGGTGGGTGGGTGTGTGTGTGTGAGTGATGGGTTGCAGGAAGGGAAAGAGAATGTCATTTCCTGTTGAAGTATTTTTATGTTTTATAACAAAAGCCAAGCAAACATCATCAGAAAGTACAGAGCTGAGTGACTCAGGGAAGAAGAGCTTCGCTCTGTGGCTGGTGGACCAAAGCTTCAGGGAGCCCCTTAGAATGCTGGTCTTATGATGAGAAGGAGAGAGTGCTTTTGAGTTGTGTGCCAGCACTGCAGTCAGTGCCATGGTCCAGGAGGAAGAACCGGCCAAGTGGCGGGACTGTTTTTAAATCCCCTCTCAGAAAGGTTTTAATGCAGTCTCATATTTGGGCCATTTATCCAGATGGATGGTTTTGATGTTCGTAACTCTGCGTTTGTTCTTCTGCAGTGCCTTCTGAAAGGAATGATCATTAGTGAAGTTCAAGGGGAAACAGATAAAGAGTCTTGCCTTCTCAGAACAAGATGAAACCCCTTCTTAGCCTAAAGCTACAGAGACACTGTAGATTTGCAGCAATCTCTAACCCTAGGGAAAATCCAGAGTTTGGTGAAAAGTGTTTAATTTCTGAACCTATCATTGTCAGGGATTGATCTAATGTACTGACAAGCATATTATTTCTGCAGTTTATGCAGCAAAGTGTCTAAAATATGTGGTTCTGCTGCGTAAATGTTTCTCAAGCAGCCATCCCTCTTCCTGCTGCAGAGATCCGTTGAAGACGGTCTTTTTCTGCTTATACACATGTGGATAAAGTTTTTACTAGACTTTTCTGCCGTGCTTCTGCTATGGTATGACTGTATTAGACAGACACTAAAAATACATGAAAAAGTAAGAAGCAGATGTTGCAAACTTAGAAATGTGACTTTCCTTTAATAGTTTATGCATTATTTCTTGAGATGAAGAGATTTTCATATTGTCTGTTAGTTTCTTTTTTTAAAGCACCACCGTTTCCAGGTGCCATGCCATTTGAGTACAACTGAGAACAACCATGCTACATGTTTTAAACCTTTTCCACATTATTTTCATTAAGCAAGTACAGATGTTTTTAGAACATGCTCACTATTTACTGTGGAAGTTGTAGAGATCCAGTAGAGTGGGGACAGCCTGCAGTTTTTCAGTCATTTATTCATCAAATACTTGGCTGCTTCCTGTGTGCCAGGCACCGAGCTGGTCACAGAAGATCCTTGGTGAAGAAAATGAAATCAGAACCAAACAAAAACGGAATCTTCATCTGTTTGGAGGCTAGTGATGGAGATAGAAATCAATGGAATACAGAAATACACATAAACTGTGGTAAATACATGAGAGAAAAATCTAGGAAGCTAAAAGAATTTTTATAACCAAGCCTGATGGCAGGTGAACAGAGAGGACGGAGAAGGCTCGTCTCAAGAAGCAGTGTCTGAAATGAGTGGGGTTTAGAGCCTAAGAGGCAGGCAGGGGAGGGAGGATTGCCTGTGAGGATTCATTCTAGCTGAAATAAGGCAGACGTTTATTTTTATTTTGTGCAAATGTGGGTCAGTATTGGCTGCACCATGTTATCAGAGACCCTTGTTCTATGGATTTGTTTCTCCACCTTGTGGTCCACAGCAGTGCCCCATCCCCAGCCAACACATCTGCGTTTCAGCCGCTGGCAGGAGGAGGGAAAGGACGCTTCTGCTTCCATCCCATTGGCCAGCTCAGGCATACGGCCACACTCAGTTGTGAGGAGGGCTGGGAAGTGTAGTCTTTCTTTCCGGCAGCCGTGAGCCCAGAGTCCTGCCCTTGGAAAAGAAGGGCGTTGTGTTGAGAGAGATCTGGCAGTCTGCCACAGTCACTTATCACATGAGGATCACAGTCTGGCTTAGTTTCCCCAGCCAAAGGTAGCTGGCACATCATCCCTTCCACCATCTCCTGCTCTTTTCTTACTGCACTTTTCTCCGAAGGAAGGGATGACAGTGCATTCAGAGAGGTGTGAAGTTACCTTAGGCTGGTGGGCTGCCTGCAGTGGCTTGTTGTGATCTCTCCAGGTCGCCAGTCCTAAACTCTGACGCAGGAGTGACTGGAAAATTTCACTAGTTAGTAAGTGAACACTCGTTATATATTCATGTTGTTTTTATCCTTTTGGTGCCCGGCAGAGCACCTGGCACATGGCTTACTAATTGCTTGTTAATTTAGTTGTTGACTAATGGAGAGGAGAAGGCGACGTGTGTGGTGGTTTTCACTGGCCCCCCAGGGTACACAGCAGACAGAAGAAACTGAAGTTGTGGTTATAGATAAGAGTCTGTGTGAGTTCAAAATGAGAAAGATGAACACGGATTCGCACTTTAGAATTGACCTACCCTCGTACGCCATCGGGTCCTTCTCTCTGTAGGTAAATTCAAGTTGGAGTGGTTCAGGTCCTTGGCTGGGCTCACATAGTTGTTGGTAGCAGAATTGGTTTTTCAACCTTTTGTATTTTCTGGAAGGACTTTGTAGCAAGGCTAGGAGTCAGTCTGCTTTTTGGGTGTGTGGTTTGGGACAGGTGGAGAAGAAAACTTTCCATACTTATGTTTGAGTTAACCACAAAGTCAACAGGAGTAATATGGCTTCTGAAAAATCGGGAAACATAATGAGAGACGAGAAGTCTCTCAGAGTGGATAGGGATTCATTGAGGACCCTGTGAGCGGCCAGGTGTGTCTGCGAGGTCCAGTGGCTGGATGCAGCTGTCCTGTAAAATGGTCACTGGACTCTCTTGTTTGGGCCTTGCATGCCTGGTGACCTTGGGAAGGTTACTTAATGTATCTGTGCCTCAGTCTTCTGATCTGTAAAATGTGAATAATAGTGACACATAGCTCCCAGGGTTGTAGTGAGTTAATATAAAAGAAGTGCTGAGAATGATGCATGATGCAAGGTCAGTGTTAGCTTTCATTTTTGTTAGTTATTAGAAAAAAAATGTGTAGTATAACAGTAAAATGAACACCTCTGAGCTCACTTAAATTATGAACCAGAACATTAGAAATACCACTGTTTTGCGAGTTTCTTCTTATCCCTGTTCCTTCTCTGTAGCCCATCTATTCATCCTATATCAGGGTAATTTTCTTCTATAGTTATGGAAAAGGAGAGTGTGTGTTTCCACATGGATATTTCTGATTCCTGAAAAAGAACCTCATCAGATTTACTACTGTTGAATTGCAGCTCTCTTGCTTGAAAGAGGAGTTTTGTAAATTATTATGTACCCATTACCCACCTAGATATATTTGGGGTCCTAACCATTAGCCGTGATTCCAGACTACAGAAAACACCCCACTATTGGTGCCAGTGAATGTCTGTCTGTTCCATCCTTCTGGGCAGAGTTCATGTGACTTGGGTATTCTAGAAGAGCTTCATAATTATTAAATGTTTAATGTAGTGAATCGCATTGGCCTTAGCCCTTTATAAACCCTGTCCTGAGGAGGGAGGGCCTTCCTGGTGGAGAAGAAAAGTCCTGCAGGCGAAGGGCACAGGTGTAAGCTGGGCTTAGCGAGGGTGGTGGACACGGAGCCTGGAGGGGAGCTGAGGCAGGTGCTGAGGGGCCAGGTCAGAGTAAGCATTTGGGAGTGGGTGGAGATCAGGGCCTTCGGAGGAAGCAGGAGAGTGGTTGCTGGATGCTGAAGGGTGGGGCGGGGGCAGGGTTTTGCAGGGTGCTCTGGGAATCCAGAGAACAAGTCGGAGGCACTGGTGAAATGACTTATTTTGAGAGCCCAAGCAACAGGTCCCCAGGACTTGAGCCAGGGTGGTGGCAGTAGGAGGGTCCCCCGCAGCTGAGTGCGCTGAGCTGATGTACAGATGGAATTGGGAGCAGCTGGGGACTGGCAGTGGTGGAGGCAGTGGGCAGGTGAGAAGGGAAAATCCAGGATGCTTACGGGACCTGGAGCCAGAGTTTCTGGCTGAATGATGGGTTTGAGGGGGTTAACTTAGGGGAGAGCTAGTGAGTTCATATTGTCAGATATCAAAGAATTATAATATTTTAAAAGAATAATTTAAAGAAATACAAGTAGTTTAACATTACAGGTTTTCCAAAATAGAAAAAGCTCATTGTCAGCCCCATCACCACGACTGATTTTTGTATATTCATTTCTAATCATATCTATTTATGTGTTCACAGTTCTAGTCATTGTGTATATAGGATTTTATTTTTTTCTTTTCATTTAACTTTAGATTATAAGCATTTCCCACATGACTGTGTTTATTCCTTTAAGGATAGTTATAATGGTTGCATAATTAAGAATTTTAGAACAGGAAGAAATGTTAGCTGTTTACTGTCTTGGAGACTGAGTGTAGTTGACATGATTTTCATGAAATTGCGTATGTTCATTTGTGTTGTTTATAAGCTGAAACTTGGGAGAAATATTGGCTCTAGAAATAGATTTGTGAGGCCTCTGGTTTGAGGGCAGAGTTAAGAGAGTTTGCCAAGGGAGAGAGTTTAGAGGGAGGAGAAAATAAGAACAGTTCATTTATTTGTTTGAGTGAATTAGCTCAGTTCACTATAATTTAATATTTACATATTTTTTCTATGGATATCACTGGTACAGTATTTCCTAGAATTCAGTGCCAAGGGCACATCTGAGGAATGTCAGTGAATTGTTGCTGGTGACAACAGATGAACCTGAAAAGAACCTGAGATGTGACTGTAAACCAATAAGTCATTTGAAGTGTTTTCCAAACTGGGGACTTGGAGTTTTAGAAAAATCTTCTATTGACTAAAAAAATCTCTCAGAATAGCTATTTGCCAGAATTTGGGCAGGGTGAACCAGAAAGTGGTTTCTCTGATTACCTCTCACTTCAGCCTAAGGTAAATCAGTTTAAGTCATGAGTGGTAGCAGTTTCATGCACTAAAATAATTTGATTCATTTCCTTAGATCTGGATAAAGGTTGGATTGTAGCTCAGCTGCCTGTGCTATCTTCAGCCGCCATCTCAGTGGCTGGCCCCAGACCCCCTGGAAGGCCTGCATTCCAGCCCCGAGGCTTTGGGAAGCAGCCATCCCACAGGCGTGAGGGGAGAATGACCTAGCAGGGTGGTTCTTGACAGGGTGCCATTTGTCCCCCAGGGAACATTTGGCACTGTCTAGGGATATTTTTGGTTGCCATAACTTGGGGAGGGAGTGCCACTGCCATCTAGAGGGTAGAGGCCAAGGATGCCGCTAAACATCTACAGTGCACGGGACAGGCCCCCACAAAAAGAATTATTTGGCCCAAAATGTCAGTAGTGCTGAGGTTGAGAAACTTTCATCAAAATGAGAAAAAAATGCTTATCTTTGGCACCTACATCTTTCCGTCGCTTTTCCTGACGTGACTGCGCTTTTCAGATTCTCGTCACTGTGCCCAAGTCTGGCATTAAGTCAGCTTCACTTTCTCCTTTCCATCTAGTCTTTTTTATCCAGGGTTTCTATACACATTTTAAATTGAGGGGTTGCCCCTTGCACATGGTGGCTGTTCAGTTATTGTGTTTTGATGTTGGGGTTTTTATTAGCCCTGTAACAATGGCTCCCTTTCCTTGGAAGGCTTTGCGCCTATCTTCCTGTTCTCTTAGCTCATCTGTGGAGGCCATGCCAGCAGGCGCGATTGTAAGACGCTGCCTTCTCACTCAGGTTCCTGCTGTTCAGTGATAATATAGTCAATATGCTTTGAAGACCCTGTGAGGGATGTATTTTTAATGGAATTGCCTTCGGGATTTAGTCCTCCTGTTTGCCTTGAGGCCGACGTGCTCAGAATGTGAATCTTTCCCCTCTCATTATGCAGTGGGAGTCAGACATGCTAAATTAATTTTCTGTGGCCCCAGGTTTCCTACACCCAGTCTCTGTTTTAATCCAGTGAATTAACGCTTGCTAGGCATTGGGCATGTGAACGTTAATCTGTTTATCCTTTTTGGTAAGTCATTTCTGTCTGCTCCGTCATCCTCACTAGACCCTGTGCTCTTTATGTATCTCATGAGTCGTGGGGACCGTGGGCACTGTCAGCCCTGTCATTGAAACCTGCTGTGCTTCCAGCACGTAAACTGTGCGTGAGCTTAAAGAGCCAGCTTTGTTAATGTGCTCCACTGTCGTTATTGTTTTTAGTTTTTGCGTGTAGCTCAGTGAGTCCTCAGATGTTAATGGCCAGACATTAGATGTGGAGAGCTTTGTCTCAAAGATCTTTTGAACAGCATCAGCATTGGCTGGGTGCAGGGAGCCTCAGCTCCTTCAGACTGGCGCTGGGAGGCCTCGCTCTGCATTTGCTGGCTTCCCTGAGGCACAGGGAGTTGAGCCTCCTCAGTTGCCCTGAGCCTCCTCTGTTGCCCTGAGCAATCATATATTGCCACCTTGACACCCTCCACAAAGACGCCACCACAGGCGCTGCTCCCACCTCCTCCAGCCACTGCTACCAAAATGCAGCTCCAGCTCACAGAAAACCAAGCTGGTTTTGAAAACGTCTTTCCAAACCTACTCTTGCACACCTCATATGAATGCACAGAACGATGGAAGGCAGAAAGTCAATCGTCAGTCTTATAAGTAACATTAATTAACCAGTTCAGAC
Source organism: Equus przewalskii (assembly GCF_037783145.1). NCBI lineage: Eukaryota > Metazoa > Chordata > Mammalia > Perissodactyla > Equidae > Equus > Equus przewalskii. Next base: position 82,926,408 of record NC_091839.1, read on the forward strand.
AAATCTTTGTCGTCATTATTTTCATATTGTAAAGTATTGCCAATTGTCAGTTGTTATTATAAATACTCAAAAAACCAAGAGCCCAGATGGACAAACTCACTTCCCCTTCTCCACAGACTACCACCTCCACCAGCTCTTCTCTGATACCCACCCACCAGCCTGCCGTGAAACATGGTGTAAAAACAATGACTCAAGAAAGGGAGGCTGTGCAAGGTAGCAAAAATCACAGTAAGAAAGTGTCATCCGAGAAAGCTCGAGGGCCTTTCAGATGGCCCATGGATGTTTAGTCTAATGGGAAGATTGAAACAATGATACGTGATAGGGGCCGTGTTAAAGACGGTGGTCAGAGAAGGCCCCCTCCTCTCTGGGGGGTGACCTTGAGTCGAGAGCTGAGAGAAACCAACCCAAAAAGTGAGCAGCATGAGGAGCACACACAGGAGGGCGAGGCCAGGAGGGATTCAGGCAGAGGCGCCCCCAGGACAGACGTGTGGGAAGAGGTGGCCTCTCCCAGGCCAGACCAGGTCCTGGTGGCACTGTCCTCAGCTTTCATCCCTTCTTGTGTACCAAACCCCGGCCCCCAAAGACAGTCATTGAACAAAGGAGAGCCTTTTCCCGTGAGGCTGAGGGCATTTACTCCACAGTCCCTCTGTCGAGCCAGCGTGGCTTTGAGATGATTGGATCTCTTGGTTATCAGGCACTTCAGGGTCAAAAGGCTGAGGAGCAGACCCACAGCTAACTTATCTAACCTCACAGCTAAAATGGATAGAAGTCCCTTTTTTCTTCTCTAATTACATCCACATTTGCCCTCCCCGAGGAGTGGCTGCTCCCGGGATGGGGTCTGGTAGCTCAGAGGGAGCCACCAGGGAGGGCCCTGTGCCATGTGGCCCTGCACTCCTGGGTGTGCTGAGGTTACAGCCTGTGCCAGTGAACATGCGGGGCTCCAGTGCTCTTTCCTGAACTGGGCAGACCCAGGGAAGTATTGCAAAAGGCTGTGCTGACAGGCCAGGTTCTAGGCAGGACTGCCAGTGAGAAGAGTTGCAGCTCAGAAGCCAAATGGACAGGGGAGAGCCTGGTCTCTGTCTACAAAATTAGAAGCAATTCTTAAAATGCTCCGGGCTTTTATTGATCTATTTCCTAATAGCTCTCCAAGTAGAAAGTGAAACTTTTAAGGGTCCTTAAAGGTCTTACAAATGTCATCAACTCATTGTCTACATATCTTGGTGAATAAGGGGAACCTGGGACTACTCAGTAATCCCTAGGCAGCGTTCTAGGGGAAATTACAGGAGGGAAGAGGAAAGCACCCGTGGAAGAATTTCTGATCCCATGTGAATTTGGGAAGGGGACAGACACAGGAAAGTCCAGTGAAGCTGGGGTGCAGCGAGAGGTGGAGACGGTATTGCAAGTGGCTCAGGAGTTGGAATCAGGTTACATGGGTTCAGATCTCAGCTCCACAGCTTGTTACCTGTGTGTTTAATTGTTCTGAGCTTCAGTTTCTTTATAGGTAAAATGAGGACAATAATAACCACACTTAGTAAAAATACCAGTCTGGACAATTCACACAGCCCAGCGCAGAGCCCACGTGTGGTTTTCTTTACTGCTGGGCGGACCTGCTGGAATGTGGAATGCCATTTCTGGCCAGTCTTGCAGTGGTCCTTCCCTTAGGGAGGGGTAGCGACCTCTGCTTTTTAAAGTATTAGTTTCTATTTTATTGGACAACGTGTGGTCACCAATCAGAGAGCAGTGGGTGGGACAGAAAGAAGCGGGTAGAGCCAAGAGCAAAGGAGCCACGAAGACAGGGCTGCATGAATGGCTTGTGAAAGGGAAACCTGCTTCTGAGTTTCTGACCACTCTCTCTTCCTCCCTCCCTCGCCTCCTGGTTGTTAAAGGTTTTACTCTGCATAACCTACACCCCGACCTTTGACCTGAACGGGAGTGCGGTGCTGAAGATCGCAGAGGTGAGTGCCGCTTCCCCCTGACGCCAGCGCTGCTTGTGTGTGTGCCCCTGCTCACGCTGCTTCTCCGTCTGGGATGCGTGTGGGGAGCTGGCCCCCAGCGCTGGGCGAGCCCTCCTGATCATTGCTGCGGGGACTCCCGAGGAGTTGCCCTGTGCAGCGCAGGCTGCGCAGCCGCATCCTCTGCATCCTCCTCACAATGCTCTGCATGCTTTGGTCGCTCCGAGGCTTTAAGGGGGGAAATAACAGTACTGGTTGTCCTGACTGCCACACAGCCTGTTGCTCCTGCTCTTGCTATCTTAGTCTGTTTTTCCTAAGATTGATTGAACAGCACTTGATTTTAAAAATAGTCTTAGAAACCAAGTATGAGATTGAGAGGGACGAGTATTGATTGACTCCATCCGCTCCTGCACCCTGCTGCATGCACTCGTAACTGTCACTGGAGAGCCTTCTCTTTCTGTCTGCAGCCCGAGTGGCTGCGCCTCCAGCCCTCCTGAGAGCATGTACCTCAGAAGCCTGGCTCTGGGCTGCGGGCATGTGCCTTTGGCGTTTGGAAACATCATCATTCCAAAGCTGTACCTTAATCTGCTTAGAATACTTCTCCTTTCATTTCTTGAAAAGAATATCTTCAAGATTTGTATGTTATGACAGGAGTACATGTTCAGACCTCAAGGAGGCAATGATTTTCTGAATTCTGAAATTATGGTGAAAGAGAAAGCCTGCTAGCACTCATGGGTTTTTGTTTTGGTGGTGACTGCTGTTTAATGGAGTGTGCAGGTAGTTGATGAGCATTCGGGCATGCTTTCTGTTTTCTTCTTTTTCTCATTGTTAACAAAGTAGAATCGACAAACACAAGTTGAATATCTTTAAGGTGTACAACTGGGTGTTTTCGCAGACAGATATGTTGTGAAATAATCACCACAATCAAGCTCATTAATGTATGTGTCCCCTCACGTGGTTAACATTATCATGGGTAGTATTTAGTACCTATATTGGCCAGTATATGTGCTTTATGGCATCGTGTGGCATTTAAAGAGTGCAAATTAAGAGAAAGTTATTTCTGCACGCGTGGAATGTTTTCATATGTCTAGCAGAAGACAGAGAAGCAGACAGCTGGCCCCTCACTACAACATAGATGACTTCTCAAATGCACATTACGTAGGTGGAGAGAATGTTGTGTTTTAGCACTTTATGTGTTTTACTCTGTGTAAATAAAGACATAGAATAGCTACCAGTATTTTTAAATTGAAGTTTAAGAGATAACCTATGAGTGCTCTTATTATTTGCAGGTTCACCTTTTTTTTTTTTTTTTTAACCAGGGTAAGAACACTTAACATGAGATCTGTTCTCTTAACATATTTTTAAATGTACAATCCAGGAATGTTAACTGTGGACACAGTGTTGTACGGCAGATCTCTAGGACTTGTTCCTCTTGCATAACTGAAACTTCATACCTGTTGACTAGTGACTCCCTATTCCCTACCCCCAGCCCCTGGCAACCAACATTCTACCCTCTGTTTCTATGAGTTTGACTATTTTAGAGACCTCATGCCAGTTCGCTTTTAAAATGACAAATGTAGTTTCTGATCATAGCGAGAAACAGGACTGTGTGTAGGAAGCTTGTTGGCTCTTTGCCATGTGAAGAAAATTCGCATGTCACCATCCAGCTGGTCCCCTGCTGATGGAGCTGGGCTGCAGGGTGACAGGTTGGTGCAGGACCCTTGGGGGGGGGGGTGGTGGCGCTCCCAGGGATTCCCAGGCTACCCTCGAGAGGTGGAGTGGGTTTTCTTTATCATCCTCACAGGAACCAGGCTTTGAATGAGCATCTGGAGGAGTCGAGATGTAGTTCCTGAACAGCAGACACACATGGCCATGGACTGCCAAGTCAGGGGTGTTCACTGGGGTATCTGGAAGCCAGAGTAAAGACTCAGCAGACCTGTCCAGACAGGATGAAGCATCAGAGCACAGCAGTCTCTACCAACACCTATACAGAAAAACAAAGTTGTGTTCTGAGAAAAACCTCAGCCCCAGAGCCATGTAAATACGAAGGCATTTGAAGAGCCAGCCCCATGGCCTAGTGGTTAAGTTCAGCTGCTCTGCATTGCCGGCCTGGGTTTGTTACCCAGGCACAGACCTACACCACTTGTTGGCAGTCGTGCTGTGGCAGCAGCTCACATAGAAAAAGAGGAAGATTGGTGCAGATGTTAGCTTAGGGCAAACCTTCCTCAGCTAAAAAGAAAAAAGATGAAGGCATTTGAGCTTGGTGGTGAGAAAGCAGGGCCTCCATAGTCCCCCTGTTTGGGTGTAACTCTGGCTCTGCCACCTCCCCATAGCTTGCCTTGGATACCTCCCTACCTCCCTAGCTTCCTGTTTGTTTCCTGTAAGAGCAGTGCTCAGAGTACCTGTCTTGTAGTGCAGCTGTGCAGTTAGGCAAGAAAGTAGGATCCATGTAAAGGGTCCAGCTGCAGAGTAAATGCTTGGTTAGTGTCAGCTGCCATTGTGATGGAGCTGCAGATTGACAGTGATGTCCAGTTCCCACTAAATAGCGTTGATCTGGCCAGGATCCTGAAAGGACGGGTTATCGATCGGGCGAGCTTCTGGAGGGAACAGTAGCAAGCTTGTTTCCACTTCTAGTCCTGCCTGCAGCCCTCTGAGGCCCCCTCGCTGGAAAAGCTCCCAGCAGAACACAGAGTGAAGGTGGTGAAGCAGGGCTGGCTTTGACTTGTCCGTCCTGATGAAGGCTTGGGACTGCATTCCTCCGAAGGGAGGACTTGGTGAGGATGTTAAAAATAGACTTTTCATCCTCCATTTGATCATGGGCACCCTCCCTTTACAGTGTGCAGGCTCCCAGAAGAGGTTTTTGGCCCTGCCTCCCCTGCAGACCCACGAGCAGATCCTTTACCTCTGTGTCTAAGGCAGGATTTATAATGTGGCTGCCAGTCCTCCCACGTATTGCTAGATCCTCCGCTCTGTTCCATGACTGGACACATCACAGGACGCACAGCATCACAGGGCTGGGGGCCTACTTCGTGCAGCCATGAGAGTCACCATTTCATGGCGCCGTTGATAGATGCCGGGTGCAGGCTCACTCCAGTGTTGGTGTGTGCCTGGCGTAAGCACTAGCTTCAGGAGAGCGAGAGCCCAGCTCCTTTGTCTGGCCAATCCGTGGGTGAGGACATTTACTCAGCTCATCTACTGAGGGTCAGAGCAATCCCTGAGCAGGATGAGCACCCAGCTGCCAGGGCCAGGGGCTCCCTGTCCTGCTGCACCAATCAGAAAGCCACCCGCAGAAACGCCTGGAGAGTGCTCCTCCTGCCAAGGCAGAGAGCGGGCCTTTGCACGCCAGGCGTGGCTGCCCCTCGTGTGTCTCTGCTGGGCACGAGCCACAGTTCTGGGCTCCCTGCAGCCATTCACTCTCAGAGTCAGTAATTCTGAGCAGGAACGACGACATGCAGTGCCACTCATGGCAAGAGACTGGCATTTAAACCCAGAGACAATGTTACCTAGCTCTCCCTAATGTTCATTAGCACTTTCTCTCTGCCAGGCACTGCTCACAGAGTTTTACCATATTAAATCATGTGATCTGCACAACAATGCTGTGAAGCAGGAAGTACTATTATCCGTATTTTACAGATAAGCAACTGACGTGGAGAGGTTCATCAACTTTTCAAAAGTCACATAGCTACAAAGTGGTAGAACTAGCATGCAAGACTGGCCCATATGACTGAGCTTTTGGTCTTTACACTGTGCAGCATGTGCTGTCATCAGCTTGGCTGTGGGAGGCCCACTCCTGGGGTACCTTTGCTTGCCCCTGTGTAGACTGTGGTCATCCCAGAGGGGCTGCCTCTTCACCCATTCCAAACATGCTCAGGCACAAATACCCTGCAGACACAGGGTTGAAGTTAAACTAATCTTGTCTTTGTCTTTATCTTTTTATCAAGAGAATTGTATGCATCACTTCACTACCAACAGTCATTAAACATCACAACAGGAGACAGGCTTACAAAGGTTCCTATGTAGGGCTGACTATTTTGGGTAGCTACTTGATTGAACTTTGATTTTTCTTCCTTCCACTGCTGAAGCTAACTCTCTCACATATGGGATACTAATGGGTGCAAATCTTTAGAGGCCTTACTTTTAAGTTGGTGATTCTCGTTGAAGGCTGCAGGTTAGAATCACTTGAGAAGTGGTGGCAAAAATAAGATGCCTAGGGCTGCCCCAGAAATTCTGAGTTTTTTGCTCTTGGAGTGACCTGGGCATACACGTTTTGAAAAAGCTCCCCAGTGGTTCTACTGTAGTCAAGTTGATAATAACTGCTCTGATGGCTACTCTTCCCTCCAACCAAGCTTTGTTTTAAAACCATGTTGAAGTGAATTGTCACATGGGCTACCAACCAGGTGCATCATCAGCACCTTGGAGCTCATGAGAAATGCAGAACCTCAGACCCCAGCCCAGACCTGTGAACCAGAATCTGCTCTGTACTGAGAGCCCCATGTGATTCATACGCATATTAAAGTTTGAGAAGCACTGCCACAAGGGAATATTGGTATAATCTCATTTTAGATGATATTCTGCCAGGTTTATGGACCTAAAACCCAGGTGAGAGCTGCCTTGTGTCTCTGCCATGGCTGATCAACCCCCCAAGAGTATGGAGCCCCAGACCGCAACAGCATCCTCTTGATGGGGACGCCTCCCCCAATAAGTACAAGCTTTTCTCCTAATCCCTGGTATCTTCTCTTTCATCATTTCCTCCTGCCAAATCACCTCCACATCTCCCCCTCCCATTTGTCCATGCTTGATATGTCTCAAACTTATTTCTTAAATACTTTAACAATTTAATCTGCTACAAATGTATTTTCACCAATAAGGCCTGTTGTCAGCCTTTAGAAAGGGAGGAGCATGCCCTCCACCCCATTCCATGTTTATATGATCTGGCATAAAATGAGCATGGGGGGGGGTGACATCAGCAACATGGTGGAATGAGCTGTTCCCTTTGTCTCTCCCCCTCTGAATTACAACTAAATGGACAGTCATTGGCCAATGGAGGATACCCACACAGCACAACAGGATGCCTGAGAGACTCACACTGCTACACATCTGAAAGTGGGTGTACTTGATCCCCGGGTCACAGTGGAGATGGAAGAGCACACGCCTGCCCCTTGCTGGCAGCAGTGAGCCAGATCACAGAGCCTTACACAGCAGTTGGTGTGACTCTAAGAGAAGGTAGAGGGAGCCTGGCAGGGTCACAAACGTTGCCTTGGCCTGCAGAAGCACCCACCGTGCTGCAGCGGCCCTGCCAGTGGGAGCGCTCCCCACCAAGGAGGCACAGGTTGGCCCCCACAAAGGTGCCCTGCCCACCAAGCACAATAGCTCAGCCAAGCCACCAGTGAGCACCATGCTGGCCTGCACAACCTGTCTGCTGAGGACAGAGACACAGAGGCCCCACCCTCACAAGAGTGGCCCGCCAAGTGGCTGTGGCCAGCCTACACAAATGCAGAGCAGCCATACCCACACAACTCCAAATAGATGGGGCAAGATCAGAAACACAGCTCCTGCTTTCCTTCAGCGGTGGCAGGTGGAACCTGACCTGATCCTACCACCAGTGTGCCAGCAGACGTTCACTTCCTCAAACACCATGAAAAACCACAGCAACACTTCAGAGCAGAAGGAAAGTGACAAGTTTCCAGAAACCAATCCTGAAGTCACAGAAATTTATAATCTAAATGGCAGAGAACTCAAAATAATTGTCATAAAGAAACTCAGCAAGTTATAAGAAGACTCAGAAAGACAGTTCAGTGAGCTCAGGAATAAAATTAATGAGCAGAAGGAATACTTCACCAAAGAAATTGAAACTGTACCAAAAAAATGAAACAAATTCTGGACATAATGAACACAATGAATGAGATAAAAAACAATATAGAAACCTTAAAAAACAGAGCTGACATTATGGAGGAAAGAATCATTTAGAGGATAGAAATGCTTCAGGTGGAGGAGGAGAGAGAACTAAGACTTTAAAAACTGAAGAAATTTTTTGAGAAATATCTGACTCAATAGGAAAAACAACATAAGGATTATATAGGTATCCCAGAGTGGGAAGAGAAGGAGAAAGGTGCAGAGAGCCTGTTTAAAGAAGTAATAGCTGAGAGCTTCCCAAACCTGGTGAAGGAACTGGACTTACAAGTACATGAAGTCAACAGAACTTCTAATTACATGAGTGCAAAAAGACCTTTTCCAGGGCATATATTAGTAAAACTGGCAAAAGTCAACGACAAAGGAAAAATATTAAAGGCAGGAAGGCAGAAGAAAATAACCTACGAAGGAACCCCCATCAGGCTCTCAGCAGAAACCTCACAGGCTAGGAGAGAGTGAAATGATGTATTGCAAATACTGAAAGACTAAAACTATCAGCCAAGAATACTCTATCTAGCAAAATTATCCTTCAGATGTGATGCAGAAATAAAAGCTTTCCCAGATAAACAAAAGCTGAGGGAGTTCATTGCCACTAGACCTGCCTTACAAGAAATGATGAAGGGAGCCCTCCTACCTGAAGCAAAAAGGCAAAGGTTTACAAAGCTTTGAGCAAGGTGATAAATAGACAGACAAAATCAGAAAGTTACTCTATCAGAATAGGTTAGCAAAGACTTAATTATAACACAAAGGATAAAGGGAAAGAAAGCATCAAAAATAACAATAAACATCTCCATTTGGTCCCAAACTCACAACACAAAAAATAGTAATTTGTGAAAACAAAAACATAGAAGGGGACGAGGAGAGGGATGGAACCTGCCTTAGGCTAATGGAGGTAACAGGCTGTCAGAAAATGGACTATCTCATCTATGAGATCTTTTATACAGACCTCATGGTAACTGCCACACAAAAAGATCAGAGGAGAGTCACAAATCATACATAAAGAGAAAACTGAGAAAACCCTCATAGAAAACCACCAAACTGAAATGGCAGTCAGAAATACAAGCGAAGAGAAACAATGGAAATATAGAACAACCAGAAAACAAGAGATAAAATGGCAGCATTAAGCTGTCTTGTATCAGTAATCACTCTGAATGTAAATGGATTGAATTCTCCAATCAAAAGACACAGAGTAGCTGGATGGATTAAAAAACAAGACCCAACAATATACTGCCTCCAGGAAACGGATCTCAGCTCTAAGGACAAACACAGGCTCAGAGTGAAGGGATGAAAGATGATACTCCAAGAAAATGGCAAACTAAAGAAAGCAGGTGTTGCCGTACATATGTCAGACGAAGCAGACTTGAAGATAAAAAAGACAATGAGAGACCAAGAGGGACAGTATATAATGATAAAAGGGACATTCCAAGAGTACATAACACTTTTGAATATGTATGCATCTAACAGAGGAACACCAAAGTACATAAAGCAACTATTAACAGACCTAAAGGGAAAAATTAACAGCAACACAATAGTAGCGGGGGATTTCAACACCCCACTTACACCAGTGGATAGATCATCCAGACAGAAAGTCAACAAGTCAACAATAGTGGAATTAAATGAAACACTAGATCAGATGGACTTAATAGATATATATAGAATGTTCCACCTAAAATCAGCAGAATACACATTTTTCTCAAATGCACGTGGAACATTCTCAAAGACAGACCATATGTTGGGAAACAAGGCAAGCTTCAATAAATTTAAGAATGAAATCATATCAAGCATCTTTTCCAACACAATGCTATGAAACTAGAAATCAACTACAAGAAAAAATCTGGGAGAGTCACAAATAACATGGAGGCTAAACCACATGGTACTGAACAACCATTGGATCAATGAAGAAATAAAAAAAATACCCGGAGATAAATGAAAATGAAAATACAACATACCAACTCTTATAGGATGCAGCAAAAGTGGTTCTAAGGGAAATTCATAGCAATACAGACCTACCTCAACAAATAACAAGTAACCTTAAACTACACCCAACAGAACTAGAAAAAGAAGAACAAACAAAGGCCAAATTACAGAAGGAGGGAAATAATAAAAATTAGAGAAGAAAAAAGTGAAATAGAGACTAAAAAACAGTAGAAAGGATCAGTGAGACTAAGAGCTGTTTCTTTGAGAAAATAAAATTGACAAACCCTTAGCCAGACTCACTGAGAGAAAGAGAAGGCTCAAATAAATAAAATTAGAAATGAAAAAGGAGAAATTACAGTGGATATGGCAGAAATACAAAGAATTATGAGAATACTATAGAAAACTATATGCCAACAAATTGGACAATCTAGAAGAAATGGATGAATTCCTAGATTCATAGAAGCTCTCAAAAATGAATCAAGAAGAAATAAAGAATCTGAATAGACCAATCACAAGTAAAGAGATTAAAACAGTAATCAAAAACCTCCCAAAAAACAAAAGTTCAGGACCAGATGGCTTCTCTGGAGAATTCTACCAAACATTCAAAGAAGATTTAATACCTATCCTTCCCAACTATTCCACAAGATTGAAGAGGACAGAATGTTTCCTAACTCATTCTGTGAGGCCAACATTACAGTGATACCAAAGCCAAGCAAGGACAATGCAAAGAAGGAAAATTACAGGCCAATATCACTGATGAACACAGACGCAAAAGTCCTCAACAAAATA